>NC_050728.1:0-657974 GCF_014133895.1 Torulaspora globosa | reverse complement strand
TACTGAACGAAGTTCCTGTTTTTGATAACTACACTTTTACCTGGGGCCTTGAGAATGTTCAGCGCCACGACGTCAAGCAGGCAGATATCGCTTCGCTGATGTCTTACCTGATCGGCGTGAATTATCCAGCAAATTCTGTCGGCGAACTGCCGCTAGCCTATATTTCTGGCCAGGAGGTTGACAAATTACATGCCCTCTACAACAACGCCCGCAGTATTCTCGAGCAGTATATTGTCAAGGAAAAGGAAGTTATCGAATCACAATTTACCTACAAAGAATATCATAAATTTGCTCGTCGGCCGTATCAAAAATATCTATCCCAAATTGAATTATTGATTGAAAAAATAGCGAGTGGTGAGGCTGAATTGACAGCAGAAGCGATCACCATCACTGAAGACCTCATAAAAACGACCTTGGAGGGACTGCATTACTTGACCACTTACAACTGGAGGTTTATTAGAACAATTGTCACGTTCGGATTTGCTGGCTGGATCACGTATGCCTTCGTCATCTTTCTGAAGTTTTATATATTGGAAAATGCGTCGAATTATCAAACATCTTCATGCAACCTCTTTGTTTTCGGTACATTAGGTTGTTGTCTGAATTGGGTACTCTACTACCAAAGGTCGCCTTTCAACTTTTATATGTACCTACTGTTCCCGCTATACTTATGGAGTCAAATTTTCACCAATCTCAGCATTTTACGTGATGGCACACAGGAGTTCTTGAAAGGCATTTCCTTCACGCGAAGAATCGTTGTAGCCGCAGCTATATTTGCTGTTTATGAAGGTATTGTTTATGGATTTTTCCACAGATGGATTTTCACAGTGATCCTTAACGTGTTGGCATTTTATCCTATCTTCTGCGGTATCTCCGCAAGTTACACGCTAATGGGATGGATAATCACGAGCATTCTCTTGTCCACTTTCACACTGTACGATGCTGTCAAGACCGAGAGTCTCACCCAGATCAACTCTGCTGGCCTGTTAATGGTCTTGACTTCGGCTTATGGGCTGAAGAAAGTCTCCAAAGATATCGGCCGTTACACCTCAGCTGTATTGTGGGCTCAGGTTACTCTAATACCCACAATGCTTTTGGTAACCCAAAAATCTGTCACTTCGCTGCAGAACAGACAAGGCTTACCGCACGACTCCCAGTTGGCAGGATGGCTGATCATGGGAATGTCACTTGTGGTTTTCCCTTCACTACATTACTTAAGACCGAACAGCAATTACAAGGTCAGACTTCTAGCGATCTATCTGACTTTTGCACCCGCCTTCATCATCCTCACCATCTCCTTTGAGGCCCTTTTCTACGTTATCTTCACTTGCTACATTGTTCAATGGATTGAGATCGAATCTCAAATCAAACAACTCAAATCGCATGATAACTACCAACAGCTGTTGAGAGTGGCATTAGTCGGCTTCTTTCTGTTGCAGGTCGCCTTCTTCGGCACAGGAAATGTTGCTTCTATCTCATCGTTCTCACTAGACTCAGTTTATCGTCTCCTCCCCATTTTTGATCCTTTTTCCATGGGTGCTCTGCTGATGCTGAAACTAATTGTCCCCTACGTACTGCTATCAATCGGCCTAGGCGTTTTGAATTTGAAATTGGACATCAAGGACTACACTATTTCTGCATTGATCATTTCATCAAGCGATATACTGTCACTGAACTTCTTTTATCTCCTCAAGACCGAAGGCTCTTGGCTAGATATAGGCATCACCATATCCAATTACTGTCTCGCCATTTTATCATCTCTTTTCATGTTGATACTAGAGGTCATTGGGCATATACTGCTAAAGAACGTCACAATTACACGACCAGTCAGTACCACCAAAAAGCAAAGCTAGGTTGCTTTGCATTTCTCTACACGCAATATACGATACATAGAATCGAGGCTATCTGCCAGCAATGAATTCTATGCATTCTTGACAATAGAAATCCCATGGCTATGCCCTCTTAAGATCCGTGATGTTGCGCGCAAGCTTAAAGGTGAGAAGTCATAGAAAAAAGATATCCCTTCGGTTAACCCGCGGATGAGCATTAAATGCATTAATCTATTCTTACTAATTTTCAGAAGTACTGAACTCGCTTTGTTTTCAGTTCGCTGGTACTGTTCATTTTTAGTAAGCCTATTCTTGCAACGGTTTATTTAGACTGATTCGTTCTTGGAGAAACCTAACAAGCTTCATGGCCGAAGGATTTCAGGGAAAGGAGAGATTCCAGGCTAGATACTTGCAGAAATGGTAAAGGAAGGCTCTCCGCTGCTTTCGGCATCGGATACTGCTACAAGATCGTCGAGGATGGACGATCAGAATGGGTCCAGAGAGATCGTCGATGAAGGGTTCGAATACGTAGCTGAGCAAACTGGTTTAGCCTTCTTTGAGAGCTTGATGACCGATGAACCTCAAGCTGGCGAAACTGAAGAAATGCGGTGGCTCAGAGAGGTTCGACTAAGGCACAAACACATGAATTGGTTTCAAAGACCCAGTTTGGCTATACTGTGCTCTCTCGTAATGTTGGTTTGTCTCGGGGAAACGCTATGTATCACTCCTATGATTGGGTTGACTATGAAAAAAGTGTGTGAGGGCATTGCGATGCATCATGGCGAGTCCGGCAAGTCTGCGGATGATGTGCAGTGCGATCCCCAGGAAGTTCAGAGCGTCATGTCCGTAATTTCATCATTCACCATGATTCTGACGGGACTGGCATGCACCTTCACATCAGGTACGTGGGGGGAGTTCTCAGATCGAGCCGGGAGGGTTCGTATTTTTGGGTATATGGCGCTAGTTAGGGTGATCGGCAATTCTCTACATTTCTGGGCGCTACTGCCGTCAACTCCCTACCACAAGTGGCTGATAATACTGGCTGGATCAGTATCATCTCTAAGCGGCGGCATGCTTGCGTTGCTCGCCAACGCCAACAGCTACATTTCAGACATTGTTGAAGCTGATCACCGTGCTCTGTCGATGAGCATCATGATGAGCGCTGTTTACGCCACCATGGGACTGGGGCCCATGTTGGGATCAGTGCTGGTGAAGAATTTTGGTGGGGGAGACCGCTTGCCAATCTACCTGTCGATAGCAATCGGTTTGTTGGCAGCCATTCTATGCTTCACCTCCGTGAGGGAGCCGCGCCATGAGGAAGCCCTGAAGCTTTCGCAGGCGACTTTCGTCGAAAGAAGAGACAGTATATCTAGCATTCGATCGGACACCACTCGCATATCCGCAAGGCTGGCAACCTACGGTAGATACCACTTGCTGCGACTGCTCGATGTGTTCTCCTCCGTCAAGACACTGTGGTTAAACCCAACGGCCGATGGCTCAGTTGTGCCGAGATACACCGTCCTAATGCTGGTTGCCCTGGACATCTTCTTTCTGAGTATGACCGCGGCCGCGATGCCAGCTCTAGTACTATTTGCCACATACCAATACGGCTGGCGATCAGTGGAGCTCGGCTACTTCATCTCGATCTCCGGTCTCGGGAGAGCAGCTGTGCTGCTCGTGATATCGCCGTGTCTGCTACATGTGCTGAGAAGGTTTTACAAGCCTTTGAATCACTCAATCGACCGCATAGACGTGACCTGCATCAAGATATCGTTGGTTTTGCTCACCTGTAGCGTCGCGGCCGTGCTGGTTGGCAAAGAACATGAAGCCGCACTCTTCACATGTGCCGTCCTGCAAGCCCTCAGCGCCTTCTGTTCGCCAACCATACAGTCCGCAATCATCAAGTACTGTTCCAAGAAATTCACTGGCCGATGCTTTGGTGCTATGGCACTAATCAGATCAAGCGTGATGCTCATAGTCCCGCCAATCCTGTTACGAATTTATGGCACCACAGTTTCATTCAAACCAGAACTTTTCCTCTACATTCCACTGACATGTGGGATCTGCGCCATAATACTGTCAAACTTCCTGCATATAATTGATGATGCAACTGCGGTGCCTAAATAAATGTCCAAGAATTTTTTGCCATTCGTTTAACAGCAAGCGCAAGTATTGGGTGCAGTCAGCAAATTCCTGCGGCGATACCGAAATATCTTCCACAGTGCCTCTTGGACCCAACTAGGTATTGTGCGTTTGCAAATTCCGGCAAATCGGAGAAAAAAAATCTAAACAGCTAGTGGAATTTCCTATCGCTTTAGAGAATGTCGTTTCAATGAAGCCTTCCATGATATCTAGCGCAATGAACCAGCAGTAGGCCATCTATCATGAGGGAGACTAATTCGCAGTCTTCGACTCTAATTAATGTTTGGTCGTGTAAAAAGCCCTACAAGCAATCCCGTATTTCTCGGCAATCTAACCTCCTATCGCTCGTAGATTGAACAATTATATAGAGTAAATTTAAAGGAGAGAACGAAGCTGAGGGAGAAGGAGAGTCGTAGAGAGCTAGGCAGGCTGGATTGGTGGTAGGATTTCTTTGAGCTCTAAAAAGGCGTTGGGGTTTAAAAGGATTGGCTTTTAGGAAGAGTCATCTCAAGTGGTCTGGCTTGGTGGGATCTAATCATGTATGTGGATCCTCAAAGGAACAACAGAGTTCGGAATTTGAGTCTCCCAACCGTGCAAAAGAGAGAGGAGATCATGAGTGGACACGAGAGTGGGAACAGCAAGTGTAGCGGCGAGCAGCAGCACGAACATCTTACGTTGAAGAAGCTGACTGAACAAATACGAGAGGCAGAGAAAAACAGGGAGGCACATAATAAGGAGCATTCGGAGGCTGGGACGGAGGGGGTGCTGCAGAAGAAAGCTGCGGATCCAATTATGCGTGGGAGGCCCACTTCGGGGAAATACTGCTTGAACGACTTCCAAATATTGCGAACTTTAGGGACAGGCTCCTTCGGCAGGGTTCATCTGGTGCGTTCTAATCACAACGGCCGTTTCTATGCTTTGAAAGTACTGAAGAAACGCACTATCGTGAAACTGAAGCAGGTGGAACACACGAACGACGAGCGGAGAATGCTTTCTATTGTATCTCACCCGTTTCTGATCCGTATGTGGGGAACGTTCCAGGACTCGGAGCAAGTGTTCATGGTAATGGACTATATCGAGGGCGGAGAGCTTTTTTCTCTGTTGCGTAAGAGCCAAAGGTTTCCGAACCCGGTAGCGAAGTTCTATGCGGCGGAAGTGTGCCTGGCTCTGGAGTACTTGCATGCCAACGATATCATATATCGAGATTTGAAACCGGAGAATATATTGCTTGACAGAAACGGCCACATTAAGATTACCGATTTTGGATTCGCAAAATATGTGCCGGACGTCACATACACCTTGTGCGGCACGCCGGACTACATCGCCCCGGAAGTAATAAGCACGAAGCCTTACAACAAGTCAGTAGATTGGTGGAGTTTTGGGATATACATATATGAGATGCTGGCGGGATACACGCCCTTCTACGATGCTAATGCCATGAAGACTTACGAAAACATCTTAAACGCCGAACTAAAGTTCCCGCCGTTCTTCAACCACGACGCTCAAGACCTGCTTTCCAAGTTGATAGAGAGGGACCTGAGTAAGAGACTGGGAAACCTACAGAACGGGTCCGCCGACGTCAAGAACCACCCGTGGTTCAGTGAAGTCGTATGGGAGAAATTGTTGTCCAGAAACATAGAGACGCCCTACGAGCCACCAATTCAACAGGGACAGGGTGACACCTCGCAGTTTGACAGGTATCCTGAGGAGGAAATCAACTACGGAGTGCAGGGTGAAGATCCGTATTGCGACCTCTTCAAGGAGTTTTAGCAAACTGGGAAGAATGAAGCATTATATATAGATCAATGAATCGGTAGAAATCATCAACAGAGGCATAGACTCGCGGTACCGATCACTACGTTCGGAATGATCTCTTGTTGAAAAGCTTCATAAAGCTTAAGATGTCGAGTTCGATGAAGCTATAGAGGTTTAAGGCTGACACTCCAGGGAGCCAGAATCATGTCAAGTGTAGCGAAGCAACTGAAGTTCTTGAACAAAATAAGCTCCACAACGAAGCAAGCCCAAATTCTGCTCGATGCCACCAAGTACTCGGGAGTCAAATTAACATTCCAAGTGGAAAACCATCACGGACACATGGGAGCCAGGAAGTTTTGGCGTGAGTACCTTCCAACACTGCAATTCTACAACCCAAATTTCAGGATCGACGTAATAAGAATCAAGAATGAGAACACAAAATTCGCCGGCGTTCCCTGTACCTTAGAGATAGTGTCCAACGAGGACAAGGTAATCAAGCACATCGATATGAGGAATAAGACAGACGACATAATAATGAAGGAATTCCTGGAGAAAGTGGAACATGAGCCCGTACCCGAAGAATCTTTGGTGAAAGTTTGAGACAAATGGAGCCTTCTACGACTTCAAGCAACCTGTAAATACGGCAAGCACATAACATGAGATGCGATGGGCATTCATTAAAGCGATTAAAAAGAACCATGCCATGAGGACATTGACTCGTTAGTTAGTCTCTATAGCGATATAGCAGCCTGGGATTAATCAATTGCCCATTACTGGCATCATCTGGCTATAGATATTCTTCGACAAGCGTTGAATTGTACGTCCTTCGGTCAAAGCCAGCTGCAAGCTGCGGTTTTGCCAACACTTTGTAAGTGAGTTTTATGGCAAATGAATAGCTTAAGTAAACTGTCAATGAAGCGACAAGTGATTGAAATGCAAGCTTTAAGGCTTGTCAGTTGAGCATGTTCGGGTAAAGACTCATGGCTTTCTGAGCTTTGTCTTGGCAACGATCCAAATTCAATCCCAAACGCCTTGGCGAGCACAGTCATAGGTCGCTTCCGCATTAGATGTTGCAAAACGATCTAGGCTTATTTGGATCCCTCGCTTCTTCCATCAAAGTAAGAGATAGTCGGTCATTTAGGCCAAATGACCTGACAATCTGCCCCTCACGATCTTATGGCATTGTTTGATCGTTTGAAACCATTTGATGCTCAAGCTCTGCACCAATTTTGAAACAACGTACCACTACATTGCACCATCCCTGTAGTGTATAAAAGAGCGACTGATTTCGTCTCAATGCAGAGCATCAGCGGTGATCCACGGTTCATTGGTGGTTTGGTACCAGGCACAAAGGTTTTCCTAGCCAACTGGGACCGTGCCAATTGAAAACATCAAAGTTGGCGATGAAGTTCTTACATCTGATGGAAGTGCGGCAAAAGTCGAGGCTGTGTTAAGAGGTGACCATGGTTTGGTCACAGTTCGACAAAAGACCAACCACTACGCACACTTGCAAGGTCCCTCGGTGGGGAAACCTTGGGGCATAATCGAAATGACATGCTCCAAGAGACAACAACTGATTTTGAGGACGAAACAGAAGATCCAGATAGCCAAGAAAGGGCGTGGAGGTTTCAGGCAGGTTAACGTGTCTCAGCTGGCTGATAATCGAACAACGGATGGTCGAATTATCAAGATCATCAAGGAAAATGCAGACGATTCCCTCTGACAACCGAGACGTCGAAGATTATGGACCACGTAAAGCCAATGGTCTTGCGGAGCGAGGGAGATGCTTCAACTGGCAATGTGAGGCAGATGATTTACGGTACGTTAACAAAAGACGTCTGGCTCCTCTAAGATGATTTTACACCTATATCGATAGAGATACCAGTCTTGGAGCTTTGAAGATGATCCGGAAGAACAACAAGATGGCACATTCAATTTTGGCAAGTTCAGGTTTGAAATTATCCCAGGTTGTAAAGGTACTGTCGGGTACCTCTAACCGGACTTTTGTCACGGATGAACAGATTGTATGTGCAAATGCCGAATTGATTACGAAAAGACTTGAATCAAGACCGGATTCCAAAAGGAGTTGCTTATCATGCCGTACAGAAACGACATCACAGTGGCTCAAGGTTTCCCGGTTGGGGGATGTTTTTGACAGGATATGCAGGGCTTGTTGGGTTTCTTATTCGCTCACTCATATGCGTTGCAGTAACGGTCGGTCTTCAAGCCCAGAGATCTAAATCCAAAAAGGCTCAGAGGCAAGAAAAGGGAAGTTGTTCGACGGGTTATTGGCCGGTGTAGAGCAATCCACTGGAGGAATCCCTCTTCAAGTGACGTACCCAACAAGAAGTACTTTGACCCAAGAGTCTGGGTCAGAGAGGGCGAAAAGACCATGTCCAAGAGAATTGCCGTTGCCTTGGAAGACTTCAGAACCACCAACACTTTGTAAGTGAGTTTTATCATGACTGAATAAGTTTACTTTTATCGAATTCTTTAGTTTTCGCCAAGTTCATGACCTGCGTCAGGCATAAAAATACGTCAACGGAGCAATATAATAAGGACAACCCACCATGCAACTGAATAGAGATCTTCTTTCGAGCCGACGTGATATGAAAAGATCTAGTTAAGCTACAAGATATGGAACGAGGAAAGTCGAGACGTTTTGGATGGAAAGAAGGTGTCAGAAGACATTGGTCGATATTCAAGCAATTCGTCATCCTACGGCGAAAGGAATTGTTCCGCACATATGTGCTTGTGCCCATTGGAGTCCTGCTAGTTATGTGTTTATTGTACGGCGTGGATCGACTAATCAAGAATTGTATCAAAGTGACGTTTCCGGCAAGTGTCGCGGTAATGTTGATCAATTTCGCATTCATGAGTGTGCTGGCTGCATTTAAGAAGCCCTACGTGGAGTTCTATCTTGGCGTGATTGATGTTCCGCTGAGCTGGGCGTTGAGATGGATGAACGTTTTTTTTACGCCAGCTTTTGTAACTTTGCCGTTGAGTCCCTGGATCTCATGCAAGGAAGCTCTGCTGATAGTCGCGGTTTTCTTGATTGGGTATCTGGTGGCTTTTGTACTGCTTGCATACATTACAGTACTGGGACAGAAGGTGACGGGATCTCTGAGGTTGAGGTCTGTGTTTGTTCGGCAGGAAGAGCTGCACAATGGTATGGAAAATGGATCACGGTTTGCTCCAGCTTCGCAATACAAGGGGAACGACAGCATCTCTAGCAGCAACGTCGCAATCGATAAAGAGGCTCCTGCTGGCGAAGAAAATCGGGATAGTTCCAGTGTTCAAGTTTTTTTTGGTGATTCCAATGGACTAGACTTCCACGATCCATTGGTTAACCTTGCCAGCAACTCTGGTTTGTCACTGTCATATGTCAACTCGAGAGCGACCTCAAGTCTGGGTTCGGAGATGCTGCCAAAGCACGAATATAGTCATCACGATGATGATAACATCAACGAGGCGGAAGATATGATACAGATAGGGTCCTCAAGAAGAGCGACTGCTTCCGCGCCGCCCAATATCCGCCATGGCGGGACCGGTTTGCTGCAGAGGCTGCAGCCGGCACGCCATAAGAATATTGAGACCAGCTCCGCCGTGACTGTGGACTCGTCTGACAGCAGAAGTATATGCCAACGGGCCATCACGCGGCAGTATTCGAGACAGATCGACTTTCACTTTTCGATCAATATGTGGGATGCACATCTGCACCATGTTCTCTACGCTCTAGGGTTTTTCGCAACCATTTTCACTTACTATTTCCAGTGGTACACTACGCCCTTCCACTTCTTCACCGCCGTCTGCATGTTCATGATCATAACGGATTCCCCCTTCATTGTGAATCGCCCCAGGCTGAAGAGGCTTGCTCATCCGGTCATCTGCTCTGTGGCGCTAACGTGGCTTGTAATGCTGATTTCAGTGATGATTAAACACAGAGAAGTGGTCTTCTTCCTACGTGAACTCAAGAGCTACAAGACAGGTCGCACCTACCTTCACCTTTTCGACCCTAGTTACGGCTACCATCAGTGGCCTGGAGCGGGCGACATATTCTCCAGCTGCATGGACGTCTCGATTGTCGGACTATCTCTGCCCATGTACACATATCGCAAGGACCTGAAGAAACACTTCTTCAGCATGGTACCGCCAATCCTGCTTTTTACAGCCGCTTCGTTACTGCTCTACCCTCTAATATGCTACAACATAGGCATCTCGTCCCTACGATCGATCGGTTTCGCCGGTAGAAGTGTCACCTTGGCTCTCGGCGGGCCCATGATATCCAACTTAGGCGGCGACCAGACAGTGATGGCAGTGACCACTGTCATGAGTGGCGTCGTCGGAGCCCTCACAGGAGGTCGCATGCTCGATTTCATAAGAGTCCCCGAAGAGGACTACGTTACCCGAGGCTTAGCCCTCGGCTGCAACTGCGGTGCCATAGCCACCGCTTATCTTCTCGGCGTAGACAGAAGAGCTGCGGCAATCAGCTCACTGTCGTTTGTCTTCTACGGTGCTCTCATGGTCATCTTGAGCGCAATCGGTCCCATAAAGCAATTTGTACATCAGCTGGTTGGTCTAAACTAAATAAGTCTTGCAAGAAGCTGTTGCTACAGCTGGAAGCGCTGCCTAACGACGCCAGGGTCTGGCCTTGAAGCTCGACTGATCGTCCCGCATGCATAGGATCCAGAGGGCTCAGGCTTCCTGATATGTGATTTTGATCATTTTCTTCTAGGCTCGAGCTATGAGAATACCATCGCTCTTCAACTTAAGGGCTGCGCAAACCATACTGAAGAAAACTGTACGTAACTGTAAGATTGGTCAACTGGCAGCATAGAGACCTCATTATCGTATCTCAGGCCGGTTCGCTACAATTGATCAAGTACAGATTTAGGCAGGATACAGAATTCAGATAAAAAAGTGGAACTAAGCAGGATTGTTTCATTTGGCAGAGAACAAAGGTAGACTAGTCGTTGTTTCCAGGGAAACTTGTCGAGATTATAGGATCATGGGCTCTGATGATGATAGGAAACCTCGCAGTCAATCTGTCAAGAGATCTAGATCGTTAACCGGATCATTGAAGGGCATTTTCAAAGGTAGTAGCTGGGCAGCCAGCAGTGCCAGCAATCAGACGTTGGCCCCAGGTACTCCACATGAAGTTCCTCCAGCGGTGGTGAAGAAGAACAGCAGCAGATTGGGGAACATTGCGACGAGCAAGGAGGCAGAGCTGAGTAGCAGCAGGGGAGCTCCGGTACAGGCCCCCAGGTCTCCTTTGCAGGCACCCGTCGGACGCCACGGTATTCCAAGCCTGGCGAAACTTTCGCTACTACAGAGTGCTCATGCTTCTGACAGCGATCGTGTTTCCCGGCGTTCAAGCCCCAATGAGGAGGAAACATCGTTCAGAGCAGAGCGATCATCTTCAGAGAGAGGTAGCGATGATGAGACGAGGAGCTATGTTGCCGCTCAGGATGCTGAACAGGGCGATAGCATGCTGATCGATTCCGTGTTAGAGAACGGCGAGCAACCCGCGAAGGGAGAAACAAATGCGAATTTTCCACCACATCAAAGCCGTGGTCGGGCGAATAGCTGTGTGTCGAACTCTTTGAGGAGGATTGGATCCTCCTCATCGTCGTCGTCCTCTTCAAATAAAGCTTATGCTGCAGGTAGGACTCGTGCTGATACGGTTAGCGCTTCAAGTCTGCCTCGCTTCTCCGAAATGGAGTCAAAGTGCATTTTGCAAGTCGATAACTTCAAAGTTTTTGAAAGTGGTCTTCATGAACACTGCCTTAAGGTCACGTCACTGGTAGCAGATTCGAATGATGGCTCCGAAGGCTTGACGAAACAGAAGTCCGGTTTCTCGTTATCAGGAATCTTCAAACCTCACAAAGAGGACAACCAGCTGGACAATGCCCTATCTCTCATACCGTCGACTACTTGGTCACTTTCGCAGAGATTGGACAGAGTAAGAAATCATGCACTGGAGAGCAGCGAAGGCGATATAAACGAGGAAGATGAAGAGTCAGCTAACGGCGAAAGTACCGATGATCGAACGCCCAGAATAGTGAATCCTAACGCCGCTGTGGGCCCTGCAGAGCTCACGCTAATTAATACGCTATCCGAAAAGATTCAGCGAGGACTAAAGGGCAAAATGGGTAAGGCCGAAGGTGAGGAAAAGGGCAAGAAGGACGGTCCCACGACGTTTCACGAGCAATACGGCAAACCCATTGGAGTTATAGGGCACGGTGCTTACGGAGTGGTCAAGATATGTGCAAGACCTGTGACAGCGAAGGATGTGTCGCCGCTACCAACTTATACCAATGGCAAGAGACTATTTTTTGCCGTAAAAGAGTTGAGGCCCAAAGCTACCGATCAGATAGAGAAGTTCAGTACAAGAATCACATCCGAGTTCATTATTGGGCATTCCTTGAGCAGATGCCACAAGAGAGGCGATAAACTAGCGCCTAACATTTTAAAGGTGCTTGATCTTTTGGAGACTCAAAACTGCTTTGCAGAAGTAATGGAATTTTGCCCCTCCGGGGACTTGTACAATCTTCTGACGAGAAAGTCAAAGAATGGCAGCGCATTACATCCCCTGGAGGCGGACTGTTTTATGAAGCAATTGCTCCATGGTGTTCACTTCATGCACAGTCGCGGCGTTGCGCATTGCGATCTAAAACCTGAGAATATCTTATTTCATCCGAACGGACTGCTGAAAATATGTGATTTTGGAACCAGCTCTGTGTTTCAGACCGCCTGGGAGAAACAGGTTCATTTCCAATCTGGGACGATGGGCTCGGAACCTTACGTTGCGCCCGAGGAATTCATTCACGGCAGTGAATATGATCCTCGGTTAGCTGATTGTTGGAGCTGCGGTATTGTCTACTGTACTATGGTCCTCGGCAATTACCTGTGGAAAGTGGCAGTACGAAGCAAAGATGCGCTCTACGATTCTTTCTGCACTGAAATGGCGGAGCGTAAAGAGTTCTACGTCCTTGAAGAGATGAGACATGTCAACAATGAGCTAAATCGTCTGAGAAGAATAGCGCTATATCAAATTTTCCAAGTGGATCCAATAAAGAGAGTCACCATCGCTGATCTTCTACAAACCGCTTGGATGAGGCGCACCAGATGCTGCGTTTTGTACAAATCTTGCGATAGAGAGAAATGAAGAAATTGCCTTACATAGAAATATTGTGAATAGTTGAACTTCAATTGCATGCATTCAGTCTATTTACAGGGTGGCCGACCGCGCATACTCGCATCATCATACAACTCTGCTGGCCAGCGAGCATATTTTGTTGTATCCCTTATCCCTCAGTTCCCTGCCAACGCATCCATCGTTGGCCATTATTCTCGTCCCTAAAGGCTCTCCCGTATTCTTATTGATTAAAACGCAGGCATTGTCGCCAAAGGCTACAGTAGATCCATCTTCTCTTTGCATATTTCTTTGCTTCGTACGAACCACGATTCCGTGGACTATATCGCCCTTTTTGACTCTATTAGTGCTCGATGTACCTGTGATATTCTGTGTCAACGGTTTAGCTTTCTGAACAACGCATACTATTCTGTCACCAATCCTAGCCGGTGATTTTGGTGAGCCCTTTTTCAGAACTTTGATGCATTCCGCTAGTTGTGCTCCGGAATTGTCAATAACTTTCAGCATGGATTTAAGGTAGATCATCTCGACAATGCTTCGTTCAATGGCTGATGAAGTCACTTTTAAAGCTATTGTAGTAGTAGGTTGACATTTTTTAGTTAGAAGTGTAGATTCTTAAGCCCTTCGTGAACTATGATGCGATTCTGCAATACTAAGTTTGACATTAAATAGTTTAATTATACAAAGGAGACAGTTTCATTAGGTCATCCTTGAGAGACGTCTCGATCCTATCCAGTTCCCAGCGCTGGTTCAAATCGCTTGCGAGACAGCCCATAAGAGCATTGTACAATCCTGTAAATCTTGGTCTATCTTGGCGCTCGCGCCTTGTAACGTCAGGTTCCTCTGTTGTGACGCGGCAAACGGTTTCAAGAGCCTTTCTATCAAATTTGCCCGAGGCGATCATGGCTCTCATCCGGGGTTCATAATCGTGTTTGAACGGTAATTTCCCCGTCAGCATGGTGTACAACGTAACACCCAGGGCCCAGATATCAGCCGCAGGTCCAAGTGGCGGAGGTGAAGGTTCTAGAAGCTCAGGTGCTGCATATGGGAGCGACCCTATGTGAGAATGGGGATCCGGTCCGACGGCACGGGTTTCCTCGTCTGTAGCTTGATGGGGCGAGGTCATGTCCATGGTTGGAGTTAATGCTGTGCTTTGAGATGCAATCTGTCGCAGCGACGGGAAGCTAGAGTTCCCGATGCGAGCACTTGTTAACGCTGGACCATAAGTTTTGGGCAGGGAGCTGATTCCTAAGGGAGTGTCATCGTGGGTCAGTTTCTTGTTTTTCATTATTTTATGGAACTTTACCATTCGACTGCCGTGACGGAGCCCGGAACTCGAACGTGATCTGTGGAAAGGCAACGGTTCGTTGACGTGTCCTGCTATTTTCTTCTTTTCCATGTATGGCGACAGCTGTGTATAGCTGCATTCTGGGAGATTTGTAAGCGGCTCCGAGTCTGAGTCAGCGTCAACAGGAAACGCTTCGCAATGTTTGTAGTGACAGCTCATTCCGAAGTCACAAAGGAAGACTTTCCATTGAGACGCTTCCGATTGCTTCTCTAAAAGACAATTTTCTAGCTTAACGTCTCCGTGGGCGATGTACTTTTTATGCATATATTTGAGTGCCGAGGTGACTTGCAAACACAGAATGATGGTCAGTTTGCATCTAGTAACCAGGTCGATCTTGGAAGTGTCGTACTCTCCCCAAGATATCACTAAATCGTATATCGTACCGCCGTGAATCCTTTCAGTCAAACAGTACATTGCGTAGTCGTCATTTAATTTCCACTGCAAGAGAGGGAGAATATTTTGATGATGGAGTTCTTTCCAAACAGAAACTTCTTTTAGTACCTGGTTTTTGACCTTCATGTTATTTCTGAACCGCACTATCTTCATGGCTTTCACAGAACCTGTTTCCAGATTGTGGCATTCTCGTATCATACCCCATGCGCCAAACCCAATGACTTTTCCTAAACTATAACCCATGATTTCCATACCTTTCTCATCCGGTCTGACACTGTTTGCACTTGGGGTAGAGGTCACTCCAGCAGGCGAGAATGAACTCAAAAACTGCGAAGCCACAGAGCCATGACGCGATTTAGCGGTTGCGGCTGCAGCCGGCAACGAATTTTTGCTTATCGATACGCTACTCCTCGTGCTCTTCAGCATAAGCTTCTTGATCACCGACATCAATAGTTTATAATCCTTGTTGGGTATCAAATCCAATATCACTTTCTTCCTTTGAGAATAGGGCATGTAGACAAAATCATGTGGCAACTTCCCAATGAGTTCCAGCACTTCTTCCGGCGTCATTCTCAGTTCAGCAATTATCGACACCGTATTGTCCGGGAGATAAGTCAAAGACGAAGATGCCGAGTTGTAGGACTCGCAAACGGACGTCTTCCTTCTAGACACTTTCCGGGGCTGGAACGAAGAGGCAAGATGCCCATGTTTAAACGGATCCACGTCGCTGGCATTTGCCCCAGGGCCTGTTATGCTCTTACTTACCTCCGAGGCAGACAGAGGCGTTATCATGGAGACCCCATTGGACGCGTTTGGCAGCGGAATAGGCTCCACTTGAGCGTGCGAAGAATCGAACACATACGAACTATTGGGGCTCACGCTACCGCTATTGGGTTCGCGATCGGTGCTCCATGTGTTAGTCCGTGTGATGCTCCCAGGAAACCTTGTCGGAGTCGCATTAGAGCTGTCGTTTCTCAGCTTCTGCGACAACACAGCCGGCGAGGCGCTATCTTCGCTCTGCCAGTGCAAAACAGCCTCTGAGAAATCGAGATCCGGAATATATTCGTCCTGCATGTCGCCGTACCGGCCGTCGTTCAACGACAGTCGCCGTTTCCTCGAACGTTGCGCATCTCCCACCGACACCAGGGACCTGCCTTCCGTTTCTGCAGCGATTTTGCCGTCACTCGGTATTGGACGGTGCTTCAAATCGTCATAAATCCTCGACCCAGTAACCTGGTCGAAATTGGCCCTCTCGTTTTCCGAGTACACCCTCACTAGCGATGACCGCGATGAGCTATCAGTCGACCGTCTGTACACCCTTTTCGGCTCAAAATACAACTCATCATCCCGTATACCGTCCCTGGAATCGCCTGAAGACGCCACAGACTCCCTCATAGCCTTCTCGTCCAAATTGTGATCCCGTACAAGTAGCCGTTCGGTCGGAGGCATCTCGACCGAACCAAACACTCCTAGCCGTGAATCAGTAACAACCACCAGGCCGGCCTAGCAAACGAGACCACCAACAGATGCCACTGCGATCAATCGAACAGATCTTACACCGACTCCCAGTAAACATTAGAGGTTTACTCTTCCTCAGCCCATCGTAACACTTAACCACCAACGACCCCTAGGGGACACGTGAAAACGGCAAACCTCTTCACCGCTCCTCCAGCACCAGCTCGATGGGCTCCGAGAGCCACTCGATGAGTTTCACTGTTTTATCCTACACATGGCAGTATATATAGCGTCCTATATACATATACCTGCAACCTGAAGAGGTGCGTCATGCTTGCTCGCCGCGGGAATAAATAATACTTGGTTCATGGTTCAGAACGCCCCTATCAGACATTGACTCTCTCCAGCTCTTCTCTACCTGCCTTGGTGTACAAGTATTCGTTGTAGTCTCTGGAGTTCACCCACCAGGCCCAGTAGATACCGGCTGGAATGGCAACATACAGGACCTGGCTCTTAAATCTTCTGAACAGGTTAAAGACGGCAGCGTTGGCGGCACCTGCGAGGGGCTTCTGGGCATATGGAGACACAGCATACGAGGTAATGCCCTTCTGAACTGGCGAGCCCATGTGACCCCACCATCCCATGTAAGTCTTAGCACTTGGAGGTCCTCCCATGATGTTTTCTGTGTGATAGATTTCTGTTAGTCTAGCTGAACCACTCGATAGAAGCCGTTACGGAGCCCTTTCTTATAAACTGGTGGTCGAGAGTTCGTCGAAGTGCCCACAGATGGCTCCTTGTCGGGTCTGCGCTCTGCTAGCCGAAAACACCGGCAAGAACGCAGATACCGCGTTTTGATTGGTCCATAACAGGATTATCGTTCTATACGTTGTGGATCGCAAGACAGTATATAAGGAACTGAGCTCTCGGCGGCTCTTTACTTGGTTCTCTTGTAGACTTTGTTCAAGAAGGCGGTGAGAACGTCAGCATTGAAGCCGCGAGACTCGTCGGTCTGCGCGATCTTGTCCTTGAGCTCTTGCGCGATCTTTTCCTCGTACTCGCGGTAGTGGGTCTCGATGTTCAGGTCGCGGAACAGCTTCTTGCATCTGGCCTCACACTCGGCGTCCTTTCTGCCGTAGTTGTCGTCTAGGATCTTTCTTTGTTCAGGGCTGGCGAGCTTGAGGGCCTTGTTCACGACCCAGGAACATTTGTTGTCCTGGATGTCGGTTCCGATCTTTCCGATCTGCTCGGCGGTGCCGAAACAGTCCAAGTAGTCGTCTTGGATTTGGAAATACTCGCCCAGTGGGATCAGCACGTCGTGGGCCTGCTTCAGGTCCTGGGGGTCGCTCACGCCGGCCGCGTACATGGCCAGGGCGACTGGAAGATAGAAGGAGTAGTATGCGGTCTTGAAGGTGACGATGAAGGAGTGCTTTTCCAGCGAGAACTTGGACAGGTCCACGCTGTTCTCCGGCGCGGTGATCAGATCCAACAGCTGGCCCAGTTCGGTCTGGAACGTAACGTCGTGGAAAAGCTCGATCAGATCGACGTAATAGGGCTCCTGTTTGAAATGCTTCTTCAAAATCACGTAAATGGCAGCCTCCAGCATGAAGGCGTCATTGATGGCGATGTCACCCACCTCCTTGACACGGTACCAGCATGGCTGGCCTCTTCTGGTGATAGACTGGTCCATCATGTCATCGGCAACCAGGAAGTAAGCCTGCAAGAGCTCGATACACCATCCTAGAAGGGCAACCTTCTTGTAGACATCCGGAGATAGCTCGTCGACGGACTGGTAACCCTTCAAGATGGCATAAGTATCGACTACCGATAGACCTCTGTTCAGCTTACCGCCTGGAGTGTTGTAGTTCAGCGAGTCCTCGTACCACTTGATGGCCTCGGCAGGCATGCCATAGCGAACCAGCTCTGATTTTAGCTCCTGAACTAATTCAGGGAACTCAGCGAGAAACTTAGCTCTGGGACTTTCTTTAGACATCGTCGACGATTGCAATTGACCCTTTCGCCGGCTACAATGGTTGGGAATTGGTTACCTTTCAAGCAAATGCGTTTATAACCTGTCGTACCTGCATTTTTTCTTAGTTTTTTTATGCGTAAACAGTTGTCCGCTTATAATGCAAATTTCAGAGATATGGAGTGATTCTATACTATACATGCTACTCTTCCAATCGTAGAGATACGAGAACGGGTGGTAAGCCTAATATCTCTTAGCGCGTCTACTTTTACCTGGTCTCGAGGGTTTTCCCTTCATCTTTCTGTGCGAGAAATCGGTCACATCGGCAGAAGATTGTGCGTCGTTTTTCCTCTTGAATCGCTTCAAACCACCGCTGCCGTACTTGGCGTCCTTAGCAGCTCTTTTGTAGTTTGGTTTGCGGCTACTGTGATCATCGGTTGCCTCTTCGATGCCTACGTCGAAACCGGTACCGTCTATTTCGCTCTGCTTTCTCTTCTTCTTGAGCGACTTGATCTTCTCCAACGTTTCTCTCTTCTCTTGCTGACGCTTCTGCAATGTGGCTACTTGCACTTGCTTACCGAACTTCTTCAGCTGTCTCTGCTTTCTGGCCTCTTCACGAGCCTTCTTCTCACTGGCTTCCACAACTAGCTTATTCTTAACCTTGTCCATTTGCTCGTCGTTCTTCACCATCTCGGCAAAGTAATCCAGCGGCCTCTTGAAAGGAACCTTTAGGCGGGCCAACTGGTCACGCGCTTCCTGCACGGCATCAAGAGATTGTCTGTAAAACGCCAGCTCCCGTTCTGTGTCATCGTAGATGTCCTTGATACCCTCGTCTGTGTTGGTCTGGGATGTGACGGATTGGTGCTCCTGGAAGGAGTGTTTTTTCCATGGCAGCTGAATTCTCTCCAGCGCGTGTTTCATAGCTTTGACGTTATTCGTCGTTAGCTTATGGTGAGGAACGACATCAGCGTCCGAATCAAACTCCACTTCTGACAACGCGACATCTTCTTCCTCTTCTTCCTCCTCTTCTTCTTCCTCTTCTTCCTCCTTTTCTTCCTCTTCCGCTTCTTCTTCTTCCTCATCCTCATCATCGTCATCCGAATCGCTCTTGGCTAGTCTATCCAGATCCAATCCCTCTTCTTCTTCCTGCTCTTCCTCTACTTCCTCCTCTTCGTCGTCCTCTTCCTTTTCCTCCTCCTTGGCCTGTTCAAGTCTCTTCATCTCTTTCTTCAACCGCCTCTTCTCCTTCTTGAAAAGAGCCTTGCTTGCATATACTTCCGCTGGCGAACTCTCATTACCAGCTGTTACGCTTTTCTCCACCGATTTGACGGCACTGTCATCCATTTTATCGCTCTTCTTACCCGCGAGCTTAGTAACCTTCCTAGACATGACTCTCAAAGCTTCTCAATGCGAATCCAGACAGCCTACAGCAAGTCACCTTCGCAAATCTCAGTTCTCAGGCCTGAAGCTATCTCATCTCATCGCATCTCATCTCTATGATGAAAATTTTTGTATCGCTTTGTACGTCCCTGAAATTTCACTTCAAGTTTCAAAATATTAGCATATTAAAGACATCGAACAAGCCAATGCTTTCAACTAGACTGAGGTATCCTTATGGATGCGGTTCAGACCGTCGCCGGACGGGCACGCTAGACCGTTCCTTTCTTAACTGAGCTTTCCGGATTCTTCCAAGACCTACAAAAGGGTTTTACAATCAACGCCTGCAGGCACGTTAAACTCACCGATTACTCTCGTAGATCAGAGCAGTAAGATCGTTCAGATGAGATACCATCCAAACCTCTTGCAGATGGTGGTTTCCTTAGTTAATAGAGCTTGATTTCAGCAGCCGGGTAACGGCATCTCGTAAAGCGTACTATCTAGATATTGAGCATGAGCTCTATATGATAACAACATAACGAGCCGAAGCCTAACGATATATGCTGCTATCGTCGGTCATTTGATTAGAGATGAGTAGCGTGGTCAACAAGAGCGGTACTCGCTTTATTCCAAAGCTCAAGCAACGTCGTCTTCTTTCGGCAGCACCGAAGAACGACAAAACTACGATAACTCCCGAAGGCACTAGAATAACAGAGGAAGTGTCTACGACTGAAGGTGATACTAAAGTAGATGACTCTAATTCCCGGATTGATAATAAAACTGACCATGAGACTGATCAAGACACCGGTACCACGGCAGTGAGCGAACAGGATGACGAAAATCCGAAAGCCCCGTCACAACTAGAACTGGATCCTATTCAGACCAGCACTCAGCTTACGTCAGTCCAAGGCACCGGTGGTGGTCGCCGAGCCAGCCGGCTCGACTCTCTGAGCAGTAATCAGACAGCAAAGCCCGTTTTCAAGCCAGATTACCTCGAGCCCACTCCCGTGATGAACAATAGGAGGCTATCGACCATTGCAAAGCCTAACCTGAAAAAGGTCAGGATCAATACGATCGCCGAGAAAGACTCTACTTTACAGGCTCTGAAGAAGCGGAGAATGTCAATCCGGACTTCGATCTCGAAGAAATCCGGCTCTGCACATAGAATCAGCGTTGTATCCAGAAGAGCTTCACCAGACACGGATGTTCATACGGCTACCGCTGTAGCGGCTCCCAACGCATCTTCGCAACTGTTCCAGAAAACCGATAGTTTGTACGAGAAATACACGATCAGAAACCTGAAAGAAATCCCAAAAAACATACAGGATACCGACTCGGAGCGTTATTTGATTGACGAAGAGGAATTTACCATGGCTGAGCTATGCAAACCCAAGCTGCCGATCGGAGAGATCTCTGATAACTTCGAGAAGGCAAAGCTGGCGGGGAAGGCGAAATTTGAGAAAAGGAGAGTGCGCCGAGAGCTCAGACGGAGGGCTCGTGAAGAGTTCAAGTCTATCAATTCCTTGAACGAAGAGGAAGAGGAAAGAGAGCTCGAAGAGCGCAAAAAGGCTGCGGAAAAATTGCTCAATGCAGAAGTGCCTGAATCCAACCAGGGTCCGCACACAGCGATCCAGTTACGATTGAACCAGGACGGTACGATGGTTGTGGATGAGGAGTCTACAGTGGTCGACAGACATAAGAATGCCAGCTATCAGAATGCCCATAAAGTAAAACTGAATGAAAATCCGTTCGAGAATCTGCACAACTCGGGCACATACGGCAAGAATATGTACACAGACCCCTGGACAAAGGATGAACTGATACAGTTTTACAAAGCTCTGTCAATGTGGGGGACAGACTTCAATCTCATAGCCCAGATGTTCCCTTACAGAACAAGGAAACAGGTGAAGGCAAAATTTATCAGCGAAGAAAGGAGGCATCCAGTCACGGTTGAACTAGCTCTGCGATCTAGACTCCCACCAAACTTCGAACAATATTGTGCGGAGACGAAGAAGGACATTGGCACTGTGGAATCCTTCCACGAGAGGATAGAAAGGCTCAAGGAGCAACATGAGGAACACATGAAAGCCATCGACGAGGCCAAAGCAAACGCCAAAGAGGAAGATGCGCAAAACACGAAAAGCTCTCACAATCCGGAGAAAAAGACCTCAGGTGGCTTCAGAACAGATCAAGTACGGGCATATCGTAAATCTGAAATTGTGCTGGGGACAATTGATGACCTTAAGAAGCATCCTTCTCAGCAGGTCGAGGAGGAGCAGAACTATAGGTAGAAATGATTCAAGAACCATCTTAGACTCTATATGTAATAACTGTTGTAGTGATGTTGAATTCAGATATAGGCGCGAGCGTCGAATAAGCAAGCGAACTTGAGTTTCAGTTGTAGAATGCTTAACTGGAACCAGAGTAGCATTGGACAAATATACCAATGGCAACTACCAGGCTACGAAAGAGGTACTGCCTACTAACAACCCAGGGCTCTAACCAATTCTGGCTCAAGTTTACCATCAAACCAGCATCTACTAAGCGGAAGCTTGTAGCCACCACTCTCGCCTTCGCCCTCATTAATATCCTGTCGGTGATATGGATCAGAAAAGGATTGTCATTAGATCGAAATATGGGCAACCTGTTGATTTTAGCCATCTTCGTCTCTAGTCTTCTGATCTTGAGAAGACCACCTGTTGAATCATTTACAGTCTACCGAAACTACGGGCTACAGGTCACCAAGGTGAAGGGTTTACTAATCCTGCCCGATGCCTGGAACCGCCGGTGGATGGCACAGGGTAAATTTATACCAAGAGATCAGATCCTCGATATCGTGATCAATGAAGGTTTCGTCAGAGGTTTCCAAGTCGTTTTCTACTTGGCAGTCATCGTTAAAGAGTCAAAGAGATTAGAGTTACTTTTCCCGGTATGTTCTACATGTTTTCAACAATTCTAACTTCTTCTACTGACCAATCGATAGGCGACCAGACCCACATTGGAAGACCAGAAGTTTATCTACAATATGTCAAGAGAATGCCTTTATACTGAAAAGAAGCGCTTTCATGCTTAAGCCGTGCGCTGAGATGGGCCGTGCAAGATAAAAAATTCGATGGACTCGTCAAGGCAATGGACCATACAATGTAAGGCGGTGAATTAATCGTGGATTGCAATGGCGAGAAAGCTCAAAGGTAAGGCAGGTCACCAGGGCTTGAAGGCCACGCTTCAAAGACACCAAAATCTCGAGAAATTGAGACGGCTTCATAAAAGGAAAGAAGAGAACAAGAAATTGCAGCCTAGTGCACAAGTGAGAAAAAATCAAGAAACCCAAAAGGTAAATGAGGCAAGATTTGTCCCTTTCCAGGAAAATGAGACCTTATTGCTAGTGGGAGAGGGCGATTTTTCGTTCACCCGCTCATTAGTGGAACAGGGCTACATGAAAGCTGAGAATTTAATCGCAACCAGCTACGATGCTTCACCTGCTGAGTTGGAGCTTAAATATCCGCATTCTTTCAGAGAAAATTACACTTTTCTAATAGAAAACAAGGTGAAGATCTTTTTCAAGGTGGATGCAACGGACCTGATAAAGTCTTTTGATTTATCGAAGAAAAAACCTTGGAGCAAAGTGCTAGGCCCTTCTTGGAAGCAGAAAAGTTTGCAAAACATTATTTTCAATTTCCCCCACACTGGTAAAGGCGTCAAGGATCAAGATCGGAACATTGTCGATCATCAGCAATTGGTCATTGGATACTTCAGAAGTTGCAAAAAATTATTCGAACTCGTAAATGCACCAGTTGTGCAAAGCAGGATGTCATACAATCAAGGATATGATTCTTCTGAGAGACTTGGCGGCTTGACGTCCGAAGGTTACGGTAAGATTATACTATCTGTGTTCACTGGCGAACCGTACGATTCGTGGATGATCAAAAGCCTAGCGAAAGATTGCAACCTTTGTGTGGAAAGATCGAACAAATTTCAATGGAATTACTATCCGCAATATCACCACCGCAGAACTAACAGTGAGCAAGACACCACTAAGCCGGCGCAGCAGAGGGAAGCCAGGATATACGTTTTCCAAAAGTTCATGCTTCCGCAGGCTAAGCGCAAAGCCGAAAGTGATGATGAAGCGTGAAACCAAACAGGTCAAGTCATTAAACGTAAATGAAATATATACACCTCATGTTGGATACATAGTGATGAATTCTTTCTCCGAGTATATTTTCTTATCTATCGGATCCATAACCTCAAAATCTTTCAAATTGGCCAGCTTGGCATTGTTCAGAGCAGAGGCTAATGATTTCAGTTTTTTCGCATCATAGATGTTACCATTTGGCAACATCACTGGATTTTCAAAAAGCTTTGATTGAGTATGATGAGCATAGGGCAGATCCTTTGCAATTGAAGCGAATTCATCGGTGCACACGGGACAGGTTGTCGCTAGAACATCTTTTGCAAGATAGTTATCAAGCTCCGGTTTATCTGAGGTTGGGACCTCTCTCTCGTGCAGACATTCCCTGGTTTTCAAAGTCGATATCCCCAGAGAAAGATACATCAAGAGCGGCTCGCTATGTGAGATACCGTACATTAAGTAGTACTCCTTCGTAAAAAGCTCGTTCAGGGTATACCACCTCCTAGAGTCCAGCAGATCCGTATAGCGAGCAAGATCTCTATTCCCGTTACGCTGTTTGAAGATGAGCTTGCTGACAGAGGGCACGGGGACCCTTCTTTCATTATTTGGAATTTTCCTGCGGAAAAAGTACTCATACACCTCATCGCGGGACGATTGGGAAGTTGACCGGAATGCCGCTGAGCTGTCCTCCTCGTTTGTCGTAATTATTTGAGGATCAATCAACTCATCGATTGGCCGAACGGGTTGCTGCGGCTGACAACTATTGATAAAAACCAACAGACCTGAAGCCAGCTTCAGATCCGCATAGTTGCTCTCAGCAAACTGTAGCAGGAATTTTTGGAAACAACCAATGGCGCCTTGGTAGTCGCGTTGTTTCAAAAGTTCCACATATTCCTGTAACCTCGCTTCGAATTCTAGAAAAGAGCAATTCTTCTTCAGAAAAGTTCTGTTTTCCCCTATCCAATGCAGCAGCGGCTGCATATCGTGGTCTTGTGTCAGTGACTTGGAGATTCTGTTAGCCGCTAGCAGGATATCGTAGTCCAGCAAGCGATCTAGCTGCTGCTGCTTCAAAAAAATCACTCCCGGGTTCCAAAGCTTGTCATCTATCGACCCATCGTCGCCGCCGCTGTTCTCTTGCTCAGCACTCGACCGCACCTGATCGTTCCGGATCAGATAATCCCCGATCAGAACGTTTGTGTACTTCTGATACCATTCGGTGAGACGAGAAACATTACCAGACGCCTTGGACTCTTCCAGTTCTTCAAAGAACTTCAGCCTGACGTGAATCCTTTCCAACAACTTCAACTCTTCATCGGACCTTCTGTTGATCTTCTTCTCAAATATTTCCACTTTCCTAATGATCTCATTCAACTTCACCAGGGCGATCTTATCCTGTTCCAGATCGTCCGACTTCAGTAATCCATCCAGTTCCTTGAATAAACCCTGCAGAACGAGCGACTCCTTCTCTATCAGTTTATGCACTTGTCTGACGTTCCTACGAAGGAGTTCATAAGGTATGTGGAACAATTGCTCGTTCAACTTCAGATGGAAATCAGTACTGGGTTCGTTAATCAACGAAGTCATGACTACTTCGCTGGCTTTGCCGTCTGGGCCCTCTTCTTCCCTTGTTCTTACCACTGTTTCCCTACTATATAGGCGAAAACTCCCATTCCGGAAGCTCCACGTGAATTACAAGCAGACAGAACAGCTCATCGAGCAAACGACACCTATCCGCTGTGCCACTGCTGGCCGGCATCGGTACTCGGCAGGAGGGTTCAACGCCCTGGCACAGCAGTAGGACGCCCGCCAGCGAGTCTGGTGCGAGATTGTAAGAATGCGCGACTGGCAACCTATCCTATTATGCGGAAAACAGCTCTTGGCAAGCCTTACGAACCACCGCAAGAAACGAAAAAGCCTTGATTAGCGCCTGCGGGGGCCCCTCGGCGCTGAAGCTTGTATCCGGCCGATGCGCTATTTAGCCGCCGAGGAACGGCGAAAATTTGTATATACAAATGCACTACTGTGAGAGACAAAAGACTAAGAGACAGGGGGAGTGTATAGTACCTATGACATAGAAGCAAGTCTTGCAATGACAGCCTCGGTGAACTCGGTAGTAGAGGCTGTTCCGCCGATATCCGGCGTGGTGGTCTTACCCTCTGCGATCACCTGGTGGACCGCGTTGGAGATTCTAGATGCAGAAGTGTTTAGCCCGAGATGATCCAACATCAGTGCGGCAGAAAGGATCATCGCCGTTGGGTTGGCGATGTTCTGGTCTTTGATATCGAGACCTACATGGCGGGAGCCAGGCTCGAACACCGCGTATTCGCGGCCGTAGTTGGCTCCGGGCACGAGACCGGGCCCGCCGATCAGCGCGGCGCCGATGTTGCCCAGGATGGTACCGTACATCGAGGGTGTGACAAGCACGTCGAACTGGTGTGGCTTGGCGACCGTCTGCATCGACGCGTTGTCGACAATGATCGAGTTGACGCGTATGTCTGGGTATTCCTGCTCGCCGACACGCGTGACCACGTTGCGGAACAAGCCGTCGCCAAGCTTCATGATGTTGGCCTTGTGAACCGCGGTGACCGCTTGGCGGTTATATTTCTTGGCGAAATCGAACGCGAAACGCGCAATCCGCTCGGTCTTGGCCTCCGTCATGATCTTCAGAGACTCCACCACGCCCGGCACAGACTCGTGTTCCAGCCCGGAGTATTCACCCTCGGTGTTTTCACGGATGACCACCAGGTCCACGTCTGGGATCCGGGTGCGCACCCCGGGCACCGACTTGAACAGAGCCACGTTGGCGTAGATGTCCAGGTGTTTCCGCAGCGCGACGTTGAGAGAGCCCTTGCCTGCCTGGTCTGCCGCGGAAGTGTGCCAGATCCCCTTTAGACCGACCTTGTTCCTTTTAAGCGATTGGACGGCGGCTGCGACGCCCTCTTCGTGGTCCAGACCGGAGATATCCACGCGGTCCCAGTCGATGGGCAGGTTCTCGGCTTCGAACACGGAAACCACCGAGTCGGTCACTTCTTTGCCCACACCGTCCCCGGGAATCAACGTGACCACGAACCGACCGCCATATTTCTTGGGCAGCACTTTTTCTGTACTGGCGACGGTTGCAAGAGTCCTCTTGGCAATAGCAGATCTAAGCATTTCGGTTGTATAAACGAGGTTTTCTGCCACAACTAAGCGCAACGTAACTGGATTATGTGCGGACGATAGTTGTACATAGTTATCTATATATATATATGCGTTTGTCATTGCGTCAACGAACCTCGTGTTACTCGAGTTTGATCAACGGTCTGGAGAGCGGGCAGAAACAAACGCGGCTGCCCTGCACGATCACTCGACTCACGGAGGCGGAAAGGGAGACGTTATGGGGGCCTGAGGATGGCAGGGGAAATTCTGCTTTTCGATGACGCGCGGTGCCGGCGTCGGGAATGGTTCGGAGGCCGAGGTCGGCTGCTGGGCAGGTCACCCGGCTTCTTGGAGCGGGCAACACCTTGGTACGTCTGGAGTTGATCAATAGCGCTGAAGAGATAGGATGTGATGAGGTAGAAAGGTGGAGAACCTTGGAGGACCGGCGAGATGATCGGAACTGATGCTTTGAAGGCTTACCGATGCCTGATTAGGGCGATGGTTCGTAGTGACCGCAAATCGCGTATCGCGCAACGAATGGAGCAAAGACGGAAGGAGATTGCAATGCTCACGTACAAGAGAATGAATGTTGTCAGGGCTCAGAACGCAGCTACTGATAGTATGCAAAAGACTAAGTTGTTTAAGGAATTGCAAATGCTGAATAGACAGGTGGATCTGTTGAAAAATGAAAAGATCGAGCACGATAAGCGATTGCATTTCGTTGGCGATACTTCTATTCTCAGAGAGAATTTGGTAGAACGCAGCGACGGCGAGAGGCCGCGACTGCTACAACATCTTGAGGATATTGCGGCGTTCTTGAATAACCAGAGGGAGTACGACGAGCTGATCGAGCGTTACAATGGTGGCTCGAAGTTGTCGCAGAGCGAAACCGTCAGAAGAACCGCCAGTAAAGTCGGTCTAGAGGTCCCCTTCTGATTGCAGACCGATGAGAGTTTGTGCTTGGGCACGCGCGTGGCAACTTTTCCACAAGGCACCATAGGACCACGTCAGATTGGCGGCTCCCTGTAAATACCCTGTATACTTGTTGAATTGCTCACTCATGTGTCCACCCTCGCTTACGTGCTCGCGGACCACGTCTAGGAAGGACTCTCCAAGATCAAAGATGGATATCATTGTTTGGGTAAAGGCCGGTGTGCCCCAGGGAATTACCAATTGGTAGCTTTGTCTGTTGTAATCATCGAATCCATCAAATATTAAAGTCCAAAACTCCGACTCCCATTTGTTCAAGGGGATAACCAGATCGGTTTGCGCGTGGTAACTCTCCAAGATCAATTGGTAGAGTAACTCGGAAGCTGAACATGTTGCCAAAAACCATGGGTTTCCCTCGGAAGTACCGACTCCGTCATAAACGTCTTCAGGATATCTACCGAGAGCCACACCAATATTCAGGTTTGCCTTTGGATGATTTATGGGGTAAATTATCCCCATCGATTTGACCAGGTGATACAATGTGTTTAACACACCAGAATCATTAACACCGAATGGCATGTTGTCCTCATAGTTCCTGGTCAAGAGAGATCCAATAATCACAGCAATATCTAAACCAGACCTTGAGTTCAAGATTGACGGTGTCTCCACGATAAAATTTTTGTTTGGGTTCAAGAATCCGGCGCCCAGGGTCAAGAATTGGAGCATCTGTTCGACGCATTTTTGCAAAGCATTGGAAAGGGCCGATTTATCAAAACTGTCCCATGTATAGTCCGGATGTTCCTGTAAGAAACGCAATCCCATCCTGATCGCTGCAAATTGCACTATTGAAGTAAAGAAATGTTTACCATTAACTTCCTCCCACAGGTCGAACGAATCGGCTTGCCAATTTTTGAGCACAAACTGAAGATCCCAGTATATTACCTTTTCAAATAGCTCTCTCTCATCCTTAAAGGGCAAACGGCCCTTCAACAATTTACTCCGGTTGCATTGATCGATGATATCGCTGAACTTTAGGCCTTGTTGTCTCAACTCATCCAAAAAATGAAGTACCGCCACAGATCTAAGTGGTGGTCCGTCATTTTGCGGTCTACCCCAAGATTCCATAAACGGGTGATTATCAACAAGCCATTTGGGTTCTCCCAGCCCCTTCAATTGTCCTGCTTGGTCTAATTTAACACCATCTCCTGATAGATTGTCTAATCTTTGCAGGACATAGGAATTATTAACGTATTTCAAAACAGTCGCCGCCAACGTGGCATTCAAAATGTAGACATCATCATAAACCTGAGTACTATTCAGAATGAACATGTTGGATATCACAGAACGAATAGTGATGGCCGAGTCACGGACCCACTGATAGAAATAGTCGGGTGATTTCTTGGAAGGTGACGCTATAATGACACCTTCTGCAACACCTTGAGATAGCAAACCGCCATTGTGGAAATTCGAATCTGCAACGTTGTTTAAAAGATATTCAAACGATATCTCAAACTGCTCATCAATCCATTCGGTGAAATTCACGCTAGCAACACCATAGGGCGACAAAGGCCTTAGATTGATTCTTCTATAATAGTCCTTTAAAGGTACGGATGTGGGATGTGCAGGATCAAACGGTTTGAAAAAATCCACTATGGTTATGTTATGGCTTGACCCATCATCACCACCGCTGCCACCAGTCCGCACCAACTCCGAGCCCAAGGGCAGTGGTAGCAGATGATGATAAGCGGCAAGAACCAGAAGCACAACCAGCGTCAGCACGGAGATCACATATCCAAAACCTGTAGACCTACCAGCAACACTGGAGGAAGGCTTTTTTATCATTCTACAACAGAGACTGATCAACCAGATAAATGGCTACTGTACAAAAAGGAGCGAAGATCTACGATGTAAACATCAAGGAACACTAAGAAACCTTCAACTATTTATACAATCAACTATTACCAGTCACAAAGATCAAATTGTCAAAAGTCCTAGAGTACAAAAATCAGACTTAGTTATCCTTTGCAAAATACAATGTACGCAGTACTGCACAAAAGACATCGCGACTCATCTCTAAGCAAAAAACCCTTATCTCTTTCGTGCTCGTACAAAACCACAGGAATTTTGGGAAACGAAAAGTCACGTGACATCAATTTTAAAACTCCTTGTCTGTTACCCTCTCCTGCGGGCCGTTAAGTGTCATGGTGACGTCAAGACAATCCCGTGGGTAAAAATGGCCTCGTTAAGCCCCGAGCAACGCTGCACCAGTTAAATCCCGACTGCATTTCCCCGTTCAGCGGGCGCAGTCTCGTGAATTACGGCATGATTATCGAACAGTCACACGCTGCAGCATAGTGCTTTCTTTCCCATTTGTCAACCGTTTAATTTCAACAATTGTGCCCACAGTGACGAAACCATTTTCGAGAATGAAGTCACCGGCTCAACAATGTGCTCAACTACCACGACTGTAAGACAGCTCTCGACGGCAAACTCATGTCGATGTATATATAGTACGTGCAACCGTGGTAGATTTTCAGGGCGACTCCCTGTCGAATCCAAAAGATCGCAACCAACATAACCACAAGAAAGGCTAAGAATGATCAGCGACTCTATCTTCACTTTGACACATGATTCTAAACTTGACGATCTGCTGGCTGCGAACCAACAGTGGTCCAAGACAATGAACGATCTGCACCCCGGTCTGTTCCGCGAGTACAACGCGAAGGGCCAAAATCCGCACACTCTTTTCATCGGTTGTTCTGACTCGCGCTACAACGAGGGCTGCCTGGGTGTGCTGCCGGGCGAAGTGTTCACGTGGAAAACAGTGGCTAACGTCTGCAGCCCAGAGGACCTGACCTTCAAGGCTACATTGGAGTTTGCCATTAGATGCCTAAAGGTTAACAAAGTGGTCATCTGCGGTCACACCGATTGCGGCGGCATCAAGACCTGTCTGACGGGACAAATAGAGCCATTGAACGACAAAGAAGGCTTGAACTGCCAGCATTTATACCAATACCTGCAGGACATCGACCAAATGTACCACGAAGAAAAGAGCCAACTGGCAAATCTACCTACACTCGACGCGAAGAGCAAATACCTATCACAATGCAATGTCAAGAGACAGTTTGCCCGCGTCATTGAAAACGACACTGTGAAAACGGCCATCGCGAACAAGGAACTCGAAGTCTACGGTCTAGTCTACAACGTCGACTCCGGTTTGCTCGATCCTGTGATCTCCAACTAGACAAATACCCACTACATCCATATATATAATATCATAGAGGTTCATACAAAATATAATATTGCTGGCATTAATCAAGAGTTATCGGAGCAGTCGTGGCATTCAGTCGACGAATCACCTGAATGAGCCATCGAAACTTCTTTTTTCTTAAAAGTCGACGCAGATCGTAATTTTCCTTCTCCTCAGCCCTTCCTGTCAGAACCAGTAAAAAAAGGGCGAGACGTCCATTTAAGGTTTGTAAGCTGTATGCCGCGGTGATCCTTGCTCGACTACACTGCAAGCCCGCTACTGAACAGGCGTAGGCGGAAAATAAAGGATATGTCGAGCTATTAGGTGTTATATAATATATCAGTGATAATGAGTCGATGCAGCAAGGATGTATGTGGGATGGAGAGGATATCCAAGATGACAAAGAAGAGTGGTTCAGATAGCGTGCCGCATATGGCTAGAGATGAACGGTTCAAATATGCTATTCACAATCTCGATCTTTCTAGGGTAAAGCTTTCAGAGAGTCCGTTGGATGATTACCAGAGGTTGTTCTTTGCAACGCTTTTATCGCGTCCCAATGTAGATCAACGACGAAATATCGATGTTAAAAGAGCCACTTACAAGTCCAACATTGCTGAATCGTTTGCGTGTCCGTCGTCCGGCGCCGCGCATGACGCGGCTGTAGCGAAGGACAAAGATACTCTAGGTACTTCGCTGCGATCGCAGGGGAAGAAGGTGCTGGACTGCTTCGAATACCAGTTTCCAGACGTAGACACAGCGGGATCGTTGTGCTATTCGGAACTTTCTTCTCTATCCGAGGCTGTGAAGGAGAATTTGGGTCTGAAAGACGGCAGAGGGCACCTTTTGAAGGGGTCGATCTCCACAGCGAATGAAGAGAGTCTACCGAATGCTATTGCTCTGCCAGCGCAAGCATACGCTGTGCGAGACAGCGACGAGAGAGCAACAAACGCAAATTCCTTGACGAAGAATCAACAATTCAAGTTGCGGAAGCAGGACCATAGTCTGCATCAGAATAGCAAGCTTATTAACCCGAATAATTGCGTTCTGTGGACCCATGGGTCCGGCTACGTGTTTCTGACTGGGATATGGAGACTGTATCAGGACGTGATGCGGGGGCTAACAAGCGTACCGAGACTGGGCGAGGATAGTTCTGAGAGACTGCAAAATATCTGCAAGGAAGAGCTTAACTACATGATTACCTCTGCGTTTTATGAGTCTTCTTCTTCTCCCATATCACTCAGCCCTTCCGATAGAAGGAAAAGACGTCAGTCAGCTGGCTCCGAAAAAATCTCGTCGCTTAATCTCCATGACGGGTCTCTGCTGTCCTCAGATTCTGCGACTGTGGGGACCACGTCCCTAAACCCGCACTACACGGATTTGCACTGGAATAGCCTGTCAAGGGAGTTGAAACAAATGATGTGCGATACGTACAGGAACCATCTAATTAACGAAAGAGGATTCAATCCGGGCGAAATTGCTACGATTGATTACACGGAGGTCGTCAAACGAATCAGAGGTGGCTATATCAAAATTCAGGGTACATGGCTGCCCTTTGAGACTGCAAGACTCCTGTGCGTCAGATTCTGCTATCCAATCAGGTACCTGTTGGTTCCAATTTTTGGGCCGCTCTTCCCCAAGGAATGCGAGGAATGGTATACTAATGTTCAACAGCGACTAGTCAGGTCTGCAATGAAGAAGGAAAGCGCAATTAGCGATTCTCGTGAGTTGCATCCGGAGCAGAGACGGAGAAAAAGAAGGAAGTCGACCAAATCGGAGGTTAGTAAACCCGCCGGCAATGAACTTTTAAACGCCTTCCAAAACCTCCTGGATATTTCGAGGCATCCGGTCCCGATTGAAGCTCATGAAATACAAGCCAGAAGCAAATCATTATCATGCGCACCTGATTACTACACTCCTTTGCTGCCCAGAAGAGTTTCTTCAGAGACATTACCACCAATTAGTACAGTAATGCAATTCATATCACCTAGATCTTCCATTGGAGGGGGCAGCGAGCATAGTAGTTCTGCCACGGAACCCGAGAACGTCCACTATGCGACTGCTGGCCCGTATCCTCGTCAATCCGGACAGCTCCAAAGCTACCCAAATCCGACAGTGCAAACCCTATCACATCTTGCATCTTTTTACAATACTCATGGCCACCGATATTCATATCCGGGAAACATATACATGTCTCATCAGAAACCAGTGCTTAACAGATCACCACCTTATAGTTCACCAGACAGTGAGCTTTCAGAGTACCAGGCAAAAGCAGCGGGCATTAATCCAGCACAGAAGGTTACCACCGGGTTCGACATACCAAGCTACGAGCCGTTGCAAAGAGAGAATGGTAGAGAGACCAGAAGGTGGTTTTCAGGCTCCGGTAAGGTCGGGTCAAACGATGGTCTCTTAAGTCCGAAGACCGTCAGTCCTGGTCAGAAGCCCAAACGAAATTAATTATTTACTGCACATCCAGACTTCATTTCATATTGGCCCAGCTCCGCTCGTTAACTAAAAGACAATACCAATTTTATAGGAATATCAGTAGTGTAATAAAAAAAATGCTTCCAACCAGATTCGAACTGATGATCTCCACATTACTAGTGTGGCGCCTTACCAACTTGGCCATAGAAGCTCTAATGTTCGATGTCGTAAAAAATTTATACAAGTACATATACGGTTTCTTGCAGCTCTAATTCCCTAATTTTGACAGTCAGTCAATCTGTTTTACTTGTTAAGATTTAAGCTGCATCTACATGGATGGCGCCCTAAGAGTACATCACTCTTGATTACCAAGAGGTTCGACGGTACCCCGGACACTGGTAACTGCAAAACCCCTCTGCTTGAAGCCGCAGGAGGCTGTGACTGGCTGCACATAACCATAGCATGAATATCTGAATTGCGAGATCTCATTTTGATTGAATCTGTTTCTGCTGTGCAAATCATGCTCAGGACTACAAATTTACTCTGGCGCGTCGGTTCATTTTAGATTTCTACTATTCCGCATATATATGACTGCGCGACCTAATAGCGAATTGGAGACTATATACTCCAGTTCCTTGCTGTTCTTTGTCCCTCGAGGGTTCAGATTACTCATTGATGGACTTTATTGACCTTGAAGCCTTCTCGGTGATCGATTCTTCAGCAGAAAAGGCTTCCGATAGCTCTCTACCTGAACCGTCATCGCTGCTAGATCTTTCAACCTTATCAATTGATTCTGGCACCAATGAAGCGAGTTTCAAGATACCTGATCTCCGTAACAGGGAAGATGTTTCTGGTTCTGGGAAGGACAATCTTTACGATAGGATGGCCCAACATGCTAGTATGCTAATGTCAAAGGTCGACAAGAGAGCGGTAGACGCAGAAGCAACGAAGGCTTTACGAGGGAAGACATCTCATTTTATGGAGCCCAGTAGAACTTTCATGACACCTGCAGAACTCAAAAATTTGCCTGACAAGAATCCCTCCGCTTCTGAAGTGACGACTGATCTCCTATTGAGGAAGCTCTCCAACATCCTGAATGAACACACGTTGACAAATTACCAGACGAGGACGCAGATTAGAAAGTCCCTGCAACTTCTAGAGGAGAACAAAGAGAGACTGCAGTTGGATGAAAGCAGGTTGATTGATTCAGGCTTTGTTGGAAATCTCGCTAGAAAATCAATGAGAAGTGGTCTTGAAAACGAGCTACTAAAAGAGCATCTGCTGGTCCTCGAAGAATTAAGGCCTATAATCAGAAGAATCAAACGGTTCTCCATTCCAGTTGAGAAAATCAAAGCTGCTGGGCAAAGCATCGTCGATAGTCATGGTCTGACAAGCGAGGATGACAAAGAAAGCGTATCAAAGGACATTGAATTACTTTGTTCACAGGCTAAACGTTTAAGATTAAAAAAAAGCATTTTGTCTTCAATGAAGGATCATTTCACTTTGACCCAAGTTGAGGATGACTATCTGTTGAACGGCCCTGTGGATGTGCAATTCTTCCGAATCGTTGACAAGGCAATAAAAATTAAAGAACATACAGTCGTTTTGTTGTCTCTACCGAGCTCCACGGCTGCAGATGCATTGATACGGAGAATTAATCAAGTCCTAGAGAGCGTCTATCGAAAAGTGTTTAATCATTTGATTGATTTCCTGCACAACTACGATTCTGGATCTAATTCGTTTGCACAAGCTACTATACCGCCTAGCAAGAGCGACCGGACCATTTTTAAAAAATCTGTCGTTTGCTTGTCCAACGATCTAAAGTACTTTAATGAGTTTTTGAAACGAGTGACCGCTATGCGCTCGAAGGGCATATTGGATGAATTCCTGTCTCAGTTTGATTACAATCCCAATGAGTCGAGGCCTATCTTGCTATCCGCAGGCGACCCACTTCGATACGTTGGTGATGTTTTAGCGAGCGTGCATGCATCTATTGCGAACGAGGCAGATTTTGTGAAACCACTATTCAAATTTCAGGAAGACTTAAACATAGTGACGATGCATAACAAAGAACTTTTTGATGGCCTCGACACCAAAGTGTTCAATGAGGTTGTCAGATCACTTGCTAATCCTTCCCGAATTAGAATTGAGCAGGTTATTAGATTTGAAGAAGATCCGGTCATTAATTTTGAGATAATTCGGCTGCTGGACTTGTACCAATTAATGTATCACAGACAAGGTATCAATACCAATAATATTGTGATAGAGAACCTGAAATCTTTACAAGAGATATCAAAGACTCGAATTGAAGATTTCTTCACAAAGTACCTAGGCGACATTCCTTCGGTGTCTGATAAGTTTAATGATTCAATGCCGCCAGAGTGGCTTTACGGCTATATAAACAAGCTTGTTGAGCTATTCGAGGCTCACGAACAAGGAGGTGATTGGGAGACTAAAAAGAGAAGTGCAGTGATTAATGGTGCATTCTTAGAAAACTTTGTTTCAAATCCAATTGACGAAGTTTTAATGAAGAGACTGCAGCAAGAGACTCCATTGGCGAAGAAAAATGACGAAGCCAGATATTCTCTGCTTTCTGTGCAAATAAATTGCCTCGATCTCATTAAATCACGTCTTCAGCCCTTTGCCAACAGCATACTTGCTCGCGAGGAGAAAGCAGTGAATATATGGAAGAGCATAGGACAAAAAATGGATGATTTTATCAATCGTATGCTTGATCTGCAATTCAAGCTGCTGATGGAAAGGTGCGGCCTGGGCTTGTACTATAATCTGTTGAATATGATTTTCCCAATTGCATCAGTGCAGGATGAACTCGACTACGACATGTACCTCTCGTTATCGGATAATCCACTAATGAACCTTGAGACAATAAACGATAAAGTCAACAAGCGGTTGAATGAATATGTGCCTCAGGCGCTGACTGACATACAAGACAATCTTATGTTTAAATTGATGTCTCCTACGATTGCGGATTACATTTGCGATAGTTGTTTAGCGAAGTTATGCCTCTTTTACGCCACTTTTAGGAAGGTTATGATACACCTATATCCTGAGAGGACTGAAGATATCTGCAATATCTTGAATTTCTCGGAAGAAGAGTTTAAAGCTTTGGTTGGCGTTAAATGAGGAAAATGCAAATTAGTTATACTGCATAATTTAAGTATCTCGAACCGCATGGGTAGGCGTCTTCCCGCGACCATAACCGCTCGCTTCATAATAGTCCATGGGATAGTATTTCTCTGTGAACATAACATCTTGTTTGAGCAAAACGTTGGTTTCATACGGCGTTAATAAGGGCTTACTGAATGCGTAACCCCAATCGATCGATAATCTGGGACATGCCACCTGCACAAAGACGTCTATGTTGTCGAACATGGCTAGTTTTTGAGGGAAGATCTCACTCAATACTATCTTGACAACTGTTTTTCCAGCAGCAGTTAACTTCTCCTCCAGTTTTTCGACGGTGGCTAAATTGCCCTGTCTTCCTAGGGCACCCAATATCAGTCCGAAAGTCTGGCCTTGTGCTGCTGTCGCTATGGCATCTGATCTTAGCTCGACGAGTCGGCGTTGGTCGTAACCTTCTCTTGTAAATTTACGGTTGTACGGGTCATATCTATAGGCTGGGATTCCCGGGTTATGGATCATCGCCGATTCCAAATGGAATCTTCCATCGCCAATGTAGATCATGGCGTCAAACTGTTCTTCGTTCAGTCTTTCGGAAGTACACCCCAGGACCTCGCCCCTGGATAGTGGTTTTATCTGCGGTGGTATCACATATATGACATGAGCTTCATCAGAGAGAAGCTTTTCTCTGATGCTGTGAATTGTCGGATTGAATTGAATTGTGCCAAAAACTGCTAAGCGGGCTCCAACTGCGAAGTTCTTCTTTAATGTCTTTATTATATGGTCTTCTTCGACACTGATAGTGACAAAGACGTAAAGGATTTTGATCGTAGTGACATCTATGGGGACAAGGCATGAATGCGCATAATGGACAATAAAGTCACAGTCCAAGGCTCTGGCGGTGTAGTCGTCGATACAGCATGCCCCGTAGGAAACATCACCCATAACAACAGTCTCGCAATTGCAAAATTGCTCCAGAATGTCACTTATAATTAGTGAATACATCAAAAGACCCTCGGGCATTTGAAGCGCTACTCGTTTAGCTCCATGTTTTCTGATGTTCCAGACAGTTTTGTGTATTTCAAAGTTGTAATTCTGTGGCAATAGCTTTATAGCTTCGTTCAGATCCTTGTCATTCAGAATATCGTCAGGTATGTGATTGATGGCTCGAGTGCTGATCCTACCTTTCGGCTTGTGCACTATAGAACTATTATTGCATGATGTTTCGCAAGAGGTATCCTGTCTTCTCGCTCCTACAAACTTTCTTCGAGGAATTGATCTCTGCTCCGAACTCATATGGCCTTTCGAACTATTAGATTCTGAGTTGACCGATGATGCTTTTATTCTACCCCAGTAAAAGTAGTCGATGAGCTTGAAATTTCAAATTTTTCACTGCAGCGCTGAAGAATTAAAGCTCATCGCATAAGCAGGAACTAACAGCCTTAGAGATATAAAAGAGGCAGAGATTAGTAGAGATGCTAACTCCAGATTTTGTTGTTACCCAAGATGAGAAATTTGTATTTATCAAGATTAAAGTCTCCACTATAAGGTTCAACGCGGCTGCTTTGGAAATGGCAGTTGAGGGAAGCGTCTTTGTATTTTACCTGTCACCTTACTACTTGAGGCTGGCATTCCCCCACGAGGTTGTTGACGACGAAAGAGCTTCAGCTAAATACTGTTCCAAAGATGAATCTATCGATATACAGCTTCCCAAGCTCAAGGAGGGAACTTTCTTTGAAGATTTAGATGTACCGACAAAGCTACTGGCAAGACGAGGGGATTTGATAGGAGCTGACGCAGCATCGAAGCGAGATGATCGATGCAAAAAGCCCTTGATTCAAGAAATTGGCTCTGGAAACGAAAATCTCGAAAAAGAGGACCTGCAGGCTATCAGCGCAGCTGGAGATTCTTTCAGCTGGGAAATTGAGCAAACAGCAGATAAACAAAATAGCAGGTTACTCTCTATAAAATATGGTTTTGAAGATGCGTACGATACTAGCGTTTCCGTGTCTGTTTCGAACGGAAACGATATAAATGAGCTTGATGATCCGGAGCGCACAACGCCAAATAATCGTGTGAAGGAAAGGCTTCGCAAAGAGGACCTGAAATTCGACCCTGAATACTATGTGTCAGAATATATGATTAAGCGATATGCGTCTCCGGAAGATTTGGTAATTAATGGTATAGAAGAAGTCATGAAATTTACTCCGCCGCTAGTGAAGGATTATTTGAAGTGGTACAAGAACAGTGATGACAGGAACTCTGTGATGCCCATAGTATTCACCGAAAAGGAACAAGAACAAATGCAAAAATATATACCGAGGAAAGAGTATCTGGTAAGCGAGCCCAAGAAATTATATGTGACAATACTTTGCTTACTGTTCGCATATATATTTGAACAGATGGAAACAGGAGGCGTTCACAACACAGAGTCTGCTTGGTCTATTGGGAAGCTGACCCCTCAAATATGCTTCTTAGATCAGCAATTACTGTTGAAGGACGCCACTGAGGGCGTATCTTTGATAAAGGCTGCCATCATCACGGGAATAAGGAGGTCTTTGAGTTATCCATTGCACAGAAACTACGATCTGTCGACCAAAGCTTGGACCTTTGTATACTACGTACTTCGGGGCGGTAAAAGACTGGTGACGAGATGCCTGCTCGATATACACGAGATTTTCAGATTCCATGACGTGTATTACGTGTACAACAGGATTTTACTGGACGACCTTTGTTCGTGGTTTATCTCTCAGGGAAGCGAGAATGTAACCAGAAGCTTGGCTCTGGAAATGAAAAAAGAGCTGGATCAAATAAGTAAGGACGAGATAGAATTCAATTGCATATCAGGAGTAGACGAGGATACCGGTGAATTGGCTACTGAAAATATGACCATCAGAGAAATGGAGATCTTGGCGGAAAGGCAATTTCAAGAGTCAGAAGGCGCTTCTTAACCGCTATTCAACAAATTAGCTACTGAGTTAGTATTCTTAGACTGCGTGGGACTTCCATTCCTGCTGCTGTTCTCGCTGCATGTAATCTCGTCATAATCGAATCGTTTCTCAGGATTTTTTTCTGTGCTTTGAATCGGGAGTTGATCGACCTGTGTCTTCAATTTAGGAAGGCTCAGTTGCTTATGTGCGTCTACCATGTTTAAATCAATTACGCCAAATGAGGACCCTGATCGTGTCCTTCGATGCTTCTTATGTACCATTGAGGCTTTTCGCAGGCCTGGCTGGTTCGAATCGCCAAATCCAGCACTATTTGATATCTGCTCGTTATAATCCTTTCCGAAACTCAAAATCGATGTCATTTCGGATGGGATATCAGAACCAGCGGTTTTGGCCACTGGTAATGAGAGGTTGCGGCTGTGACTCGCCACAGAGTGATTGGCATTAGTTGGGAAGGGCGAAAACTTCAACTGCTGATCTTCCTCCTTTAACGAAGCCGCCTCATTCAAAGCAGCAACAGCGTATGCCCCTATTCGAGCAGGTGAATTGGCTCGTCGTGCAGCTAAGGTTGTTGCGTCTCCGGCTACCGGCTTTGGCCGTAAATTGCTGCCTGCAGGGGGGAATTTGTAACATAGAGGTTGCTTAACGGAACAATCAGTGACAGTTGAAGTTGGAACCCCGATGTTGGAGGCGCCACTTCTAAAACCCGAGCTTCCGATGTTCAATTCTTCACCGCCGAAGAGCTTCGGAATTTCATACGACGGTACTCCGTACTCTTTGGCCATCGTGAACAATTCTATTGTGCGGCTTGCGTTCTCAAGTCTGTAGTACTGTTGTTTTGTACGCTCCTGTTCTATTCTCAGTTCCAAAGCCTTCTCCAATACATTAGCAGTTAGGTTTGTATCTTCCACCTTGGCTCCGAATAATACTTCAAATAGCGATCTCGGCCGTTCATCTCTTGTTGCAGAGTGCGAATTCTTTGGTGTGTTCATTTACGTTCTTCCAATTGAGTCATCCTTCAAGACTGCCACTATCAGTTCTCACTGAAACTGCAACAAACGTCAATCGACTGAAGAGCTTCCTTTCCTATGCAATGTGTATCCTTACCGCAAGCTTAAGGACTGAAAAGAGAGATTAGTCGCAATTGATCTGATCTGCCTACGATAGCCATCTTCTTCCAGATAACGACAAATGCGATGAGTTATAATCTTAACAGAATTGCTTTGTTAGTTGATGCCCGAGAACTTTTCGAAAAATTTCTCAAATCGAATAATGGCTTATGTACGCTTCAGCTCAACGATAGGCTGGAAGCCGAGAGTATCTAACATCCTTCAGGGTTTCATTCCCTAATATATAATTGCAGCTGCAGCCTGGTAAGATTCAGACGGTTTCTTCTTCGAAGACCGTCTCGATAGGCTTTTCCATGAAGGAAGCGTGTCCGAGCACGGTGACTGCGGAGGCCCCGATCAACCAAAGTAGCGTCGATATCGGGGACGCAAGAAAGCCCAGCGGAACTGCGACAAAAAGCAAACCAGTATAAAGTTGGTTTGTCTTGAAAGAGCCGAACGGTGTTACCAAGTCCTGTCCGTTCAGCTTGTTGATCCCAGCAACGCCGATCAACACGAACACAATCACAAACAGTAAGAGAAAGTTTGTCAACAGAGTGTAGATACCAAGCGCACCTATGATTAGAGCGTAGTTAGTCGAGAAGTATTTCAGGTTGTAAGACACTCTAGATTGGATATCGCCGAAATTCTGAGGTTTTGACACGTTCTTAACATTGAAAAACTCCTGTGGCGGACGAACCGAAGACAGTCTACCCTGCAAAGACCTGATTTCGCTCTTGATACGATCCATTGAAAGGTCCTCAGTGAAACGGGAGAGTTGCTTAACCAGGGTTAGTAAAAGCTTCATCAGCGCGCTAATCCGCGTAGCTTGGTCGATAATATTCATACCGTTAGCGTAGTGAGAGAGTTCATGATGCCTTGAGCAGCAGTATCCGAGTATCGACGGTTCCGACGGTTATGAAGCACCTGAGGAGGCTTATATACCTGTTGGTCCTTTTCACACAAAGTCAAAGCCTTCTTTGTTCGATAGGATCTGTAGAGATAAGGTCGTGTAACACGAAGCGCTGCACCAGCCAAAATGAGCCCCAGCGCTAGCAGGCCATGAGCTGTTGGCGGCTGTACTGCTGAAGCTATTCAGGTTAGTGCTGGTGCTTGACAGAGGCTAACTGCGTGGGACTGCCTCATCTTTCAACTGTTTGCTCATGTTTGCTCATCCTCGGGGCTTTTTGCAGGGAACCGCCGAGCCAATCTCAGCCACCACCATTCGGTACTGATAAGGCAGCGCCATCTAATATGCGTTGCAAACGTGTTGGGATCTGTGCTGAATTGCTCTGTTGTTGCAAGTTACCTTTGTAGGGTGAAGGAGCGTTTCCGGGTGGCGTTAGCCGCCCATCACTTTCGATCACTACGACACACAAAAAGACAATTGAAACTCTTCAAGACACCGCTTGCAGCTCGGTATGTCCTGCAAGGAGGCAGATATCCACCAGCGTTGCTCACTATGTCTGGATTCCGCAGTCTAGGCTTCAGTTGGACAACGCTTTTGGGGGGTTCAGATCAAGTCCTCGGGCTTTGCAAATGATGGTATGTACTGGGGACGTACCAGATGCCCGCTACACATGCCATCGTCTGAATTAATTTACCATGCTGAATCGACCAAGAAACGAAGTTTGCGACCATATCCAGGGGCAAGAGTAAACAAAGGAATTGGTCGGAATGTTCCACGTTCAGGTAAAACGGCTGTTTTGACCAGCGACTGTTGACCATTTGGCTTGATAAGGCTCTTTTCTATGACGACATCCTTCCATTTTTCTTTGCAGCACGGCAGGGCTCTCTTTCATCATTTTCGGTATGTCGGGTTTCTCTCCCAGATAGAAAAAGAGAGCAAAAACCTGCAGGAGTTGAGAGGCTCGAGCTCTTAATTGGGGGATGGAAAGGCCAAGATTAGTTTCTACCTCGATCAATTGTAATACTAATAAAGGATAGGCTCTGTTAATACGATTACTGGTCAAGATGTCGAAACATAACACCATGACTTCGCATTTGTCCGAGGTTCTGGCTCAACAGCAACATAATTTGCAGCAACTTCAAAATTTGCAGCAGCGTGCCAAGAGTTTGACCTCTAACGAATATCCAGGAAATACCAATTACATGCCACAAAGCCCAGGAATACGCCAGCAGCAAGTGTACGATCAGCAACCTCAAGTACCCCTGCAGTCTCAGCCGTACCCGATGGATGGCTTGACATCGGGTTCTCCGGCCGCCGACACATTGACTACTCAGGGGGGACGTACGAACAGCATGTCTACGTATCAGAACGCCGCAAATATTGTCGCCCCAGTGGGCATCCAAGCATCTAGTGGTTCGGCGCAGGGCCAGTTTATGCAACAAGCACCGGCACAAGGACAGGCTCCGATTCAAGCCCATCTCCGACAGCAGCAGACTCCAGTCAATGGCCAAGAGACCGCTGTGCAACAGCCCCAGGCAGCTATGCCCGGCTCGAACAGAGCCGCAATGCAGGGAAGAAATTCTTTAACGAACGCCTCGAGCGTTTCAAGAGCTAGGACTTCTATGAATCGCAATAACGCTAACGCACAACAGGACCCCAGATCTCCGCTTGTGATTTTAATGCCAACGAACGCGCAACCGACAGAAGTTCTAGCTAATCGGTTTGCCGCCTGGAGAACTGTCATCAGAGCCATCATAACATATCTGACTGAAACCGCATCGATTCAGGACGAAATTGTCAGACAACAGTTGAGGTTGACACATGCAGTCCAGTTCCCATTTTTCGCTACTGAAAATCAGCACCAGCCCTCTGCCCCAGAAGATAGGTCTATCCAAAAGTTTTTCTTACCTTTGGGTAATGGATCTATCCAAGATTTACCAACTATTCTGAATCAATATCACGGCTCTTTAGCCTCTCATGCATCTCGCACTTCGAAAGAATTAACCAACGAAGTTATTCCTCGCTTGGAGGATCTGAGGCGCGATTTACTGGTTAAGATGAAAGAAATCAAGTCGTTACAATCGGATTTCAAGAATTCATGTTCTAAGGAATTACAACAAACTAAGCAGGATTTAAGAAATTTCTTAGAATCTATCGAAGAGGCAAAATATGGGACTGCCAAGCAAGATCCCTACCTAACAAAGATAATACTGGATAGACAAATTAAGAAGCAGCTGACTGAAGAGAATTTCGTTCATGAGGCGTTTGACAATTTGGAAAATTCTGGAGCCGAACTGGAAAAAGTGGTAGTGATGGAAATCCAAAATGCTCTGACCATCTATGCACGTCTATTGGGAGAAGAAGCCCAACTAGTTTTCGACTGTCTATTGTCAAAGATGGAGGTTGGATTCTTTAGTAAGGATCCGCAACTTGAATGGGAGAACTTCATTTTGAGAGACCCCAACTTTATCGTTCCAAACTTGCCAATGAGGAAAATGAAGGAGATTGTTTACAAGAATCAAAACGATCCACTGACTTATGAAATTAGATCAGGCGTTTTGGAAAGGAGGTCCAAATTTTTGAAATCTTACTCGAGAGGCTACTATGTTTTAACTCCGACCTTCTTACATGAGTTCAAGACTGCCGATAGGAAGAAAGATATTGTTCCTGTCATGTCCTTGTCTCTGAATGAATGTAGTGTTACGGAACACTCAAAGAAAGGGTCTTCTGATGATCGGTTTATCCTACACGCCAAACAGAATGGCCTGATCCACCGCGGTCACAACTGGGTATTTAGGGCCGATAACTATGAGACAATGATGGCATGGTTTGAGGATTTGAAGATTTTTGCATCAATCGGTAATGCTCAAGAGAAAGCTAAGGCCGTTATCGAAAGACTTGGTTTGCAAGTTGATTCAAAGGGGCAGCCAAACTCTAAGCTCTCATCTTCCCCCAACCCTGCCAGGCCCTCGATGTCACAGCCACCTCAAGACCAGCAACGTGTCAGCATGGATGTACAAAGTAACAACATGGACATCCTAACTCACAACAATATACCGTCTTCTACACCCAGGCTGGACAATCAAACTAATACGATCACAACGTCTTCCATCCCAGATACCAGGGACTTTGAAATTGACAATTCCATTCCAAACATATACATTGACATTCCTGCTAATGAAGCCAAAAACAAGCGGTAATATTTATGACACTTTTATTCTAATGAACACAAGACGCTTCATCGCTTCCATGTCAGAGTCTATAAATATTTCTTTATGGTTGTGTAAAACTAGTATTCTCTTTTATTAATTTGACTTAAGAAGTCCCTCTGTACCTCGTCCAATACTCCGTCCCAACCTTGGTGAAATTTAAGGTCTGAAAACTTAACAAGAACACATTCTCTACCACGATCAGAGATCGCATGCTTCTCTTCATCTGTTAAGTTCACAACTGTTATGAAAAGTTCTTCCAGAGTAGGGTATTTCCCACGGTCCTGCGTTTCATTATAATCAGGATCACTTTTGTCTTTGAAGAAAAAACCAGTTCTAGTTTCTGTGGTATTTTCCTCTGCTTGTTTCCTCTCTGAACTGTCCCAAGGAACAACAATATCTAGAAGCGGCCCAGCAGAGGCATGAACCAATGGTATTAGCCCTGATGCCGCATATTCGACTACTGCGATACCAAAATGCTCGTTCCACATAGCATTGATACCATACGTTGACTCACGTAAAACCGACTTGATTTCCTCGTAAGGACAATCAGTACGGAATTCTAGTAAAATTTCTGGAACCTGAAGAGAGTTCCTTGACCAGTCACGCAAATAACTCACATGGTCTTTATCAGCTTCCGATCTAGTTGACCCGATCATGATCAATTTGGGAGCTAGAGAAATGTCATCAAGAGACTCGAGAAAGTGAGCAAAGGCTTTCAAGATCAATTTGTGCCTCTTCTCAGGCCTAAACTGTGCCACAACAACCGCTTGGTTCTTTCGCTTTGATTTTGCCGACTTCGTAACCAATTTCTCGGTGGAGCAGGGCGGATACAGTATCTTTGAATTCAAACCATTCCAAATCCTCTTCATATGATTGTCCGTCCAAGTGGAATTGGTAGTCGCAATGCTTACGAAAGAGCCAACATACTTATACCATAGCATGAAGGCTTTCCAGTACCAATATTTGACAGTTATTCTTAAAGACCGCGCATTTTCCATGTTTTGTAGCTTCTGTAACATGTCTGAGGAAATCACAGGATAATGTGTGTAAGTAACGATCGGAATATGAGAGAAGTAATGAACAAACGGATATCCAAAAGGATAACCCATGGTATCGCACCAAACATCTGGAGGACACTTGTAAAGTGCCTCAAGTGTGAGGAAAATAGAGCCAATGGCCTGCCCTAGCAGAGTAAACCGAGGCCACGTCTTGCTATCAACTAGCCTTCGATTCTTCAAGTAAATAAAGACAACTCTGTCTCGATCCAGTTCATAATCGAAGCGTTGCGAGACACTATTCAGGATTTGTTCCTGTGTAGCAAAGATATCGCCGGTGTAAATGAGGGCCACATTGCCACTGCTTTTTGACAAGGTGGATTCTACGGCCTTCCAGAGCACCTTTTCACCGCCACCGCCAGCATTGCAATATGGATGGAAGAACCCATAGAGGACCCTTTTGTTCCGTCTCAGTTCTGGTACCAATTTGTTCACAAATTCTTCTCTGTGTAATTTATCTGATTGACCAATTGAGATTGAATTCGAAGAGGAGATACCATTGGAATACTCGCAAGGTCTGGCGCTCGCAAGTATCATTTGTCGCCTTACTGAACCGTGCTTCCAACCAAAATCCAGTTTGACATTCTTGCCCGGGTCCTTTTCTATCTTCTTGATAGCATTGTTAATTCGAACTCTATATTTTGCTGGTGGCTTCATGGTAAAGTAAGGTGCCGTTCGAAGGAGGCCCTTCAAAAAGACAAAAGAGCATATTCCAATGGTGATCAGTCTGGCAATAGCCCAATCACTGAACATAACTGCCGCCATTTGATCTCTGTGTTGTTAGTAAGGTCTTTACTTTACCTATTATCTGCTCCGCTGAAAGCGAAAGCGACCCCGTAGGTTCATACAGATGAAGTATGCCGACCATAAATAATATACACAGCGATTCTCTAATACTGTATAAAAGCAGTAGGCTCGCTTGGAAGCTCGTGGCTGATCACCTATCTCGTAGTTCCATGACCAGCTCAAGAAGAGGACCGAAATCGGCGGGCCTTAGCAACTCAAACTCTTGAGAAAACAGACAGAAATGTCTGAAACTGGTGTTCAGGACAGTCTGTAAGTTGAGCTCGAGCACTTCGTTGAAATGATGGCAGTAAATGTGGGCGTAAACTCGGAATAACCTCCGCAGCATCGGAATGACGAATCTCTGAATAAACTTTGTTGGAAACTGGCCAGAAGTCTTCGCCGGGAATATGGTCTCATCGTCAAATTGATCCTGGCACCATTTCATTAGGCATTCAACGTATTTGGGAGCGGACACCGCCACTGGAGATTCGCCCTTGTGAAAGCTCCAAAGATACTCGTATTCGTTGGTGGCAATCATCCTGGGACAACTTTGAGGGGAACAAAACTCGGTGACAGTGCCATAAAGCATGTTTATCTGGTTGTAAAAATCGACGCAGTGCACTGCCATCCATTCGTTCTCGTCTTCACCCTTTGGCAGCTTCACAGCTTGGTTGAGAACACCCTCAGATCCCAAAGTAATCTCCACGATCTGCTTCAGGTCTTGATGCGAGCTTACTGCTGTCCCTGCGGTCGGCTGAAGGAATTGCTTCTGATGCGACGGGGTGTAGTTAAAGTCCGTTACGAGATTGGCGTCCTGCTGAGTCTGACGTTGCTGTAGCTCAGGCAACGTGTTACCACTTCTTGTTGGCGTGGCCCACAGCTGGCTGTCTAAATTTTGAGGGTTTGGCTGCGTGGCAAGCAGCCCGCTACGATCATCTCTGCTTCTCTTAGGCGAAGATCTTGTACTGTCACCATCCTTGTTGGCATCGGTGTTCCATCTGAACCCTCTGGTGGATCGAATAGTCTGACCGGGACTCAAATGACTGAAATATAGGTAAGAAACCTTTCGTTAGTATGCGAAAACAGCTGACTGGCTACGTTTGAAAGACAACATACAAGTTTTGCAAGAACGACATGCAGTTCCGCTAAATATCCCTCGATCGAATCTAGTATATCCTTTCTTCCACTCTACTCAAATACCTTCTTCTGTCTCACCTTGATCTGCTTACTGTTTACTCCTAGGCCTTATACAGAAATAAGTCATGTGACTCCAGACTATATAAAAGGTACCGAAATTCAAAAGATCTAACGGTCCAACCACTTTTAAACCACAAAGCCAACTGAAAAGCAGATAGAGTTCGGTTGCGTTGGTATCTTACTGGGATGGTACTTGCTCCAGGCAGATGTAAACACGTCAGGAGCGAACGGCATCTGTGTTTTTGCCGCCTACGCGACTTTGGCGCGAAAGAGGCTGCTCAATCTTCGTCAGCTTTTGATGCCGTGATCTGCTAGGAAATGACGGAAACAGCCGCTGGTAATCTCGCTAGCCAGTCTGTCTGGCGGAGTCTTTGAGCTCGGCGGCTAACTGGTTAAAGTCACGTGAAAGCAAGGATGTCCAACAGAATGGCGATACTGGTGTTGGCCACAGACAAGGTCTTTGAGGCCTGTCGGCCATTTATGGGTACCGCTACGCGACGGTGGGATACTAAACATCCTTCAGGTTGCCAGGATGAGGTGTCTGCCAGTCACGTGGTGTAGGGGTAGGTTTGATGGAGGTGGATGGGTGCAGATTTTTGAGCTTGGCCAAAACTGAGTGCCTAAGGGAGGGGAATCATATAAACGGTTGAGGATTTCAAAACAAATGCATTATAAAGAGTGGGAGCACCAACTGTAAGCAAGTTGAAGCAACGTTTCTGCCAGGGATCGCTGATCAGCTGTCGAGAATCAATAAGGACAGCGTGGAGTGATGTTCAAGAGTGTGCAATACTTTGAAAGCACTGCACCTTCTCCTTCGGATTCGGAAGTGGAACCAACTGAGCCACGGGATGTAAAACCAGACGCGTGTGAAAGTGAAGAGCATGAGGACCATGGTAGTCGGGGCAAACATGTACGAATTATGATTGATGACGAAAGCGAAGATAATGCACAGGACGGAGAGAGTGAGGGCGAAGACAAGCAGGACAAGTTAGACGGCCTTCCGTCCTTTCAAAAGAGGCCTTTGAGCGACACGCCGGTAACGAGTACTTGGAACTCGCCCGCAAGCTCCACGGACAATACGCCGTTGACGTCACCAGAAACCAGCACAACCAATTTGGTTCAGATGAATCAGGCGCTCAATCAAATACCAAGACAGGAAGCTGAGAGCACAGAGACTCGCCAGGCTAATCTGTCTCTTTCACCTCCGCTAGCTACGGGCGCATTATCTCCTTCGAGGTTTCCGCACCCATCGAGACGGCCTACCACGATCGATGTGCCCGGTTTGACAAAGTCGAAATCTTCGCCAGATGGCACAATATCTAAAGAGGATCCAGGCTCTAAACTGGTGATCGTTATGGTTGGGCTGCCTGCCACGGGAAAGTCTTTTATTACAAACAAGCTTTCAAGATATTTGAACTTTTCCATGTATTACTGTAAAGTTTTCAACGTGGGAAATACGAGAAGACAGTTTGCCAAAGAACATAATATAAGTGATCAGGACTCTAAATTTTTTGACCCCGGGAATAATGAATTTTCCAAACTTCGAGACAAATGGGCGATGGATACTTTAGACCAATTACTTGATTATTTATTGGAAGGGCCCGGTTCTGTAGGTATCTTTGATGCTACCAATACCACGAAGGAAAGGAGAAAGCATGTTTACGATAAAATTCATGAAAGAAATCCACATTTGAAAGTTCTGTTCCTAGAATCTGTTTGTTCTAACAGGGCTGTTGTCGAGAGAAATATCCAACTCAAGCTTTTTGGGCCGGATTATAAGGGCAAGGATCCGGAATCATCGCTAAAAGACTTCAAAGAACGCCTTGCAAATTACATGAAGGCCTATCAACCTATTGAAGATTCCGAGAACTTTCAATTCATCAAAATGATTGATGTTGGTAAGAAAGTCATCGCATACAATATTCAGGGATTTTTAGCATCTCAAACCGTTTACTACCTGTTGAACTTTAACTTAACCGAGCGGCAGATTTGGATCACCAGGAATGGTGAGAGTGAGGACAACGTGGATGGGCGTCTCGGTGGTGATTCGCACCTGACGCCGCGCGGTGAGCGCTATGCGCGGGCTCTAACCAATTTTATTGATTATCAAAGAGCACTTTTTTACAATAATGAGATGGAGAAGAAGAGAAAGTCAGATTGTGATGATGAAAAACAATGCAACGAATTCTTTGTGTGGACAAGTATGCGTCAAAGATCCATTGAAACAGCGAAATATTTTAATGAAGAAGATTATCCAGTGAAACAAATGAGGATGCTGGACGAGTTGAGTGCCGGAGACTTTGAGGGTATGACCTATCCTGAAATTCAACAAGATTTTCCAGAAGAGTTCGAAGAGAGAAGAAAGGATAAGCTTCGTTATAGATACCCGGGGATAGGAGGTGAGTCGTACATGGATGTCACAAATCGTTTGAGACCTGTCATTGCGGAGATCGAAAGGATTGAGGACAACCTTTTAATCATTACCCACAGAGTTGTGGCTCGAATTTTACTGGGTTATTTCATGAATCTCAGTAAAGATATCATAGCCAATGTGGATGTGCCATTGCACTGTATTTATTGCTTGGAATTGAAGCCCTATGGTATCACATGGGCCCTATGGGAGTTCAACGAAGAGACTGGTAACTTTTTCAAGGTTCCTGAGTCAGAAATGAATACTACGATGGTTAAAGAGAACGAACTGGTCTATAAAGAAAGACGTTATTCACTTGTCCCAACGGCTCCAGCAAGCGCGAATAATTCCTCATCAGATATCCGTGCCAAAAAAAATGGATCAACCGGATCATCAACTCTAACCAGGGAAACCGGAGACAAAAGGATAACATGTTCCTCCTCACAGAATGAAGCTATACACCCGACTTCAGCGCCAGCGGTACCGTTTGCACATAATCTACCGAACCCATCGAATTTAATTGACGGAGGTGGAACTTCCATCTCAGTTAACCGTCGCCAGCCAACAGCTCTGCAAAGTTGCGTCAAATCCTCCCTATTAGCAAACTCTATAGAGAGTCTAAGACCCGCAACCTCTCCTAGACAAACGCTACAGATTGATAAATTGAACGAAAGGTTGATAAATTTGAAAACACGTTCGCCTAACAAGATTAAGGCAGTTGATGATAATGAAAGAGAAAACAAAAACAAATAATGATTATGATCCTTTGGAAGAGAAACAACCATGTCAAATGATTGCCATGCTGCTTGATTTTTAAAACCTTACTCATTAAGCATAGATAGGGTCGCATTTAGCGGCAGCATACATTTATAGATTTTTGTCAAGGTTCGCTGTACTCTTAAAATCTTACAGATTGCCGTAGATTATACCCATGGCGTCTACCCACTGCCCTATCCTTCCGTATAACCCTAAGATGTACTGACCTTCCGGTGGCCTCAGTTCTACAATACCACCGCCTGTCGCATTTCCAAGCATCTTAGTTATCCGGCCGTGGTTTGTTGCAATTTGAACAGCATCAATCCATCCACCGCATCTAACATTCAGGCCAGTAACGATCTCATCTTTTTCCAGTACAAAATCTGTGTAATCATTTGTTTGTCTGCCAAACAAGACACTCGACTTGGCTTCATCATTCAAAGTAGTGGCCTTGAAAGAGTTCGTCAGTTTCTCCATGTAGTTTCTAGGTGGCAACGGCGGATTAACACTTCCCATATTTGGCTGCAAGAATAATCGTATTCCGTCTAATGCCCCGCCATGGTAAACCCTTATGGCACTGACATGCCTTACGTCAAACGCCACAACGCCACTATCTGCGCCGCCATGTTCGTTGCCTAATAGTTGTGATTTCACGCCTTGGACGTTACGGGGAAGTCCATATCTCTCCATTGATATGAAGCTAGGCTTCAAGAAGCTCGGGAAATTACCGATTTGAATCTCTGGTGCGTTGACGGACAATATTCTCAACGTGAAACTAGTCCCACGCTCATTTGGAGGCAGGCGAGCGACTAGATCATCTAAAGAAAGAGTTAGATCACGTACAGGTCCAGGACCGCCTAGCGATCTGGGCAAATATTCGATGTAACCCTTCGACAAATCTCCACAGATCATTTCGATCGAGTAAATACCGGTCCTTGAGGTGATACGGCATAAGTTGTCACCCAGCGGATAGAGAGATGGCTTGGGCTCAGTAAATTTATCAATTTTGCCAGGTCTCATAAAGGAAGGATCGTAGTAATCCTGCGGCAGCGTAAACGACGGATGGTAAAGAAATCGCAGCAGATCGAGGTGATGCCAAGTACACTCCTCTTTCGGGAAAATTGGCGCCTGAGAGCCAAAAGAATTTGTTCTTACCGAGAATGCCTCCTTTGTGAGGAAAGATCTGTTGAGTGTTACATAGTCTCTCAGCATGACACCATTCTCCTCGTGGGGACAGCCCAGTGAATGCCCAATTTCATGCATGAACGCCCCCAAGGTCAAGGTGAACGTCTCCCAGTGTGTACCGCATTCATTACAGTCGTTGGAAACCTCTTTTTGCGAGGTTCTTGTATCGTCGGTGAAATAAGCGACCAATTGCTCGATATGAGGAGGCCAGGCAAACAGACCGTGAGACCCAAAGATCGCTAATTTTATCTCATCGGTCCCACCGCCCAAAGCAGCATGCGCAGTGATGAGTTTTCCATCCCAATGTGTGTCTAAGAACATCACCGCAGCTTGAACTGGCTCTGGCCCTTTGGTGAAGGGGCCGCCGTATTTCTGGAGGGCCTCCATGGCAATACCAAAAAGCCCGCCAGCGTCTGATGCGTCCGGGTTCTGCTGAGCTAAATTGTAGTCCCGAATCTCCTTCGTTGACTTGTCAGAGCGTAGTATGTGAATCTTGACTGTATTTCTCATCTCCTCTTTCTGCTGGAACGTAGTGTCCCACGTAAACTCCTCCAAAAACCTGAAACTCCTGTTTCCAAAGCCGGCACGCATCATTTGCTCGTTCGTGTACGCTTGCATTAGCCTGGCACCTACTCTCAACTTTCTCACCGCCAGATCCAGCCCGTTGCCTCCCTCCTTCTCCCGCTGAGCTCTAGGTGAGTCAAACTCGAGAGACGAGTCCCTGGCCACCAGCAGACAGAGATGAATCGGTGGATCTTGCAGCATCGGAACATACAGGCAACCAACGCTCCTCGAGACCTTTGTATCCGTCACAAAAGTCAACCGATTCTCGCCGGGAACCAGAATAACGGTAGCCTTGAAGCCATCGGCGTGTATAGGATACGTCACCGGCGGCAACTGAGGATGCAACACTTGCAGCATGCGGGCTCCGCTGCCACTTTTGCACTTTCCATGAACCGTCAAGCACGGAGACACAAACTGGTCATTATCGTGCAGATTAAAAAGCTCAATCTCTCCAGATCCTGTCAGTTTCATTGAACCAGATTCACCTAGCACCAGAAACCAATCTCCCAAGCCCCTGTCTTCCTTTATGTCCGCAGAAGTGTCGAGATCCATGGCCATGGCATCGCCTACTTAATTGCCCCTTACTGGAGGAAACTTATCGTGAAAATACATAAAGAAATGCTCCACGACGCTTCTACCACGCTCAGCTCAGCAGCAGCTCGACGCTGTTCGATTCCCAGTCAAGAGGCCGTCAGGTTTTCAAGCACAAGACGTCCGATACCGGGTCAACTACAGGCTTTCAAGATATGCATCTTGCAGCTCACCCCCAGCTCATCTCCAGCCAGCTACAATCGCCGTCCCATGGTCCTGATCGTCCGTTACTGCTGTCTCAGCTTAAGTATGGCAGTTGTTGAAAAGTTCACCCAATCTTTAAAGGGCTAGGTGGCAAAGCACGGAGAAATTTTCTTAACACTACTAGTTAAACACAAAGAAAGTCGCAATTGGCAGGGCTGATACGGTTAGAGAGGCGTCATCGAGCTTGAAAGTGCTATGTCTCACCATAAAAAACGTGTTTATCCGCAGGCGCAAGTTCAGTACGCTCAAAATGGGTTTGGACAGCAGCCAATGGTGAGCCCGGATGGATATCCAGCAGTGGGGGCTCCCGGTATGCCAGTACAGCCACAGAATGGAGTTCCGCAAGTTGCAGCTGCGCAGCAGCAGTTTTTTACCCCTGTTCAGCAGCAGCTTCACCAGCAGATTGACCAAACGGCTGCAGCATTGGACAATGTGCATTTGCACAACGTGCCGGTGGTTGATCCGAGCAGCTACTATCAGCAACAGCAGCCTGCGGCTGCTGGTCAGACGTTTCCACAGGGTCAGTACCAGCAACAAGCTGCGAGTGTTCCGCTGAGAGGAGGTAAGCCTATGAACCAGTTGTATCCTGTTGATCTGCTCACTGAGCTGCCACCACCGATCAATGACTTGTCACTGCCCCCGCCGCCGTTGATGGTGCCTCCCGAAAGGATCTTGGTGCCATCTGAGGAGGCAAATGCGTCGCCGGATTACGTCAGATGCACTCTGAACGCGGTGCCCAAGACGCACTCGCTGTTGAAAAAATCCAAGTTGCCATTGGCGCTGGTTATTAGGCCTTATCAGCACTTGCAAGACGAGATCAACCCGCCTCCGTTGAACGAAGACGGGCTGGTTGTTCGTTGCCGTCGCTGTCGGTCATACATGAACCCTTTTGTCACGTTCACGGATCAAGGCCGGAGATGGAGATGTAACTTCTGCCGACTCGCTAACGACGTTCCGATGCAGTTCGACCAGACGTTGTCCGGCGTGCCAGCTAACCGCTATGATAGAAACGAAGTGAAATATGGTGTCATGGAATACTTGGCGCCAAAGGAATACACAATGAGGCAGCCGCCTCCTTCGACGTACGCGTTCATTTTGGATGTCTCGCAGAATGCGATCAAATCCGGCTTGCTGGCCACTGCTACAAGAACCTTGTTAGAGGTGTTGGACTCCTTACCAAACCACGATGATAGAACGAGAGTTTCCATTCTATGTGTCGATAACGCTATCCACTACTTCGCCGTCCCACCTGACGAGGAGTCTGACCAGATCAAAATGATGGACGTCGGCGATTTGGACGAGCCTTTCTTCCCAAGACCAAATTCAATGGTGGTTCCGCTGAATGCCTGCAGGAACAATTTGGAAAAATTGTTAAATCAGATTCCTGAAATTTTCCAGTTCAATATCATGAGTAAGTTTGCTCTGGGTCCAGCGCTGAAGTCTGCGTTCAACTTGATCAGTGCGATTGGCGGTAAGATTATTGTCGTCTCATCTACTCTGCCAAACGTGGGTATCGGCAAATTGCAGAAGAGAAACGAAAATGGTGTCGTCAATACATCGAAGGAATCATCGCAGCTGTTGAGTTGTCAGGATTCTTTCTACAAAACGTTTACCATTGACTGCAGCAAATCTCAAATTACGGTTGACATGTTTTTGGCTTCTGAAGATTACATGGACGTCGCATCGACGTCTAATTTAAGCCGGTACACCGGTGGTCAAACCCATTTCTACCCAGGTTTCTCGGCTGCTAAATTGACCGATGTTACTAAGTTCACAGAAGAGTTTTCAAAGCATTTGTGCATGGATATATCCATGGAAACTGTTATGAGAGCTCGTGGAACGTCAGGATTAAGGATGAATTCTTTCTACGGGCACTTCTTCAACAGATCCTCGGATCTGTGTGCTTTCTCGACTATGCCAAGAGACCAATCATACGTTTTTGAAGTCACCATGGATGAGTCAATTATTGGCGACTATTGTTGTTTTCAGATTGCCGTCTTATTGTCTCTGAACACCGGTCAGCGTAGAATCAGAGTGATCACGGTTTGCTTGCCCACCACAGAATCGTTGGTTGACGTGTATGCCTCAGCCGACGAACTGGCGGTGACCTCATACTACACCCAAAAGGCAGTTGAAAAAGCTCTCGGCTCAAGCTTGGAAGATGCTAGAGAGCTGCTAAACAAGGCTGTTCAAGATATTCTGGCTGTTTACAAAAAGGAAATCGTCGTTTCCAACACTGCTGGGGGTGCTCCTCTGAGATTATGCGCTAACCTGCGGATGCTCCCGCTATTAATGCACTCCCTAACGAAGCACATGGCATTTAGGCCCGGTATTGTTCCCAGTGACCACAGAGCGGCGGCCTTGAACAATTTGGAGTCCATACCCCTACCTTACCTAATCAAGACCATTTATCCAAAGGTCTACTCTTTGCACGATATGCCAGATGAGGCTGGTTTCCCTAACGAAGACGGCCACATTGTTCTTCCTGAACCAATAAATGCTTCTGCATCTCTATTCGAAAGATACGGATTATATCTGATTGATAATACCACGGAACTTTTCCTCTGGATCGGAGGCGACGCAGTTAGTGAATTGGTCACAGATGTCTTCGGATGTGGCGATATATTCGAAGTTCCTATCGGGAAACAGGAACTACCAATCATCGAAAACTCTGAGTTTAACCAAAGAATCAGAAGCATCATTTCCAAGCTCAGAGAACATGACGATGTGATCACTTATCAATCTCTATACATTGTAAGAGGCGCATCGTTGAGTGAACCAGTCAACCACGCCTCCGCTAGAGAGGTTGCCACTTTAAGACTATGGGCCACGAGTGCGCTGGTTGAAGATAAGGTGCTCAACAGCGAGAGCTACCGCGAATTCTTACAAAACATGAAGATGAAGATCAGCAAATGAGCCAAGACGAAAGATGTTAATCAAGAGGTCAATTGTTTCGAACTCTACAAGCTCCTTTTCTGCTACGCACCACATGGGGAAATTTCATGGCATAAACTCTATCAAACTGTATATTTAGTCGAGTATATATAGCTCGTATCTCAACAGGGCGTCCCATCTACTGAGATTGGTGGTCTAGTTTCGAAAGACCTGTTATCTCAGTCTACCACTTTACTTTGGTAGAGGCATGAAAATGCGATGACCCACCAACAAGAGAACTAAAACACTAATACATTGAGCTAGTAGAGAAAGCGATTATGCCTCAATATCAAATGTATGCATACGAAAACAGCCTGATACAATGAATGCCATCAATTACTAACCTATAGTTCAGAGTGTCTCGAAAAGATCTTTATGATGATGAGTCGTTAAGCGAGAAGGAGGAACGATCGCAAGCGAGCACATATGAAACTCCGGCTGGAGTTGAGCTTGTAGAAGTTGATATACCGATAACCAAACCGGCGGAGCAGGACTTGTGTCAAGAGACTGACGAATTTGATTTCCCGCTCTTCTCATTTGGTGTGGAAGACAACGGCACCAAAGCTACAGAGCTTGAATCAGATCAACCTGCTAATAATGGGGCAGGACTTATGAAAGTGTCTCTCCGTGAACCCATCTATGAGACTGCAAAGCAGGAGAGACCGAGAAGCTATTATTTTTCCAGTCTTACGGAGGAGGAGCGATCAAGATACGCGGAAAGTGCCTTAGATTACGAGAGTGTCTTGCGAGACGCTTCTCTAGGACCCTACCGAGGCTGGGCTCGGTTCAGGGGACGTGTTCTTGACGTGCAGCTACACAATGATCGAATCGAACTATCGTCGCAGCAAGACAAGAGGCTAAAGAGGCGCAGACCTGGACAGAAGCAAAGACTGGCCAGAAGGATGGCTCAACAGCGTGAGAAAGAGCGTGATGAGAAAGCCAAGGAGATCAAAAAGATGATTAAGAGAAAGTTCCACAAACGCGGAGGTAAGAAGAATAAAAAGAAGCCGGAACCAACGTTACCCAGGTTCAGAACTGAGTGACCATGCTGATGTTTTAACTTGTATTTGATCCTCTTTTATGAACGGGCAATCGACACGGATTGCAGCATTAGATCGACCAATTGTGGATCGCCGCCATGGTTATGCGGATCTGTCATTTTTTGCTTTATCGTATCGACTATCATGTCGCTATTTCGCGATAAAAGCTTCCCTACTGGGCCGCCCCGGCTGAAGGAGACCTCAAATTCCCTCCTGAAGGCATCCGAAACTTTCTCCCAGTAAAGGCGATTTGGTTTGACGCTTTTGGGGGTCGACCTAGAGATAAAAATCGCCAGCAAATTTGTTTCTTCGAACTTCACGTTCTGTAAAACTTGCTCAATCTTGCGAATTATGGTTCCCCTCCTCACGACTTCACCAAATGCTAATGGGAAGTTTTTTATAGAGTTTAATGTTTTCGAGAGCACTTGAATGCTCTTCGCCACGAAGGAAAGCACCGCTTTCTGCACTGTAGAGGTGAACTCCCTCGACGACATTGTGTGTAGAGCTTCTGCTAGCTTCGATATATCAGCCTGATTCTCCAGATTTTCATCTGCAGCGGTCAGAGCGTTGGTCAGCGCAATAGACAGCAGGCTTAAAAGCTCTTTTCTAGTGGGCAAAATTGTGTCTGATTCTAATTGCTTGATTAATTTGAGTGACTTCAGATTCGCATTTTCCCTCAAACTGGCGTCGATCTGGGAATAAACTGCAGCCAATTCGACCATAGTATCAATGGACCAGGGTTTCCGTCTCCCAGTGATCATCTGCAATCTTCCTGTCAGATGCATGACTACCAATCCATCACGCAAGAGGATTGATGTCTGATGGACTTTGCTAAGAACATTCTGCAAGCTTTGTGCCCTCTCAAAAGGTTGTATCACTTCTCTCTGTACTCTTTGATATGAAATATCCAGGTACTCTAAGCTTGAAGCCAGGCCTCTCTGGGTTACATTTCTTACTGCCTTGCCTCTGTACATTTGATCTATTACATTGGTTGGATTATTCTTGAGTGTCTCTTCGATCATTAAATTGATCTCATTCAAATCATAGCGCAGTTTCTTCAGTGGAGTCCCTAAATCGAGCTCATCGGTGCCAGGTTGTCCATTGACCGTCACCAAGATATCATTACAAAACTGTGTAGAGCTAAAATCGTCGGTTAAAAGAACTTCAAAATCCTCCAGGTCCTCACTCATAGGCAATTGATCTAATAGGCATAGAATAGGCAGAAGTCGATTATTACACCTATGGTTGGTGTCGAAGCCCTTGATATTTTTCAGTATGCGCTATCCATTGTCCAGCTTGAAAAACGTACTATAAGTACACTATTCTATAAACATTATCGATCTCTTTAGGCCTGCATCCACTTTCTGAGTGTGATATATAATGGGCAGGCAGTCTTGTTGTATTCTTTTCTGCAAGTACTTCTCAAATTCCATCATGCTTCCACCGACGCCGAAGTAGATGTTCTTAGCGGCCACTAGAGCTTTAACTTTGGAGCCCTTATTGGCCAGTATGACGTCTAGGAGTGTTTCTGCTACCACTGGCAGGTTTTCTGGCTGGTAGATTGTTTCCGACGTAATGGCAAGTATGCCGCTGTGAGCGTTCAGTGTGGGTGCCAGTAAATTAGTGAAAGAGCGGCCCCAAGTGCCCGACATCAGGTTGATCCTTATCTTTCTTGCTTGCATGTCGTGATAAAACGCATCCAAAAGCTGTTGCGTTAGAAGCAGCTCGTCGGATCTCACTGGGATTGTTTCGTCGTTGCATTTTTGCAGCTGGGAGTATTGATCTTCGCTTAGAACAACTTTTGCCCAAGTGATGATAAGGTTGGGAATCGTAACGAGTCTCAAAACACTCCTGTTGTAATCCGAAAGAATGAATGTGAGATCTGTCGTAGGCTGCAGTTGCAGAAACATCGAGTAAATGTATTCGGTCGGTAGAGCCGTCCCGCAGCCCAGCTCTAAGACACAATCAATATCTTCTAATCCACTCTTGAGCTCACTCAGGTAATCAACCACGTCAATAGAGCATTCCCAAGACTTGAGGCCACCTTCGTAGACGTTTTTCCTTAAGTCTTCAGACGTCTCGCCCATCAGAATATCTAACTCTACGCTATCCTCGTCGCCGTCGCCAGCTTCGCTCATGAGTTGATGCTTAACATCGAACAGTTCCCTTCTGTACAGCACCGTGGAGTTCCTGGGAGTCGGGAACTGCTCGAAGGACACTCTCACATCTTTCAGACTGTCAAGGACTGCCTTCAGGTTTTGCCACTGGGGCTGAACAACGTCCTTTCCAAGCAAACGGCCATCGTCTAACGGGTTGACTGAAGAAGCTGGAGAAACGGCTTCTGAACCAGCAAGCAGACCGTCATTATCAATTTCATCATCACTGAAGTCCTTCGAGGAGAATCCGAACGAGAATGACATCCTTTCTGCGGTTGATTCCGGCCCAATTGAGAAGCGATGAGCTTCAAGTCAATTTTTCTATTGAAAAGGCCTGCGTAATGGCACCAACAGTAGCCTAAAGCTGTGTCTACTAAGAATAAGATATCTCGTCCTGTCATATGTCTGATTATAAAGGATTATGAATAATAATAATAAGTTGAAAGAAACAGCATCAATTAATTGATCGATGATTGTTCTTTGCGCTTAGGATCTTATCATGCTCCCGCCGTGTAATTGCAATCTCCCTAATCCTGAAGACTCTTAATTCCGCTTGGTAAACTTGATAACTCGCTAAGTGAAATATGCTTCTCTAATTCGTCGTCTTGGCCTCCCATACCTCAAAGTGGTACAAATAGTAGAAAAAAGTCAAACAAACACAACACCCCTGAGATCATTTCGATTGAACTTGGGAGTAACCGTTCCATGGGTTAGCGTTCTTCGACTTCAAGTATTCGTCAGACTTCAATTGCCACTCTTTGGTCATGGTCTTTGGAGCCTCGCCACCGAATTGTCTGGCAAAAGCGAACAGGCCAACAGAGAATATCAAACCAAGAGCAACTCCCTTGGCGATGTAACTGGCATCACCTTTGCCGTGAACTGGCCTTCTTGGTCCCCATTCACCATAGGATATGTACCAAGCAGCCTGCTTCTCGGTATCGGTCAACTCGCTCCACGAAAGCTTTTGACGTTCTGATAGTTTGCTCACTATATCTTGCTGTTCAGCAGCTGGCATGGCTTCCCATCTGTTTTCCAGATCAGCGATGGCCGCTTTTGAGAGGGCTTGAGTCTGTGCAAATCTAGCTGGAGTAATACGAGCAACTCTCGAAATTGAATTACGCAACACTGCAAATAAATTCACAATTGTTAGTAAATTATCCCAATTTTCCCATTTTGCTTCCCTTCAAACAGAGAAGATATCCAAAATACAAAGTAACGGAATCACATACTTTTTCGATATTAGACTATGAAAGACAATATGAACGAACTCTGTCAATGAGAAGTCTCAGCTTGGTAGTTTCCACCAGAAACACAATCGATCTAATATATCTAAACTACCTTCTATATGAAAACTTTCATATAGCTGCACATCAGACCTCGCGCCTATCGGCCAACCGTGAAATTAGTCGATTTTTCTGTCGTTAGCCAATCAAACTCCAAGAAAACGCCATGTCGCTATATACGACCTACTAACGCTAACTATGTGAAGCCTCTATGATGGTTAATGCAGCGGCCAGGTCAGCTGGAGTTGCTGGATGGTTATGCTTGTGATGGAATTGGTCACCAGAATGATTGGCAGTTGTAGTCTTGCAGTAGTTGGGACACTGTGTGTCTTTTCTGGAACTTGTTTGGTAGTGCGGGCAAGTGCGTAGCATGACGCGGAGATGGTTTGGCAGAGCCTCTTGGTACGTTTGATGTAGCAGTGTCGTCGCTGTCGTCCGCCAGTGCTATTTGAACCATGTCTTGTTGTACGCGACGTCTTGTGTCGGGATCATCGAATGGAATGTCCTGTGTCTTGATCCAGTTCATGGGTAGGCTGGAGAATTTGTTGTATTCTTGGAGTTCGAAATGCATTCGCGATTGGATATTTAGCGCCTCCCAGTTGAGCAGATGTCTGTTCTTGGGTCCGCCATATAGGAATGTGGTCTTCAGGATGTTCCACAGCTGTTTTCTGTGTCTCATAGCAACCGGGATCTTCTCGCTGTTTGCAAGCTGCGAGATGAACCCTGGGTTTTTCAGTATGACGCAAAGCTGCAGATCTAGAACGTACTTGGACTGGTCCTCACCAAGCTTCACAAAGTACGTCGGTAGAAAATCATCTTGGTCTGTTTTGTCATTGAAATCGATCAGCCTCAGTCCCAGAGGGTAGAACGATCGTATCTCGCGTCTGCGAAGTATTTCGAGTTCCTTCTCGTGATTATCGAGCTCGATTTGTCGTAATCGCTCTTCCTCTGCCATCTTTTCGGCTTCTTTTATCTTTTGCTCGGCTCTTTCTTTCTCTCTCTTCTCCTCATCAAGCGCCAGTTTCTTGAGTAGCTCCTGCTCTTTCCTTCTCTTGTTTTGGAGCCTTCGTTGTATGTACTCTTCCTCAGCTTTCAAACGCAGCTCCCTCTCTTCCGGTGTTTCCTCTTGTGTCTTGATAGTTTCAGGTTCTAGACTAGGCGTCTCGGACACGTCCTCTGGTGTCTCCATGTGCTCAGGCGATTCAGCCAGAGTTGACTTCACTGGCTGAATTGATGGAGTTTGCCGCTTCGTCTCAGAACGATCCGGAGATACTGTACGCCTCTTCCTACCTACGTTTATTACGTTCTCATCATCATCCTCATCGTCTTCCTCATTGTTTTCTTCCTTCTTCCAGGTTCGTCTATTGGTTGAGCTTTCAATTTGCTCTTGTTTAAAGTTTTTGACCTTTTCCACTCCTTTCGCCATCTCCTCGGCAGTGGCACCACTGTCCTGCAATGCTTTGCGAATCAAGGATACTTCCTCTGCATCTACTACTCCCATGGGACTGTTCTCAGCGTAATACAACGCTGTGCGTCCATTTTTATCCTTCTTCCTTGGATCGGCGCCCGCTTCCAGTAGAAGCTTCACGGTGCCAACATGACCTCTACCGACGGACGAAATTAATGGAGTAGTCCCCTCTTTAGAAACAGCGTTGACTTGAGCTCCAAAAGCTAAGAATAAGCTCGCAACGTCCTCGTGGCCCAGCTTCACTGCTTCGAAAAATGATCTGAGATCGACACGTCCCCCATTTTCCAAATAGGAACCGATATATGACAGTTTTCCTTCCTTTGAAGCCTTAAGTAATTTCTGCTTTCCAGCCCTCGATGTGATGTCAGTCCAAAAAAACTCAAAGTCGCCCAGCGACTCCTCAGATGCTTGAAGTCGCTGCGTTGAGTTCTTGTCGTGTTTCTCTTTAGCGGCATTTTGTGTAGCCTTCTCACTCTTCCAATTCTTGGCAGCAGACATTAGGTGTTTTTTGATTTCTGAGACAATTTCTTGTTCGTTCTCATCCAGATCTGAGTCCTCTTCAATCGACTCGAAAGCAGTCAATCCCTTGGCATTGCATATTGTTGGATCCGCTCCGTGGGCTAATAGATATTTTACCACGTTGAGGTGGCCATTAGCCGAGGCATCAATCAGTGGCGTATCTTTGAACATCTCGAAAGACTGTATGTTGACATCCGCACCGCTTTCAGTCAGAAGCTTTACTATATCCAGGTGACCGTTCAAAGCTGCCTCATGCAATGCCGTGTTTCCTGCATTGTCCTGGTCATTGACGTCGTAGTTTTCCTCCTTTATAAGTTTTCTAGCTTGATCATAATTTCCTTTGTCGCAAGAAATTTGGAGTTTTGTCCTGCCGCCTGCGTCTCTGTAAACTCCTTTCTTGTGTCTTCCGATCCTGGGAGTTGAAATATCAGGCTTTAACTGCCTTGGTGAGCCGGAATACCTTTTTTCAATTCTTGGAGAAGACGCCAGCCGTTTTCGGCGAAGATCTTCCTGTGTGCTCTTCAGTGGAGATGAATCCCCATGAATGATGCTACTAGATATATGGATGCTTTTGAGCTCATCGATGTCGGACAGCTCAGAGTCAGACTCGTTGTCGAATGTCGAGTGGCTGGGAGACATTGATTGCAATTTGTCGCCTCTGATGAGACGTCTTCGCCGTGGTTTGGGAGGAGACGCTGGCTCAGTGGGAGCGTCACTTTCAATGTCTTCATCACTATCGTTGTGCCTCACCTTTGGTGCTCGGCCCGAATCCATGCCGCGCCTTTCGCTCTCGGGATCATTCTGTCCGTCTGGTTCTTTGAGCAATGAGTGTAAATCCTCTCTTGTCAGAGACTTTGACTTGGTACTATCTTTCTGCAGATCAAGTGGAGACCTCGATATTTCTAGCGGTCCATTAGACGTCTGGAGGTCCTCACTGCGCTCGTTTTTGGTTTCTCGATCTCGTGCATCCTGTTCATTGGCCTTTACATCAATCACATCCTCTGAGTTCTGTTTTCGAGCGCCGTCATATACACCATCAATCTCCTGCTCTTCTTGATGCTTAATCTGATCGATTTCCTGAAGTACGTCATCGGCCTTCTTTTCACAAGCATGCTGCCTGTCTCGTTCTGAAACTTGCTCATTTTGCTCTGGCTGCTGAAGATGTAACCTTTGGTTTTCGTCGTCTTGCTTCTCTTCCTCTAGCTTCTCTTCCTCTAGCTTCTCTTCCACCTGTTGTTTCTTCAACTTTTCAAGTTCTTCTCTTCTTGAGCTTACATTCGACAGGTAGCTGCTTAAAGATCTCTTCTTCACAGAAGGACCACCAGGCTCTCCCATGGTCGCTAATGGCTGCAGCTGTCTGAGTCTTGATGTGATTTAAGGTGCTTTAAACTTTCGTTTTTGTACTTATTGATACTAGAAGCGAAGCCCAAAGTGATAAAGCTTGATACAAGCGGTGGAAACCGAGGTATAGTAGTTACAATTTTTAATGAAGGTACAAGTATATAAATTGTTGTAGTGAGTGACTGACCAGCAGTTTCAATGCGATATGCTTCAGCGGGCCTAGACAGCATCAAACCTACTCCAAAAGTTGTCTGTAGGAGATGGAGCGGATATGTCGGTCGACAGATAATTACCTAGACCTGGCGACAGGGCGACTGGCTTCGACTGATTCTGGCTAACGATTATGGTGCTGCTTGTAGATGCGGTAGACGAAGAGGACGCTGTTGAGACCTTGTTGAAGAATTCTCCAGGTGTCCTGGGCGTCGACTCTGGCGAAACGATGGTGAGGTCATTGGTAGGCGAAGTCGATGAGGTAGACATATCCCGAGTCTCAGCCTCTTCCGGCTGCCTCGGTGTCTTGTTGCGAAGCTCGTTCCATTCCATGAGCTGAAAAATCAGGCTCATGTTCGGGCTGATATCCTTGGCGATGCCTTTCACATGGTTATATGCATCATTTAAGCCCAGGTTGTGATACCTCATGATGTATGCCACTACCAGGGATGCAGAACGAGAAACGCCGCATTGACAATGTATAAGCACCTTCTTGCTCGTCGCGGAAGCCTTGTGTATGAGATCTGTCAGATAGTCCAAGTCTGTCGATATCTTACTGTTGTGGCTCCACTCGACATGGTGGTAGGAGATAGATTTTGTCCCGGGCACTAGTTGCTTCATATTGGGGACCTCCTTCGCCACGTTGATGACTACGTCAAAGTCCAGGATCTCCTCTAACTTTGGCTCCGAGTAAAGGTACACGTTTGGCGGTATAACCATTAATGGCCCTGAAGGATACGCGTCCCCCTTTATGGCTTCTGGATATGACAAAGTCACGTCGCTAGTGCCCCGATCTACTCCAGTTGGCCACGATCTTCCATCTTTTGAACCGAAGTGATTCGATTTAGGCGTAGAGGTCTCGAATACCGAATACATGGTCTTCACGCGTTCCCCCGGCAGCAAGCTCGACCCCAGCTCTTTCGTCTTGACCGACAGAGACAAAGAGTGAGCCCGGCCTACTTTATCCCCTGGCGCAACGCCATTATCTGGCGACCGCAGTCCGCTCGGGCTGTAAATCGGCGAGGTAGAGCCGGACCTGGCTCCTGTAGGAAGGGCATAAATGGATGCCTCAGTCCGCCTAGATTGCAATTGCTGATCTGCTGTACCATTCTTCGTCATTTCACGGTCTATCGCTATCGGCTTAGTAACAACACTTGGTACACAACCCTGAGCGTCCTGAAAATCTGTTACAGAGGACGTAATGCTTTCCTGTATACTCAAAGATAAGTTCTTGGTATTCCTAGACTGCAACGATCGAGGCGACTTGGATCGAATGTCCAGGCCGCTGCTGGGTGTTGCCATAGTCTCCTCTGCTTCTTGAGCCATTAAAACGCCACGCCGACACTCTTTCAAACGGCAAAATGAGAGATAAGATCAGATTCACAGAATATAAACGTAAAGCCAATAACTCGTTAATCCTTCCCAAATCCTAAAGCAAGTATTCAGTTATTTTTCTCTGCTGAAGACTCTGTGTTTCAACTTGACTCTCAGCTTCAGATGATGAAACAAGCATGAAAAAGACAAAACAGACAAAACTGGTGAAATGGCAATACTAACCGTTCCGGATAAAGAACGTTTCAATCGCCTCAGATGGCTTGGTGTTGCGCCCTGTAAACTATCGTAACAGGAATGCTTCCTGTATAGGTTGGCCTCTTCGCCGAAGATCTACGTGTCTGGCTTTTTTAGGTTACGCTTCGCTGGGCTGGCTGATTCTAAAAAAAGGCTGAATAGGATTAGGTTTCTCGAAGCCAACCGGGCGAAGTAGTGTGGGTTCGAAACCAGGTCGAAACCATGTTTTGTTTCACAGAGCTAGACTAGAACTATAATGTGCTAGAGCTATAGAATGATGTCCGTTGTCAGGTTTCATCATCGTCGCCATCTTCGTCATCGTCCTTGCCAGGGCGGACTTCCACACTGTTTTGCACCGCCACAGACTTGCTATTTCTGAAGAAGGGAACTCTGTACTGCATGCTTCCCCTTACTATGAGCTCGTACTCATGTTTTATCAGGAGTTTCCACCTTTGGACATCGTCCTTGGACCGTTTCACGGCCGTAGAGGTTGTCATCTCGCGTTCGTCGCCATCCGGGAGGTCCTGCTTGGATCCAGGGTCGAAGAGTTTGACTGTAGATACCGAGACATCGTAGTTCCTTCTTATAAAACCGCCTTCGAATTTCAGCGGGGTCTCTAAAGTGTAGACTGTTCCCAAGAGGATGGTCTCCCTTGTCGGCGAATTCAGCTCGCTCGAGCCCTGTATGTTCTTGGAGATGTACGCGCTCTTGGCAAAGATGTCGAGGTTCACGTCCTGTACGCCTATGGCGAAGAAACCGGGGTTGAAAGCGCTGACGGTTATATCGAAAAGCAACTCATCGGAACTGGACAGCACATTGTCCATGAGCACTATGTTGAAATCTTGCAGTTCTTTGTTGGTGGCCAACAGGAACCCTAGGATGAAACCTGTGGTTAGCAATGAAATGACGACAAAGGTGAAATATACGCAATGTTTGATCTTGGCCCACGACGACTTTCTGGTATAGAAATTATGCGGAGAATAGCTTAATTGAGCTCTCGAGAACTGTTTTCTGTGTCTCAATGGTGTCTGCTCGTTGATGTTCGTATTTTGTCCCTGACCATTGCTGGGGCCATTGCCTAAATGGCTTGTCTGGAAATGGATATCCGCTGGTGAAAATCCAGATTCAAAAAGCCGCGGTTGTCTGCTGTTCGAGTTCCCAAGACCAGTGTTGAACGTCACGTTAAAATACTTGTCATCGTGATGATCGTCCTCCATCGCTTCTGGGTCTTCCTCATAGTCTGAGATTTGTGGTCTGGCTTCCAAGTCACCCCGGTGGTTATAGTAAAACATAGAATGCATGTCATCTTCGTCGCCGTTATCCTCGCCTTCCACCTCCTGGATGGTGCGTCTGTGATCTTGGTCCATCATATCTCGGCTGAATCTTTTGTCCGTAAGGTGATTGGACTCACTATTAACCTTCTGCCTCTCTTCCTTTTGATTACTGACACTGGGCATTAGGTGGCCGTTTGATTGCTCTATAAAATCCTCCAGGTTGATGTCGTCGGGGACACCGGAATATCGCCTCAGGGGAGCGCCGTTCGCATCGAAGATCTTTGAAGCTGTCGTGCGCAGATTTCTCTTGTTGCATGCATTCGGAGTACCCTCTGGCTCTGGTTTGGATGCATTGTTGGCTGCGAATTTGCCCCTCGCAGTACCTGCCTGTGAAGAAGAAACATGTCGCAGTGTCGAGTTCGATATCGACGGTTTACGCGAAGAGTGGCCTTGCTTGGCAGGGCCGTTGGCTCCTTTTGTCACGGACGTGAGACTCAATCTTTTATCGGGAGACCACGTTTCCGATGTGACAGACCTGATAGAGTGAGCATCCGCTGGCTTGCCAGCACGATGTACATTTGAAGATCGTACGCTGTCCTGCTCCGCATTTAGCGTCGAGGTCGTTGGGGGAGCCATAGAGCCACCATGGGGAGGAGCTTCGGTTTTGCTATTGAAGCTTTCGATATTAGCCGGTTGCTTGGTTCCCATGCCCGTTGGAAGAGCACTCATACTAGTATGCCTTGTGTTTTTCAACCGCGTCAATAACTTGGCATTACTGCTCAAAACCGGAACGCTCATCTTGGAGGCAATCCCATGCTGCGCTTGTGGACTGTGATCATTTTGTTGATCAACCGCAAGTGTTCCTATGGCATTCTTTGTCGAGTTGGCGGCGGACTCGTATATGAAGGTCTCTTCAGAATCACTGATATCATTTTCACCGACCGCGGATGCCAATCTGGCAGCGAAAAAATCTGCCTTCGTTGGCTTATGCAGCGAGTCGATGTCATGGTCCTCAGCATGCGTTGCCGATGGCTTGATCGGCCCCCCGGCAACCTGATCTTCTCTGGCATTACTACCGCCCTTCTTCCTCAGCAGCTCTTCATCCCGAAGCAGCTCCCTCGAGCTCGCAACGGTTACGGAAGGCCTCTCCATAATCTTGTTAAACGGCTTCGACTCTGCCGCCCTATTTGCCTGAGTGCCCGACGTGGCGCTCACCATTGACGTCGGCGGCACCGTAACACCCGCGATGGAATGACTAGCCACCGGTAGCATCAAAGGCGTTGGAACCGCGGAACTTGCCTTTGACGATTGAAACGCTCGCGAAGCCCCCAGCTCACCGTCCCCAGCCGGCCGCCCCTGGTGACTTTCCGCCTCGTCACGGTTCGCATTAGCGATCTCATCCATATGTTTCCTCAATCCCGTGCCACCGCCCGCACCAATCCTCGAATCCGCCTCCACCATCCTACCCTTTACCTCATCATCACCCTTCGGCCTGTCATCATTCGACGAGTCTATCAACAAAGAGCTCTTCTTGTTGCGCAGCGACGCCTGTCCCACATGCGGCGACATCGGATTATGATCGATAAGATTGATATTCGACCCAGACGCAGCTCCGTCTACCTTTTTCAACGATGAACTCGCATCGTTTCTCGATCCCACCGTATTGCCGACAACTGTCTTGATCCCTGGAACCGCAACGCCAACTTCCGACACTTCCTTATAAGCCATACGACTACCACCTCCCCCGCTAGCGTTCGCGGGATTGCCAGCCGCAGTGCTGGCAATCAACAGGCTCGACACGGGCGCCTCCACGGTCTCGGTCTCGACTATCAGCTTGTTATCATCTTCTACCATACCAGCAAAAGACTTCAGATTATCTCGATCTCTACCTGTCACTCGACAACTACCACCACAATCCCAGTCCCTTCTTATTCGTTCGCCATACTTGCTCTCGATTAACTCCATCGTCATTAGCCATTGCATTGCGTTCGCCAAACGCTTGTGACGCGTGACGAGCACCGAAGCAACATACAAGCCCTAAATTTGCGACCCAAAGCCCTAACATGCGAAACACCCGTGCACCCTCTAAACCCAGACATCCTCATGCAGAGGGTGGCCGGGTGACTTCGCCAAAAAGCCATGTGTTGAATTTTTGAGTGCGCCGTGCCATATGCCAGCCAACAAACCACTACCAGGTGCTTTGTTCGTGTTTTGATTGGATTGAGCGAGCCCTGTTTGGTTCGTCGAACCAACCACACTTGGCGGATTCTTCTGTGCTGTTCTGTTCAGTTCGGTTCGTTCACGCAATAAATTTGTCATATAAGCACATGCGTTTTTCTTGCAGCTTTCCGTTGGAACATAAAAGGGGTAGTGTGACGCTGTCTTACTACCATTTTTCATTCTTGCTTGAGAACTCGCTTTGTTTAAAGTAGTCGAGTATCGCGTATAATATATTCAGTTTTCCCACACACTCCATCTCTTTCATCACCCCGTACATATACAATTGAAAGATGGCTCCTCCTTTCTTCTCCGATATCAACAAAGGTGTCAATGATCTGTTGAACAGAGACTTTTACCACACTTCCGTTGCTGCCGTGGATGTCAGCACCATTGCCAAGAATGGCGTCAAGTTTGACTTGAAGGCTAAGCAAACCGTCAAGGATGGTCCATTGGCTGCGAACATTGAGACCAAGGTCTCAGACAAGGCTACTGGGTTGACTTTGACCCAGGGCTGGTCCAACTCGAACAACTTGAACACTAAGATCGAGCTGGCTGATGTTACCCCTGGCTTGAAGACCGAGTTGGTCACCTCCTTGGTTCCAGGTGTGTCTAAGGCTGCCAAATTGAACGTCAACTTTGTGCAACCATTTTTCACCGCTAGAGGTGCGTTCGATCTGTTGAAGGGGCCTTCTTTTGTTGGTGACCTGACTTTGGCTCACGAGGGCATTGTCGGCGGTGCCGAGATCGGCTACGACATCACCGGCGGCTCTTTGTCTCGTTACGCGGTTGCTTTGGGTTACTCCGCTGGCGACTACTCGTTGGGTTTGTCCATTGACAACGCTCAGTTGACCACTGTTTCCTTCTTCCAGAAGGTGAGCCCAATCTTACAAGTCGGTGCCAAGGCCATTTCCACTCCTAAGCAATTGGCTAACGTCAACATCGAGTTTGCTACGTTGTACTTGCCAGACCCAACTTCTCAGGTCAAGGCCAAGGTTGCTGACTCCGGTATTGTCGCTTTGGCCTACAAGCAACAATTGAGACCGGGCGTCACTTTGGGTGTCGGTGCTTCTTTCAACGCTTTGAACTTGTCCGAGCCAGTTCACAAGATCGGTAGCTCTTTGTCTTTCTCCGCCTAGGTAGTGGCGGTTGGTTTTACAGACTTACCAAATACGATTAAATAATTTCTAACGCTGTCTATGTTGTAGCTGAAGCTTCTGTGCGTGTTTTCGCCAATTTCAAGACGCAAGCGCTAAACGTTATTTCGGTTGCGCAACCGAAGGGAAGCCACGTAAACATAAAGAGGATCAACTGAAGTGGTCTTGGAGACATAAAGCAGCGTCAAAACCTGGAAGCCAGCAGCCAGGGAAGCCCTTCAGGCCGGCCTGCCAGCAGGAGTGGTCACGTGATCAGATCCGCCCATCGGATCATCAAGGTGTTAAAGCTGGCCACTATCGGCTTGATATGAGCACAGACTGGAGTAAGAGCGGCGTCATCTGGGCTGAATGAGGAGTTCAATCGGGGAGGAAGTCCACACGGAGACCTCTGAAGACTATGGTTTCAAGAAATTGGGTCAGGTAGCCATCTTACCGTCGTACAATGAAAAATTACCCTTTGCATCGTTACAAAACTTGGATATTTCCAACGAGAATGGACTTTATATTGCCTCTTCTGGTGGAAAAGTTGTGATTGGCGATCTGCAGTTGCTGAGGGACTTTATTCAGAATCATAAAGACACAGAGATATCCTTTCGATGGGAAAAAGCGTTGGATGATGTGATAGCAGTTAAGTTTCTGCCAGATAACGAGGCTCTCATCGTCTGTAGGACAGGCGTCGTTTACAAGATTGACTGTGCCAACTTTGACTCGTTCGAAGAGGCATGTTCTTTAAAACAACCATTATTGCAGGTCAGCGTGTCACGGTCTAAGCAGCTTTTGGCCATGACTAGTGAACAAGAGCTGCTTTGTTATGATCTAGGGAAATCCTCTGCCCCTATAGAGATCGCCGACGGCGTGGCTTCCTTTGATTCGCTAGGAGACGAAGTTTATCTGCTCCTAAGCAACAACTCTATACAGATCCGGAGGTTGGCAGGGGACCACCTCGAGCTTCAGTCAACGCTCGCAGTTCCACCGGAACTTTTGGAGGAGCTTGGAGACCAATATCAACCGCTACTGCTTAAGGTATTGAATAAAAAACAATTGCTAGTCGTCTACGGAGAAGGGGTACCGGAATCCGCCGAGGATGTCATGTACGATCACAAAATGTATATCGTCAACTTCTCAGCAGAGAACTCAACGTTTAGCGAGTCTTTCGATATTACGCCGGCTTTTGGTTCTGTCCTAAGATACCCAACCGCGTACGATGTACACATAGAGGCTCTTACTGGCGAAAGCGAAACGATCAACATCTTGGCCTCAGCCTGCTCCAGTGAAATATCAATATGGGACTCTGCGGAAGTCGTGCAACCGTCACAGGATAGCGAAAGGGCTGTACTGCCCATAAGCAAAGTCACTGATAATGACACCAATCCGGTCGGTATGGCATTAGACATAAGAACAACGGGAAACATATCGGAGCCTTGTCAGGGAGTGGAAAGTGTCGAGAAATTACCACTTATCTACATACTGAACAACGAAGGAAGTCTGCAAATAGTTGGGCTTTACCATTCATCTGCGATAAAAGAGGGCACTTTCAAGGTACCTGACGTGTCGAGGCCAGCAACCGATCTGGTTGCAGGCGCCGACTTCAAACAAGTGGAAGATAGTGCTGATCGAGCCTCTGATGCAGAGGAGACAACCGTGCACGAGGTGGCGCGTGAATCCAAGAACACGGCAAGCTCAAGTGGTGAAGAAACAAAATCGGTCGCGGCAGGAACTAAGTCCGAAAATTCATTTGGTGCGCCTGCCTTCAAAAGCGTAAATACCGGCTCAGCTTTCGGTTCTCCAGCATTTGGCATCTCGGAAAGTAAGCCAGCCTTTGGTACACCATCGTTTGGGAGCACAAATACCGAGTTAGCTTTCGGCAACTCTCCTTTTGGCCAGTCAGGTTCTAAGCCAGCATTTGGTTCACCTGCTTTCGGTGCACCATCTTTTGGAAGCGCAGACTCTAAAGTAGCATTCGGTACCTCTGAAGATAAACCAACCTTCGGCACGCCATCATTTGGGAGCTCAGGCGCTGAATCCGCATTTGGAAAACCATCATTTGGACACTTCGGCGCTAAGCCAGCGTTTGGCTCTTCAGCATTTGGTAAAACATCTTTCAGTGACTTAGGTTCTAAGCCTGCACTGAGTGCCCCGGAAAATAAGCCGGCCTTTGGAACGCCATCATTTGGGGACTCAGGAACTCAGTCAGCATTTGGTAAACCATCTTTTGGGGATTTTAGTACCAAGCCAACCTTAGTCACGCCATCGCTCGGGGGCACGAATACTAGTTCGACATTCGGTTCACCAGGCTTTGTTGGCTCTGACAATAAGCCATCGTTCGGTTCAATCTCGACGACCACACCACCAAAGGGCTCAGAGTCTAAACATGCTTTTGGAACGGCGTCGTTTGGCACTAGTTCCAAGTCCCCTTTCTCCAGTTTGTCCAGCAGTACGTTTCAAGGTCAGAACCTACCTTTTGCCAGCGCACCTTTTAAAAAGTTTGCAGAAAATAAACTTCCCTCTTCAGGGGAATCACCTTCACCTTTTGCAAGCCTCGCAAATAAAATGACAGATGACAGTCAAAAAGCAGCATTTGCGAGCTCTGATAAGCTAGGCGATTTTTCTTCTACCTTCGTTGCGAGCGAAGAGCAAGCCAATGATCTAAAAATCAGCAACGCTGATCGAGAACGGGCTGCATCCGCTGAAGCAAGCTATGAGGATCTTCCCGATGAGAAAGCTCAAAAGAAAGCATTGGCAAGGGAGGCTGAAAAAGAGTCTGAAGACGAAGCTTTATCTTCCTCAGAAAATCTCGAGTCAGAGGAAGAGGACCAGAAATTGTCAGAAGTGGGTAGCCAAGAAGAGTCGGAGCTCTCAAGGGATAAAAGAGATTTTAAGGATACAGATTTATCCGATTCCACTGTCGAACGGGGGACGCCGTCTCAGATTCAGATTACAGACCATACAGAAGATGCTAAATCTTCAATATCCGCCATAACAGCCCGTATCAAAGAAGGTGCTAAACTGTCAAGTAGCGATTTACAGATCAATCAATTTGGCAGAGAGGATGATAGGAGAAGTGCATCGCCATTTACTGCATTTGCTGGTGACCTGAAGAAGGCATCCTCACCAGGCTTCTCCTTTGCCAGTATTTCCAGTAGCAGTGAGAAAGCTGATAAGCGGATTTCGGAAAAATCTGCAGTCGGCACTGCTCAGGGAAATGCCTCCCATTCTACCAAACCAATTAATTCTTCTGATGCTACAGCATCTACTGAAAAAGAGGAAGCGATACAAAGAAACCCTTTCTTAACGAAACATGACGATGCATCACATGGGGATTCTCAAGCAGTAATTGATAAGTCAAGCTTAAAGCTAAATACTGTCCTTAAACCTTCCAGTAATGATATTAACTCCGCTGACGCTGCAAATGACTCTGACACTCTCGAAAGGCACAATGAGAAAGATTTTTCATCTAACAAACCCAAAGATGCATCTTATGCGCAGATAGCAACCTCTCAAGGATTGGATATGACTACAGCTGATAATGATCTTTCTAATTCAGAGGAGAACGAGACCACCAGAGATTCAGATTCGAGCCGAGAGGAATCATACGACGCACTGGACGATGTATTGCAGGAGGAGTTAGACGAGGCAATTAAGACGAAGAATCAAGCTCAAAAGGTAGAACTGCCAAGTACAATTGATAAGGCGCTTCCGCCCAAAGAGACCGTAGAAGTTAAAAAAGAATATATTTCACAAGGAATTCAGGTTTATGAGGCCGTAGACTCTGCATTGCAAGCTGATATACCAACTGCTTGCGATTTCACCGTCCAATCATTCGAAAATGATGAAACAATCTGCGCCTTACAAAACATGCCGAAGAGTCTTCCGGAATATTTTACTAGCGCTAATATCACCGCGATAAACTTCAGCTCCCAGGATTTGACGATGAGATCGATTGAAAAGACTTATCATGTATTGTCGTCTGAAATAGCCGTCTGGCAAGAAAACGCAAAAAATATTGAGGATTTCCTAAAGGACCAGTCCACAAGTTGTATTGAACGCAGAACGATCGCAAGTGTGCCTAACGTGTACACATGGAGACTTCAGGAATCTGAAAAGCTGCAGGACATCATGTCTGAGGAAATGAGCGCTTTCAGCGGGTCTGCACGTAAGATCGAGCAACTGCAGGAGCAATTGGCAAAATCAAAAGTAGAAAAGGCAAGAGATTTGCAAGAAGAACTTTATAAAGTGAAAAATGATTATTACCACTATGAAATATCCAGTTCGAACCCGGGGTTTGCTGAGCTGAAACATCATCAGTTAGAAATGCAAAGTGAGCTTCGCCGGAAAATGTTGAATGCTGCAGAGAGGTTGAATCATATTGAAGAGATGCTACAAATATTAAAACTATACACGATTGACCGCGAAGAAATAGGAAATAATGCCTACGTTCATAAATTGGCTAGAGATCTCGCTGACCGCGATAATCTCTGCAACGAGATAACACGCTTGCGGGAGCAGGTTGATGAGTTGATTTCTAGAAACCGCTCATCGGAGAGACAAGCAGATGCATCGAAAAGCCCTGATGTAAGCAATCAGGAAATTCAGTCACTTCCTGTGGCGGAATTATGTTTAAAACTTAGGACCAGGATGCAAATCGGCAGCCTATTGAAGAGAAGATAACCCTTTTAACGTTCTCTTTTTACTAGGCTTTTGCGCATTAAAGTCGCTAATAATTGTATAATACTATCTATGAATAAGAAAATCTGAGGAAACATTAATCACTCTCTGTTTCTTTCAAAGCGTCCAACTGCCTGGCAAACTCCCTGATCAAAAGGTCGTTCTCCTCTGGTGTTCCAACCGTGATCCTCAGACAACCTTCGCAGCCCAATTCGGAACCTCTGTATCTTACCACTACACCCGACTCAGTGGCCAACTTTTGGTACAACTTATTGGCCAATTTATTATCGCCCTTGTTAATCCTCAGAAGTAAAAAATTAGCATCTAAGCCACCGACATATTGATCGTCAACCAAGTCTAGTGCTGTCAAACTTTGTAGCAGACGCTGCTGCTCCTTTTTACATGACTTGGCATTCTGTTCCATCCGTTGGATGCTGTCGTTTTGAACCGCTTTCAAAGCATACTCCGAAGTAACGGAGGAAATGTTGTAAGGCGCCTTCATTGAGTTGAGTACCCGTGCGAACTCTTTGGAAGCGTAAGTCATACCGAGCCTAATACCAGCCAAACCGAATGATTTGGATAAGGTTTGCAAAACACAGAGATTAGGATATTTCGTGACCAGCGGCGCGGTGGATTCACCGCAGAAATCGACATAGGCTTCATCGACGACCACCATACCTGCATCCCAGTTCTGCAGCAACTTTTCGATCCTCTCGGTTTTGATTTTGGCACCTGTTGGATTCCCTGGCGAAGTGATAAAGACGATCTTTATGGAAGGTTCTCTTTTGAGAGTTTCCAGCACTGCGTCAGTGTCCATTTGGAATGAGTTATCCCCTGTTATCAGGGGACACTTCACTACCTCAACGTCGTTGATATCGGCGCAAACGGAGTACATACCGTACGTTGGTGGCATGGTTAAAATCTGCTCTTTTCCTGGAACACAACAAGCTCTGATGATGGCATCAATGCTTTCGTCAGATCCGACACCTAAACATAGATTCTCTGCGGACAGCTTTTCTGGCAAATCGGCAAACGAGCTGGTGTCGTTACGATATTTCGCCATTGCACTCTTGAACTCAATCTGATGCGGATCTGGATAGCGGTGCAAGCCGGAATCGGCAATATCCTGCGGAATTGGACCACTGGCATTCTCATTCGCATCTAAAAGAACACCCTCTTTAAAATCGTCTCTTGCACAACGATAAGGCTCCAAGTTGTAAATCTTTGGTCTCACAATTTCCGATAAAGCAAAAACCATCTTCGCCAAGATTCCAATGCAAAACCCTTGCTCCTCGCAGACTACAGAATCCGTATCCTGAATACAGAAGATCTCTTATATAAAACGTTCTCTGAAGTCTTATAAAAGAGCATGAGTCATGCTACCACCAGTGGCCGAGGCCAACTTTTCGACGCGCTGTTTGCACTAAAAAATGGCAAAATCGGGCATCTTCTTTCTGGGCACAGCTAGCTTGGTCTCAAACATCGTGATGAACTCTAGGTCTGCCTCTCCCTTGAGCCCGCCGGAGAATATACCGTACTCTTGATAAATGCCTGCGAGGGACCAGCCTTGTAGAAGCTTGCGGATGATGCCAACCACTACGCCCGCCCTGTGCTTTCCCTTGTTCGAATGGATCAGTATCGGGTAGTTATCGACATCTACAACCAAGCGTAGTACTTCATTCATGCGTTCGTGAATATCGGGGTCCCGGCACGACACCATGTGAATCCTGCGGAACTGGATCTTTTCCTGGCGAAGAAACTCATCGTATTCCGGCGACAGTTCCTCCTTGTCGCCGACGTATATTATTGTTTTCAAATGGAGCTGATCTCTAATGAATGCGTAGTTAAGCGGCATCGGATATCCCGACCTGTACAGCGACACATCGGTGCCAACCACGGGCGAAAAGCTCAGGGGCGGTATGTAATTGCATGAATTCCCCATCTGGATGCTCTCTAGATCTCAATCGGTCCCGGCCTTCCGCCTTTCTGTGAGATTGTTCGACAAGTGGGTTTGTTTGACCGCGAGATACCCATTATATGGGACGACAGACACATGACAGCAAGAGTAGAGTAAGAGACGAAGTAGAAGGGTCTGGAAGCGGAGCTTATATACGGCGGATCAAGATGACATTGGCAGGTCTTTCCGGGCTGCAGAATCCGTTTCATACGTACCATATCTTGTTACAAAGCGACCCAAATGGTAGGAGATTGAAACCGGCAGGCTTGTGGCATCGATGCCACAAGCGCTGAGATCTGTTTCAATGGTCGAACAGCATGTGGCATCGATGCCAATTCCTGGTTTCTTCATCGAAGTTCCCATAATGAAACGAGGCTTCGAGAGAATCTTTGAGATTTTACCAGATCGGGAAAGTGGTGAAACATTCTGTTCAAGGTCAATATAAATGGAAGGAGGAACATGATGAATACGCTAGATATGGCTGTAGTGAGCTCGGGGAATTGGGATATGTCGGAGATTGAGGGTGTTGTGAAGGCGCTACCAGAGCTGACAACTACTTCGACTTCAGCGAGCGCTAGTGCTTCTGCCACGGGATCAGAAACAGCGTCTACAACTACCCAATACTCGGTTACCGTGACACCTCCATCTGCTGCTGGGAATCCCAATGTATGGCATAACCACAAACCAGACGGGACTGTTTTCATCGTAGTGGGCAGTATCGTGGGGGCGACGATTCTGGGGATGATACTTTGGTCGGTGATAACAAGCCACTTGTCCCGTAGGAACGCTAAGAAGAGTTTTAGGGAAGATCAGTATCGTCGCCACAATCGTGGTGGCAGCGCACTCTATGACAGCGGCGACGATAAGGAGCTGACGCCCGGTCTTTACGGCTCAGAATACGGGGAAACTGGGGAAAAGAGCAGGCGATCTCGTCTCAGCCTTTTGGGAAACGGGAGTAGGTTGAGAGAGTCGAATTCGTCGGAGTCGGTTCCAGGTTATGAGCCGGAGTGGCTGGAACCTGTCGGCCAAGAAACATTCAACCCCATCCAGGACCCTTTCACCAGATACAACCGAAATTCGCTGTTCATATCGCCCACAATTGAAGTGGCTCAAAAGCCAAACCTGCTACCCAGTCAGCGTAGTCGCTTGCTAGAAAAACCGTATCACCAATCTAGCCTATCAGCCACCTCGCTGTTGTCCTCGGATGAGATCAATTCTACACTTAACAAGCCTGAGAGAGCGGCGTCTCCAGAACGGAAGGGGAAAAAGGGCGTCTCAGGCCATCACAAGAGGAATAAATCATCTATCGGGTTGACTCCAGCGAACTCCAGCTCGTCTTCGAGCAATGATAACACCAATGATCGTAGACCGAGAGGTGGACACCACAAACAGACACCGTCCATGTATTTGGAAGACATGCTTAACGTTAGCAATGCTGCGTAAGTCAGCATTAATGGGATATTCTTCAATAGTCGATTAAGTGAATTAAGAACTACATAAAATCTATTTAGGTGGAGAAACATCTGGATTACTTCTACATTATAGTACAACTGGACCCATCATCCTTTGCAGCGTCCTTTCCCTTTGGATCTTCAGTCAGAACCACACGAGCCGCTTCAGTAAACGCCTCGTTAACGCCTTTGTTCAACTTGGCACTGCATTCGAGATAACGAAGAGCTCCTATTTTCTTCGCCATCGCCAATCCCTCCTGGTACGTTATATAGTTATCGCTGCTGCCCTCATTATTGGCTCCCCCCACATTTCTGTTTGAAGACTCCAGGTCGGTTGCAGATTGATGGCTTCTCTGCTGGTTGATTATGCCGGGCGTTATAGCGTTTGTTTCGCTGTTTGTATTCCTCAGGTCGCATTTTAGCGCTACCAGCACCAATTTAACCCCTTCACAGTGGTCTGCAATTTCTCCCACCCACTTATGCTGAACGTTTGCCAGCGAATCGCGGGAGTCAACGCTGAAACACAGCATTATAGTATCCGTATCGGAGTACGACAGTGATCGTAACCGATCAAATTCTTCCTGGCCCGCAGTATCCCAAAGTGACAATGTTATATGCTTATTATCAACAAAAATATCATGGATGTAGTTTTCGAAAACAGTAGGTTCATAAACCTTGGGGAAGTAACCTCTTGTAAACACGTTCAACAGAGATGTCTTACCGCACGCACCATCTCCGAGAATCACAATCTTCTTTTCAATCGGTTTTTTCGAAGTTGAAGATGATCCACAAAGCAAACCCATTATAAATAACTCGTTCACACTGCTCGCAGCTACGCTAGGCGATCAAATGCCACTCTTACCGCCACTTTACGCAGATCTTTCTTTGTTTACTTAACGTTGTTTAGTATAAGGCGGCGAAAGCTTAAAAAAACAAGGCGTTACCCGGCCTATGATATGATCACCATCGCTTAGAATTAACAGGTCAACCTTCATCACAGCGTTACACAGTTCCTGATATCGAAATGTCAATGGTGATTGCCGCCTTGGAGGACCGCAATGCTATATGACAGATGGTCTGACTGGTTTCCCGCTCATTGGATCGAGCCGCTTTGGATTATCTCTGTTCATTTGAGAAAGACTTAGGTACAGGTATACCAACGACGAGCTGAGGAGTCAGATCACAAAGAGAGGATGTTTTACACTTTGGGAGGTATTAGGCGACTACAGGGAAAGATAAATCGGTCGGAAAGCTGGCGGATCAGCCGCGGTTGCCTGAGGTCCGCGGTCCAAAATCGCAAGAAGATATGGGCGGAAATGGTAGAGCCTGGCGGTACTAGTGCTCAACGAATTGCGTTAGAATCGGTTGTTGGAAGTGGGTTCTGTTGGCTTTCATTTTATCCATATTATGGCCTCGTTTAAACAGAGGCGATTGCGTGTTAATTTCGCCGAATCTATACGAGCGGCTGTAGCAGAAGATGCTTAACGAGGTACAACAGAATGCGAAAACGGGATCAGTATTCTCTGGCTTAGGTGTCGAGGAGCCTGGATTTGTGCGATTGTCTCGGCACCCATGTGTTGATCTTCCAGCTTGTCGCGTTTTGTTGAGTACCTTGAGGCCCATCGCGAATCGAGTGACGGTTGCGCGGATGGCGATGGAGAAGAAGACCGGTTATTGCTCATTTATAAACGGTGCCTTCAATCGATGCAATCCGATATCGATAATGATCGCCTGTCTACGTTGCGTACCAATTAGAAGTGAGAAGAAAAAACTACCGATATGGTTAAAGAAGAATACAAGGCGGAGCTTGCTACAACCCTGCTCACAGAGCTTTTGGCGTATCAGTTTGCATTCCCTGTTAGATGGATTGAAACCCAGGATCATTTCATTAACGAGTTTAAGGCGGAGAGAATCATAGAAGTGGGTCCGTCGCCAATCTTGGCCAATATGGCGACAAGAACAATAAAGGCAAATGAATCTCATGAATTGGCGTGCGGGAGAAACATGAAACGGCAAGTATATTGTACTTCAAACCATTTGGACAAAATTTACTATGGGACGGAACCGGCTGCACAGGCGACGGCTCTTGAGAGAAAAAAGCAGGAACTCGATGCCTTAGCGCAAGAGAGGCCTCATGAACAGCCGGCCAATATTGTGTCTGTGGCAACGTCATCTACTCAATCGACTTCTGGAACATTCAGATTTGCGAACCAGGTCACGCTCTGTTCAAAGCATATGCTTACGGCGCTGGTTTCTAATAAACTTCCAGGCTGCAAATATGCTGATCTGAATTTAGAAAAGAGTTTAAAGGAATTGTCACACGGTAAATCTACATTGCAAAATGAGATAAAATCAGATCTCATCAAGGAGTTCGAATGTCTGAAGGATGATAGTTTTGAAGACATTCCCTTAATTCAATTGAGCTCAGATATAGAGCAAGACACGCTGGGGCCTCTTACCCTCGCTCGGGTGATCAAGTTCGTAAGTCAGAGCTTTAGCGGCAAATACCAGTCGCTCAATGGCGTAAGAAATTACTTGATGACAAAGTGGTCTGTTATAGATCCTAACCCTGTCCTTTTATTCATAGCTTATCAGGACTCATCTTTTAAGCAGAGGTTTTCCACAGAGACAGACACTGAACAGTTTATCAATGATTGTTGCGAAACTTTTGCAAGGATCGAGAAGGTTGGCGTGATTAAAGCTGATGGTTGCCTGTCTAACAGTCGAGAATCGTTTGATGGCAGCGAGGAACAGAAGCTGATCAGTCGTGAAGAGTATGATGCCTTCAGCGGAGGACTGATGATCCTGCACCAGCAACAAAGGAATGTCCTCGACAATCATCTAACCATCACAAAGCAAGCGAATGACTACACCAGGATGATCAGAGAGTTGCAAGTCATGAAACAGAGGTATAGCGACTTAGAGGCGGAATTTGGTGAATATTACTTGAATCAATCCATTAAACGGCTATTTTCCCCAAGGAAAGTCAGAATTTACGATTCTGCTTGGAACTGGTCAAGGCAAGATATTCTGTTACTCCTCCATTCCGTTCCTCTTGCAGGAACGAGAAAGATCGGTGTCGATACTTTTCCTAATATCAGAGATATTTTGAATAGAGTTGATCAGACTTCCTTAAAAATGCTGCAGTATTTTATTGATAGGAAATGCCCTAATGGACCATGGAAAACATATCTTTCAAAATTGTACAAATTGTGTCAAGAGTCGTTGAACCTTCAACCTATTTGCACGGACGACGTAGGTACAACATTAACAATCAACAGATCCAACGGTGATCTCACAGATCTACACGAAAAAGAGTTCAATTCGGAACATTATATCAAAAACATGTCTCTCGGTAACCATTCTGAAGCCATAAAGTGCGACTCGTCTGTGGTTTCGACAAAGCTTGAAATGGATTCTTCTAGTTATTACAAAATAGAAGGTGAATTGTTCCGTGTCTACTCGAAAATTATTCAATATGCGTTGGCTGCAAGCAGCTCGAATCCAGATGACCTTTGGTGTCAGTTTGAGTCCCTTTATGAGCAGCTTTTGATTTTCATAAAGAATTCTGATCAAATTGCGTCATACTTCCGTAATATTGTCAGCGACGCACTTTCGTCGATTAACAAGTCTCTTTACGAGAAGGGAAACGATGTGGTCATACACGACTATAGCATCGAATGCTCATCGGATGAGGAATCTGACGTTGATATTTTGTCTGACGAAAGCAAAAATGAGCAATACCATGCACAGACGGCTCGTGGACTTCCTGAAACAACCAAGTCTTCTGGGAACGATCGTTGCGCCATACCCGTCGGTGTTATTCCATTCTTGCACATTAAAAGGCATTCAAACATTAATGAGGAGTGGATATACGACAAACATTTCACTCAAGTCTTTTTGAACAATCTGTTGAAAATTGGTTCAAGCGGTTTGTCTCTAACAGGGAAAACGGCTTTGCTGTTAATCTCTGATGTAAGCAGTAAGCTTGTTTCTCAAATTATAAGGGTGCTTTTGCAGGCAGGAGCAACCGTACTGGCTGCTGTTAATGAGTTCAGTTACAATATTACTCAAAAGCTGCAATCAATATATCACAACTTCGGATCAAAGACCTCCAAATTGGTCGTGCTTCCCTTGAATCAGGCATCTAAAGTCGATGTAAAAGAGTTCTGTGGTTACATTACCTCAATTTACGAGGATATAGACTTTTTGTTGCCACTTAACGTCCATGAGTCAGAAAACAATATCACATCCCTCAGTTCCAAAGAAGAGGTTACGCTGAGATCTGTGTCGGTCAATCTGCTGCGTCTTTTTGGGCATTTAGTGGAGGCTAAGCAATCAAAAAAGATGCAAACGAGGCCTACTTTTGTCATTCTTCCTTTATCGCCTTTGTCAGGATCCAGGGGAACAAGTGGTATTCTTTCTGAATCCTACGCCTTTTTGAACAAGGTCCTAGAGAAATGGCAAGTCGAAGGATGGAAAGAAAGCTTGAGTTTTTGCGGCTGCATGTACGGCTGGACTGACGAGGATAAATCAGATCCTTTCCTGACTGAAGGTTTGGAAAAATTAGGCATTAGAACTTTCTCCCCAACGGAGACAGCCTTTAACCTTCTAGGTCTCCTCACTTACGAGATTGTGACCCAAGCGCAGAGTACACCACTAGTAGCGGACTTAAATGGCGGACTACACAACCTTCCAAATATTCAGCCTGTACTACAAGCACTGAAATCCGACTTGATCGAAAAAGGGAATCTTGAGAAACTACTGAAAGACGAAGAGGAACAAGATAAATATACTCTACTGGAAGACGAAGAGGTATTCACAACAGAGGTGAAACCGAAAGGAAACATAGATCTACAGTACCCTAACCTGCTTGATTACTCAATTCTAAAGGAGGAGTACAACGGTTCCCAGATTGAAGGCCTTTTGGATCCTGCGAACTTGGTAGTTGTTACTGGTTTTGCCGAAGTGGGACCGTGGGGTAATTCCAGAACGAGATGGCAGATCGAAAGTACCGGTGTCTTTTCCTTGGAAGGATGTATCGAAATGGCGTGGATCATGGGATTTATCAAGTATAAACAAACATCTGAGATGTGTGGTTGGGTCGATGCGGCTACCTTTGAACCTGTGGATGGCATAAAAATTAAAGAAAGGTTCGAAGCCAAAATTTTGGAACATTCAGGTATTAGGATTATTGAACCGGAGTTATTTGGCGGATACGATCCTTCGAGAAAACAGATGCTGCAAGAGGTTATAATCAATCATGATTTACAGCCCATCCAAACTTCTGCTGAAATTGCTGAACAGTATAAACTGGAACAGGGGGATAAGGTTGACGTGTTTGCCCTAAACGATGGCCAATGCTCTGTTAGATTCTTGAAGGGCGCTTCTCTTTTCGTTCCAAAGGCATTGAATATTGAAAGAATGGTTGCTGGGCAGATCCCTACTGGCTGGAGCCCCGAGGCTTATGGTATTCCTGCAGATATCGTATCTCAGGTTGATCCTACCACTCTGTTTGCATTAGTTTCAACGGCTGAGGCATTGATCGCGTCTGGAATCGTGGATCCCTATGAGATGTATCAGTATGTCCATGTCTCAGAGGTTGGGAACTGCATTGGTTCAGGAATTGGTGGTATGAAATCGCATGAAGCGATGCAAGTTTTCAGAATGAGGGACGAGCCGGTTCAAAATGATATCATGTGTGAGACATACATCAATGTGATTGCAGCATGGATTAACATGCTCTTAATCTCCTCGAGCGGTCCTATAAAAACTCCCGTTGGCGCCTGTGCCACCGCTGTTGAGTCTTTAGAAATGGGATACGAAACGATTGCACTTGGCAAAGCAAAGATATGCCTTGTCGGCGGAGTCGATGACTTCCAAGGAACCATCTCACATGAGTTTGCTAATATGGGTGCAACCTCAAACTCAACGAATGAGGCAGCAGACGGTCGAGAACCTAGGGAAATGTGCAGACCTGCGACTTCTACCCGGAATGGTTTCATGGAATCCCAAGGTGCTGGTGTACAGATATTAATGAGAGGAGATCTCGCTCTGAAAATGGGAGTACCCATTTACGGTATTGTGGGATTAACAGCCACTGCATCAGACAAGATTGGTAAATCGTTGCCAGCTCCAGGAAAGGGAATTTTGACAACTGCAAGAGAGATTCAGAAAAAGCCTCGATTCGGTTCCTCTAAGCTAAATCTTGCCTACAGAAAAAGGCAACTAAGGAGAAGAATACAAGAAATTGAATGTTGGACGGAAAGTGAACTTTCGATTGGTGCTGATCCAGAACTCACGCATAAATTAGCGAGTTCCCAGCTTGCAAGGGCTAAAATGCATTGGGGAACAGACTTTTACAAAGATGATCCGAATATTGCTCCAATCAGAGGTGCCTTGAGCGTTTTTGGCCTTTCAATCGACGATTTGGCGGTCGCCTCCTGCCATGGGACATCTACCAAGGCAAACGAGAAAAACGAATCGCAAATTCTTGACAAGATGATGGATCATCTAGGCAGGGCTGAAGGAAATCCCCTAATCGCAGTTTTCCAAAAGCATCTCACAGGACATCCGAAAGGTGCTGCCGGAGCCTGGATGCTCAATGGTTGTCTCCAAATTATGAACACTGGAGTAATTCCTGGAAACAAGAATGCAGACAACGTAGACAACCAATTTGAAACATATAAGCATTTGGTCTATCCTTCGCGTCCAATCTCCATGGATTCTGTCAAGGCATGCTGCATCACTTCTTTTGGTTTCGGTCAGAAGGGTGCAATGGCCTTGGTTATTAACCCAAACTACCTGTTTGCATGCCTGTCGCAAGAAGAATATCAAGAATATGCATTGAAGAGAGCTCAAAGAGAGAGAGACGCTAACAGCCACTACAATAATGGTCTTGCCAAAGGCAACATTGTCCAAGTAAAATCAGCTCCTCCATTTTCTGAGGAGTTGGAAAAACAATTTTATTTGGACCCGCTAGCTAGAATAAACACTTCATCAAAATACAAATAGCTAATAGCAGGCTAGTAGATCTGTTTTGCAATTAACATATCTAATGATTAAATCTAACCTTTACTGACATTCATTTGTTGAAATACTACAAGAGAAAATCTAGATATCATGTTATACGTTAGACCTTGAACAGGGAAGAGACTTGAAGACTAGCACAAGAGGACTTGAAGTTAAGTCCTGAACCTGACGCTTAGGCATTTCATCTTATTGCACATTCAAGACAAGCATGTCAAGGGACTCATCATTGCCTCCACTAAAAGTTCGCGTTATCGATGAACCACCATTACTTGAGCAGCCTGAAAAGTTCGATGATCCAAACGATTATTCACCAGATACACCGATTGCCATAGATTTTGGTTCTCATGAGGTTCGAGCCGGTTTCGTTAACCAAGCAGTCCCCAGTCATGTCTTCACGAACAGATTGACGAGGTTCAGAGATCGGAAATTGAGCAGAACGATGACCTTTATAGGAAATGACGTTAATTTAGACCAGGCAGTCCGGGCTCAATCGAAGAGTCCATTTGACGGCCCGATGATAACAAATTGGGATTACGTTGAGGAGATAATGGAGTACACTTTCCACCATCTGGGTGTAAATTCTAATGGAGGGATACCTAATCCACTGTTAATTACCGAGCGCTTAGCTACGCCGCTATCTCAACGATCAAATTGGTACCAAGTATTGTTTGAATGCTTTGATGCACCAGGTGTCGCATTCGGGATCGACGATCTGTTTGCCTTTCACTACAACACCCACCGCGATTGCACAGGCTTGGTAATAGGATGCGGCAATGAAGACACAAACGTCATCCCCGTGATCAATGGACAGGGTATTTTAACTGAGGCTAAGAGGATCAATTGGGGCGGAAATCAGGCAACAGAATTTCTAACCAACTTACTCACATTGAAATATCCTTATTTTCCCACAAAGTTATCCAGCTTCCAGTACAGGACGATGTACGAGGATTACTGCTATGTTTCGCATGACTATGAAAGAGAGCTAGAAGGGTTTTTGGACATTAATACGCTGGAGTCCAGGAATGTCGTGGTAGAGGTACCATTTGTCGAGATTATACAACCACAGAAAACTGAAGAAGAGCTGCGTATTCAGGCCGAAAAGAGAAAGGAAAGTGGCAAAAGACTGCAGGAACAAGCTAAACAAAAGAGGATCGAACGTTTAATACAGAAAGAGGAGGAGCTGGAATATTACACCCAAGTTAAGGAGCAGTTGAAGGATCAGCCGAAGAAAAAGGTACTTCAAGTATTACAGAATTCTGGGTTTGATGACGAGCGGGATTTCAAGAAGTATCTCTACAACCTTGAAAGGTCCTTGAAAAAATCACACGCTGCTAATGAAGAAGGCGATGATGTTGACGATGAACAAGACATGAGCCAGAATAAATTTGAGTTACTAGAGATTCCTGACGAAAATTTATCTGAAGATCAAGTAAAGGAAAAGCGGAAACAAAGAATTCTCAAAGCCAGCCTTGAAGCTAGACGAAAAGCTAAGGAAGAGAAAGAAAAGGCGTTGCAAGAGGAGGAGGAGAGAATGATCAAAGAGAGACAATGGCGGGAAACTGATCTAGAAGGTTGGATAAAAGACAAGCGCAAGCGACTAAACCACCTCATAACCAAAAGAAAGGAAAACATTAAAATGCGAGACGAAATGAAAGACCGAAAATCGCAAATGTCTCAAAATAGGATGAAGAATTTGGCTACTTTGGCCGAGGATTCTGGACGTGGGACAAAACGGACGAGGCAGCAAGCAACCATCGACAATGATCCCAACGATACGTTTGGAGCCAATGATGAGGATTGGGGAGTCTACAATGATATAACACAAAATCCTGAAGCACTCGAGGAACTGATAGAAGAAGAGTACAAAGAGATAGTAGACCTAGAAGGACAACTTCTCGAGCATGATCCCCATTTCACGGAAGAGGACACTATGGACGCCCAGTACGATTGGAGAAATTCTCTCCTTCATCTCTTTCTCAGAGGACCAAGACCGCATGATAGTGAAAACTCCCACGAGCAGCACCAGATGCATCTCAATGTGGAACGTATACGGGTTCCTGAAGTACTTTTCCAACCCTCAATGGGAGGTGAAGACCAGGCTGGCATCGCTGAGCTCTGTGAGAGAGCCTTGCTAGGAAAATTTGATGCATCACCTCGTCAATTAAGCCCAATCACGTCTGAGATGTCTAAAAACGTGTGGGTAACTGGTGGCAACGCCAAAGTGTCAGGTTTGAGGGAAAGAATAGTCAAAGAATTCACGGGATTCTTACCTGTCGGTACCCCGTTCTCTATAAACTTGTCCACCAATCCTTCCTTGGACGCATGGAAGGGCATGGCAAAGTTCGCACAAAACGAGCAGGAATTCAAGAAAGGCTTCATCACGAAGAGGGAGTATGAGGAGTATGGACCTGAATACATAAAGGAACACAAACTGGGGAATATGAACTACTTTGAGTGAGATTGGACTTTGAAAATTCCGATGAAAAGTCATACATGATTTATTGTATTATACAGTTTTGGTCCGCTCGCCTGGATAGATGTAAAAGTGAGCACACCGCATGGTATGATCAAATTATATAAAAATCATTTCTTCTGTGCCCTTGGATCGATGCCCTTCTTGAGTAGGCTGTTTTTCTGAGATTTCTTGATATACTTTTCGTCCTCAGGATCGTCAAAGTTGGCAAAATCAGAGTGAATAATTCCCTCTTCTGCGGCCTCTTGTCTGGCTGCGAGCTCTTTCTCTCTAGGAGTGGCTTGATTATTGTCATTTGGAGAGGGACCAATCTTCTGAAATTTAGCAACGAAGAAACCATCCACATTATAGGTATGTGGATAATATCTCCTCGTGAGCTTTAAACTTGGGTGAAATTTCTTACCCCTGAAACTTGTAAATCCTTCTTTACCAATAGCCAAACCAGCGTCGACAAGTTTGACATTAGGTCTCTTCCTCAATGCATAATCAACAACCATTTCGTCTTCCTCAACTGCTACCGAACATGTGGAATATACTATAACACCACCAGTTTTTGAGTTTGAGTCGACTGAATCGATTGCTGACAACAGCAATTGCTTCTGAAGATGAGGAATTTGTATAAAATCTTTCTCTGTACGAGACACTTTCACAGACTGATCCTTACCGATGACACCAGTACCGGAACAAGGAGCATCTAACAGAATTCTATCAAAGCCACCAATCACTTTTGGGAACTCACGAGCGTCGTAATTACAAACGATGGTGTTTGTACATCCCAGACGATGAATATTAGCGATCAAAGACTTTGTTCTAGCTTTGTTAGCATCGTTAGCGAACACACAACCAGTGTTCTTCATCAAGGCTGATATATAAGTAGTCTTCCCACCAGGAGCAGCTGCCATGTCCAGAATTCTTTCATTTTCTTGAGGGTCCAAGGCAATGACTGGCAAAAAAGATGATGCTGCTTGTAAAATATAATTACCAGCCAGATATTCAGGCGTGGCGCCGATTGGGACCTGCGAATCAAAAATTTGCAAACCAACCTTTGTCCACGAACCAATTGGCTGCAAGTTGACGCCTCTATTCACCAAAGCTTGTGCCAAATCCCTTCTTCTAGTCTTCAAGGTATTCGTTCTGATAGTGATAGGTCTGGCGATTTCGTTGGCTTCGAAAAATTCCATCGCCTCCGCCGGAGAAAACAGATCGAATAGCTTCTCAGCTAGGAATGGCGTGTAGCCAAAATATTGGCAGATATCCTTGAGTAGCCTATCAGTGTATTCAGCCCTCGACCTGCCCTCGGCTGCCATGTTCTTGAAATCCTCCAGCACCTTGACGATTTCTATCATTCTTGTTCTGATGGAGGTCAGGTCTGGAGGTTGCTGAGCCATCAACTCCTCTTCCTCCTGTGTAGGCAGCACTTCGGCTCTGGGCTGAGTCTGCCCGGCTTCAACCAATTCCTTTTCAGCTTCTTCAGCCTCCATGGCGTTTTCTTCATCAAGTTTCCTGGACATCTCTTCCATATTGGCTGCGTTCAACTCCTCAAGATCCACATCCTCGTCATCGGAGAAAACAGGATGTTCGTCATTCGCCTCCTCATCATCATCATACTCGTACTCCTGCTCCAAATCAAACTCGTCCTGCAATTCTTCATCCTCTGCCTCTTCTTCCCCCTCGTCTTCGTCGAACAGCGATTTCTTGGCCTTTGACAACTCGTTCAAGTCCACTTCAGGAAGTGACTGTTCCTCATTTTTCAATTGTTCCAGATGTCTTTTCTCCTCGTCATCCTCGTCCCTTCCACGACTCTTTGCCTTCTTTGGCTTCTTTGCTTTCCTGCTTTCACCGCGTTCCTCGCCGTCGGGCTTAACTCTCTTTGCTTTCTTATTGAGTTTTTTCTCCTTTCTAGCCTGGAACTCTTCCAAACTTGGCGGAGCTTGTTGCTTGTTCTTCACACGTCTACTACCCATCGTCAATCCAACTCAATCGGCTCACGTCAGGTAGCGTAAAAGAACCTCTCCCATCCTTCTAATGCGATGAGCTTGATGAAATTTTCTAGCCTGGAAGGAAAAATTGTTTACATTTAGCCGTGCGAAACGACCACATGAAAAGTTTTCGAATCTTCAAACTTCTTCAATCTCATCGCATCGCCAAGAGGACTCAGGACAGCCATTGCAGTTGCGAGGGGACATTGCCGTCTGGAAACATGGATCCGCTGAAGCAATTGGCGTTTGACCAGCATGTCATTTTGAGACTGCCGTCTGGGAACCGGAAAATCGTGCAACTGAAGCCAAACAGCTCGATCTCGCTGGGCAAATTCGGTGCCTTCCAGGTCAACGACATCGTCGGGTACCCGCTCGGCACCACTTTCGAGATCTACTATGACGGAACACACGAGCCAGACCTCAAGAACAAAAACAGGACGCCGATCGGGAAAATAAGGCTAATGCCCAGAAGCGAAAATGAAAACGCCGAGAGAAATCAGAGCCCGCTGCCCGCGGAACTGGCAAACGTGCTGAGCAGCGCGAACAACCAGCAGCTCGTCAACCTGGGGAACGACGTCCAGGGGTTGTCGACGGCGCAGATCGAAGCTTTGAAAAACCAGACGGCCTCCGGCGAAGAGATCATCGCCAAGATGATCGAAAACCACGGCACCTTCGACAAAAAGACCGTCTATTCGCAGGAAAAGTACCTGAAGAGGAAGAAACAGAAATTCTCCAAGTTTTTCACCGCGGAGTACCTTAGCAGTTCCGCAATGCTGCAATTCCTGCTAGAAAAGGGCGACGTGCAAAGAGTCATGGACATGTCACAGGAGTCGCTCGGCATGCTGCTGAACCTAGCCAACATAAGATCCAACGGCACCTACCTCTGCGTCGACGAGACCGGCGGTCTGCTGGTCTACTTCCTGCTGGAGAGGATGTTTGGCGGAGCCAACGACACCAAAGCCGCCGGAACGATAGTGGTCGTGCACGAGAACGAGCACCCGAACCTGGACCTGCTCAAGTTCTCCAACTACTCCGACGCCTTCATCAAAGACCACGTCAAGACGGTATCCCTGCTTGACTTTTTCGAGCCGCCCAGCCCGCGGGAAGTAGAAGCGGCGTTTACGCCGCTTCCGAAGGACCAAGTGTGGTCTCTAAAGGCCGGCAAGAAAAACGCCTACTACCGGCGCCTGAAATGGTACAACAACCAGCGACAGATCATCAGTCTGGCGGCGGAAACCGAGTACGATGCGCTCGTGGTAGCCAGTACGCTACATCTGCCGCAGCTCGTCCAACGCCTATCGGCCAGCGTCCACGGCTCGAGACCAGTAGTCTGCTACAGCCAGTTCAAGGAGACACTGCTCGAACTCGCCCACGCGCTGTACGACGACTTGCGATTCCTTGCCCCCTCCATCCTCGAGATCAGATGCAGGCCGTACCAAACGGTCCGCGGCAAACTGCACCCGTTGATGACGATGCATGGCGGCGGCGGCTATTTATTGTGGGCCCACCGGGTGATACCTGCCGCGGAGCCCGCCGCTACGTAACTAAGTAACCGAACCCGTCGTACACTCTGTGCAGACGGGCGTCGTCCGTCCGGAACCCGTAAACCACCCTGGGCTTCCCGTTGGAGTCCCTTCTGAGCCCGATCGCCCACCGGCGACCGTCGGCCCGGGCTGAGATCCGGTCCGCAACAAAGCGCGCCTGGCCCTCGTCGCCGATCTCGTACACGAACGAACGCGTGTGGGGAAGCCACACATCGCACAGGTTTGTGTAAAACTCCTTGTCTGCGACGAGCGCCAGCCGCGGCTCGTACACTTTGACAGATGTCGTGGCGTCCCTGACAAACGCGTCGCGCGGAATGTACGGCGGGTTGCACACCACGAGATCTGCGCTGATCGCGGGACGTTCGTCACGGAGAATGTCCCGCTGCAGCACAGTGACGTGTCCCACGTCATTGTGATGCAAGTTCTTCGTCACCAATGCCACCGCGAATCGGGAGCAATCCACGGCAGTGATCTCCGCGCGCGGCAACGCGCGCTTGAGGAGCAGGGCGACGCATCCCGTGCCCGTGCACAGATCGACGACGGTCGGCGCAGTCACGCGCGACGACGTAGCGCGCCGCCACCGGGCGGCTAGTTCCGAAGCCCATTCCTCCGTCTCCCACCGTGGGATCAGCACGTTGCGCTCGCACAGTATCTGCAACTCGCCAAACGGTTGCGATCCGAGCACGTACTGCAGCGGCACCGAGCGCGCTCGCAGCGCGCACGCTCGCCGCACGCTCGGCCCAGCATGGTTCAGCTCGGTGCGGATCCAGCGCAACTCTTGCCGGGCCGCCTCGGCGGTCCGGCATACTGGCAGCAACATGCCAAGCAAGGGATCGTGCGACGCAACTTTCCTCACCATCGCCGGTGACACTCTCGGCATGGCTTGTCCCTTCTCGTTGTCGCTCTGTCTCTGTCCCGCTTTCTTGGCCGTGGCGGGCGCGGTTAGAAAAGTAGGAAGAAAAAACTAGAACACCCCGGAACCTCCGACTCGTGCGGGTAACGGCTTCTCCGTTTGCTTTTCGTAACGCTCAAAAGACGTTGCGAAGGCGCATACTTAGCGTGCAACGAACGTTGCTACTCGGGGCTGCAGTACGCACCGAGAAGACAGATAACTTTAAGCACTGGTTGTTATATTATAATCGCTCTTGTTGTACAGACGATAAATAATGAAAGATTTTTTTTTTCTCTCTCTCTCGACTCATCCCGTCCCTTTGAGAGGTTTATTCCGGTTATTGAACCGATTGGGTATTTAAAAGAAAGTGGAAGGGACTGAGAATACGAGCTTTGTTGTTGGCTTGCAATTCTTTTTTTTCTATAGAGACTTGCTGGAGTCGGAGGAGACGTTTGGCAAAGTTAAGTACTAACTATGGCCGACGGACCGAAAACTGAGCAGGACAGCGGAAATGAAACGTTAGAAAACTATCTTGACGGGATTTTTTCTAGCGCTTTGGCGGACCAGGTTGAAAGCGAGGAAGCAGTCGACAGGGAAGTTGATAGACACGAAGACGAGAAGGCGGAGGCTGCTCCAAGAACGGTGGAACTCAGGAGACAGAACTCGTCGTCTTCGGTGTCGTCGTCCGGGTCGTCGTCTACGTATTCGATCGAGATCTCGAGGACATCGCCGCTGATTTCTTTCTCTTCGAATGCCAAGAAGACACGGAACAAGTGGAAGGCATCGGAGGACTTTGCGCTGCTTGGGATGGTGCTGAACTATTCGCATCTGCTTACGTTTGTCGAGTATTTCAAGCCGATGAAAAAGTTCTGGGGCAAGATCTCGCAGGCTCTGAACGAACAGTACGGGTTCGAGAGAAACGCCAGACAATGTCACGATCGCTTCAAGGTGCTTTACGCCAAGGCGCTGAAGATACAGGACGACATCGACGAGGACGACACGTACAGCGGCACTCTGAACTCGGAATCGAAGCAACTGTTGCTGCAAATAAGGAACACGTTTACCTTCTGCAAGGGCAACATCACCCTCAAGTCGCAGCCCGCGGTGGCCGGCGGCCACCCGGCTGAGGCGGCGGCCTCGGCTTCAAACTCAAGCACCGACAACCCGGATCTCCGACAGCAGCCGCATGATGGGACCACTGAGACCGAAAGAAACGAAAGGGAAACCATGCATTCATATATCTTTCATGTACTCAGTAATTTACAAGAACAAATCGATCTTCTAAGAAGTCATCTACGAGCCACCGATCGCAAGACCCAAGAATTAGCCTCCACCCTTCAAGATTTGATCTCCGCGACCCAGTATTCACTCCCAGAAACGGTTTCCTTCGCCAACGCGTCCACGAGCCGACCCGATGATCGCGATGACAACCCGCACTCACACCTTCCTCAACCACCGAGAGGATAGAGCGACCCGCAGTCCTCCCGACCACCACCATTGCATTCTGTATAGATCATTATCAAGAACAATTTAGCGCTGACACCTTGAATTTCGAATTAAATTCCGCTATATTTACTGACGTTTGGTCGTTTGTTTTTCCTGGCACCGGCTTTTCTTCTAGAAAATTCTCTGTGAACCGGAAAAATTTTCTTTCTTTCTCTCGTGGCGATTCGAGCACCTCATCGAGTTTGTAATAGTAGCAGGATTTCGATGAGCATATCAAGAAGAGATTGAGCTTCACGGGAAGTAGCCTGTATATAAGGAAAGGAGACTTTTGCAGTGGTCAGAGGATTTTCCGTTCAACAGAAGACAGGCGGGTTCCAATTGTCGTTCATTTTCGTTTCGTAGCTCAATAGCACAAGTTGTCCTCCTATAAACGTTCCAAGATGGTTAAAGACTCTAAATTCTACGATCTTTTAGGCGTGTCGTCGACCGCAACGGACAGTGAGATCAAGAAGGCGTACAGAAAAGCAGCTTTGAAATACCACCCAGATAAGAACCCATCGGAGGAGGCAGCAGAAAAATTCAAAGAAGTGTCGTCCGCATATGAAGTGCTTTCGGATCCGCAAAAGAGGGAAGTTTACGATCAGTTCGGAGAGGAAGGTTTGAGTGGTGGTGGTGCAGGAGCGGGCGGGTTTGGTGGTTTTGGTGGTTTCGGTGATGACATCTTTTCTCAGTTCTTTGGCGGAGCGGGTTCTGCCAGACCAAGAGGACCGCAGAGAGGCAGAGACATTAAGCATGAGATCGCGGTGACGTTGGAGGAGTTGTACAAGGGTAGGACGGCAAAGTTGGCTTTGAACAAGCAGATTCTCTGCAAGAGTTGTAACGGTCGCGGTGGTAAGGAAGGTGCGGTTAGGAAGTGTACCGGGTGTAGTGGTACGGGTTACAAGTTTGTGACTAGACAGATGGGTCCAATGATCCAGAGGTTCCAGACCGAGTGTGACCAGTGTTCTGGTACAGGTGATATCATCGACCCTAAGGACCGTTGTAAGGCATGCCACGGTAAGAAGGTCGCGAACGAAAGAAAGATCCTAGAAGTTCATGTGGACCCAGGTATGAAGGACGGTCAGAAGATTGTTTTCAGGGGTGAAGCTGACCAGGCTCCTGACGTTATTCCTGGTGACGTTATCTTCGTGGTCTCCGAGAAGCCACACAAGAAGTTCCAAAGAGTGGGCGACGATTTGGTATACGAAGCTGAGATAGACCTATTGACCGCTATAGCAGGTGGTGAATTCGCTTTGGAACACGTCTCTGGCGATTGGCTGAAAGTCGCCATCGTACCTGGTGAAGTTGTCTCTCCTGGTATGCGCAAAGTTATAGAGGGTAAGGGTATGCCAATTGCCAAATACGGTGGTTACGGTAACCTGTTAGTCAACTTCAAGATTAAATTCCCACCAAGCCATTTCACCAGCGAGGAAAACTTGAAGAAGTTGGAAGAGATTTTGCCACCAAGAGCTAAAGTCGTTATCCCAGCAAAGGCTCATGTAGACGAGTGTGTTCTATCAGAGTTCGATGCAGCCAAGTATAGCAGACAAAATGGCAGGGGCGCCCAGAGTTACGACGAAGACGATGAGGAAACTGGAGGTGCTGAGGGTGTCCAATGCGCGTCGCAGTAGACAGCGCGTTGGTTCGAAGCTTCTTCATCTTATTCGAATCCTTTTATCTTCAATATTAGTTTCTTTGTTGTTGTTTTGCTCGCTAGGCACTGTATATCTAATCTCATAAATAGTCATTCACACTTTTCGGTGTTCGGTAGCATGCTTATGGTTGAAATTAATTAAGAGAGCATATCTAATTTGCGTCTATCAGGAGAGTGCTTTTTCGCATGCTAACTGAGCTTTCAAAGCTCTTTGTTCTCTCCACTTCATGCCTTGATTCATTGGTATTAAAAGTAAAAAGTTTCCAATGAATACGAGCCCACAGAGAAATGAGAAAGTACCTCCAACAGTCATTGAAGCTTTCATCTTTGCGAAGCATCCCATAAAAATGGCACTCAGCGTGCATCTGATGAAGTTGAAAGAACTGGTGGCAGTTGACGACTTACTAGGATACAGGTCTACTAGCATAGTCGATGACGTGGAGAGTGTACTCATTGTGCAGAAAGAACTCACACATGATGTTATCAAAACGGCGGCAACCGGCCAGCCTTTATCAACGCTCCATCCAAATAATAGAAATGATGCGACAGAAATAAAGTTCTGAGGCAGCGCGGCAGTTAGACGTGCTTTTATGACATTAAACTGAGCGTCTGGCGAAATGGTGCCTTCTTCCTTGCCTTTCTCAAACTTTTTGATGAGCCTTCTGTAGTAAATGTCAATAATCCTACCGGTTACGAAGGAACCAATAAGACCGCCGATCCCCGCAGGCAGATAGCAAACGCCCACAATCGTCAACTTATAGTCGTAGGGTGATGCGAGAAGTTCCGACGATATGGCAGAAAGCATTAAAGTCCACATCGCAAACTGTAAACCGCCGGGCAGAAGCGACAGGAAGATTTCTGGTTGTGCGGTGATCTTCAAGGCAGATGTAAGATCAAGCTTGGGTATATTCTTGTCCAACGTGTCATAGTCCGGATTGTCATACCTGAAACGACGTCTAACTGGTTTTAGCAATAATACTGGTGCTCTGTTGAGAATATTCTTGGGTTTTATGGACAGGTTGCCGACTAGTGTTCTCTTTGTTTCTGGCAAGAGTGTGAATACAACAACCAGACTGCTCCCACATCCGATCACTAAAAACCAAAATATTGCTCTCCAATTCCAAGCGGCTGCTAGGGCGGCCCCAATTAGCGATCCAAATGCCTGTCCCAGCAGTGCAAAACCGGACGTGGCGCCCACAAACGTTCCTCTCTCAAACTTTAATGTGAAATCTCCGACAACACCAGAACTAATTGCGATCGTCGGAGAGATGCAGGCACTTTGTATGCACCGCAAGAATACAATTACCCCGTAAGAATTGCAGCACGCTAGACCGATTGAAGCGACAACATAAATCACCATTCCAATCACTATGATAGGCCTTCGACCGTAGATATCGGCCAGTCCGCCGCTCACAGTTGGCGCGATCCCTTGAAACAGTAAGTACACGACAACCGTAACGTTGACCATATTTTCATCTATGTTGAACTGCTTTTCTAACTGTTTTAGAGCCGGATAGTATATTGGAGAGCCTAATGACGACCAAAAAGTGCACATAGTCAGTAAAGCAACCATGCCCCATTTTTGAGCGTAGCTCAATAGAGTATATGGAGATTCCCCCTTTGCATCTTTCTCTGGTTCGAAAATACTGGAAGACTCCGACTCAGGGTGCAAACCGCTGAGTTTCCTGGTCGTCGTTGTTGAAAGTGCGTCATCGTTTGGTTTATTTTTCAGCTCTGAGCATCGGCTTCCTTTTTCACCACTCTTATCGGTATCTTCGTCATTCAAGCAGCGAACATCCTCCTCCTCGAGGGTTATCTCTTCACTAGCTTCACTAGCAGTACTATTTCTCGGTACGCTCATTGATTTATTTCCGATTTGTTACTTTTCATCCATTACGGAAATAATTATTGATTTTCTTCGAAGTCAAGACTTATATATAACTAATAGGCCTGCGGTTTGACCGAATCTTCCTTCTTGCTAGCGCTGCCAATTCCTATATCGCCCGCTGTAACTCCGAAGGCAAGGGCCCTCTCGCGTTGACTGCAATCAGGCCATTGCAGTACGATGGTGAAAATCGATTTACTGTGAGATTTTCTCCGATGCATTCTTCCAGCTCCAGAAGTTTTTCCGGTTTTTTTCCGCCCACCGGAAAAACACGGAAAAAAGTTGTTCCGATGGTAAGGCTCATATGACGAACACCATAGGAAGCCAAGTTTACCGCCAGCCTGTGGCTGCCCCTAACTTGTGTATAAGGGCCCAGTTGCTCTGTCTTGTTCACATATTTCTTTGGTAGGATTTTTATTAGAATATTATGTCAAGGTAACTTTATGGATATACTTCCCAACAAGTAATTGGCGAGAAAACGCTATGTATTGTTTTGCTTATATTTGACCTTTCCTTTCCTGCTGACGTCTCCTGTAACTTAGTTTCTTGCCATGGGCCATTACAACCACAAGGAAACCTGTCGAAAGGAGAGTTATCGAACCCAGAAACGTGAACACCCCGCCTGATTTCATATGTTGGGTCATCTTGGTCAAGCAGGCAATGAAAATGGCTGAAAGTGCACATCTGAACAGGTTCAAGCAGCCTGTTGCTGTGGAGGCCCTAGACGGGAACAGATCCACGATCAAGGTGACAGACATGGCCAAGATGCAGTTAGAGAAAAGCGACGCAAATCCACTGGTACAGAGTACCGCGGCTAGTGGTGCTTTGACGCTAATGCACCAGCCAAAGGATATGAACCCCATACTGCTCAGCATGACAGTGAACAAAGCAGGCTGCATTCGCGCCCGAAAAATATTAAAAGTGTAGTGATAATCGCTTTCAATGATCTGCTTGACCAAAAGTTCATCGCCTTCATGTTCTTTGAGCAATGCTTGTTCTCGCTGAGCAACCCAAGCCCTGTGTTGGATCATTTTCCGCCTGTAGTTATAGTTCAGGTACCGTCCGGAACTTACTATACTAATCAATGTGCAAATACCTGAAGGCAGAAAGCATAACCCAATTTTGGCGACAGATAAATGATAATCTTTACTCAAAGACGTGGTTAATGCCGTCTGATGAGTTGTCCACGTCGAAAACTGTAGCCCGGCCACTAGAAGAACTAAACTTATTTCCGGTATTTTAATGATTGAGAATGGCGCTAACAAGTTCAGCTTAGAAGCTGGTGCCACCGTATCCAGATCGGGATCATCCAGATGAAGTCTTCTCCTGACTATAGGAAGCCGCAGCACCGGCGACCAATTGAGCGGGGACTTTGGCGTCACAGATCCGTTACCAGCTATCGTTCGTTTCGTTTCAGGTAAAAGAAATAGTGAAAACAGAAGACAGATTCCGGACCCGATGGCCAAGAACCAAAAGATGGATCTCCAGCCCCATCTCGAAGATAATCCGGCACCAATCAAGGCGCCAAACGCAGTGCCAACCACTTGAAACCCCGATATATATCCCACGTAACCGCCTCTCTCTTTCCGTGTAGTGACATCTCCAACAATACCGCTGTTTATAGCGATGACAGGCGATATGCCTGCTGCCTGTAGACATCTCAGCCCAACAATCTGCGCATATGTGTTCGAACAGGCTAATCCGATACAGGCTGCACAGTAAAGAAGTATCGATAAGTTCACAATCGGTCTCCTGCCCAAATGGTCGGCGAAGCCTCCCATCAACGTCGGCGACAGCCCTTGAAATATGTAGTAAACGACAACCGTTATGTTGACCTGCTCTTCACTGACATTAAACTTATGCTCAATGACGGTTAGAACTGGATAATATATCGCTCCGGCTATCGTCGAAAAGAATCCCGTAAACGCACACTGCACTACCAGCATGAATTTCTCTGGCCTTTGAAATCTAGAGTAAGGTACTGCATCTTCAGATCCCTTGCTTCTCGCAGCTTCGACTGCACTCAAGCGACCCCTATCATACTCGTGATGATCCGATTTGTACTCATCCTCTGGCGGTGGATTCTCTTTCGAGTTTCGCAGTGACATAATATCTTGAGATGACATAATACCTTCCACCTACTGTCAATTAATTCCAAAAAAATGACATTAAGAGAGCAAGAAGAAGTTCACATTCCAGACCATGCGAGGACAGTTTGCTCATCCTTCTTATCATGCCCATTTTTATCTCAAGATTAGAAATGCCAAGAAAAAAAAACACTACGCAATATGCAGAAAATCTCGGAAAATCTCCATTCGTGTGACGTATATCAAGGCTTGGCAGCGGAAATAAGATGTCATTCAAGCTCTCCTAGGGGAGATTCTGGGGTGGTGCCTTGGCAACATTGCATGTAAACAGGAACGTTAAATGGTTGGAGCGAGGATTGATACCTAGGAAGGGTGTCATTTACCAGGCTTCGAGCGGTACCGGCGTTTTGCCGGCCTTTGAGCGGTACCGGCGTTTAAAAGATCCGACGGATCAGGCTTGGCATTAGGACATCTTGAAAGTAGCAGACCCTGCCGGTTTTTCGCACCCGCATACCGATCCATTGTTAGTGGCCCTTTCAGGTGCGGGGGGACCTGATTTTGCCATATAGGTTGCGTGGTTTAGCTAGTCTATATAGTTGGAACTGGTGGATAATGTATGCTCTATTCAAGGTACCTGATATCTGTAGTTAATCTCTTCCGCGGCCGCAGTAAACAGAATGTGACTGGTTGTCATGTCGGAGGAGGATGCTTAGGGGTATGTATCAGGAAATTCACTGGCCGTTGCGGCGATGCCTGAAGCTCTCTGACGGGCGACCTCACAGAGCCCGATCCAGATGCATTAGGCAGAACGGTCGCACTTTGTGACCGTCGGTGTCCCGCGGTCTTGCGCTGAGACACCGGCTCTGTTTTCATCCTATACTGAGATTGAGCTTGATGTGAAGGCAGCAGAAAATTCGCCGGTGCTTTCTGAGGTGACTCTGGATGCATCGTCATTAGCGAAGCTCGGCCAGTCGGCCCAGTGGAGGGCAATGCAGAAGAACCCGGATTGGAGACTGGCGCAATATGGACGGGAGAATACGATCCCGGCCGAACACCGGGCTGGTTTTCATTATTCTGAGCCATGCTGGGTTCTCTGGATCTTGTGACAGACATTCCCAGTCCCGCTGGGAAAGAGCTCTGGTATTGGTTTTGAGGCGGCAACGGTTTGTTGAACTGTTGCGGCAGCCACGGTGCAGGTCCCGCTCCACCGTGGTACAGCATAGGATATGTGCCTTGCACGTTTTGGACTGGCGCTACAAAACCTTGTGCATCTTTGGAGGCCAGTGCTGTTGCGTCCGAGAGAATTCGGCTACGACCTTTCGGACTCGTCATCGGAGAGGTTAACCGTCTCCTCTTGGAGCATGGCTCTACAGGCTTGTCGCCGTGACGAGGTATCCCGACAAGATCTAGTATCCTTTCAATCAGATCCCCTGTAATCTTATCACTCTTGATACATTTGTCAAGTACCACGCTCAGAGTGGTCAGATTTCTATCTCGCTGTTCTTCCACTTCTTTACGTTGTTGTTCTATTCGACTCTCCAGCAGTCGGTTGAATGTGGCATTATCGCGCACCTGAATTTCGTAGTACTGGCCCAAACCCAGCTCATTCATGAACTGCCTTTTCAAGTCAGAATAGCGGCCCGCTGCGCTGTCGCTATTCGGTATGTTGGAGCTCGCTTCTACACCTCTCTTCTCAAGCTCATCGGACGGCTCTCGGCTTCGAACGCTGCTCTTCTTCTGCTTCTGCTGTTCCGCAGTGGTTTCCTGCATTAAAAGATGCTGCACCTCGTCGTTGCAAACTTCCCTTCTCTAAGATTTCCAGCTCTTGGCTTCCTCTATAATTGCACACTAGTAACACGAACAATAGAATAGGGCGTAACCCTGACAATCAAGATATGGCTAATTGGCCCGATTGTAGCTAGCTAGACTTCAAACGAACCTCTCGTGGTTTTCTCTACGTCTGTCTCTCTATCGAGAGACTAAAGCCCTGCAAGGCAACCCACCTGAAAACGATGAAAAATCGTCTGACTTGCCAAGTAAAATGTAGAGGATACGCTGGACGCCCCAGAATGCATCCTGACTCGAAGTTCCTTTTCTCAAGCTTCCAGGCAATCCGTAATGGCAATTCTTGCCCTATAAGTTCTCGATCAACCCTTCAATGGCGTTTCCATTCCTTGAATTGAGGGCGTTAGTCGAATGTGGTCAAAAACGGCAATCCTGGGAGCCTGATGAGGAATCGATTCGTTTCAAAAATGACACCGTATCCTTTTTTTACTTCAGCTCACTCGAGCCTACTACTGTATTCAGGCAACTTGCCGCGGGCAGGCGCAGATCTACGTGTCTTGAATGGGCTTGTCTAAGTGAAAAGAACGCATTAAGCACCACAAATCCGTGTGGCCAGAGCTTCTTGTCTGTGGCCAAACGGTTTGTTGAGTTAAGCTTGCATATTTTCTTGCCTTGGGCGAGACTAATACGGTAAAAGTGGTAAATTTCCGCTTTTGAAGCTATTGTTGGTATTCAAACTTTGCCATTCTCAAACGGGGCCTGCGTACAGCCTGGGCCACAATACAATAATGACGGCAGGGAAGCTGAACGGACACTATCGCGCATCTGTTGGTAATGATACAAATCTGCCTTGAAGATACACACAAAAGTGATACATAAAGTTGAACAGAAGAAAAGGTCGCAGATGCAAGCGATAAATGGGATTCAAACGCGGAATTGGCTCGTTTGAAATAAAGAGTTCTCAAGTCACTTGCCGAAGAAAAGTAGAGAGACAGATTCGAACCTAGGAGAAAAAAAAAGCCATAAAAGCCGAAATGGTCAGTGCTCTTAGTAGAGAACAAAATGAGCGGAACCAGAAGTCACAGCGACGGTACAACCATCAGCACCGTTGCCGTTGTATTTGCCGTTCTCGTAGTAACATTCACCTTGAACCACTGAGGAAGAGTCGGCAGCGACGATCTTGACGTTGAAGTTCAATGGGGCCTTGTTGTTTGGATTTGGAATCAAAGATAGGTAAGTGATACCACCGGTTTGACCAGCGCCAAAGTTCAAGGGAGCCCAGTTACCGATACCGGAGCCAGCGTCGCCCCAAACACAGCCGTCCTCGACAGAGACACCCGCGTTGTTGACGTAGTATTGGGCAGAAGTCTTCATTCCTCTCCAGGTGTAGTACGAATCTTGGTCGACTACAGTCAAAGGCTGCGACTGACCGGCGCCGACGAGGGTTGGGATAACCATGTTCTCGGTGCCGGGGTAATCGGTCCTACAGATGGCAACGTCTTGGTTCAACTTCGAGACAACGGAGGCGGATGGCACACCCCACTCACATAGGTAGTCACTGTTGGTGTTGGAGCGGTACAAGAACCCACCCTTACAGTACAGACCACCAATAGATCTGCCATCAGCAGGCTGGCTTGATGGCCATTGAGTCTTGGACATACCTGCCTGGCAAGCGTACGAACAGTAGGAGCCATCCTTACAGTTGCCACCGGTAGAAGTGTCAGCGTTCTCGACACCAGACCAACCGCCGAGGCCGACCCAGTCGAGAGAAATGACACCTTGACCGGCTGGGAATTGGCTACAAGGAATGGTTCCGTCCTGGAACTTCTCGCTTGGGCCCGAAAAGGCGCCCAAATCACCCGAGATGCCGCCAGTCGAAGAGGTAGAAGACGAAGGGCCGGCAGACGGGCCAGCAGAAGAAGTAGCCACTGCAGACGAAGCAGCCACAGCAGACGAACTAGTCTCAGCAGATGAAGTAGCCACTGCAGGCGAAGAACTCGAAGGTGTCTGGCTCAAGGTGGTCGTCTGTGCCTCGGAGGACAAAGTGGTGGCTGCGGCAGCCTGGCTGGACGTCGTGACAGCGACGGAAGAAGGAGCGGCTGGAGACAACGTAGAAGTTGGAGTCGTCACATCGCTGATTCTCCCCACGGTTTGACCATGTCCGTCGACAGTGATCGTCTGGTACACGTATTCGACAGCGACAGCTCTCTTGTGCTGATGAGCGTCGGCCACGGTAGTGACACAGTCCTCGTCACGCTTCACCTGCAGATGAGGCAACGCAGAAACAGAGCCAATCAAAGTGGCAGCTAAAGCAGCAGATGAAATTCTCATCTTGGATTCTTAATTTCTGCAAGAAAAAACGTTAGTAAAACTATTTCTCCAAAGTGTCGAGATCAAAGCATGGAGCTCTGACCATCTATCGCCACAATCGACCACCCAACATCTGGCAGATCAACGGCAGATCTATCCAATCGCTTGGCACTTCAAGCTCAGCGCTCCAGATCGGAAAAACTCACGACGCGAAACCGCCCGTCGCGAAAATCAAAGATTCCGGATCTTGAATCGGAAAAAAGTTTTTCCGTCGCGCCAAGTTTGAAAATCAACCTTGGCCGGGTATGTGAACCAGCATGGTCTTCAAACGTTTCAGGTTGGTCGCTGCTAAGTCCGCCTCTTTGTTTATGGATCGAGTTCAGGCTAGCCCTGGTCGGTGCGGTGGCAATGGTCGGTTCGATAAGCGTTGCGTACATACCTAGTAATGGATCTCTCGTAGTAATGGTAACACTTAAAAAGACTCTCGAACGACTGAATAAAAGGAAAGTATAATAGTTGGATAGGACAGTCTTGATGAATCTCTTCGAAAAGGAATGTAAATAGTTGGAAAGATTAAAGGAGTGGTCGGAAAGCTCTTGCTCTGTTTTACAGTGGAATCAGGTAGTAGATTTCTGTGTTCTCGATTGAAGTTGGTTGTTTAAGTAGCGGGATCAAAGTGACAGTTAGAGATTTAAGTTCTGCTGCGCGCGCTGTTTTTTTTTTCCTCGCTCCAGTTTAGCCAGCGTCTGAGACGTTTTGCCTGCAATGCTGGGCGATCGACAACAAACAGACGTCGGGACAAAAAAGAGGTCGAGAGTTCAATTGTATAAGCGAGGCAGCGACGTGCGACGGACGGGGGAAAAGAAAGAGTGAAACGACGCGGTTGGCTTACTCATTCTTTCCTCTGTTTCAATATGTTATACACCTTGTCTAGCTTGAATTTCTTGGACACGAAGAATTCTAGAATCCAGTATGGAACGAGCAGGATGACCCACGACATTGTCGAGGCGAAGGAGCCTCTGTAGACGTCGACGGGATCTCTGTCGCTGAGGATGTCTTGGACCATTTTTGCTGCGTAAGTTTCAGCGGACATGGGGGAGTTCTTTTTGGCCATGAGTTGCCTGTTTTGGAAGACTTCGATTCCCTCTTTGAAGTTGTAGATGGAGGTGGCAGGCAAGGGCCTCTTGTCGGCGATGTCGGTGCTGACGCCGCCGGTGACGGCGTTGATCACTCTGACGCCGAGCGGTTTGAGCTCCAGGTGCAGATCGCGAGCGTATTGGTGAATGGCGGCTTTGGAAGCCGCATAGATGCTGGAGAAGGGGAACACGCCGATGCCCGCGATGGAGCCGGTGAACACTATGGTGCCCTTGGCGTTGATCACGAACTGGGCCAGCTCACGGCACATGTTGGCGTGACCGAAGACGTTCACTTTGAAACATTGCTCGATCATGTCGTTGGTCACGTCGAGCGCCGGGAACGTACAACTCTGACCTGCATTGTTGTACAAAAGGTCTAGCTTGCGGTAGGGCAACTCTGAGGCCAAAGTGCGCTTCAGCTCGAGAATCTCGGCTTCTTTGGTCACATCCAAGCAGTACGGAACGATGACCCCTGATTCGAATTCCTTGGCGAGGGTCTCCATAGGACCGGTTCTTCTGGCACAGGCGTACACTTTATAACCGTTCCTGGCGAGCTCGCTTGTTATGGCGTAGCCAATGCCTGATGAGGCTCCTGTAACCACGGCAACCTTTCTTGTTGTCTCTTCTGTCATGTTGTGCTTTACTACTTCTCGATCTGCCAAAGACTCGACTGCCAGCTCTATATTCTTCTCAACTTGTCTCAAAGATGAGCCTTGTCCTTGTTCCCCTTGGATTTGTCGCCGCAGCGAGCAAGGATGCCAGTGAAAACGCTAGGTGCAGAAGTAACGATATAATCAGAATATGTGGATCGTTAATAATATATACATAACAGAGCTAAAACTTGTTCATCTCCTCATACAGACAAAGGAATAATGGTAAATAAATATAGCAGTAACAATGTCAAAAGATCTGAATCACGAAGAGGTGAAAACGTCCTTTAGGAAAGCTTCCTCTTCGGCAACATGCAAGGCCTTACTACCAGCTGCAACGGCACCACTTGGATTTCTGCCACAGTATCTAACAACGTGGTTTTTGTATTTCTCAGTCTCTTTCAAGACAGTGGTCAATCTTGGAGCGACGTATGACCAGGAACCCATGTTCAAAGGCTCTTCTTGACACCATACAATGTCTTCCAAGTTTGGATAAGAGTTGATGGTGTCGCGTAATTGGGCAAATGGGAATGGATGTGGTTGTTCTATCTTTAAGAAAGCTGTAGTCTTATCGTCCAAGTCGGCACGCTTCTTATGCAGAGCAGCATAGACCTGGCCGGTTAATAGGACTAGTCGCTTCGTCTCTTCTTTGGATCCGATCGCCTTGCCATGTTCCTGGTCTTCGATGATCCATTGGAAGGAGCCTTCAGTGAACTCTGACAGATCAGACCTGGCCAGTGGATGACGCAACAATTGCTTCGAGAAAAATAGGGCCAAAGGCTTACGGAATTGACGGTGCTGTTGTCTTCTCAAAATGTGGAACAGGTTGGCTGGGGTGGTTGGGTATGCGACCTGGAAGTTACAATCTTGATGTTGTCTTTGCAATTTCTCCTCAGAAGGGAAGAATCTTTGATCTTCATTAGCGAGCTGTAGGAATCTTTCCAATCTACCGGATGAGTGCTCTGGGCCCTGTCCATCGTAACCGTGAGGTAAGGAAAGAACCAAACCAGAACGCTGCTTCCACTTCTGCTCACCACCGGCAATAAACTGATCGATAATGACCTGAGCAGTGTTCGCGAAATCACCGAACTGAGCTTCCCACATGACGAAATAGTCTGGGTCGGTCAAGGAAAAGCCGTACTCGAAACCCATAACACCATACTCCGACAATGAAGAGTTCGATATTGTAAAATCACCTTGCTTGTCACTCAAGTTCTTCAGAGGTGTATAAATCTTTTCAGAGCTTTGATCATGCAAAACAGCATGACGTTGCGAAAAGGTACCTCTTTCAACGTCTTCTCCGGAGACCCTAACGTTGTAGCCTTCCAGCGCTAAAGTACCAAAGGCCAAAGCCTCACCAGTAGACCAGTCAATGCCTGTACCTGTTTCAACAGACTTACCCCTGTTGGTCAAAATTCTCTTCAAGTTTCTATGAACTTCGAAGTTCTCTGGCCATGAGGAGATGGCCTTACCGATGTCCTTCAAGATTTCAGCCTTGACATTAGTAGGTTCGTGTGGTAAGATTTCGGTCGCCAATTCCTTTGGAGACTTAAAATCTTCCCAGGCAGCGGTCAGCCATTCCCTGGAAGTAGGTTTGTAATCCTTTCTCTTCTCGAACGCTTCCTCGAATAAATTCCAGATCCACTTCTTATGTTCCTCAATGTCAGCCTTAGTGAAAGAGCCCTCAACAACAAGTTTCTCGGTGTAAACGTCAATGACAGATTTTTGCTTGGCTATCTTCTGGTACATCAAAGGCTGAGTGAAAGAGGGCTGATCGGTTTCATTGTGACCATGCTTTCTCCAGCCAACAACATCAATGATGGCATCTGTATGGAAAGTTTGCCTCCATTCTGCAGCCAGATTAAAGATAAAAGTCACGGCCTCAACGTCGTTGGCGTTGACGTGGAAGATTGGGGCATCAATGGCCTTTGCCAAGTCGGATGGGTATGGCGTCGATCTAGCAAATCTTGGATCGGTTGTGAAACCTATTTGGTTGTTGGTAATAACATGAATAGTACCGCCAGTAGAGTATTCTGGTAAGTTAACGAACCCCATCGTCTCATAAACAACACCTTGACCAGCAAAAGCAGCATCGCCGTGTAGTAAGACAGCTAGTGCCTTTGTCTTTTGTTCCAAGTCGTTCTTTGATTGCAGAATAGATCTGGTTCTACCCAAGACAACAGGAACCTGGGCTTCCAAATGAGATGGGTTAGCAACCAGCGACAGGTTAACGTATCTACCAGAGGTCGTCGGTCTCTTATAGTTCATACCGAGATGATACTTAACATCACCAGAGCCCTCTGCTTCATCTTGAGCACAAGAACCTTTGAATTCAGAAAAAATGGACTCATTAGGCTTACGAACAACGTTCGATAAAACGTTCAATCTACCACGATGAGCCATACCCAACACAACATCCTCAACACCCAGCTCCACCGAGCGATCGACCAACGTCTTGATACCGGGCACTACCGCTTCCAAACCTTCCAAACCAAATCTTTTATCATTAGGGAACTTTGTGGACAGAAACGATTCAAAAGAAGTTGCCCATGTCAGTCTGTCCAAGATCTGTCTCTTCTGATCGATGGTGTACTGGTACGGCGTTGGAATCTCGATTCTCTCTCTCAACCATTCACATTTTTCCTTGGAAGGAATATGCGTGTACTGAATACCGTACGATCGACAGTATAATTTCTCCATGGCATTGATGATCTCCCTCAGAGTCATCTTTGTCCTACCATCCCTTGCAAACCTGGGCAGGATACCTGGTCCCAAATTGATCTCTTTATCCAAGTCACGTTCAGTGAATCCGTAGTACTCGAGTGTTAACTCCTTTGGAATTGGCTTGGATTTATCGTCGCCAAACGAAATCTGCAGCGGATCAATATGTGCCTTCAAATGACCTCTGACTTGATAGGCCCTACACAGCAGTTGTACTTTCAGATGAACCATAACATTCTCGTCAACAGAGGTCCCCGGACTGTCCAGCGGCAAATTTTCTGCCCCGGTGGGACCGCCTACTAGATTTGGTGGCGCCTGGAAAGCATTAGAAGCCGGTATATTCTTATTCCCCATATTCTTGAAATAAGCGTTCCAAGACGCATGAACCGAGGAAGGATCGGCTTTCCAAGCCTCATACATCTCATCAATATAATTAGCATTGGAAGTAGATAAAAAGTTGTCAGTGCTAGTAGCAAAACATCTCTTCTTGCTAAACCCCGTCGATACCACAACTCTGGCAGTACTCCTGGGTATCGATATCCTTCTAACCAAGCAGTTCTTCAAGAACCTGCTACTGCCATTACACGATGACGGGATGGATCTCAACATCTTATACTTATTGCCCTAAAATGTGCTTTCAAAATAGATGGGTAGAGGCACGTAAATCACTCGAACTTCTAGAAAAATCGAACTATAGACCGTTTCGACCAGCAGGATTTCAACAACTTCTTCTCACACTCCTTCACACAACTTCAAGTCCTTTAAAGATGCTCTTTGCTCCTTTCTTGAATGTCTCAGATAAAGACGACAGTCGACGCAGATGCTTTTGTTGTCTATTGGTCAGCGAGAAAACTGAGGACGGAGCGTACAATTCTAAGTCTTGAAAATATTGACTGCAAATATATTTATACAGAGAAATAAACTATGTATAGTATTTCGGAATTCGGCACAAAGACCAATAATCAAGAAGAATTGATATTCAGTTGGAGAATTACCCGTAAATGCATTGCTCTGCTTCTCACGATCGTCGATACGGAGATTCAAGGGATCTGTAGCTTGCCTCTCCTAGCCGTCGCCAGACGGCCGGGGCATCGGGATTGCAGCGTTCGGATGCGAACACGGAAAAGACTTCAGGACATCGGCACCGGGAACGCAATCGGTGAGCAGAACAGAGGGCAACACAGAGTCTGTGACACCTGAGGTAACCATTGCTGATCCTTCTGGATCAGCATATGTTTATCTTGTTCAGTAGGCTTTTGTATGGCAAGAAAGGCTTTCAGCAGAGTAATTCGTAGTGATGATTAGAAGAGGGTGGCAAACGTAGATGAGTGGCTCTGTATTTTGCGAGCACTAGTAACGTTGGCCGGAGGACGCCGCCAGAAGCAGCCTTCCGTCGAAGACTGAACCTGCGGCTCGGACACAATGCAACACACTCCAGATGTGGGTGTGCCGCGAGTCGGGTGGTCTACATAAACGATTACTTAGTGAATTGCGGTGATTTCTTGATTCATGCTTCTTGCTCGATGACGCCCTTTTCAGAAACGTAGATACCATCCAAGAACTTACGGATATCCTTGTTTCTGACACGGCAAATTTGTTGAACATCAGCAGCGTTTTGGGAGACGTCTTCAACAGAGTTACCGGACAAGACCATTTCGTCCTTCTGATTGGTAGAGAATTCGACGCTAACACCCTCTCTGACAGGCACCAGTCTGACCTTCTTGTCACCCAAGAAGTTTCTGATTTCGATGAATTTCTTGCCGTCCTTGTCGATGACGTTGACATTGATTGGGAAATGCGCGTAGACGTATCTCATCTTGTACTTGTAACCCTTGGTGACACCAGTGATCAAGTTGTCGACCAAGGACTTGACGGTTCTCAAAGCAGCGACGTGTTTTCTATCACCGTTGTGAACGGTGACCTTGATTTGTCTTTCATTTACCTTGGTGAAGGTAACATCAATGTGCTTCAAGTTCTTGACTAAAGTACCTCTTGGACCAGTGACCTTGACAACTCTGGATCTGATGTTGACCGTAACACCTTGTGGGACTTCGATAAATTGCTCGGTTTGGACGTATTTCATTGTGCTGGCAGTGGCTTATACCGAACTTCTGGTATACAAGTAAAAGAGTTGGGAAGAAGAGAACGCATAGTTAGTTTTCTTCGAACTTATATACATTGTGAAAATTTTTTTACTGCACGGCGTCGAGGACAGTGCGTCTGTCGTTGCAAGAAGATCGCTCTCGACGGGGAGCTTGGGTCTCGTAGCACTGTTACATAATTAATAGTCTTTACAAAGGCTTTTTATTTATCCTTGAACCATTGGTCGGTGAACTCGTTCAGCTTATCAGCGTCGTTGTAAACCCAGGAACCTTCTTCATTGTAGAATCTCGCGTTGTCATACATCACTTGTAAGTCCTTCTTAACGTCTTCGAGTGCCGCATATTGGCCCTTCTTGGCGTTCCTCATGATAATGTCAAGCGCGATCGGTTGCTTGATCAATGTGAAGTAGTCAGGATAATCACGTTTAGACGGTAGTTTCTCGAAGATGGTCGTGAGAGGATGGCCGTCGCTTTCTTCAATTTGCTCACGCATTTGGCCTAGCAGGTCCTCTATCAAGGGGAGAAGATTATTCTGTGGTTTCTTAGCCTTCTTCGCTTTGGACGACTTACTTTTGCTTGTCTTCTTCGAAGCAGGACCATCAACTCCCGCTTCATCTGGAGGCGGCTGATCTTCGTTCTTAAGTGTTAGCTTAATCTTTAACTTGGGTTTCTTCTTCTCTCGTTGATTCGGCTCGGCGTCTATCTTATCTTCCATATAGGCGTCTTCTATATGTCCGTCCCCATCGATCGCAGGACTATTTCTCTTTCGTTTATTTCTAGACCTCCTCTTCGGCTCCGCTGTCGCATCGGAGGGCTCCGCAGCTGGCAGTTCTCCGTCGAGCGGTTCTTTCACGTCAGGCTCCGGTGTGGTCTCGAGCGTGTCAATTTCATCTCCAGAAGTCGGTATTCTCTGCCTCTTTACGCGAGCGTCACGTCTCCTTTGGATGGCTTCTTCTAGTGTGCTGCTTTCGTCTTCCACAGCCTGCAAAAATTGTTCCTCGGTCAAGCCATCATCGTAGTAAACTTTTTTTCTCTCCCTGATCCTTCCGACAGCAACCGGCTCTGGTTGCAGGTGAGTCGAGATATCCTCTGTAAACACCTCGGGCAATTCGGGGAGCTCGATTAGTCTCGGCAATGGTGTCTTGTGACCAGCAGCTTTCGCTTCTTTTTTCTCTAATTGAATTCTTTCTTGATCCATCTGATCAAACAGCTTCTTTTCATCCTCGCTACGCGCCAAGATTTCATTTAGTTCATCATCATCCAGCTCGGCTTTGTCCTCATCATCTTTGCTACTCTCACTTTCGATCAGTCTTCTTAAAAACGCCTCCTGCTCTTCCGCCGTGGACTTATTGTCGAATTTACCTGCTTGAATAACCTTGCCATCAATGTCTAATTTTTGCATAGCCCTCTCTAAGATCACTTCCTCAACCGTGTCGGTTGTAATCAACCTGAGGATGCGCACTTCGTTCTTTTGGCCAATTCTGTGTGCTCTATCCTGTGCTTGCAAATCCTGGTGAGGGTTCCAATCTGTGTCGAAAATAATGACTGTGTCAGCAGACTGTAAATTTAGACCAAGACCACCAGCTCTTGTTGACAACAAGAAGCAGAAATACTCAGAGTTGGGAGCATTGAATTTCTTCAACATATCCGTCCTATCCTCCGTTTTAGTGGCACCATCCAGCCTCATATATTTCAAATTCTTCATTCTCAGGAAATCTTCCATGATGTCCATCACTTGTGTCATCTGGAAAAACATCAAAACCCTGTGACCGGTCGCTCTAAACTTAGGCAGTACACGATCTAACAGCTCGAATTTACCAGCGACACGATAAAGAAGCGGACTGTTGCCTCTGGTTGGATTGATCACTCCCTCCACTTCGTCAAAGACAAAAGGGTGGTTACAAATCTTTCTAAGTTGCATGATTTTATTGTTGAGGCCCTTAATACCTCCCTTTGTGGCTCCCTCAGTTCCAGCGCCAACAAACAATGCATTGTGCTTAAGCATTTGCTGATATAATTGGTGTTGCAATCCAGATAGTTTACATTTGATAACTTTCTCAACTTTGTCTGGCAAGTCTTTTTCCACTTCTTTCTTCAAACGACGTAGTAAGAAGGGTCTTAGAACCTTGTGCAGTCTCCTAATGATAAGCAACGTCTCTTCTTCTGTCAGTTCAAGTTTCTCCTGTGTGCCAGTGTTTGCAAATGGTGTATTGAACCAGTCTTCGAAAGTTTTGGCGGAATTGAAAATCTTGGGCAAAACGAAATTCAGTAGTGCCCATAATTCCGGTAAATTATTTTGAAGCGGAGTACCTGTCAATATTAATCTATTCCTGGTATGATAGTAGTGCGTGATGGTGTGGGATAACTTAGACTGAGCATTCTTCATTCTGTGACCTTCGTCAATTATCATGTGTGCCCAATCGGGCTTGGCCAATACGGAACGGTCCTTTATAATGTATTCATAAGTCGTTAATAGAACATCGAAATTCCCTGATCTCACTTGAAATTGAAGCGAACGCCTTTGATTCGGAGTACCCTTATATATAATGGTGTTCAGGCTGGGTGCCCACTTCTCGAACTCCAGAGTCCAGTTTGTGATCGTTGACAATGGAACTATGACCAAGAATGGCCCTTGTTCCTTCTTGACTTCATGAAGGTATGTGATCAAAGAAATGGATTGAATGGTCTTCCCCAGACCCATCTCATCTGCTAAGATACCATTCAAATGATTATTGTACAATGATACCATCCACTCCAAACCACGTAGTTGGTATTCTTTCAAGGTCCCTCCAACCAGAATGGAAGGTTGCTTGGTCACCTTTTCCTTAACCCTATGAGCCACCTCATAGTAGTCGACCTTCTCCCGTTCTTCATCGGTCATAGGTTGAACTTCCTCACCACGCAGGATCTTTGCCTCGTTTTGTTGCACTTTCACAGCCTGAGCCAAGGAATCCAAGAAACTATTAGTCTGCCTCAGCAGCTGGGTGATTCTAGTGTCCTTCGTTTGATCAAGCAGCTTCAAATAAGCCTCCTCATCGTTGGACTTCAACGCGGCTAAACGCTGCTTTGCGGTACGTTCCATCCTCTTCTGTTCTTCTTTCTCTATCTGATTGTGGGCAACCTGTCCTAGTCTACCAAATTGCAAACAGCGATCCCAGTGAGACCACGTTTCTAGCTGCCTTTCCTTAACAAGATCCACGATCCGGTTGACTTTCTTCAAGTGCAAATTCCTCTCCTTTTTACGTTTTTCCAGCAGCTGTTGTCTCTCTAGTTCCTCTGCTAGTCTCACTGTTTGAGGGACGATGACCTTGCTCCTCACTTGAACAGACCGTTGCGCCGCAACGGTAAACGGAGAGTCGCGCAAGTATGGAATAGTATGATGAGCCTGACTAGTGACACTCGTGATGAGCTTCTGTCTTAGTGATTTCTGCTTCGTCAGAAGCTTCAACCCTTTCAACTCTATCAGCGCTCTAATCTTGGCCTCGTCGACCCGAGAGGGTATGTCGTCCTTCGTCACAAAGTCCAGCGAATCCTCCAGTGAATAACTCGCCAGATTCGCTGGTAGCCTTTCCAGCTCGCTGATGCGCTTGGCAATGCGAAACGACACTTTCGACTCCACTGCAGGATTGCCCAGCTCCGTTGGAGAACAATTACTAAAACTGTCTGCCAGACCCAAATTCTCCACATTTTTCTCAAAATCCAATGATATCTCGATCGGCTTCACGCCTTCGGCGCCCGCAAACACCTCCTGCCCGGCCGGCTGCTCATTGGCGTCGCCGAGCAACAAACCCTCAGGAAACCCCATATCGCTGTCCAGGAGCTGCAACGCCAAAAGCTGTCTCCCCAAAAGCCCATCATCGTAACACACCTCCTGTTTGGCGTTGCTCCTCAACTGTTCAAGACGCTCCAGATACACGTCATGATCCGCGGAGACCTCCCCTAAAACTCGTTCAATAGCCTCGATCTCCAACTTATTCTCCCGCTTACTTTCCAGTATCGCCCTGTATCTGTAAATCAGCTGTTCTAATTGAGTCTTCGAACTCGGTCTGGGTATCATAATCACAGAATCAACCTCATTCCTCTTTGATGCCACATCCGCTGTCCCCACCTTGGTTGCCGGCACTGCTGCCGCACTTGCAGACACTGTACTCATCCTGATCCAGTTGCTATACCTCGCCAACCCCTGGTCACTCTAGCTTCAGAGTTGAACGCTCCTCCAATGACAACCGTATGTATAACCACTCTAGCCGCTACCCTGTGCTAGGATGTCCTATGCTTCCCTGTATTTTGTTTTTTTCTTTTTCCCTTTTCAGCTGAACTAGAATCCTGTCACTAGTTCGTGCTCCTTTGTCGTGTAATGATCCTCTGAAGATCACTTGAATTCGATACTATCTTACGTGTGATAAAAATCTTTCGCCACTTAGCAACTTTCAGCGGAGAATCACTTTTTCTTGATTTTCACGAACTTTCGGCCAGGGCGGGTAACGAAGAGGGTCACGTGACCGTGAAAAGAACGGAATTGGAAAAATTTGGCACTAATAGTGCGATGAGATGAGATGGGATGTAGAGTGGTTATAGGAGGCTGTTTGGGACTGTTTCCGCGGTCTAGCAGGTCGGAGTGTCGATACAAATGTCGGAGAATGCACAGCTGCAGGCGACTGCGGCGGTGAATGAGTTGCTGGGTACATTGTTGCCCGGGGCAAAGAAAATAAGTGTCAGCGATGGAGGTCGGTCTCAGGGTAGAGGAAGTCATAGGGGCTCGAAGGCCAAACTGATAGATCGTAATTTGAAGAGGATGGTTGAGTTGCGGGAGCGCGATGAGGTAGCTTTGAAGAAACGTCAGAAAAAAAAGAAAATACGTGCCATTAAGTGTAGTAGAGCCAGTAGAGAGGAGATAGAGCAGGCAGCTAAATTGAGAGTGCTGGAGGAGCATAGGAAGCGCGGGAATCTGTCGGCGAAGGAGCGAAAGTATCTGAATAAGCTTGCGGAGAGGAATGCCAGAAATGTTGACGCCTGGGAGCTGGAAGATGAAGAAAAGGAGGAATTGCGGGAGTTGCAGCAGCGTATTATCGGTCAGATCTCGGCTGACCGTCCAACGCGGGGCCAGGCTCGGAGGAAGAAGATTAAAACGTTCAAGGAAGAGATTAAACCTGTAGCCGACCGCAGATATCCCGGCTTGACGCCGGGCCTCGCGCCTGTGGGTCTCAGCGATGAAGAGGAGAGCAGCGATGAAGATTAGTTATATAGTGTATGCAGGTCGGAGGATAAAAATCAATCGAATGGTACTTGGCCTAATTCGAAGAAGGCCTGTCTTGTGGCCACGCACTGCTTCCTGACAATCCGCTTGGTATCGTCCAGGACGGGTTCCAAGCCTCTGATGATGTCGTTCTTGTGCGGCTGGCTGTAATTAATTGGGACTACAGCTGACAGCGTCTCCAGAAGCTCCAACGACAGCAGCCTAACCTGAACGTCGTTGAAAGGTCCCGGCAGAACCAGTTTGAGAAGAACCGGATACAAAGACTGAGCATACTCGGTGGCTAGCTGGTTGTGTTTCTTCACTGTGTCTTTTAGTGTCTTCAGTGCTGATACTTTCACCTCTGCCATCGGTAGGTTCAAAGCCTGCAGTAATATTGGTGTGAACTCTGGCATGTAGGGCTCCATTACTTTGGGCGGGATGTGTTTTGCAGTCAAGGCTAATGCCGTCAAATAATTTGCCTTAACTAGAAGGTTGCTGGTCCTTTTGTGCTGATCGAGCAGTTTTGGAAACACTTCGCTGAAGTACTTTTGCTTGTACAAAAGTCGAACATTGTTACTGAGTGGAACGCCCTTATATTTCCCCATTAAGACCAGGTCAGTGACCAGAACCTCAAACTTCTTGGCTACGAAAGATCCAACGTCTTCCCTGGAAAGCTTATCCGCTAATCTCTCTTGAAACGTGAGTCCCATATCGCAGTTGCGCATAATCAACCCTTTTCCGATCCATATCAGGGTTTCTAGATTCGAAAAGGAAAGATCATCCCAATCGCATAGGCGCTCTATCGTATCTTCTGGAACCCATTTATTACTCAATACCATCAGAAGTTCCAGATAGCCAAGTTTTTCAAATTCTGAGATTGGATGCTTGCTAGTGATCAACCTTATAGCCTTCTCAAATATCGAATCAGCATCCTCAAATTTGCAGTTATTACTCGCGGCCGCAAGAAGTTGCACAAACGGAAATACGTGGTGGGCCGGCTTTTCAAAAATCTTCAACTTGCTGTTGAACAACTCTTTGTATGTCTCCAAATTTTGCTGGTGTTGGGCGACTGGGAGCTTGAGACTGATGAAAAATAGGACATTGGAAAGCAGCATTCTAGTATGATCTTTGATAAAGACATTCGAGTCTTCGGTCAACAACTGGAGCAGAAGGGGTTCTACGTTTTCCTTTAGCAGAATAGCATCTGATTCACTCATTGAATCGATATTGTTTACCATTAGAGTGAATAATGCTGATGCAAGCAAAAAGCAATATTCACTGTCATCTCCACAGCGGGCAGTCGAATTTGATTTCGAAGATATTTTAATCAAGCTCTCATTAACTAGACTGTGTTTGGAAGTCGTGAAATCCAAAAGGACTCTCAAAACGCTTTCTCTTTCTATTGGTTCGCTATTCATTGAGATGGCCTTCTCAGACACAGGTAAAAGATCAAGCATCCTCGTAAGCGAGACATGAAGTATCGTCTCTTCATGCGTATCACCTATAGTCTTGAGACCTTCTAGACATGCACAGTAGATGTTTTTATTATCATCAGTGAGGATAGTTTCGGTTAGATACTGAATAATCAGAGCAACTTCATCCTTATCTAGGAAGTCCTTCATTGTGGTCATTTTCGTGAATTGGATGACCGCTAGCGTGCGTAACGTCGTTTCTACCTTCGAAGTACCCGTCAAAGCTTTACTCAAAATCATTAGGATCTCGTCTTTGAATGAAAGTAATTTATTGCTTCTTATTTTCTCATCTGACGAGTCCATCGTGTTGAATACCTCAGCATATGCCTTGAAAAAAAACGACAGATTCATTATTATCAGCTTGAGCTTTGCAGTTGCAGAAGTATTGCTGAGAAAAAGGGGTAGACTACTCTCGATAACTTTATTAAACGTATCGACATTCGCAGAGCCGATGGATGCCAATATGCAACAGCTTTGCTTGAGGTCTTTGTCATGAGTAAAATTGGGCTTCAGCTCCTCGTAAATATGACCAAAAAACTTCTCGAAAGCTATCCCATCAAATGTAATCAGCCCATATGACAGTGATTTCATGACGTTCAATGCCTCCTGATAATTGTTGACATTGTCACCAGAAGGCTCTGATTGCCCGACAGGGACGATTGGGCTACTCTCATCATTACCGTGAATAATCTCAAACTTGAGGGCATTCCACAATGGTAGCCAGTTGTCTACTAGGGCTTCCCCGCCAAAATTGTCAACGCAGGTCTTTAAAGTCAAGAGTGTATCATTCTTCACAACTGGTGAAGACGCTGTCAGTTTATCAATCAAATTTCCAAAGGCATCTTCAGAAAATTCAGCATTGGCCGACATGGCCGACCTCAGAGCTAACTTTAAATCAGCATTAGAAATTTTGTAGGGATCATCCTTGGGAGGTTTGAAGGTGATAGGAAAGTAGCAAAATAAGATGTCAAACAATTCTTCTTTGAATTTGCTGATATTCTTCAAAGTCGATGTCATTTGCCTACTTAACTTGAAGGAGATAAGTAGGTTTCGCGGATCCTTCTCGCCACTGACAACGTGAATATAGCATTTGACAAAAACGTCGGCAAAATCGTTATCAGCCACCAGCTTTGTTTCGTTTCTCATATATATGTTTTTGATTGTCTCAAAAGCGAAATATCTCACTGGAGCCAAGAAGGATCCTGATTGGTATTTGCTAGTCAGTAAATCCATCAAGGATTCAGTATTCTCGCGCGACATGTATCTCATTTTGGCCAGAGAGGAAAGTCCGTGCAAGGTTTCTTTAATCAAGTTTGAGTCTTCATACTTGGATAAATAGAAGGAAAATACAACGGACACTTCATTCTTCGATAGTTGATCCTCAGGAAGCTCTGCAAGAACGCTTGACAAACAATGCAAAGCCTTTTGTCTTTGCGATGCCTCGTTAGATAGCAATTCCTCTTTTAAAGCGACTACCAAATCCAGGAGCTTAAACCGACGCTGCACCACGCCTTCGCTAAGCCCAATGGCTATTTCCTGGGCTTTCTCATCATTGATCCCCACATTCGCGATAAATGGAATAATCGATGCTGCTGGATCCTCGATCATCGGGTCTTTCCGAACAATGAACTCTTTCAGTGAGAGTGTTCAAAGAAGATCAACTCGCTTCAGAATCTTCACCACGCCTTTGTCAGCAAGGCTGGTTAAAAAAGCGACACAGTTGGAAAACCGGCAAAACAACGAAAGGATATCTTGAAATTCCACAAACTGATCTTGTAGCTGTTCCACTGTTGATTACTTGAGCTCAGTAACAGAAAGCTTGCCTTTCAATTGCAGATGAGGTTGGTCTCGGGACTATCTGATGAGGGTTCCAGTGGTAAAACACTGGTTTTCCCAAAAAAGGATCACCTCAGAGAGGAACTAATGAATGTGACTAGTTCTTGCGCCCGATTGGGCTCCCAGTCGTCTCAGTTCTATCTCATCCTCAGTTTTTATCCTTGTCGCATAATTAACGTTTTGCCGCCAACCCGTCCTTTTTGAAGTCTGCTGGTAAGGCGGCATTAACACAATCACAACATTCGATATTGTCTACCAAAGTGCTCTTCGAGGACAACAACAAGCTTCCTTAGATGGTTCAGATTATGGAAACAGTTTATCGAAATTACTTGCAATATCGATTTCATTACAGTCCTAAATATCCCGCTTTTCCGCTATTCATAGCGTCACAAGAAGAAGCACCAACTATGCTACCATATAGCTTGATGGAGTTTTAAAGATTTCGATGCGTGGTTACTCATGCAGAGAAGAGCCACGAAGGCTCTTCCCATGTAATATAGCCGCCGAGCTTATATACAGTCAAACCACGAGCGAACTATTGAGAGGGGGAAGAGGACTATAAGGAATACGGTAGGCTCACGATTTGCGGATAGGTGAAAAGTACGGATTTTCAAGGTGCAATGCACTATCGAAAGAGAAAATTTGGCATTAGAGATGAAGAGCCCTGAAAGAGGTTACCGAAGTATGGAAAAGACACGAGTGCTTTAGGAGGTAGAATGGTACTCGAAGTCTGGGACATCACGGTTTTCGGCTCTTTATTATATGAACCTTGATAGTGCCTGCAGGTTATTACGATCTTTGACGTGTATGATCAGGCCGGGTAAAAAGATCTAGAGAGGTACGATGAGAGAAGAGGCTTCGACGGGAAAGGTGTGCATGGCTACATTGGACTTGAGAGGAAAGCTGATCATCTAGTCGGAGAATTTGGCAGAGACTGATCGCGAACTTGAAAGCAGGCTGGTTTTCTGTTTCTTCTTTGCGCTACGCCTCACAAATCCGGCCAAATCACCCTCGGTAAGCTACGTCTTGACGAGCAGGTTAGAGGCACGTTGAGCTATGAATTCGGCATTCACCTTCCCAGCGCAATCAGAGGCCCTGGAATCTTTTAAGTTCCCAATAAAAGAAGAAAACGACATAACAACGAGCCAAAGCGCTTCTCAGATTCCAAATGGTGCGCAATCTAGATCACACAACGGAGGCTACATGCTAGAAAGTAACCAAGACGTACTTCCGCCAACAATCGACATACCGCCACCGGTAGAAAGTATTGAGGAGATCGCACAGGTTTCTTCAAAAACAAATCCGAACGCGAACATAGAGGAGATTGTGTTGGCAGATGATTTCATTCCGGTGCCAGGTGCATCGCCCGAGCAAATCTCTGCAATCACTCCCACAGAGACAACCAGTAGGTCATTGGCAGAAGAATATGTCAGTAATTTGCGGCAGCAGTTGGCTACAGACTGGAAAAGCCCCTCTGAGTATGCTCTCCATGTTCTTTTCACAAAATTTGTCCGTCATGCAGAAAGTAAGCTCAATCTCTGTTTACAACATCCTCTGATCTCTGAGCCACCAATAGTTGATATTCTAGGTGAAGGAGTGGATCCCGTTTTCGATAAGATAATAGAATCGCTTGGACATATTGCCAAAAGGAAGCCGAAACCCGTAATAGACGCTATGATGTTTTGGAGAAAGACCAAGTCAGAAATCGCAAGGGTTGCCACCGAGCTAGTCGAGAAGCTTTTACGTGAATATGAAAACGAGCAGACGAGAACCAATCCCAGAAACAACCACATGGTGCAAACTGCTGTGCCAATGGCCCACAGCAAAAGCTTGAGCAACGGAAGTCGCTTTACGCACAAGAGAAATAGCTCTTCAAAATCGTCAGCAGGAAGCAGAAGCGGCATAGAAGGTAGCCGCTTCAGGGAACTAGAATCACAAATCGAGTCTGCGAAAGCAACCGCCTTGAAAGCTGATCGAAAATCGTTGATAAGCATATACATCCTTTGCCGAGTCTTGATTGAGATTGTGAAGCAATCATCTGGAGAAGGAGACGAGGACTTGAGTGACAAACTTGAGGAAATTGTTTTCACGCAATTAAAGACTACAGATCCCCTTTCAATTTCCTCAAGCATTATAAAGTCATCCAACTGGAATTCGTTTGCAGAACTGCTTGGATGGATGTCGGAAAAGAAGTTCCTTTCCGTCAGCGATAGATTTGTCGCGGATTTAGAAAAAATACCGACCTACATCAACCGTAATCTGGAGCCAGCCGTTCATCTGCTCATTCTGGGAATGAGGTACTTGAGGCTGAAAAATTATCCCTTGGAGAGGTTCGAGGAAACGGCTGATTTCATCAAAAGTATTGCAAAATTCTTCTCTAGGGCTGAAAACATATCAGTTAGCCTGGCCTATGCAGAGGTCATTAGTCAGCTACTTCTTCCGCTAGCTGGAACGTTAACAGCCGAAGTTAATCATCCTATATGGGTTGAAGCAATGACAACTTTGCTTGCCGCTGGTAGCAAACTACTCTCAGATAGTAAGTATTGGGCCAGTGGCTTCAAGCTCACCATATCGGTCCTTTGCGCTTCTCCTTCTGAACTGTTTTCGCTTAACTGGATCTCTCTAATAGAGAAAAACGCCAAAAAGAGCCGAAACAAGCAATTGGCTGCTAGAGTACTTTTCGCTGTTGGTCTTTCTCGTCTTGTGTGGGTCTACCTTTATAGATGCCCCGAAACGCTGAATAACACGACGAGGACGCTGCATAAAGTGATAGGCCTATACGTGAACAGCAAGAGGAAGGAAAATTGGATCACTACTGATCTGGAGCTGATTAATCCCTTATCAGATGTTCTGGTAACAATAGGACACGCTTATCCCAACTTTGTGGTGGAGCATGCCATGATTCCATTGGTCAGGCAATCTTTCAACGGTTCAAACCTGGACGGTATCAATTACGAAAAGTTAATACTGGCAATTAACACGTATCGTGGACTTCTGATGACCAATAAGAAGCCTGAATTTCCCGAAAACGATAGCCGATTCTATGAATTAGGTTTAAATGACATCTCAATCAAGAAATCAGAGGCTCTTCTTCTCAATCATGAGGAGATCTGTAGCCATTTTTACAAACTATTCCTTATCCTCGACTCAAAAATTGGATGTGAAGTGTGGTCTCCGGAGAATCAACATAATAGAGAACCACCAACCCCTTTTGAAAAGTTCTCTTTCAGCTTTACACACGATAATAACACAAACAATAATAGAAATCTTAATGTCGCTCTTTTTGCGACTCTAATAGAAACAATTCCCAGCTGTTTATGCATCTCGGCACAAATGCCGTTCAAATCCGCAATTGAAGTTCTTTCTAGAAATGCAGTGCATGCAGATCTTTTAATTGCCACTAGTTGTGAAAATGCGTTAAAAGCTTTAGCTTCGAAAAGGAATCCTTACACAGTAATAACCTGGTTTGCAAAGTACTCTTTTGACTTTGATGAGAAGACACAATCGAGTTACAACATGTCGTACCTATCTTCTTCGGAATATAGGAAACTTTTAATGCTTTACGTTGAACTGCTTGAGTGCTGGCTGGAAGAATTTCAGTCGGGCAGCGAAGACGTGAAACGACGAGAAGCTACGCAGGATGCTGTCAACTTAGGTCCTGATCTGCCAGATACAGCGGAACCAAGCGAAATGGAAATGTTGGAACTAAAAAACACGGCAACGGTTATTGAAGAGGTGGAGGGAAATGGGCTGTTTTTTCTCTGTTCTCAGGATCCGGCGATTAGAAAACTCAGTATCCAGATATTGAGGATTACATCGAGATTCGACAGGGCAACGATAGGGAAGGCGACGAAGATGTCGAACGGCCATTCCCGATCTTCGTCACGATTTGCAGCAGACAGTGGGACCAGGCTAGTTGATTTGTTGAATGATAGTGATTACAATAGTCTAGTAGATCCGAAGAAGGTCTTCCTAAGCGACGTTGAAAAGTCGCGGATTTCTAAATTAACCTCCAAATACAAAAAAGGCATGCTTATCAAATTGGCAGAATCGGAATATGGGGTGGACGCGGCTCTTTGGCAGAGAGTATTTCCGAAACTGCTGTCCGTCATTTTTGAGTCTTGTCCGGTTACCATGGCACTGTGTCGCTCAATAGTTTGCATCCGGCTTGTTCAAGTTCATGAGATTATTCTGCAAATCGCGAACAAGGTCGATGGGCGTGTTTCGGATGTTTCACCCGAAGCAGTGACTAATCAATGGAAACTTTATTTGATCGTCGCTTGTACGTCGCTCACCTCGACAAACGATCAAAAATTACACATACCCACCGCAAGTCCTCAACACGGCAGGAAGAAAAGCCAACAAATATTTACTGTTCAACATCAGAAAATCAAGTCTGCAACTTCGATATTCAAGATGGTTCTACCGCTTTTAAACGCAAAGTGCGGAATTGTGAGGGATGCCATTATTGCTGGCCTGAGCTCCATGAATGTCAACATCTACAGAGCATATATTGAGAACGTTGATAAATTCCTTACCAGTTGGAAAATATCCAGCACAACTAATAAGATTCGAGTTGAAATGTTTCATGTGTTGACAATACTGTCGAGATTTCTGCATAACCCGACTGTTCTGGAAGATGAGTGGGCCCTGTCAAAAATATCTGCTTTCTTGAAGCATGTCAAACGCTTCCTCGAAGAGGAAACTATACAGTCTTCCTACACTTATCAACCGCTGCGCAGCTTTTTTGCTGAATTTCTGAAAAATTATTGCATCGCTACGAAGGCGAAAGGTGTATTTAAAAAGTCGCTTCCTTTCGCAGCTCGGGCATCATGCTTTAATTACTTGAAAGAGTGGTGTGGATACGGCGAGTATGCATATGTTGCTGAGGAAAGATACGCCACTATGATAAGAAATGTCAGCAACAGCCGGGATCGCACCACAATAACGGCAGGAATCGAATTCCAGAAGAGCAGATTAGAAAAAGTCGCTTTGGAATGCATGGTGGTCCTGTGTTCCGACCCAATTACAGAAAAACTAAACAGCGGTTCTGATTTACCCATAATAGTTTCCTTCGACATTGGTGGTTTACTATCTTGGATCGAAGCGTTGTTCAATGCTAGTGATGAAGCAGTTAGATTGATTGGTGTCCGTGCTTTGGAAAATTTACTAGGAAAGAACAAAGAAAATTCCAAGCTTTTCAGAGATGTGGCATTGCAATGCGTCTCTTATCATAAGCAACCTATTGTTTCAACACTGTATTATACGACATTCTGCAAGATAGTTCTTGAAATGGATGACCTGATATTGGACGAGGATGAGTTGGTTTCGTTAGGTTTATATGGTTTGGTGTCGGATAAGGAAGAAACGAGGACGTACGCCGTCGATTTATTATGCGTAGTTGAAAGCCAACTGCATAACTCGTCGTATACCAAAGTTTTCAAGGAGAGACTGGCAAGTACATCGAAGTCTGTCTACAAATCAACTGCGAAAGAAATTTCCAGTATTTTTGCCGAGCTTTTATCGCAGGATCTATGCTTAAAGATCTTTTCGAACCTGGTTCGCATTTTGGGTCTTTTCGCTTTTGATATCAAGAAGGATTTACTCATACTGATGGTCCCATGGGTGAACAAGTTTATTCTGAAATCGTTTGATGAGCCTGATACTTTTATGGCTTTGAATAACCTTTTTTACATTACGATTGATCTCAATGACAAGCTACCTTTAGAAGTCGAGCAATTGTGGATATCTTTAGGTAAAGGCAATTCTTTACAGAACATCCATGTGTCATTGGAATATATTATTACCCTATCGATCAACCATAGGAATCCGGCTTTCGTCCAGCACGCAAAAGACGTTGTGTTATATCTGGCTAATGTACCTGGAGGGATTGGTTTGATTGACACATTATTGCAAAATCTAGAGCCTAAATATATGGTCCCAGTTAACACCGTTTCTACAATCGCTCCTGCGGATAATGGCAAATTCTCATTCGTTGCAGACATTTGGGGCCGTTTGGACTATCATGGGAAAAGTATAACCTTTTCCAAAGCGCACTTGTCAATAATTTTCCTCGTGAACTTAGCGAGTACTCCATCAGAATCTTTGAAGGGCAGTATTCCAACATTGCTGCACATCTCGATCTGTTTGCTAGATCACTATATGCCTTTGATTCAAGAAAGCGCTTCAAAAGTCATTTGCGATCTTATTTTCAGTATGGCTCCTGGCCATGAAAAGTCAGATGCTACAGTGAAAATGCTCAGGGACAAACATAGCTTATGGTCCTACGACAACCTGATGAAGGACAAAAATGGAGCTCGCTCTCCTAAAGCAATGGATGCTTTAACGCGTAATATTCTCTCAATCTTCTCGCAAATTGATGGCTTTCACGCTGAATGGCAAAGAATTTCGCTAAAATGGGCAACCACCTGCTCAGTCAGACATATTGCCTGCCGCTCCTTTCAAGTGTTTAGACCTTTACTTACATTTGTGGATCAAGGCATGCTTCGTGATATGCTGCATAGGCTCTCTAATACGATATCTGATGTAAGCCCAGATATACAAGGTTTCGCCATGCAGATCCTCATGACGCTGAATGCGGTAACTGCTGAGCTTGATCCAGCTGATTTGATTAATTTTCCGCAACTCTTTTGGTCTATCACAGCCTGCTTGAATAGCATCCATGAACAGGAGTTCATTGAGGTTTTGTCTTGCTTCACAAAATTTCTATCCAAAATAGACTTGGATGCACCAGACACTGTTCAATGCCTTGTTGCCACTTTCCCGTCTAACTGGGAAGGCAGGTTTGAAGGGCTGCAGCAAATTGTTATGACTGGTTTAAGGTCTGCGAATTCGCTTGATATTACCTGGAAATTCTTGGACAAGTTAAATCTACTGAAAGACAGTCGCATTGTGGCAAACTCCGAGTCACGGTTGCTGTTTGCACTTATAGCCAATCTACCGAGATTCCTTCACGCCATGAGCCAAAGGGATTTTACCAGTATTCAGCCGGCCATCGATGCATTAACAAATTTGTCGGAAGCTTACAAACAGCCTTCTCTCTCCAGATTGATCGATTCTCTTTCAAGAAACAAATTCAGGTCAAAGAAGGACTTTATGAGTCAAGTAGTGAGCTTCATCTCGCGTAACTACTTCCCAGAGTTCTCAGGACAGACTCTAGTGTTTTTACTAAGATTGCTGCTTAACAAGATCGGATGGGTTAAAGTTGAAACTATGGAAATTCTCAAGTATATTTTCCCACTAGTCGACTTGAAGAGACCTGAGTTTACTGGAGTCGGAGCTGACTTGATTTCTCCACTGTTAAGATTATTGCTTACTGAGTACGAAACCCAGGCTTTGGAGGTTCTTGATTGCGTGACGAACGTGTCAGGGAGCAAGTTGGATAAGGATGTTCTTAGAATAAGTATGGGAAACAAGGATATCAAGGCCAGTGGTACCATTACGACAACGCTTTTCGGCATTCCGGAGGAAAGTGGATGGTCTGTCCCGATGCCGACTATGACTGCAGCAACAACTAGACACAATGTTCATGCTGTCTTCATGACATGTGCAGTGGAAACTCATGGAGAAGCGTCTATGGAGCAACCACCCGCCATGGATGATATTGTTGAATTCCATGCTGATACAGACTACGGTTTTGGAAGGACCGAAACCAATGATTCTGTATCTCTGGTCGAAGAAAAAGACGCCTCTTTGAGCCATATGTGGGCAGAACTTGACAACCTGGATAGTTTCTTTACTAAGACTACTGTGTCGGCTTCCGTTGCCCCACACTCTGGTTTGGGAATCCTTCACGATCGAACAAACTCGGTCGAGACAACGCAAACAGAACAAACTTCTACTTTTGAATCTGCTCCTCAGCTTTATGACAAGAAAGTATCCGCTCTTTTGAATGGTAGTCTGACCAAAATCAACTCGAACGTGTCATTTAAAAAATCATTAGCAGATTCTTTCACCGTTAGCACTCCGAATGAAAAACTTGTAAGTGAACCCGCTTTGAGGACAGCTTATCATAGCCCTCACCTTTATGGCGAAGATACAATGGCACCCCGCTCCCGCAATTCTAATGTGCTAAAATCCCCGGGCAACGCGGTTCTGGGGGCTGTCTCGTCAAGTCGGTCAAAAGCCATTGAGTCTCCACAGGATACCCTCTTCAGGTTTGAGGGCTTCCTGAAGAGCTCACAACGGAGCTCACGGAGGAAATGGCAGTATCATCAGCAACATCAGCAACTTTTATCACAAACGATACATGAGCAGAATCCACAATCTCCGTATGAAGGGGATAGCATCACACCGCCTCTGAGGGCTTCTTCTGCTTCACCAGTTTTGCCATTAAATGCAACATCTGTCCTTGGTAATAATGTGGATAACCTGAAAGGCAAGCAAGGTATTTATAAGCAGAACAGTGGTAAATCGGGCACTTCAAAATCTAACAAACATCAGAAGCTTTATCATCTGCCTCATTTCTCAAGCAGCAAAACGCAAACATGGATAAACGGTTCGAATTGGGATTCTGAACAGAAGTAATAGATTTGTGGTCTGCAAAATAGCACATCTATTATTATAATCCGTAATTTATAAGAATTCCTAATTTTACATACGGAATATTCTAAACAGAACAGGCCTCTCTAAATGACCTAAAAGGACTTTATTTACCAGGCTCGCTCGCATCACCCTGTTGTGACATGTATGGAGGTAAATACCTACCGAATAATTGTATATCCAGTTGATCAAAGGCGCCAGGTATGTACGACTCCGAGTCGACACCTTCCCTTTTTACCCCATCCGAACCTAAATTTTCAGAGCCTTCCGGTGCCGTCATTTCACCGAGTCCTTTGAAAGAATTGTCTGACATATTTGCGCTTCCAAAAAGGTCATTGTTTATTGTATCCAAAATGGAGAAGCCATCCATCGGGGTTGTGTCAGTTTTGGTGAAGATATCACTCTCATTAGTTGGAATATTGGATGTAGCGGCAGTATTTACGGTATTGACGCCGCTAATTGTTTTGTTAAACTTGTTAGGTGAGGCAGCATGCTCATTTGCCATCGGTCGCAAGCCTTGTGATTGAAATGTGGCCGATAGCTCTGGACCAAAATACCTGCCGGAATTAGAAGTGTCTGAAATTTGGCGAGGGGCGATCGTCGTTGGTTGCAACGACATATCTCGTTTTTCATCTTTCGTGGCTGATTGCTGCTCTGAGTTCCCATGGATTTCCGAAAGCTTTATTGTTTTAGAGTTTAGTTTTTCAAAAATTTTGTTCAGTAAATTATAGGTTCTATCAGCAGCCATGCTTGTATTTTTAAGCTGCAATAAAACGTTTCTTCCAATTTCGGCATCCTTTAATATTTGCTCATACTCAAGGGCGCTCTCCTTATCTGATGGCTGAGCTTCATGGACATAGAAGAGTAATCCAGCAACGGAATAAAAAATCGTGTAACATCCGTACCAGTAGGAACCTGTCAATAAATTTTTCTTAAGCATTTCTTGCGCTAAGTTGACCGCAGATCTCGCTACACTGATCGAATTTCTGGCCCGCTGAATTGAAAGGGAATCGCGATTGTTTGCCACACTTTTCCTGGAGAGATAATGGATAAAGGGTCTATATAATATCAGCTGAACATGGAAAAATGACAAATGCAACAATCTATTAGCAGTTTCGTATTCTTTTGGAACGTCTTCTCGTCCAGGAATTAGCTCTGGAGGTAGTCCATCTAGCCACTCTCTAAGCTTCATTTCCAAATCTGTGACTACATCGTGAGAAATCAAGTTATTTGTCTTCTTGGTTGGATATAATTTCCTTACAATCACATCTAAGATCATTACCAGTTTCGTATGTTGGTTTGCAATACCTGCACTGGAGAGAACGTTGTTTTCGTTCTCCGGGAAATAACCTTCTTCAGTAATATTCTCATCCAATAGTTCAATAGGCAAAGTTTGGTCAAAGTCCTCCGGGGAAAGCGACCTGGGTAAGCCTAACATGGCATTCACATAGATGTCCAATTTATGTACCGAGTAAAACAATCTCTTTCTCATTTCAATCTCAATTGGATTGAAGCCAGATTCCAGAGTTAACGATCTATGGAGTCCTTCACGCAGTGCGCTTCTCATAGCCACTCCGATATAAGCATAACATGTTGATAACCTTGCCGAGCACTGAAGGAAGACAATCAGCATCAAGATGGTCTGGATAGAATTGAGATCACGAGCATTGGTTATGTCTATCAATTTCCTTGCTGCGATGAAATACTTGTAACCTTCATCTTCTAAAAACTTACCTCTTGAATAAGACCCCTCTTCATTTTGGTTTTCATCGCCATTCTCGAGTTCCGTATCTGAATTCTGCCCTATAGGATTTTTTGGCTCATCCATTGATTTAGAAAAGAGTGCGCCTACAGCCATTGTTGAATAACACAATGGCAAAAACTGCATCTGATCATGTGAGTAGTTTTGCGGATCGGTTTCATACAGTTCATCGAATTGTTTTATAAAACTGGGCCTGTGATAAAAGCTCAATAATACGCAACAATGCTCCCAAACATTTGTCAGAAATTGAAGCGCTATTGGTTTCGGAGGTAGTATTATCTTTATTTCTCTTCCCATATGTGATTGAATTGAACCGTCAACAGATTCGACAACATCTGTACTGATGAGGCTATTACTTCCGGTACTGCTTCCATCTGGGGTTGTTGTCTTTGATGAGCAAGGCGTTGCGTCGCTTGCAATTAAATGATACTCCGTTATTGTGTCCTGCAATATCGAAGAAGCGTACTGAGAATTTGAGCTGAAGTTGCGAAATATTTGGATAAACGTCGGAAGGTCTAGGGAGTCTATATCTGGAAGATCTGGCAGTATCTCGTGGAATAATGCCTTATACTTGTTGACCTGAGCCTGCAGTTTCGATTCTCGGGAGTTCTGTTTCTTAATAGATCCCACTGATACAGAAGACGGTGCACTGACATTGATAGTAGCTGATATGTTTGGATTGAAAGATCCGGTTGGTTTAGCCCACTTAACACTCTGTGATTGCTGTGTTGACGTCGGTAGCGAAGACCCATTTCGCTTTGTCGGTTGATTATAAGTACATTCGTAGGAATAAACAGTGCAGTGAATACACGGTTGCTGCCCGTCGCATTTCACCTTTTTCTTCCTGCATTCATCGCACGCTCTCGTTACTCTTCTTCTCTTACTCTGCAACAGCTGCTGCCGCTGTAAATCCGCCATTATAATGAATTCTTATTGTATCCTTGGCAATATTCCCTATGATAGGCGTGCGAAGTGCAAGATCATGGACAATGAGGAGCACTCCGGCACACAAAGGACACAGCTCAACACTCCAAATAGCACAGAGCTGCTCTGACATCGAAAGTTATCCTCTGTATTTCGTTAGTGACATAATCTAGACATTTTTTCAGTATTTTTTTTCCCAAATCTTTTAGGCTCGTTTCTTGTTTCCCCTAAGAAATCACCGCAGCGCTTTACCTCATCACCCTGTATGGTGCTGCCACACGCTGCTTTCGCAGATGGATCTTATCGCATCAAAACAAACGCCGCATCCGTCAATGACCTGGAATAGCGAAGGTCACATGACCAAGAGACCTTTGAAAACTTCACCACGATCTAATGGCCATTTTTCTCGTTCCAGTACTCGTATCAACCACCCTTTCTCTCTACTCACTCCCCAAGCTTCGTGACCTCGGTCATGTCTTTGTGTCACAGCGGCTAATTGAAAAGCAGTCGTTCCGCCACCGTCCAAGCAACCGAAATCTCACCTTGAAACGCTCTCCATAAGAAATATAGCACCGCAACTAGCACTGACACGTCCAATCATCGGCCTACTCGATAGTTGTTACAAATCGAAGTGGCAGGGAGTTGTTTATATTCAACAGCAGCCGCCACCCGTTTTGCCGCCGTGCTCCGAACCCTAATAATAGAGCCCTAACTCATATCGTACGAATCAGAAATTCAGTCCGTCCAACGTGACAGAGAGGCTTTTTCCTCACCCTTTTGCTATATGTTGATTTCCCTTTAATTTTGTTGTTCTGTGCCGAAAAATTTGATTGTCTTTTTAAGATGATGTTTTTCTTTTTTGAATGGTAAACAAACAATTTGAAGGTTAAACAAACCCAGAATTTGTAAGGCTCACACATCTGATTTGAATGGTTGGTTGTCCTTAAAGTTAAACTTGAACTGGTATATTGTAACAAGAAGGGGAATATAGTTGGTTCCGTTTCGTTTGCATTTTGTCGTTTGGGATCAAAGAGTTTTGTAATCCCTGGTTGCTCCTTGATGGGTGTCGGAGAAGTTATAGAAGTGTGAGTTTGCTGAAGATATAATTGGATCACCTGGAATGTCACGCGAGAGTGCTATAGATAAGAACCTGAACCGAGGTGGAGAATATTTGAACGTAGTGAATGCCAACGGGTACAGCGCTCAGCAGCAGCAGAGCCTTGTGAACGCAGTGATCTCGGTGCTACAGGGGCCGGATCAGGCGACGATGGTATCAAAACAGTATTCGAACGAGCGTAATTTGGCTACTGAAGTTCAGGCATATGCCAAGATTTCAGGGAAGGATTGGACGTACTATGTTAAAGGGCTGGAAATCTCGATTGGAAGGAATACGGATACTGTCGCCGTTGCAATACCCAACGTGGATGTCAAGGATGGTCCCCAGGCGATCGACATTGATCTGGGTCCGGCGAAGGTGGTATCTAGGAAACATGCAATAATAAAATTCAACATGCAGCATGGGGGTTGGGAGCTGCTGGTTCTGGGGAGAAACGGTGCCAAGGTCAACTTTAAAAGGGTGCAAGTCGGGCCGGCAGCACCGCCCGTGTTATTGACATCGGGCACAATCTTGGACATCGGTGGCACTCAAATGATGTTTATCCTTCCGGAGCAGGAGCCATTTATATCGCAAACTTGCATCAGTCACTTGATTCCTAAGCTAGTGGCAAGATATGGCAGTGCGGTAAATGATGGCTATCGTTCAAGCGACCCCAATGCGTTGCTGTACGATATCCTGAAAGAATCGGACTATATGAAGCGGCAGCCGCTGCGGCAGCCTCAACAGCAGATAAGAACCTTCAAGATGTATGGTAACGGTACAAGCAGCCATGCAGAATATGGTCCCAGTATGCAACTAAATGCAGATTCGCATTTTATGAACGGAGTCTCTAAGATGGACAACAGCGGTGTCATGCTACCTTCTGGAACATCGAATGGCCAGATGAATCAAACTGACTTAAATCTATCGTACTCAAATCCAAGTCAATCGCTGACTCAAATTGGTTTCCCCCAGTCGCTTGATTTCGCCTCTGACCTGTCTAGGGACGAGAATAAGAATGTCAAGCCTCCTCATTCCTATGCTACGATGATTACGCAGGCTATTCTATCAACCAAGGAAGGCGTAATCTCATTGGCAGACATATACAAGTATATCTCTTCCAATTATGCGTATTACAGGTTTGCGAAGACTGGTTGGCAAAACTCTATCAGACACAATCTTTCGCTGAACAAGGCCTTCGAGAAGGTTCCAAGACGGCCCAATGAACCAGGAAAGGGTATGAAATGGCGAATCAGCGAGGACTATCAGCGCGATTTCTTAAGCAAATGGAATGCTGGGAAAATTGGTAAAGTGAGGCGTGGTTCGTCAGTGGCTAGACAGCTACAGTTACATCTTTCAAAATACAACTCTCTGCCTTCACAGTCGGATTATCCTCCTGAACAAACGGTGATAAAGCTACAGACTATGCACAGTCGTTCAAAGATGACTAATCAACCAAATATGCTGTCTCAGCCTCAATCTCAATCTCAGCTCGATTCTTCATCAATATCGGCTTCACCTGCGGAGGCCGTCTCCGTACCGCCATCGCAAAATATGCTGCGGTCAGACCAACAGACATCATCATCTCAACAACTTCAATCTACCCGACTGATGCCGCCACCTACTTCGGGTCCCCATATAAGTCAAAATCCAACCAATAATGCGCTCGTGTCTTTCACGAATGCGTCGGCTTCAACTGCATCAGCAGTCCCATCCGCAGGATCATACTCGAATACTCCTAAAAATGTCCCACCTATTATCACCAATACATCATCGTCGGCGTCTCATCTATCACCTTCGCACACCTCCATATTGCGCTCTCCTACTAAGGCGTTCCATATAACAGCCATGGAAGCCTACACACCGGAGCGCGGTAGCGCCCAACAGCGCAGATCACCTGTAACCGACCAAAACAATGATCCAAATCTGCTCACCGCTGAGGATGCTGATAGGAACGTCAAGAAAAGCAGCAATAATGACGGCGCACAGGATGTCTCAAATGGCGCTACAGGCGAGAAGCTTACGAACAGAAGTTCCCCTGGTGTTTGGAATTTACTTCAATTCAGTTCTGTGAATAATACTCCAGCAGTGATTAACAATAATGATACAAAGAACTCGAGTGCCGAGGGCCCTTCTAGGACAGTATTAAACAGGGAAGCGGCTGCTGAGTCAGATACAAAAGATGTCGCATCGTCACCTTTGAAAAGACAACAGAATCAGGAGGAGGGCAAAGAGCTTATGCTGGATACCGACGGTGCCAAGATAACATTAGTTAACGAGTAACGAGAAAGGCATTTATATGAATTTACTATCGCAAAGATATTGTTTGTATGGGTAACGGATATAAATGACATACTTAACTGAATTTCTACAGTATGCTTAACGCGAAGCCCATCGCCTGCAGATCATGAAAACGCTAAACATCGACAAAACTAGCCCAAGATGATCACGGCGCAGTATAATGATCTCAAACTGCTTTCAGTCTGGACGTCGCCTGCCAGATCAGATTTAGCTCACTTCATTTATCAAACAGTAGCCAACAATGGCAACAGTACGGTCTATTATATCGACGCAACCAATCGTTTTCCCCTGAAAGAGTTCCAACAGATCACATCACCAAACAATAAGGAAGTTTATGATCGCATACGAATCATAACGTGTCTAGATCTCGCAGAACTTGCAGTCACAGTCAATAAAGTGGTGCAGGTTCTGAACATGGATAAAATTCATCGGCAGCAGAGACAGAGCGATAAAGATGAGACTTCAGCGGCTGAGAATCGCACCGAAATTCTTCTGGTACTCCAAGGCTTGGAGCTCATGTTCCGGAATACCCAACTAAATTGTTCACCAAGCGAATCCCATCTAGCTTTGCGAGATCTACTACTGAGACTACGAGCAATTGCCAACAACACGACATCAGATAGTTTAATATTAAGGACGATTCTAACATTCCCGCGAGAGGAACTACTGAAGTTCATGAGTCGTGCTGCTAATGACAGTAAAAGGCTTAAAAGCAGCCTAATTAATGGTAATACCCTTGGTGAATATGTCGCCAAGTACTACGCAGATATAGTCATATGACTTCAGGTAATTTCGTTGACTGCTCATTTAACACCCATAGCCCACTTTCTGTCAACATCCGTGCATACCGGACTGTCGCTTTGTGCTTGCCTGCCTTGCGTCGTTAATCTTCACGCGCTTTTCGCGGCGCCCAGGCACCGGCAACCGTCGCATCTGAGCGCTGTTCAGGCCCACAGCCAACCTTCCGCTTCCGCCTAGCAATCCCCTCCGTTCAGCCTACGTTTCCTGGTAGCTTGCTGGCCCCTCAGCAAGCACGCCCGACAAGCCAGCCTAGATGCCAGGTTTCCCGCGGTAGCCGACCGCCTAGACTGCCTCAAGCCAGTGTCAGGCGTAGGCGTGTGAGCTTCCGCCGGCCAGGTCGCAATCGCGAGTGGAAAATATCCATTATATCGATTGTTACACTGTAGTATATCACGTAACGTTTGTAAGTCGCTTGATCAATTGTTGCAGTTGTTTGAGGATTAAACAGCCAAGCAAAAGAGATGTCTACTTTCGAACCAGTTGTTGTCATTGATGGTACGTACAATCGCAGAACAAATGAATCCTCTGAACCCACAAATCCCGATTGAACCTGGACTGCCATGAGATTCCTGTTTTAAATCCTGTACAAGTGATCATACTAAGCAGATTGATCTCGCTTTTTCAGGTCGATGAGGTGGTGTTCAGAATATAATATACATGAATATCTTTACTAACAGGATTAATCTTTTTAACAGGTAAAGGCCATTTGTTGGGTCGTTTGGCTTCTACCGTTGCTAAGCAATTGTTGAACGGTCAGAAGATTGTCGTTGTCAGAGCTGAGGCTTTGAACATCTCTGGTGAATTCTTCAGAAACAAGTTGAAGTACCACGACTACTTGAGAAAGGCTACTGCTTTCAACAAAACCCGTGGTCCATTCCACTTCAGAGCCCCATCCAGAATCTTCTACAAGGCTGTCCGTGGTATGGTTTCCCACAAGACCGCTCGTGGTAAGGCTGCTATGGAACGTTTAAAGGTCTTCGAAGGTGTCCCACCTCCATACGACAAGAAGAAGAGAGTTGTTGTTCCACAAGCTTTGAGAGTCTTGAGATTGAAGCCAGGTAGAAAATACACTACTTTGGGTAAGTTGTCTTCTTCTGTTGGCTGGAAATACGAAGATGTCGTCTCCAAGTTGGAAGAAAAGAGAAAGGTCAGATCTGCTGAATTCTACGCTAAGAAGAAGGCTTTCAACAAGAAGGTTGCTGCTGCCACTGCTGCTGCTTCTGAATCTGAAGCCGCTAAGAAATTGGCTACTTTGGGTTACTAAATTCAATAATGAGAATATTTGGTACCAGATACATCAATTTTGTTTCTCGCTCTTCCACGCTTTTGACTGACTGTCTATCTTGACAACTGTTAGAATTAAGTGAACCCCCATTGGTATACGATTGTGTTTATACTTACTCATTTGTACCTTACACAAAAATTAATACAATTTTTATCGAAACACGTTATGACACTGTCCTTATATGAAGCTCTTGACGTTTTCATACAATAAGAAAGTTATACAGGTTGAAGGTATGGCACGGAGGAGGTTGGCAGACAATCCTTTATAGAATCCTGGCAGTCCTTCAGCCTGGCTGATTGATCGTACTAAATTGCGAAAGGTATACTGTTTTTTTTCAGCGTCAAAGCTCTGCAGGTTGGATTTTAGTAATTGGAAAGGATATACCGCAGTGACAGAAACGACCTTGCTTATCGATGAAATAACAAACGTCTCTGAATTCTTGAGCGTTTTTCTCCGATCCGGATCTTCTGTGTCACGGCTCAGTGAACTGAAGCGATGCTTTAATGTGTCATAAATCATAAAGTAGATTGCACCTTGAGAGACTCCGAACAACGAGGGCATAAGTCCTCTCCATAATCCGCCAATCCCTTCATCTCGTACAAGTCTCCTGATTCCGTCCGCTGCAGATGTGTAAGAGTTGGTCTCCTGCCCGCTTGTAGACATCATTCTTGTCTTGATGACCCATATTGGATTGGTAGCGATGGATGTTATTACACCGCTGATTGCCCCAGCGGACAGATACATCCATGAGGACAGTTCAGCATCCCTTCTCAGGCGATCATCATGCCTGCTATTTTCTTGAGCCTGAAGTTCATAGACCAGATCTTTGCTGGCACGATAAAGTCCAAAATAAAGGGCCCAAGCTGTCGCATTACCAAACCAGTTTATACCTAGTCCACGGTAGGCCTCCTTTATTAGTTGGCGAATATTTCCCTTGGCATTTTGTTTAAGCGAGCTTATGACGTATCCATAGCCTAAATGACCTGAATTGGTCGCTAATAGCTGCAATCGTATCTTGACCAGATCTAGCGGATGAGTTACGACCGTTGTGATGGAGCCTGTCGTAAGACCAGCGACAATTTCCTTTCCAAATGGAGTTAACTGAAGATCCATTGGGCGTACTTCCCCAGATTCTCTTCTATTTGCCTGCAGCAGAACAGTGAGCCTTTCTACGTATAGATGCCTGATTATCAAGAAGAGCGTAAATCGACAAAGAACACTGCTTAGAGTTCCCGAAAATGCTGGATAGTGGAATTTCACCGAAGTATCAATCACTTAAAATTTAGATACATGGAGTTATATACATGAGCCGGTCTGTAAGCTATGCCAGATAAGATAGGTGATAAAAAAACACCACGAAATCTTGAAACATTAAACACTTGGAAGTGGTGATAGCAAATTCAACACGTTAGGTCTATTGGAAGTGTGAGCCCAACCCAAATACAGAATGAAAGGTATCCATCCGTAATGAGCCACTGTGTGAGTCAGGTTGATGATCTTGGAGATATTCTCCTTGGATTCATCACTCAAAATGAAGGAAGGGAAAAGAGCCATGGTCAGTATAAAAACTACTCGTCCTTTTAGGATAGACACCTAGACTTTATTCAACAACAATAATGATCCTGCTTAGCCTTATGTCAGCTATTCAATATAATTGAAAATTTACAGTTCGTTCATGGCGATACTTCAAACACTGAATTAGTTAGTAGTAATACGATATGAAGTATATATCATCATCTATTCCTCCCAGGCAGACTGATTGATCTGTTCATTTACCATTGCTCTGCAATCGAAGAAGCTAGCCCATGTCATAGCATATCGACGGTTTTCCTTACAATAGCAACTCTAGAGGGTTTTCAATGACAGACTTCAATTCCTTCATGAATTCACCACCCTTGGCGCCGTCGATGGTTCTGTGATCGAAAGTACCGGTAATGTTGATCTTGTCATCGAAAGAAATACCGTTTTCAGCACCGGCATCTTCAACGGCCACTCTCCTGACGGTACCGACAGCCAAGATAGTTGACTGTGGGGGGTTGATGATCGAGGTAAATAGAGACACAGCATCGTTCATCCCCATGTTAGAGATACATATGGTACCGCCTTGAAATTCTTCAGGAAGCAGCTTGTTTATCTTGGCACGTGAGACAAGCTCCTTCACTTCGCTGGAGATGGTGGTCAAGCCCTTGGAGTCAGCGTTCTTAACAATTGGGGTCAATAGGCCGGTGGGGGTTGCCACAGCGACGGAGACATCGACATTCTTGAACTTTCTAATGATGCCTTGCTCTTCCAACCAATAGGCATTGGCGTCTGGGACTCTTCTGGCTGCCACTGTGATAGCCTTGATCAAAATATCGTTGATAGATAGTTTGTACTTGCCATTAGCGGTAGCATTTAGGCTTTTTCTCAGCTTCAGCAATTTGGAAACAGAGATTTCAGAGGATACGATATACGAAGGGATGCTTTGAGTGGATTCTAACAAACGCTTGCCGATGATACTTCTCATGTTGGAGATTTCAACATCTTCGTAAGAAGCAGCAGCCGATGGAGCGACGACACCTGCGCCTGAGGACGCCGCTGGAGCTTTCTCCAAGTAAGCCTCAACATCAGATTTGGTGATTCTGCCATGAGGACCAGAGCCGGTAACGTTCTTCAAAGCAATACCTTTTTCCAAGGCAATAGTCTTTGCTAGAGGTGACGCAATGATTCTCTCTGTTGGAGCGGAAGCCCTGGTAGAGGTGCTGGATTTCTTTTCATCTTCACTGGACTTAGCTGGTTTCTTCTCCTTGCTATCCTTTGTTTCCTTCTTCTTGACTGGTTCGCTGGTGGCCTTAGCTGACGACTCTTCAACCTTGAAGTCTTTGAAAGCTGCTACATCAGACTCTTCCTCGACGTAAACGGCAATCGGCTTGTTTACTGGAATGTCTTTTGTACCCTCTGGCACCAAAATCTTGGCAAGATAGCCTTCTTCCTGAAACTCAAAGTCCATCTGAGCCTTGTCAGTCTCCACCTCTGCAATCACTTCACCGGGGCTCAACTTGTCACCCTCCTTCTTGATCCAGACGGCCAGGTTACCTTGCGTCATTGTTGGTGACAAAGCCGGCATACCAATCACAGTATGTGGGGGGTAGGATGCATAGCATCTCAATTGAAGCTGGCTTCTAGCAACCGACAACAAGGAGGCTCTCGTAGCCCTTGGAATAACTCTCAATAACGAAGACATATCACACAATATCGTCAAACTTTGAATATCAACAAACAGATGGTGACCTTGAACGAAGGGGAGCTCTCCTATTATACAAGATCGCCTCAATTACAGTCCAAAGACCCAGAAACAAACTTAACCCCGCTAAAAAGCTCAATAGCAGTTCCAGTAACTCAAAGCCTCTCTGCGACGACTAGTAACCGCTTTGTTTTGTGAAGAACTCCCGTAAACCAAAGCTGTCCTTGCACGATACCTCCTCATGAATTTTCCAACTAGCCTCGGAGAGGGTCGCGCAACACGGCGGCCAGCTATCATCGATCGGGACTTCAAGTACGACGGTTGATCGCGGTTCGACTTCTTATATTCGTCAATTGAACCAGTTATCTAGAGTTTTGATGGCATCTTTGTTGGGTGAAGCCTTAGCTGCCCATTGCTGAGCCATATTTTTCTTGGAACCGATGTACTGTTCTTCCCATTCGATGGGTATGCTGCCTGTACCTGGGTTATTCATCAAGGTTTGACAGGTCTGCCAGGAAAACCTAGCCATTTCTTTTGGCCAGCCAAACAATGGTGTCTGGGAGCCGCGCAACCAGGCGGTTGTTCTCGGATCTGATGGATAACCCGAGCCGATCAGCTCGTCAGGGTGCCTTCTCGATTGCTCGACGATAATGTCTCTGGTCACTTTGGCCACAACACTGGCGACACTTACGACGCAGTAGAGCGAATCTGCCTTCTTGGCGACCGTGAATTTGATGTTTGGAAATCTTTGTTCTAGCTTCTTCTGGTAAGACGCTGGAGGCCCCACAGTATCGATGTAAACGTGATGCAGTTTTACGCCATTGTCAATGACGCCTTGGATCAAGCTCATTGTGACATCGTGTGCCTGTTCGTTCAGGTTGTAATTCATTGATGGTGGGAAGCGCAGCATGCCGCTCGATATGTCTGCTGGTGTGATGCAGGTGGTGGCGTAGCCCACACCACTGATCTCGCCCTGGTAGATCCTGGCAAACAACTCACGGCGGACCTCGTCGGTCAATTTCTTCGAGTCATCGAACCCATATTTCGGTATTAGAACCGTATCCTGATACTCCTTGGTGCAGTAGCAGATGCCGTAGACCATTGGTCCAAGCACAGGGCCACGGCCTGCTTCATCAACGCCCATTATCACAGGCGATGAGGCCTTTGCTACGTCTTGAGGCACCGGTGATGAGCTTGTGGTGGTGTGCAGCGAATCGAGGGCACTTTCAACCGTTGGTGGGAAGCTGGGCATGGCTGGATCGTGCTGAATCTATCGTCAATTTCTAGCGCCAATTGGCCGATTTCTCTATCCTTTTGGAGCAGATACTGTTGATGCAACACGTTAAATATGTCGCTGTTTTTTACGCGTCGCTAGCTTCAATGAGATGGCTAAGGTTCTAAAGCATAAGCACAAGTCTATTGATGCTATTACCGGTCGCAGTCCTTACAGTATGGCGATGCCACGGTACCAACAGCGTGCAATTCTTGCCAACGGTTGCCGATTGCCTAGTTATGCGCTTTTTGCTCATCGCCTAGAAATTTATGTTTTCTTATCATTATAGAAGATTTGAAATAACGGGTGTTTATTGTCTATTTACATCGTCAAGGCATCCAAAGGCTAAAACGTCCTCGATGCGGGATTTGTCCAACAACAGCATACACAATCTATCGATGCCCAAACCAAAACCACCGATCGGCGGCATGCCCCATTTCATTGCCTCGACGTACCGGTAATCGACATTGAGCGACTCCTTGTCCTTGTACAGCTTATTCGACTGGCTCTGTTGCTCGAATTTGGCCAACTGCATTTGAGGACAGTTTTCCTCCTCGTAAGCATTAATGTATTCCTTGCCCTTCACGAATACCTCGAACCTTTTGGTGACTGCTGGATCCAGTGTGTTGGTCTTAGCCAGAGGCGACATCACCGTTGGATGGTGGTACAACACCGTCGGCAGCAGCGAGTTACAATGGCGTTGCTCGATGAAAACTGAAGAGAGCTTGTTCAGGATCTGCTGCGGCGATAAACCGCGAGCTAGCTTCAACTCCGGCGGTACCACATTGTAAAGCATTTCAGTATCGCTCAAATCGAGCTTTGTCAGATCGACAGCCAGTTCTTGCGACAGAGTTGGAAGAAACTCCAGTCTGCGAAATTTCCAGTTTGCGCTCTCCAATTCCTTAACCAGGGATTCCAGTGTCTCGTTCGAGTGGTGCTTATGCAGATCCAGGACGATTCTCTTGAACAGAGACTCCGACAACGAGATGAGCTGGTGCATCGACAGAAACGTCTGGTAGAACTCCAGAGTCGTGAACTCAGGGTTATGAATCGCATCTATCCCCTCGTTTCTGAAAACTTTGCCAATCTCGTAAACCTTGTCAAACCCGCCGATGATCAGCCGCTTGAGCCACAGCTCGGGCGCAACTCTCAGCTCCAACTGCGCGGACTCTTTTGGCAGCGAATTCGACCTTGTGATGAAAGGTTCCGCGGCCGCGCCGTTACTCTGCGAGGACAGTATAGGAGTCTCGACCTCCACAAACTGCCGCTCGTTCAGCCAGCTCCGAATTGAATTGACGATCGTCTGTCTAAGCATTAGCGTCTCGATCGCCCGGCGGTTAACCTGGTAGTCGACCACCCTATTCTGCTTCACCTTCGAGGCATCGCTCAGTCGCGGCGGCAGAGGCATCTGTGCACACGAGAGAATCCGAGGCAGCTCCGTGCATTTCAAAGAAACCGTTCTTTGTCGCTGCGAGAGCCCCGGATACCCAGAGCCCTGGATATAGTCCCCGACCTTCAAAAACCGCAAATCGGCCTCAAACCGCTCCTGCAGCGAAGCGTCCACCTTGCTCGCATTCACAATCAGCTGCAGCGACTTCGAACTACGAGTATTGCACAAGTCGATAAAACAGATCCTTTTCCCAGAAAACCGTATGTTCTTGATCCGGCCATTGACCTGGCAAACCATCGCGGCCTCGTCGCCCTCAATCGCCGCATACCGCTCGTGGAACTGCTCGATCGTCACCACCCTGTCGCTCGCCAGCGTCGAGACCGACGGATAGTACGTTGCCAACTGCTTCTCGATCACATGATTCCTCTTGCTGAACTCCAGTCTACTAGCGTCGATGCTGGAACCACGGTGGTTCCACCGCAACGCCAACGGCCTCCACAACCCACGACTCATCAACCTGCGGCGCATCGCTGCTCCCATCGCCATACCACTCACTACCCACTACGCTTCTAATGAACAAACAAGAGATGCAACGCTTGACAAAAACCCAACCACCACACCCTACACACGCTCAAGATCTACTGGCTTTCCATCTTACAAGTCAGTCAAACTAAGTCGGTTTCCCGGAGCCTCCACGCCATGTACTTAAACAGTGGCGATCTGAAGGATCCATCAATACGATAACGCAGTAATAACATTTGATCATCACATCTATATGGAAATACAGCGTGCACCAGATCTTCCTACTACTGTACCAAGACTCTGTGCACACTCCTCTGCTCCCGAACCGAACCTCCCAGACACCGCGCGCTCGCCGCCTCTTATATATGGCCTGCGACTCCGTTACCCGCCCTGCGGCATTTCCAGACTGCCACTTCCGCAAGGCCGGGTCACGGACCGCAGGACCCTAGTGCATGGGTGCCCCCTGTTTGGGCTTCCTGTGGCTGCATCGTCTGCAGCGGTTTCTCCGCCGGGCGACCTGGTTCCGGAATGCGAGCTTAAAAAAATACTTGGCCTTGTCGACAATGAACGGTCTGGCTGTGGTGTCCGTCAATTGTGTGTGTCTTGTCTCTCTTCGTTTGTCCACCACGAATAAGCTATCAGTCTCTCTTCACACTATTATTCATATGGCCTGGTTTTCAGCCCAGTGTGCCCTTGGTGATAAATAGTAGTCGGGTTTCTTTGCAAGATACACACTGTCGCTCTACTAGAAGTGATCAACAGGCCAAGTGAGATAGAAAAAAAAAGATACTAGAGGCTAGTTAGAACAGTTGGCTGAGCCTATTGTGACGAGTTATGACTGAGGCTTCGCTTTCACGTAGTAGCACTCGATCGACAAATTACTCAACATGTCCTCCTTCGCGAACTTTGAGTGATTCGAATAATTCATTGATCTTTGAGAGAGATGTGGAGGACCCAGGCTTAATGACTTCAAACTCGCCCAGTAACTCTCTGTCGAAACACGGAAGTACCGCGAGTCTATTGTCCAGACAGTATAGCAACCAGTGCGTGGGACCGCGATCACGTGACGGATCAACGACGTTACCACACTCACCTCCGTTGGAGGGCCACTCGCCAGAGTATGTTAAGCCCAGTCTGGACCACCGTCGCACGCTGGAGAATTTTGTAGCGCCAGCGTTGGACGCTGGGTGCTCGGTAGTGACCGACGATAACGCGAACCTTGACGAAATGGATATTGTCTATATGAGAAGGCCTTCGACCATCGGGCTCGATATGGCTCTTGGGAGAACCAAGAGCAACTCCAGCGCGACGATTACGTCGAGCAATAATAACAATAATAATAATAATGAAAACGGCGGTTTTGGGTCTCCCAGCTCGCCATCGGTTCCGCCTCTGTCGCTGTCGCGGTCGTATTCGAACTCGAATTGCACTCAGCCGGAGAATCCAAGGACGCTGAGATTCTACTCGTACGTGGACATGCTGTCCGACGAGATGGCCCATAACTCGCAGAGCTATATGAGGAAGCCGGCACTATCGTATTCTTTCTCGTCGTCGCATATAAGATCCGGCCCGCAGAGACCCGCAGTGACAGCGAATTTTTCCAATCCGTTTGTCAAGAGACGGGATTCCAGCGCGGGCTCGGGCGCGCTGGCAAGACGCTACTCCAACACCCTCTTGACTAGGTCTCCGACCACCCCGGCTTCTTCGTACTCCCGTCCGCAGCAGCCGAGATCCAAGAGCTCGGCAAACGTGTCCAGCGTGAGCGTCGGCAAGACTGCGGGCAAAGGATTGCCGAGGTCCGGCAAATCCAACTTCCACATCGAGTCCAGCGGCAGCGACGAGCTCTCCACCGATGACGACGAAGAGATGCCGCACCACTCGTCGTTGCCGCCGCCGGCTTCACACACCCTGATCGACCCCAGGATCTCCAGAACGTCTACGCACAGCAGCATCAACAACGGCAATGGCTCAGGTTGCTCATCTCCGCTGTTTGCCACAAGAACTTACTCGAACACAGGAATATCAAACACGCTTGGGGGGCCCTCCATAATAAGAAGACGCGAAAGTGCTGGCATGTTTCCACAGCCCTCCATTAACAACGTTTTGATGTACGATGATACTTTGCAAACTGAAAAGGTTGGCGAAGCCCTCAAACGAAGGATAAACAGCAGAAAGGACAGTGTTTCCACTAACAATTAAAAGGTTTTTGTTATTTTTTCTAATAGTCATAGTTCAATTTCATTTCATGCCGTCGGAGCTCTTTCTTTGTCTTTTATCCTTCAAGATCTCTATCTGGTGGTTATATTTTCTGTTGTAGTCGACATATCACGTAAATATACAAAGTTGATGAAAAACCTCCCTTACAAATAGTCCTTCCGGGCTGCGGTTCTCACGAACCTCCTCAATTGCCATTCAACGTCAGCGTCCTTATTGTCCAATGTGCCCAACCTCAATTCAAACAGCCTCATCTCGAACCTGGGACCTACCTCGGCGAGTTCCACTCCCTCGCGGGTCCGTACATACACGTGTTGTCTGACACTGATGAAATCTCCCTTGTTCACGAACGTAATCACTCGCGGCGAGTCCTTCTTAGGCCCAGGCGGGAACAGGTGTTTCAATATGCATTCTACCCTCTTACCTAGCGTGGTGGTGAAGTTCTCAAAGATAAGATGTGGGTTCACCTCACTTTGGTTACCACGATTCAGTATATCGTGCCTCAACACAACGTTGTGCAATGTGAAATAGGCCGTGGGACCGTGTGGGAAATGCGATATGGTCAGTGACGTGGGGACACCTCTGTGTTCATGCAATACCACCAGATCGGAAGTCCCCGACTTGACGCACGCACTTACAAGATTACTCATGATATAGTTACCTCTGTTCAGTCTGACAGCCGTAGGGAAAAGTAGTTTTATTTCCTTGGCAAATTGAGATAGTCTGGTGCTGGGATCTCTAGACGTCGTTACGATGATTCTGGGATCAGCTAAACCACTGGTAGCCGCATATTCGTCGTCCACTGAATCTGCTGTGACGTCTTTCATGGTCTGATCATATCTGAAATCCTTTTGCAACTGCTCATCCTCCGCCAACTCCTTCGGTAGAGGCTTTCCCTGTGCTAACGCATTCTTTATGACATCTCTTTTCTGTTGAAGTTGGGACTCTTGCAATTCTTGAGCCTTGCGGTACAAGTACTCTCTCCTTTCCCGTGCTTGCCTCCTTAGCATTCGATCCGCGATTATCCAGGTTCAGAGACTCTTATATGACGCTTTGACCGTTCATTATATACCAGCTCATCTCATCGGCAGCTGAAATTTTTTACATAGCTAAAGCCTTACAAGAGAGCGGGACGCTTTGTACGAGCGATAAGTTCATATTAGTTATTAGAATTACATTATGACAGTGAGAAACTACAAATTTCGTCGTGAATAAGCTCTAACTAGGTCTTCTTCCTTTGAGATTTCCATCCGGGTCTTGATAAAGCTATTGTTTTTGTTCTTTGAGGGTATGTCTATCGATTCGCGCCTTGTAGTCTTTCTCGTCGGCCCGTACGCGGATGAAGGCCTAGAGTGTGTGCCTGCTGCAGCCGCCATTGCTAGCCTCTGCTGGTGGACATTGTTCGGTAGGAACATATGGGTAGACAGCGCGGTTGGCAGAATCGTCTGTGCTGCTGGTGGGGCGTTAGACTCCCCCGTGTATCTTTCTCGAGTCTGCTCCGAGACAATGCTGCTGAAACTTCCGCGGCTCGATCTCTTTGCCTCCTCGTACAACGCTTCGGGCAGCCGCTTGTCGGGCGGCGTCACCGAACCGACAGCGTTAACATTGCTTGTCCCAAACACAGCTCTGTTGCCTGCATGCGTGCCGGTTGAAACAACTCGGTAGGGCGTGGAAGCCGCGCCGTTTGCTGTGGTTATCGTCGGCGCGGCGGGCGAGGCCGCCGCGCTTCTGTTGTTGCCGTTTACCTGCTCATTCAGGAACAGTCCGCTCAACAAGCTTCGTTTGATAGGATCGTTTGAGGAGGCTGAGTTCGGAGTCGCGTTGCTGGAAGGCTTGGAAGAGGTGTTCTTGGCAAACAGCAGTTTGTCCCACTGCCTTCTATAGTATTGATCCTCTTCGTCGTCGTCGTGGTCATACGCCTCTTCCTCTTCGTCGTAGAAGGGAGAGTCCTCGTCCCAATCGGAGTCTTCCTCCTCCTCCTCCTCGCTGCTGAAAAACAAGCTGTTGCGTCTACTCGACGGCGCCGCATTCTCGCTCGTCTTTGGCTTGCCAAATAGTGATTCCTGCCTAGAAGGCAGTGCTTTTCGCGACGCCAGGGTGGATGTGCTATTTCGATCTGGTTCCGGCGGCGGAGTCGCCTCGATGTAGAACGTGTTCCTCGCTCTTTCGCCAGGCCTCTTCCCAGTGGCTTCCTCCTTAGCTTTCCGCGATGTAATGACTGTACTGGGATCGAACCCCCTTACTATGACTTGTGGTTCTTCCTTCCTGCTGCTGTGACTGGCAGTACGCTGAATGTGACTCAACGCACTGGTAGACTTATGCTGCTTGACGTTTGCAAACAGCGAGTCCTTACCGCTATGGCTAAGCTTAGAACTCGCCCCAGTGGTCTCTCTTTTCGCCAGCGGTTCCATCCTCGGCACTGCCGGTTTCGCCGCGCCGGACGGAGATCGCAGACCCGGTGTCGAGCTCTCACTCGCAGCCTGACTCTGCGGCTGCCCCAACGGTCGCCTGTTGGCGATCGGATTTAACACATAGTATAGATTCTTCAACCCGTCTCGTTTCTTCGACTTATTAATATCATTATCCTTCAACAAAGCCTTATTCACTATTCTCCAGCTAAGATTATGCAGTCTCTCCCCCTGCTCGATCGATTTACTGCATTTGATCAACGAAGTGTACAGGTCCAATGAATCAAAGAGATGCAATCGTCCCGGAGTAAACAAATTCGGAGTAACTTTTAAAAACTTTTCGCAATCTTCCTCTCTACCTCGCTTATTCATCAAATTATCTTCTTCCCTGTGGCCCTTAGACATGCTAAACGCTAATTCTAAACTTCTTTTCTCTTTCTTAGATTTTGTCCTCAATGGATCATCGAAATCTCACTATAATACCTGAAAAACAAATTAAAGCATTTCAATCAAATTAAACTACTTAAAGACTCCGGAAAAGTCCCCTTCGACGCTCTTAAATCTTGCTCCTTGTAATATATAAAAGCTGATGATGCTGCTGCCAAGCTATCTTTGAAGTTGCTAGCTTGAAATTTTTAGGTCACAGACGCCTGCGGGAACCAGAAAACGCCCGTCCTCGGTGACCTCTTGCAGCCGGTAGCTCCAGGAAGCCGGTTGTGATCATCGATCGACGGCGATGACCTGGAAACGGGCCGGGAGAAGGGGCTAGCGGAGGGTTGCTGACTCATGTTTAAAGTATATGAATAGATGGGAATATGTTAATTAGACAGTGGATCCTTCTGGGCTTAGCATCACTCTTCCAGCAGTTGCTGCTGTTCAATTTCGTCAGAGTCGCCGACCTTCTTCTGGGTCTTGGCACGGGCCTTGTTTGCGGCGCTCTGCGCCTTGGAGGCGACGTTTTGGGAGACCCTCACGGCATCGTCGGCGCTGCTCCAGAACTTGGCAGAGGTCTCGTCGGACCACTGGTCGAGGGTTTTCTTTGCGGATTCGTAGTTCTTGACGGCCTCGTTGTAGGCCTTTTGGGCCTCGTCGGCAGCCTCGTTGGTCTTGTCCTTACTGGCGTTCCACCACTTGCTGCCCGTGCTCTGCACGGTCTTCTTGGCCTCTTGCAGCTTGTTCCACGCATCGTCTACAGCTTTGGACGCCTCCTCACGTGACCTGGTGGTGGTGTTGTGGAGGGCCCTTTTGGTCTCGTCCAGTTCGTCCTGGGCGAACCGGGCGGCGCTTTCACCCCAGCCTGCTAGTCCCTGGGCGACCCTTTGGTCCACTTGTTCTTCCGTCTCGGGCGACTTGTGGGGTTTGAACCAGCCCTCCTGCTTGAACTTTTTCAGCTCGTTCAACCTTTGTTGGGCCTCGCTTGGGCCGATCTGCTTGTTTCTCAGTTGGTCCTCGATCTCTTCCTCGCTGAAGAACTGGGCGTTCTCGCCGAATCCGGCAAGAGACTTGCTGTTGGCGACACGATCGATGTCGATCGATTTTTCGTCTCCGGGAGCAGAGCCGCCCTTCAGCCATCTGAAGAACCCGCCTTCCTTTCTGATTTTCTCGTCCTGCTCGTCGAGCTTGTCTGAGATCTCGTTGAAGTTGTCCTTTGCATACCTGGCGTACTCGTCGGACGCGCGCTGCAGCTCGCGCTTCTTCTCCTGCACGATCTTCTTGTAGTCGTCCAGCTGCTCCTTCAACACAGAGTCTCCCGCGTCAAAGAGACCCTTCTTCGACTCGTTGAACCTCTCCAGCAGCGTGTTGTACTCCTTGTTGGCTTTGTCGTACTCGCCGATCGCGATCGCCTTCGCCCTCTCCGCTTCATTGAAGCCGTAGTTGAATATCGACTTCGTCTTATCCTTGGCGCCCTCAGCGATCTCGTGGCCTTTCTGCTTTGCGGCTCCGACGGCCGAATCCCGGGACTGCGGCTTCTGCGCGACGCCCAGCAGAGCTTCTTTGAAGCTCTGCGAGTCTTCCGAGACCCCTTCCTTAATCCGATTCCACCCTTTTGACAACTCTTGAGAGGTGTCTTCCACAATCTCATTGGCATTACGTCTCTGACGGCTCAGCTCGTCCGCCAGGTTCCTCTGCAGATCATTGGTCATCTCCGTAGCCTTCACCTGGCCTAATTCCTTCCGGTCCTTCAGCCACTTGGCACTATCGTCCCTGGTTTGCTGCAGATCTCTCACCACCTGCGGCTGCTCCTGCAGTGTAGTAGTTGGGCGGACCGACCCCGCCGGATGTAACGCCTGTTTCTGTCTCTCGTTCTGCTGCTGGTACTCATAAATCACGTAAGCTGCCGCTGCCGCAGCGGCACCTCCAATTATCAACCTTGATGACATCTTTTAAGCAAATTCAGTTTCTTTACAGAACTCCCATCCTAAAAGAAGATTCCCAGAACTGCCTTCCAAGGTCCCCTTTATATATCATCCTCCAGCAGCCGCTATGCCGACCAGAAATCCGATCATCCTGAGCGGTCCCCTAATTTCCCAACTCCGCCCTAGTTTTTTTTTTTTTTGCTGTCCGAGCAAAAATCACCAAATCGTGGATCGACTATATAAACTAGGTGAAAACCACTGCTTTTAGACCTCTTGACGGCCAGCTTCTTGTTCAATGGATGGTGCAGTTGCTAGATTCGTCCCCAATAGGGGTATCTGGATCTTCGTAGTGTTTCCGCTTCTTGTAGCCCGAGTTCTTGTTCTTTGTTCTTGCCTCGTTTTCCATTATCTCGTCAAAGTCCGGGACGAAACTGCTTAGCACATGCTCCTCCGTCTCTACGCAGTCGTCCATTCGGCTGCAGATCTCGTTTTCCTCTGTGGCGATCTGCTGTGTGACGCTGTGATCGGCTAGAAGTGTTTCTTTCAACTTCTCGACTGTCTCCGGGGCCAGAGTTTCCGGGAAGACGACCTGGAACTGGATATAGAGATTACCGTGGCCTGTAGGGTTGCTCTTTTCATCGTATTTGGGCATTCCCATGTTTTCGATGCTCTTGAAATGATTCGGCTTGATGAGTTCGCCGGGAAGGATGGCTACTTTGAGCAGCTTGCCGCTCGGGTGGCCCTCGATGTATATGTCGCCGCCACAGAGACTGGTTACGAGCGGGATCTTGAAGCTTCGTAGCACGAGATCGCATCCCCCTCTGTTTACTCTCTGGAACTTGGGATCTCGCACCTGGCTGATGGTGATGATGACGTCTCCCGGTATCACCGTTTCATTGCCAAAACTAGTCTTGATCACCTCGTCAGCCTCGCCGGGGAGGATGATCTTCTGGCCGTGGCACATGCCCGGTTTCACCTCGACGTCGAAGATTTTGCGCTCTTTGATGCAGCCGTCGCCGCCGCACTCGTTGCAGATGTCGCTGTTCTTCATGTAGCTGCCAGTCCCGCCGCAGTCAGCACACGTCTGGGTCCAAGTTTGCACCATGGGACCCATTTTCCGCGTCTGGGACCGCTGGCCCTGTCCGCGACACGATTTACACGTTCTGTGCCGCAGACCGCCGTGGCCTTGGCACTTCTGACACAGACGTCTCCTGTTGAGGCCTAGCTTCGTTGTCTTACCGTCGTACAGTTCGGACAGCGAACATTTCAGATCGTGTCTGATATCGGGACCGCGTCCCATGGATGGCGCAGACCTCTTGTTGCCAAAAGAATGCGCAGAGCTGTCGAAGAACTGTGCAAAAAGATCTCCAGCCGACATGCCCATAGGGGAAGCGGAGCCGAAAAACGATGAAGACATCGGGTTCTGCTGTTGCTTCATCTCGTAGATAGCTGCCTCATCCGCTGTGCCATGCTCGTCATACAGAGCTCTTTTCTTCGCATCGCTGAGAATCTCGTACGCTTCACATACCTCCAAAAACTTTGATTTCGATTCTTCAGAATGGTTGTTCTTATCAGGATGATGCCTTAAAGCGAGAAGTCGATAAGCCTTGCGGATTTCACCGTTACTTGCATCCGGCGATACTTCTAAAATATCATACAATCTACTATCCTTGACCATCGTTAACAATAGTTCAGATTTGTACCCTGTTGTCTGCTTGTCTTATGTGACTAAGAAGTTTCGCGATTCTGCTGGTCCTGAACAAGAGCCGTTCACAACTCTCTCGTACATCAAAATACTATAGCAGTCTAAACTGCACTATATGTCCTGTAAATGCGTGTTATAGCACACAGAAGTTGGCTTCCAGCATACAGTAAGGCTGAACCATTCGGTTTTATATAGGCCATCGCCGCTATAGTCTGTCGCGTTTAAGCTTTTCTTTCCATACTATTCTATAAGTTTCGCTAAAATAAAGAGTATCATAAGATAAGAGCTCATAATAGCCATATGCCCAGATAAAAGCTGAACGTCGATTGATAGCTGTTCTAAATGGCAAGAGGTGAATTGCTACACTTAGGCTCTCCGATTATCCCCACTCACTATGAGATACAGCTGGATATAGATCCTGTGAAGATCAATTTCAAGGGTAACGAGACGATAACTTTCAAGAAAAATGGGAATAAAGATATAGCACTCGTTGAACGCTTTAGGTTGCATTGCAAGGACCTGGTAATTCTGCATGCTGCTTTTGATGAGGGAAAACGCGTCTCGGTTGAATATGATAAGGCGGGAGAAATGGCAACGTTTATACCGGATGAACCTATCAACATCACAGAATCTGAACCACTACATTTCAAGCTTCAATATATCGGCAAAGTTAGAAGCGTTCGTACTCGTCAGGATGAGACAAGGGGAATCTTCAAGACAAATTTTATGAACCAAGGTACGGGCTCATCTGACAACTTCATTATTGCGACGCATTGTCAACCTTCCTTCGCCAGATCGGTGTTTCCGTGTGTTGATGAACCCTCCGTGAAGACGACTTTCCGGCTTGGAGTAAGGACACTGGGTAGGTTCAAAGTTATTTCGAACATGGGACAGTCTTCTTCGGTTGAAGACGAGAACGGGCCGCACAAGACCGTGAGCTTCAAGATGACGCCATTGATGACCACGTCTGTCTTTGGCTTTGCCATCGGAGATTTCGAACACAGCGCCTCGGTAGCCATTCTACCGCGTTCATCCAGAAAACTACCTATCGGTATTTACTCGCCGATGAACGTCAATGATGGTTCATACTGCTTAGATATTGTCCAGAAGTATCTGCCACTTCTGGAGGACTATACCAGTGCTGATTATCCGCTTGATAAACTGGACTTTGTGCTGCTGCCGTTCCTTACCGACATGGCAATGGAAAATTTTGGTATGATTTCTGTTCAAATGGATCATCTGCTGTTGCCGGAATCCTTGTTGGCTGATCGCAACACTAGAATGCAGGTCGAGCAGCTTGTCGTTCACGAACTGGTGCACCAGTGGATGGGTAACTATATTTCTTTTGAATCGTGGGAGTTCCTATGGTTCAACGAAGCTTTTGCCACTTGGTGTGCATGCAGCCTGCTTGAAGCTAACGGCGATCTTATGGGCTACTGGATTTCGGATGACTATTTGTCTAACCAGGTTGAAAAAGCAATGCGTGTAGATGCTGAAGTTGGAACTCCAAGTATTGCAAAGATCTCCAAAGAAGCTTCCGTTAATAAACCTTCCCAGACGCATGATTTATTCGACCCTCACTCTTACATGAAGGGAATCACCATTTTAAGATCCCTTGAGCTTTGTATTGGAGATAAGCTTTTCAAATCTGCTTTGGGAACATTGTTCCAGGACCGGAGATTTCACGAGAAGTGTGTTAAGCCTATAGACATTTTTGTTAGTATGGGCGCCATCTTAAAGTCAGAGAATGTAGCTCGATTCTTCACGTCTTTGACGCAGACTCCCGGTCTTCCTGTCGTAAGTGTGCAAATGACCAGAAAGGACGAGGAAGTAATGACCTACCTGGTACAACATAGACTACTGACTTCAGAAGATCCTGATCTGGAGGATGTACCCTATCATATCCCGCTTTTCATTCAGTTACCGGATGGCCAGCTAGATAAGAAACATGTTTTGATGACAGATCGAACGGTAACATTGGATTATCCTATAGTCGTTTGCAACCATCTATCCCAAGGCTACTACCGAGTGTCATACGAATCTGCTGATTGCTACGAGGAGGTGGCTCGGCAAATAGCGGCAGGAAAGTTGGCTCCGATTGATCTCTTGAAAATCTTCCGGGACCTGTCATTCTTTATCGATAATTCCGCTAAAGAGATTCACTTTGTGGGATTGTTTCTCTTGCTGAAGCACCTTGCATCTAATAGAGTGGATTTGGTGAAAAATCCACAGTACTGGCCTGCGTTGGGCGAAGGACTACAGATTCTGCAAAACGGTAAGTTGAAGGGTCTCAAGTATGCCGCCGCCGACAGCGAAATCTTGGATTATCGGGCGGATGTCCTCAAACCATTGGCAAACAAGATTAACCGAACTAGATCCAAAGCCTGTGAACCTCACCAAAGTCAGGTATTGTCTATATTACAGCAATTGAAAAAGGCGTAAAAAAATTGTACATAGTTAGCATATGCGCTTGGAGGTCGATAAAGCGGTCTATCTCATAACCCATTCTATGGACTAGCAGTTCATTCGTAAAGACGCAAACCTCTTATCTAGGCTCAGAAGCGATGACGTCGTCGAGCTAAAGGAACGGACACTGCTCAGCCTTTTGTCAGATATTTCGTAGTTACGTCTTGACAATGAAAATCGCAACTCTATCCGCTGAGCTATCACAAGAAAGAGATATTCCGCCCACAAGTTGTGAATAGCTCTGACTTCTGGCGAGTAGGATCGTCGCCTAATGTTTCGTACTGCAGCAGGACAAGTGTTAGACCGCTTTATTGTAGACTTTGCCAGTTTCCTGATCTTTGGTCCCCCGGTTGATTTTTTCGTTGTTAGATCATTGACATATTTCTTGATTGGAACTTCTGTAGCGATCTTCACGCCAGGACAGCGGCGAATAATGCTTCTGTGTCGATAGATAATGACATTCTTAGAAGAGAGTACGTCATCAGGGCGGAAAGATCGCAAATCGGTGTAAGCCAAAGTCGCTTCGAGCTCCGCTTTGCTTCTTAGACGTCTACTTCTTGTGCTATACCGCCTTCCCCCAGAGCGTCTTCCGAAAAATCCCCTGTGGAATACAATCCTGCCCTTCCGAGCCTGCTTCTTCAGCTCCCCCCTGCTAGTAAAGTCTGTCCTTCTAACACTCGAATGTATAGCCATGCCCGTGGCAGGTTCAGCTTGCGGTATGCACTCGCTGGACTGCCTATACTGATCCCAATGAATAAACTCGCCAAGGAGGCTCTCTTGTGATTTGCGCATTTTCTGGGCTGCAGTGAAGGTAAATTCAGCGCCACTCGCTACCGGTACTGTTTCGTGGATCTTAGGAGTCGTTGGAGGGCTCGTCAACCTGTTGATCACAGGCGTAAGGATCTCATTCAACTCCTGTGGTAAACTACACGCCGGCAAAGACCTGGATTGCGAGGAAGAATGAGGTGGGCTCGAGCTGCTCATAGTAGGCCTATGTGGCAAATCCGAACTCAAGTCCCATACCCGAATCATGTCGCCCATCGTCATTACCTCTTAGCGTCCACTCTAGGGCCTCCAGGCAACTGTGAAAGTTGAGGCAATCACTAACATTCCTCTAATTCGGCAATTCAACTATTTTAAGAACCATCAAAGCTCGAGTCTTTTGCTCAAACTTCAATCTAGGCACCTTTTTGACCAGCCATCTCATTTTCCATGCCAGTATGTTCTTAGCAGACATCAATCATCGTAGAAACAATAGCAGAGCACTCTTTGGGAGCTTCCAATGCGTCCTGCTGAGCTAACAAGAGGATCAGCAGAGGTCCCAATTGTTCTGGAACTCAATTGTTCCATTATGTCTGGTTTGTGCTGGCTCTTGCACGCAAGCGATCGAGCTGCTAAAACCGAACACGTAAAAGCACAAGACTACTAGCTCCACACCTGGCAGGACAGTCTACAGAACCCATTGAGCTGGCAGAAGCGGTCAAATGCTGCCTTTTGGTGGTGAAGTAGTCCAATTCTCAATTATCGATGAGGTTGAAGAGTGTCGTACAAAGGTACAACTGGATCAGGGCTCGGTGGCGCGGAATAAGAAGGACAGGTCTGTTTATTTGATTCACAACCACCAAACAGCGTAGCCGGTAAGCATTGATTGGTAGTTCCGATTGCTTGTAGAGTACGTAGCGTTACCACGATGGAGAAAATCAGAGAAAAGTTGAGCAACTTGAAATTGGAGGCTGAATCGTGGCAGGAGAAGTACGAGGAGCTGAAAGAACAGTACAAGCAATTGGAACAGGACAATGTGGAGAAGGAGAACCAGATCAAGTCGTTGACCACCAAGAACCAGCAGCTGGAGGAAGAAGTGGAGAAATTGGAGACCAGTCTGGCCGATTCCAAGCAGTTGGCGGATGACTCGCACCACTTAAGGTCTAACAACGAGAACTTCAGCAAGAAGAACCAGCAGCTGGAGGAAGAGTTAGAAGAAAGTGACGCCAAGTTGAAGGAGACCACAGAGAAGTTGAGAGAGACTGACTTGAAGGCCGAACAACTGGAGAGAAAAGTGGTCGCTTTGGAAGAAGAGAGAGACGAGTGGGAGAGGAAGCACGAAGAGCTTTCTGCTAAATACGACGAGGCCAAGAAAGAGCTGGACGAGATCGCTGCTTCGTTGGAAAATTTATAGGAGAGCCGACCAAGCGTTTTAACCACGGCCCCCGTGCGGTTTCAGTATTCTTAGTGTCATTTTTGACTCTGGTTCTAGCCAGCGTCTTGCTCCACGCAATTGAGTCCAACTGACCTATCCTATGATATGATATCCTTACATACTTCACATACCTTGAACTTCGATGCCATCGTCGATTGCGACATCTGGACTATGAGGGTCAGGTTAGGGCGTCGATGAGCAGGCAGGTACAGAGCGGTGCAAGTGAAGGAGATACATACTCTTTATCGGTTGGTTGATCTGTCTTGCTGGGCTGGAAATTGTACTATCTCTGAGGCTCAATGGAGTTCCGGTCTAGGAGAACTGCGGCTGTTGGCGATGCTCCGGCAGCTACCAATACGGTTCATCATCATCACCATCATCACTATCTACTATGCGAATCCGGTTCAACAGGCAGCCGACGACGGCTTTTGGCATCGAGTAACAGCTCCAATTCGATCGAGACTCCCGTGACGGAGTTGCGAAGTGGTGGTGGGAATCAGCATGCGAAACGACAGCCGAGTCCACCATTATCCCAGGCTCATGCATCGATCAAGACGCTTTCTCTGAGCAAACTAACCGCCAAGCAGCACTTGCTCATGGCTATCTGCAGGGATGTTTCCCTGCTGCCGCCGCTGGTGTACATCTTCACTTCGCTGCAGCAGGCCTGGAAGATATCTTTCCGGGCGAAACTGAAGCTTTATGAACCACAATCGCTGAAGGACACGGTGAAAAACCTGCTAGAGAGTTGCATTACGAATACGACAGTTTCACAGCCACAGGATCAGACTTCCACCGGGAGCAGTTTGTTGCTGTCGACACTGACTACCGCGAGAGCCTCTGAATATTTGCTTTGCGCCCTGTGGTGCGTCGTCTCACTGTATCTGACGTATTCCATACTCGATTCTCTGATGGTGCGATGGATTGTCAAATACTCAACGCTTGCGGCCATTCTGCGAATGTTTTCGATGTCATTGATCATAATCACAACCGAGCTCTTGCTGTTGGCCTCGCTATCGCCTGACGGCGACTATTACCTGCATACATGGATTCTGTTGAGCTGTATCATGACCACCGCATACATTTGGCAAAGCTATCTCACTTCCAATCTGAATTACGTGAGTCAAGGCGACTACGACACGGAAGATGAGGAGGACTGTGACCTGAAGAGTTGTGAAGATGTCCCATCCTCAAACAACTCTTCGGCTTCCTTGGCCTCCTCATGCTCATTACCAAGACGCAAAAACAAAAGAAAACTGCGCAAGAGCTTCAGATTTACCAAGAAAAGGACCATCGACCTTTACAATATCATAGTGTTTTGTGTGGTTCCTGTGGGCCTAGCCAGTTTCATCACAATGATTGGATTATTGCGGAATTTGGTAATTCAAAGACTAGATGTGGAACAATTAGGTCGCATGCTACAATCAACATCCTACATCCTTGATTGATGCGTTTACAAAACAAAGTTCTCTGTGCAACTGGCTATCTAATTCAACTGAGTTCCAACCCAAAGGACTCAACCTATTCGCTTACAATCATCTATCTAATGTACAATTAACGAGATATCTCTATAGTATAGAGTCTATACTCTTTGATCTTCGTCATTTCACACGCGCGCAGCTTAAGTCGCTTGAAGATTGATCAATTCAACAAGCAGCGGACCACCATGATCTTAGCAGATAGAGACAAGACCACTGTTTAGAGTTTAGTCGCAATGGTGGTGCATATTCTGGGTAAAGGTTTTAAAGGAAAAGAGGTTATTAAGATAGCACTCGCTTCAAAGTTCTATGGTATTGGAGAAAAAACTGCTGAGAGAGTCTGCTCAAAGCTTGGATTTTATCCATGGATGAGAATGCATCAATTGACTGAAGCTCAGATTATGAGCATCACGAGTGAACTCTCGACTATGACCATCGAAGGCGACGCCAGAGCCGTTGTTAAGGAAAATATCGCTCTCAAGAGGCGAATCGGATGTTACGAAGGTATGAGACATGCAATGAACTTGCCAGTTAGAGGACAACGGACGAGAAATAATGCTAAAACAGCTAGAAAATTAAACAAAGTCGATAGAAGAGGCTATCATACGATGTCAGCGGCCGCCTCGCCGTTGGAAATATGGAAAAGAGCGTTTCATTTGGAATGATAAAGCTGTAATTTAGTTGTCCCATATCCGCATAAAAATACTCATGTATATATAAGAATCCACCATTCTGTTAAATCTCATAATCGCTCGAGAACGAATCCCAGTCATTTATTTCCATCAGGTGACGCATGGTCGGTCGCCCATGAGGACAGTTCCAGGGTTTATCCAGCTCACTTAAGTGGCGAACTACTTTAGTCATTGTAGCTTTCGCTAAGGGTTTACCAATCATAATGCTACTTCGGCAAGCTCTCATGGCAAACATGGAACGAATCTTAGAGCAACGTATATTGTTGCGGTGTAAACCAGAGTTCTCTTTTATGAGATACACCAGCTCATAAAAATCATCCACGTTGAAAAGAGTTCTTTTAGAAACTGGTAAATTGGTTATCTCTATCTTACATCCTTGAGTCTCCTGCTCGTTGATGATCAGCTTAAAGCCGTTTTTCTCAAAAATGTCCAAGTGTTCCATCACCAGCAGCTCATCGATAACACTAAGCTCAACTGGAAGCGGAGCAATCAGCTTTTGAGATTTGAAGGTAGTTGATTTTTGCAACATCTCAAAATTGTATTTTTCATCACTTGCATGCTGATCTATTATGAACAAATCATACTTGCCTCTGGCATGTCGTGTCACTATAATGAATCCCAGATTGAATTGACCAACAACCTCCATTTCCTCAAAATCACTTTTCTTTACTGTTAAGGTCAGATATCTTTCACCTTCATCAAAGTTTTCTAGATCTTCATTTCTCTTGAAGGAATTGACGTGCTTTCCGCTTTGCCGCCGCCCTGACATCCGACTCGCCATAACATGAACCATTCGAAAGGAGCTATCGATGTTTTGCTTAACGACCAAACCATCGCCCTCAAAACGTCTGGAATCATTGCGACCAGTTAAGGAACGATAAGTAGAACGAGGTACGTTGTGCGTGACTCGCCAGGGCACGTCAGAGCGCATATTTACTTCTCGTGGTTCCATGCTAGCGTAAAATGAATCATCTTCTGGATCTTCCTCACTGTCATCACCTTTCATTTCAGACTTTGCATGATCGTCACAACATGGTTTTGTTGGTGACGATGCAGCGTCGCAAATAAAGGCAAGCCCTTCGCTCTTCGAATACTTTGCTTGGTAATCCAATTTTTTTCCCTCTACTTCCACAACGATTGACTCAGTCTTGTGAGATGATTTAGCGTCTTTGTCATTTGATGGGCTGTCCCCTTGAGATGATTTCTTATATCGCTCTAAAGTGTCCTTTAGACTTTGCGATTTAGGAATCTTCGCAGCGTCCTCAGATGATTCTGGAGCAAACTCTTCACTAGATGCGTCATAAAGGCATGAGTCTGATTTTTGAAGCTCTTTGATGTTAACAAACTTGCTTGGTAGTGTCTGTGTCGATGCAGCAGGAGAGGGACTGGCGTTCGATTCCGAAGGAGTAGAAACTGAAGACCTTTCAGAAGGCGTGACATGTTTCCTAGCCATGGGAGTGCTGCTATTTCCGGGCTCTTCCTTTGCCGGAACAGATAACGAACTTTGAAAGCTTTCGTCATCACTAGAGTCATCTTCACAATAATGGCTCTCCAAAACCTGAGAAGCCAATTTTCGTTTCTTCACTTTTGGGTCATCAAATTGCGATAAACCAGACTTCGGCAGTACAAGCTCTTGACTATCATAGTAGTTGATCAAATTCTCTCTGAAAACCTCGATAATGTATCGCTCGTTGTGCAGCATGATTGTTCGTTTGTCCGGGGTCACATTTACGTCCAGAAGTTGTGGAGATAAGCTCAAATCTAGAAAAACCGTTGGAAACTGAACGTTGTTAAAATTGTGGTAAACTTCGTTGCAACATTGTAGGAGCGCGGGATACTCAACCGGTCGTTTATTCACTGAGATGCACTGTCTGTCCTTTGCACTTCTGCCACACCCAAACGAACTCTTAGAGATGTATCCGCGTACCTTTATTATGTAATCCAGATCACGGTAAGCCGGCATGTCGATCTTATATCTGTTCATCATTTTCTTGTATGGGTTCAGATCGAGTTCCAACTCAATCGGAGCGAGTCCCCTCATGCTTGAAGAGCCAAAAATGCTCAGAATCTTTTTTGGCATATCCTGACATCGTGCTGTGCTCAGGATCAGTCTCTTTCGCCGGTTCGAAGTGACGTTCCAGACGGAAAATTGAACATCATCCTGGATGAGAGCATAGGCTTGCAGCAGTGAGAGACATTTACTGAACTGTCTCTTGTGACTTTTCTCGAGCTCCTTCCTCCTAACAGGTAAGTTGTAGAACAAGTCAGAAATGAGAACAGTAGTACCTTTATTGCGTGAAACCGTAGTTTTGGAAATCAGAACCCCGTTTGTATCATATTCAAGTTTGTCAGCTCGTGGCGGCTTGGTCGTTGTAACAACACTCATCCGTGCAACAGAGCAAATCGATGATAACGCTTCACCTCTAAACCCGAGAGTCGTTACCGAGGAGACATCTTGAAAGGACCTTATTTTGGAGGTGAAATGCTTCAACGCTAAAGATTCGAAATTTTCGGAACTGATGCCCTCACCATCATCACTACATTCAATAGATTCCATTCCATAGTTCTTGAAGACCACCTCGATGTTATGGGCACCCGCATCAATACTGTTATCGACGAGTTCCTTCACACAGGTTATAAGATCGACAATGACCTGACTTGACGTTATCTTATGGATATCGTCACCAGCAATGGCTGAGATCCTGGTCATAATCCACCTTTTCAGCCATCGATTGGTCTTTAGTCCCTGTATTTTCAGTGTTACGTAGTCTCATATGTATGATAAAGGTTGCGCGACAGCGATGCTTTGCTTGATCAGATGAGGTAAAGAGCAGCTAATTAAAGCTAGCTCCTGTCGGATGATTTAAGCTAATCGATGAATATTTGGATTGAAAAATGGATGAAAATATATCTTAAATGCTTTCTCAGTTCCATCCTGTACCATCGCAATGTGTATCCAGCTGCTTCTTTCGATATCACGACCTATCAAGCGTTTAATCTACCACAATTTACTCCCATGAATAGGCATCCGGAAGTCCAGGACTACATTGAAGAACTTGTGTTGGATGTTTTGAGTAAGCTAGTTCACATCTACGGATTATCTCTGTGCGTGATGACCAAAGAGGATAACATGTGTATCGAGAGATACGTTCTGAGCTTTGACGAGTTCAGACATGTTGATGACGTCGGTACCCTTACTGAGTCGGAGGTCTTTGACGAGTTCAGATCTAGTTTCAACAGTCTCACGGCTCATTTGGAGAAATTGGATCCCATCAGAGATGATACTGTGGTCTTCGAGGTCGTCATCAATACAATGGAAATGGAATTGGGCCATTTGCCTCAAGGGAGAGAGAGACTGAAGGATAAGGAAGATAAGCTGGAATTTGAGAGAGAGACCAATTGGACCAAGTGCGATGAGGATGAGGGCCTTCCCGAGAACATTGGAGTGTTCAAACCGAAGATTAAGATGTCATCTTTAGTGGGATGTGATGTCGGCCCTTTGATAATACGCAACCATTGCGAGAAATTGCTGGTCTCAGATAACAGTCTAGACAATGTGTACCTTACCAGCCAGGGCAGCAATGTTTTAGGATCTCTCTGACAATCTATGCTTATAAGAAATGAATAAAATTATGTCTCAAAGAATAAATAATACGTAATATATTCTGTCACTTTTTAAGTGGTGCAAATGGACGGTCAGTTTGATTTTGAAGTGCAATGCTATAGCGAAGCCGTGATGATCATCCCAGCTTCATCAGGCTCTTGAGATTTTCGTAACATAGATAACTGATGGAAACCGCAGGGCAGACCTTTGCTAGGTTCGGTACCAGACCTTTAAAGAGACCAGGATAGCCCTCTCGTTGAATTGTCTTCATCAAGACATCCCTGAAACCTGTGTAAGTTGCTGGATGTGCAAAGGTACCTTGGGCTTGTAATCTAGTCCGGAGCAAGTTTATTGGATACACTGCGGTGGCTCCAACTGTACCGCTAAAGGCGCCCATCGGCAGAACGACCAGGTTGCTCAGGGAGACTTCAGACTCTGGAATTGACAACTGTTTCGCCTTTCTAGCAATGTACCATTTTTTCAGAGCAGAGAATGTTCCAAGATCCAGTGCAGCGTAAGGAAATATCCCGACAACACCTACGGTTACCCCCCTGTAGAATAGCTTTAGCCCTCCGGCATGATACATATCTTTAGCGGTCTGCAAAAGCAGTTTATTGCCTTTCACTTGGTTATCGAGGGGTGCGCATTGGATCCTAAATTTTAAAGTGTCAATAGGATAAACAGAGAACTGCGCGACAACTCCGGCCATACCACCAGCAATATAGGTGGAAAACTTGGAGAGTTCACTTGTTTCTCGACAGCCCTCGAGTTTTGTCATCAGCTTCTTCGTCAGCTCGAATGATCCAAATTTCATGGAGCTTTCTGGAAACACCTTAATCACATTCAGCCCGTTTCCAACGTAAAATGCTCTAAGACCGCCCTGTCTATAAAGTGTGGTGATTGCCTTGACGATCGGCGACCTTATTTTCGCCAAATTTGCGTTTGGATTCTTGGCCAGAAGAGACTCTTTAGAGTTGAGTAGAGTCGATGATAGATCTGTCCTTGCAATGAGGAAGACTTTCAGTCGATCTAGCGGTGCGGTACAGGTACGCGATGTCACTCCGGAGAGCCCTCCTGCTATGAAGTAACCGAACCCATTGATAAAATCGTTGATCAAAGTCATGTCACCCTCGGAGGACAGATCTACATCGGCATTGAAATAGCAATAATATGCATATGCAGTATGCAATCTCGAGCCTTCCTTTCTAGGCATCAGGAGAAGGAAATCCCTCCATTGATCATAGGTGATATACCGAGTCTTATCCTCACCTTTTGGTTTTTTCAAAAATGCCCACTTCAGGAAAGTGTTGAATCTGGACGCTTTCTTCTCTACGTCCAGGTTATTCTCCAATTGGGCGAGCCGTCTAGGTTTCGAACAATCCTTATCCAGTTTCGACAGATATTCCGACACCTCTGACAATTTCACTTTACCATCATGATCTGAGTCTAGTCTTTTAAATCCTTTCTCTATCTGTGATTCTGCGATTGAAGCATATTTGCTGAAATCTTCGAGATCCACTATAGAGTCCTTATCGCAGTCCATCGCATTAAATAGCACCATAATAGCTTCGTTACTATCTCTCAACGGATGCCCATCCTTTTCCAACGCCTTCTGCAAGCTCTGGATATCTAATTTGCCAGTTCCATTGACGTCAAGTTTCCTAAAGAGCTGCTCATATCGATCATATCGTTTGTCAGAGTTCTGAGTCGGATCTCTTCGGGGATCATCCATTAGAAACACGGCCTTTTTTGATCACAAACTTCTCACAACACACCAAACACCACAACTCACCCCAGCAACAGATAACTTGCTCGAGAAGCACTCTTTTCAACAGCTCTAAACCGATGGCTTCTTGTGAGAATTCGCCTGGAGATCGCTCTAACTTTAATAACTATGTACGTCTGTCGTTGGATAACCTGTAAAGCTGCTCTGCCGAGTCTGCGAGCCCTCCACGAGTTGAACGCCTTGTCCTCCTCGGCAATCGTAATCTGCTCGAGAGCCGTGCATCGTATGTTGCCTGGTATTCTCGGTTTCGGCCAGTCTTTAACAGTAGGGCCCGGAACCATGGCGACTCACTGAGACTCGACTAGTATACTTGACTGCTCATCAACTACCGATTGCTGAAAAAATAGTAAAGCCAGGTTTGACAGGGCACAACGTCGACCTGCCTCTTTTTTTTTACGATATCATGGCATTTCGCTACACAGCTCTCTTCGATCGTACACTTATATTCGTGCTAATCCCCCAATAAACATTGTAACGCCTTTAAAGTTACTCAGATTCCGTGAATCGGTAACATACCTTTTTTTCTTCTAATTTTTGTCACTGGCGCCAGTATTTTAGATTGTGTCGTCGGCTGCCAGCCTCTTCAGGACAGTGTTTCCTGGCAACTCAGGGCCATCTAAATATTTCTAAGGACTCTACAAGCTAATCTGAGTCAGCGATTACAGACAGACCGCAATTCGATCATGATTAGTCCGCCTATCTTTCGTCTTATCATAATTTTACCACTGGAAAAGTTTTCTACTAGGCAGCGAGCGAGGAAAAAGGATATCTTAAATGCCTTTTTGAGCAAAGGATGAGCAACTTCGAACGCTGATCAGCGAGTTAATTGTGTCTGGAGACTCAGTTCAGCTCTAGTATTTTAGCTGAACGCCTGATATTTAAAGCTCGGTGATCTCGCCTTGAAGTTGTCAAGCAAGATGTTGAAAGCTAACAGCGCAATCATTAGCAGGACAAATGGCCGTGTTGCTTCGAAATTGACTGCAATTGCCAGCTCTAGGTACTATAGATGTACTCCTTTTTTCCAGAACAAGCAGACACATCCTAATGACCCAACTTCTGTCGAAGATTTAGCAAGTCGTCCCGACGCTAATGCAACAACAAGAACCGACTACTACGAATACGAGCGTTTGGTCAAAGGCTCAGGGAAGGATTTTAAAGCTACATGGCTGAATGCGTTGGCGGAACGTAAAGCTCAATTGGCACAGGGAAAAATTATCGATTCGTACGTTTACAGCCATATCAAGTCGACTGATGTCATCGACAAGACAAGAAAGGATTCTTTTGCTTACATAGTGCTGCCATTCAGAGATGATCCTACAGTGGCAGATTTTTATGTGAATGCTGCGGGTCGCCTGAGAATGGGTCAATTGTTCCAAGATCTGGACTCACTGGCTGGTAAGATCGCCTACAAGCACACAGCTCCGGTGGAGCCTATGATTGTTACCGCATCTGTTGATCGTATTTATCTGCTAAAACCGGTGGATAGCATCGCTGATGTGAATATCATTCTTTCGGGTGCTGTGATTTACACGGGTAGATCCTCCATGGAGATCTCTATCACGGCTAGGGCCCTAAAAAGCGACATACCCAAAGAGATCGACGAGAACTCACTATCTGATGAAGATATCTTTATGACAGCATCTTTTACCTTTGTTGCCAGAAATCCCGAAACTCACAAGTCATTAGCCATCAATAGGTTATTGCCTCTGAACGAGCAAGAGTGGATGGATTTCAAACGTGCAGAATCGAGAATGGCTGCCAAAAAGATGCGGGCTATAAACATGAATCTGGAGAAGTATCCACCAACCAAAGACGAGTCGGTACTCATCCATCAGCTTTGGACAGCTTCCAAAAAGCTAGCTAGTTTGAAAGAGAAACCCTCCAATATTATTTTCATGAAGGACACAAACGTTAAGTCTACCATGTTTATGCAACCACAGTATAGGAATAGACATTCCTACATGATTTTCGGAGGTTATCTGATGAGACAAACTTTTGAGCTCGCCTATTGTTGTGCGGCCTCATTTTCCCATTCCCTACCTAGATTCGTGTCCTTGGACTCATTGACATTCAATACTCCAGTTCCGGTCGGCTCCGTTTTGCATATGGATGCTACCGTCGTTTACACGGAGCATTTGCATGAATCAAGCAAGCCCGAAGCGCAATCTGCAGTAGACGGCTCTGTCGATGATAAGAACAACTTCCACTTCCAGCCAACTCCGGTTAATGAACTTTCCTTGAGAGAAAATGACTTCTTATCAAAACCAGGTACCTTGATTCAAATCAAAGTCGACACTAAAGTTCAGGAATTGGCTTCAGAGAAGATCCAGAAATCGGGGTCTTTTATTTATTCTTTCTTCACTCCAAGAGATGCTGATGAAGACCATGTAGCAAAGCCTGGTTATTGCACGGTCATTCCTGAATCCTACTCGGAAATGATAGAATATGTTGAAGGCAGAAGACGTGCAAAGGATACGGCAATGTATGCTAAGTCACTTAAGGCAAACTCCCAGTAGATAATCATGTTGTCGTTCGACTTTTCGCTATTTCTTCTCAACTTTCCATATTCTTGCAGCCTGGGATTCTTACTGGTTTGGTCCATAGCTTGATAGTATGATTAATACCTTAAATGAATTACAAACTTTGAAACATCATTACTTAGTGATCTTTATAAATGCAGTGACCATTTGTCGATTGAAGAACAGATTGATATCGTCCTATGCGCCGTAATTGATCATATTTTCTCCGGGAAATGACCTTCGATCTCCTCCGCCTGTCCTATGTCGACTTTACTTTGGTTTTCGGTCTGAACCAATCTCTTATTGCTAGGTCGCCTATCAGGCTTGGCACGGTGTATCCAGTTATAATTTTGCCCATCTTTCACAGGAACGAAGTCGTCTGAAGAGGAAGTTGAAGGTGATGTGGCAGATTTAGAGTTCGGAGAAGTGTTACTATGCTCATCAAGGATTGGAAGCACATCATTCTCTGGCGTGAATTTCATTGCAGACCTTGAAGCAACCGAATTGGATGATTGGGATTTGGAATGGTCATTACAAAAGACAGAGTCTCTCATTCCCAGGGTGGATTTTCTTGGGTCTTTATTGATATTCTCTCCGTCTTTGATCACAGTGTTCAGAAGATCAACCGTGGAGACAGTACTTGTTGATATACAACTGTCCCTCCCTCCTTCATTGATGCGCAGTGGAGAGCTCAATTTGTACCTCCAGGACTTGCGATTTGCTGGCTCACTATCGATGTAAACCGAAGAGGACCTGTTCTGCGGATCAAAAAACTCTGCATCGGGTTTCAGTAGGTTATCGGTACTCCGTGTGTCATGGCGAAGGTCTTCAGAAGCGACAGAGTTGCCTTTCTCATCCACTGTTGAAACGTCGGAATCGGAAGACGATGACTCGTCCAATTTCATGGCATTTAAAGCGGCCAATCGTTTCGCACCGGACGTAGCCGAAGTCTGATCATCCCTGAATGGATTGAGTGGTGTAATTGCTTGCTGATTCGGTCTGTTAGCTGGGTTGTTCACATCGGGACCACTAATATTGGGCCCTTTTTCATTATCCGAGCTCTCTTTCCTATTGTTTCTGCGACGCCAGAACACTAATAACACAATAGCTATTAAAGCTATCAGTCCTAAGGGAATCGCCACGCCGCAAGCGATCGCAGTAGTTTTATTGGAGTTTTTCTTTAGCGGCGGCTCGCTGGAGGCACTTGCACTGGATAGTGTTGTAGCTGTCATAGTCGAGGAAGCAAACGATGTGGAAGAAGAGGGCAAAGAAGTACTCGAAGAGGAGCTGGACGATGATGTAAGACTGCTAGTGTGGTTGGTATGATTGAACCTATCGTCCATGCCGATTATCTGGAAATCCAGCCCCTGCGTTTGAGAACCTCGAGAGGCTATCAATTTCATAGCTAAGCGATCAAAATCATCTGGGACTTGGCCATGCAAAGTCATGTTTGAAGACTCGAAATTAATCCAGTCATGAGACTGTGTTGAGTTAGTGTAATTGACGGAAACAGTGGTTTGCGAATAATCTGTAAACTGAGATGGCAAGAAGTTGTATTGAAACCACTCTCCTCGCGTAGCATTCAAATTTGACAGTGCAGAAATGGCAAACAACTTGTCCGTAGATTCGATCATGAAGTTCAAGTAAATAACATCGTCGTAGATGTCGTGAACAGCCACAGAAAAGTTGGTTGAGTTTGATGACAGCTCGCCCATAGGCATTGTACCAGATAATGTATCGTTGCTCAACTTAACCCAGGATGGTGCGCCGACCAGCTGAATCGCACCAAGATCCTTGGTTTGTACTGCCTGTTCATCAAGATAAACATAGTTTAAGGGCAGTTTGTAACTGAAGTCTCCAGAAGATGTAACGTTAATGATCATACTGTTCTGGATCGATGTCGTAAGTTCGTGAGCACCAATCACAAGGTGAAAGGGAATACTGACACCCGAGAATCCTTTGATATCTGTAGCGGTTAATACAAACCCGTAGGAGATTTGGGGAGCGATGTTCGAGTTTACCACGGGGGCAGTTCCACTGAATTCCAAGTTATTCGGGTCGAACGTGAGCCAATTTGGTAGAGGAGCATTATTTTCCAAGGACTGCCCATAGTAAGCAATGATAGGTTGATCGCTAGTGAAAGTAGATCTATCGAACGTAACATTGAATATCTCATTCGGAGTCAAGATAAGGCCGTCCTTCCCATTAGTGGATCCGTAATTCTTCAGAAGGGCTAGAAGATTGAAGTTATCAGCGATCTTAATGCTAGACTGGGCGGTCAGAACTAGCTGATAACTCTTACTAAAACTCTCACTGTCCGCAGGGTCGGTTCCTTCGAGCGTGATATCGAAGTAAAGTGTCTCGGCTCCATCCTTGAGAGTGCTGGAATCTGGTGTTCCGGAAAATGTCCTTGCTGAAGAATCGAACGACAGCCATTGAGGAAGGTTTGTCGCACTGTATGAGATTTGGGAGCCTTGGCTGACAGACGATTTGAACGTGTCATTGGAAATCCGGAAGCTGAACGCTTCGTCTATCCTAGCTACTGGCGGATATTGTTCATCCAAGGGATACGCTTCATACGGTTTACCCAGTACCACGGTCCATGGTCCCAGTAAAAGAATCCACGGTAAGAATGTCAGCATGGAAACGGTTCGCAACATTGCAGTCATAGACTATACCTAGATGAAGCACTCAAAAGCCTCTTCCTTCTCCTAAGCTCCTATCAACAGAGTTGTAAAGTGAAGTAAAGAACATTAAGTTTAACACCCTCAGGTGGACCTGAGCTTCAAAAACCTGCCAACGCATCAGTACCCACAAACTGCCATCTAATGCCATCGAAGATACACTAGGAATTAGCTGAAACAGGAAACCAAATCCTCGCCGATCTTGGAATTCTTCAAGTTTCGTGATGTTACAAGCAGTCGGACGCGAAAAGTGGCATATTTCGCGTTAAAGAATGCATCGAGACACGAAATACAGCCAACCTAATACCCTTGGGCCTCCAATCAGTACTAACTCTTTGCGAACTGGGTCCCAACCGTAGCGCAAAGAGCGGGAGAGTCCTGCAGCCTTGCTGAGCCGTCGTCCAGGTGTCTGATTACAGCGCAATTATCCCTGGCGCAAGGCGTGTAATAACCGTGCCTGACTAGGACCACGGCTCACGACTTGTATGGCATCGCTCCTGCCCCGCAGAGACCTGCCTCGGCTGTACTTGTACACCAGGACTGTCTGGACAACCGTTCAGGTTGAACAAGCTGCATGAACGAGCCGCGTCGACAGGAACACATTGCTCGGCAGCGATCGTAGCAGCTGGACCTCGAGGATCCTTCAAGGAGTCCCAGTCGCCCGTTTTGGGCGTCGAGTTGGCCTTGCATTCACTTCTCTTGTCTGTAGTATTTGGTGTTGTGTATGGGCGTTGAGTTCAACTAACGCTTGCCCCTATCAAATTGAACAACAAGCCTTCGAAACAGAAGGTATTAGCAGCAGATAGAGAGATTGAGTGTCCCTGAGGTTGTATAGCTGGCGAACTATGCCGAAACTGGAACAGTTTGAGATTAAAAAGTACTGGCAGATTTTCTCCGGTCTGAAACCGGCTGATAACAAGGTTAATCATGACCAAGTGCTTCCGATCCTTTACAATTCGAAGCTAGACTCCTCTGTGCTTAACCAGATATGGTTTTTGGCGGATATCGATGACGATGACAATTTGGATTTCGAGGAATTTGTGATTTGCATGAGATTGATCTTTGATATGGTAAACAAGAATATTGACAAAGTTCCTGATGAGCTGCCGGATTGGTTGGTGCCAGGAAGCAAAGCAAGCCTGATCAAGGAGAGAAAACAGAGGAAGCAGCAGGAAAATGCAGATCTTCCAAAGCAAGAGACTCCGGAAGTGGACTGGTATATGTCACCGGAGGACGTCACGCAGTATGAGAAGATGCTGGGGACGTGCGAGCGATCCAGAGACGGCACAGTAACTTTTCCTTCGTTATCGTGGATGGTCAAATCGAAGTTTTTCAACATTGGGCCCAGCGACATGGATAAAGTCTGGAACTTGGTTAATCCGAGGAATTTATCTTCAATCGATAAAGATCCTGCATTTTATTTTATTCACTGCCTGAGACAGTGCAACGACGTTGGAGCCAGAATTCCTTCTGAACTTCCAAAGGCTTTGGCAGACATATGCAACAAAGAAAGAGTCTCTTACGATTTGAAATCTGCCCAGGCAGATGTGAAGAAGATTGTGAAAAATGATGAAACAAAAGCAGACACTACTCCTCGCAATGATACATCGGCTTTGGACGCTCCGGTTGATACGATCACCGACGTTGATGCCTTGGAGAAGGAATTGGCACTGCTGGATGCAGAACTGTCTAGAGCAAAAGCAAACAACGAATCCACGGCGGCTCAGAACACGGCAAGACAATTAAGAGAGCAATTTGAAGGATTGTTGAAATACAGGCAGCATCAAACCCTAGAGCACAGTAAAAAAGGACACATCTCGATACCAATAAATAGTAGGGCCGTCGCGGAAGATCTTGATAACATTGAAGAGCAGGTCAATGCGCTTGAATCGTATCTGAGGAACAAACAATCGGAATTGCAATCATTAGAACGTGAAATAGCGTCGTTCCGTTGAGAAGGTTTTAACAGTATTGAGTTGTGTACTTTAGTGTTAGCTTAATTTACAGATTTTTCTAAAGCTTACATGCAGTGGTTACATATGCTGCCTATTGGCTGTCCTTGGTTTAGCCCTGATAATATTATCCACTCTTAGTAGAACCTCGGCTGCCTCGGACGCGGAGCTCACGACCGCCTTTTTCAGCTTGTAGCTCTCCACAGTACCCAAATCTCTCATGTCTGCAATTACGCCGTTGGTCAAGTCGAGGCCTGACGTAGACATCCCATTATAAATTGATGACCTCAGCTTCGCTACCAGCTCGCTGCTGTCGAAACCTGCGTTGTCAGCTAATATGGCTGGCAACTGTCTCAAGGCACGTGCAAACGCCTCCACAGCCAAGGCTTTCTTGCCATCAACGTTTTGTGCGGCAGTGTCGACTGCTTTCGACATAATCATTTCTGCACATCCTCCGCCAAGAACGGTTCTGGTCTCCTTGGTCGTTTGAGATAACACAGAAAGAGCATCATGCAACGAGCGTTCGGCCTCGTCCAACACTTGATCTGTGGCTCCCCTCAAGACGATTGTACATGCCTCACCCGCTTTGCAGCCGCTAAATTTCAAGAAAGATTCCTCTCCGATCATGATTTCTTCGATGAGATCACATTCTCCTAGTTTGCATTTATCTGGCTCATCGAATGTGGAAACGACCTCACCACCTGTCACTAGCGCCAGTCTCTCCACACCTTCAAAATCAGCATGCTCAATCGAGTTAATACCCAGATCAGTGAAAAGTTGTTCTGGATAGTCGTATATCAACTGTCTGTTGATGAAAGTGTTGATGTTAAACTTTGAAATTTTGGCTATTTTGTTCTTCATCTTTTCCCGTTCCGCCTTCTCCAGCTGAGCCAGCTTGGAAGTAGAATCAACCTTGAACTTTGTTCCAAACACTTTAACCTTGTCTGTGTCTAGAGAAGTGTTTGCGATCAAAATCTTTGCATTCTCCACTCTTGTCGGTTGGTTATTACCGAATTTTTTGGCAAGAATAAATCCTTCGTCAAGGAAAGACTCAGATAATTTGCCACCAAGGATCTTAATTATTTGAATATGTTCCAATTCCGTCGATCCTTTCAATCTCAAAATCGCATCAGTTGCCAACTTGGCGAAGTAGTCTTTGTCTTGGGATAAAATCTTAGAAGACAGAGTGGTTTTGGCAATGTGAACTAAATCGTCGTGGAATTTCACGATATCTTCGGAGTTATCCACGGCCGCTCTCTCCAATCCTGTCAGAGCTGCCTGTGAAGCAATCCTGAACCCTTCTATAATCGTCTGCGGGTGAATCTTATATTGATCAATCAATTTCTCAGCCTCTCTAAGTAGCTCGGCACTCAGAACGGTGACACTGGTCGTACCATCTCCAACCTCATCGTCCTGAACTTTACTAATATTGACCAAAACCTTGGCTGCTGGATTGTCCAATGGAATTGACTTAAGAATCGTGGCGCCATCATTAGTAACCATAGATGAATCACTGGATGCACTTTGCAACAGTTTATCCATTCCCTTGGGCCCAAGAGTGCTTTTGACTAGATCTCCTACGGCAATAGCGCCCACAAACGCAGCCATACGAGCATTTTCAGCTCTCTCTTCCGTTACCTGGTCCCCAAAAATCTGAACACTCATCCCAAACGCTCAATCTCTATCTTCCTCTGATCCTAATAAGACCTTGAACTTCCACATCGATAGTCTTAAACCTATCAATTATGAGCATCAATACAGGCCAGCTTGAAAATTTGCCACACTATACGGCTCTTCAGATCACTCTTAACGTTGAGATGAAAGCATATTTTAAAGCACTTTAATTCACATAATAAGCTAATTGAAGGCTAAAACTACTTCAGTAGCAGTATTCTTGTTTGGAGAGATTGTAGCTAGTTGCATATCTTTACTGGGTTAAAAGAAGTTGACTAGTTGTAATTTTATGTAATGGTTTTTTGACGGACGTCTGGCAAAGAGCTGCCGAGTGAACTAAACATAAAAAAACTTGTCATAGAACGAGTATGAAAGTGATGTAGTTGGGAATAGTCGGACTTTGCTGTCATCTGTTGTTCTATTTCCTTTCGTTACTTACATAAGAATACCTTAGATATCTAAGGATCAGCTTGCAAAAGCCTCTCCACTAAACTTGACGGCTTTTTCGAACAACAATGCATCATCATTCTTTATCAAATTGTGTGACGCTAATGCTGTCAGAACACGAGAACAGTGCTGCAAAAATTCGTGAGAGCTGGAAAACTGTTGTTCCAGATTTGGCGTGGATTTATAGGTACTGAACTCAGTGGCAATCAAAGTTAATGCATCTGCCTTTGCGTTGCCGTTATGCAGGTATTTTTGCAGGAAGAATTGCCACATCATTGCCATGACAGTATTTGGCGTGGTCAATTTGAAGGGCATGTTTCTCACTATTTTCTTCTGCCACGCTTCTCCTTCGAGCGAGACTCGGTCAAACTCGCCGGAGGTTAATGAGGACACGATGACGGCTTCGTACATCTCATTCATGTTCGCCTTGACGTAGTGTAGGTGATCTCTGAAGATCAGAGTCTTCTTATCCACTGGACCGTGGTAATTGGATGGTTTTTGTTCGATTTGATACAGAGTCAACAGACGTGTCAAAAGAAGCACGTAGAGGGATTCCTGAGGATATGAGCGCAAAGTGGCCTGCGACAAGGCCGATTGAGCAGAAGGCACAGTATCTTGAGACAGAGACAAAACATCCAGCTTCAAGAATACAAGCAGAATTAGGATAGATTCGTGGAATTTGGGATCGACTGACATCTCATTCAATTTTAGGAATACTGAACCCCATTCGGTTGGTTTTAGAATTTTTTTCTCCAGGTCAAGATCAAAGAAATCGAGCTGGTACAGAAATCTGAGGAAACTAGTGGACAGCAGATCAAAAGGTGCGAGCAGCTTTTTCTCTGCAGGCACCGAGTTGGGAAAAATCACATTGTCACTAATAAAGTCGTTCCCGAGGTCATCTGAATTGTTTATCAACGTAATAAAACTCTTCATGCTGAACTGTCTTTCAATGTCATCGGTCTTGACTATCAGCCTATTCAGCTTATCAAATATTGATGGCATAACTCTATTAACCAGCACCGTCGCATCTTCAGGAGCAAACCAGTTTACTTGCTTTATTGGTTTGATTTGATAGTATCTATTGATTGGTTGCGTTAAGAGATTAATCTCCTTATTTTTAAAGAGGTCAACGGATTTTTTGACCAAGTTTCTGTATGAATTAGTAGATCCACCAACGAGTGGTGGCTCTTCTGGATAAACACCTGTAGTGATAGCGTCAAACAATTTACCGGAAACCAACCCGAGAGATTTGTAGAAGTAATACTCGGAGGGAAGTTGTTGGGCAATGAAAGCATGAACATCGGAGGGAACTGGCTTCCGCGTTAAGCTTGCGGCTTTTGAAGGTTTAGAAGCCATCCCCTTATCGCTGGTAGCATGGCTCTCTCCATCACCTTGATCGGTCTCGAGGTAATCTCTAATATTCTCTGCTTCAACGTAGAGTTCAACCTTTCCGGAGTCCTTCAAAACAGGCATATATCTAAGCGCGGAGACACCCTTCTGGTATTTGTCAACAAATTCCACGCTCTCCGTCTTTATTGGATTGGAGAATTGATACGCATAAAAGTTCGTACCTGTGGTCACAACCATTTCTAGTGCAATCTCGAAGACTTGCGATGCGGGGTAAATTTGTAAAGGCGGTAAGGTCACCGGTTGCAAATCATTACCGACTGCCATCGCGATGTCAACAAATTCCTCATGAGAACAATTGAATTCTCTCAGGATCCTCGTTTTATCGATAAACCTGAACTCTTTGTTCGGAAACTCCATCCCCAGGATGAACTTATCGACATCCGATAGCATGAGACAGTCAGTAGGCCCATAGATCGCATCGATATAGCCGCTATTCATCAGGTATGACAGCTGGGACCACGAGGTGTACGGTGCGACTTGGTAGATTATGTCGTTATCAATGAAATAGGCAATCAAATCGGAATAAAATCTCTTTGATTCGATCATCGTGTTATATCTGAACGGTTCTTGAGGCTGAATTGGCTGATCAATGTACGACGTCTGGTTGCTGCTCCGCAAGTTGTTCCATTGTGTCCAACCTCTGTGTCTCTGAATGAAAATAGCCTCCTTATTAGCACTCACTGCTGAATTCGCCGAATACATAGCAGTGCTGCTAGACGTCGACGCTTTCGAACCGGGCGAGCTCATTGCCACGGCAGCAGCCTCAGCTGCATAGCCATTGAGATAATCGGAGTTTTCCAATTGATTGCTAACCATACTTCCATTGAACACGAACACGGGGGTAATGTTGTACTCCTTAAAGATCTTCAAATCGCTCTCCAAATACATCTTCAGACTTGTAGGAAAGCCCCCAATGGCATCAAGATATTGCTCCCTCTTGCTTGTCAACAATCTAGAGACGTAGTGGTTCACATCAACCCCTAGAGCAGCATTCTTAAGGGCTTCGATCGGGTACGATCCCACCAATCCTCTCTCAAAGAGATATGACTCCAGAGACTTGATAGCCATTGCTCGATACGTGTAAAGCTAACCACAAAACCGAGTCAATCTCGCTCTGCCACTGTTATCCCGACACTCTCAGTTGATACAACAGCCCGCCGTAGAAAAAAACCAGCTGACAACCAAGATATCCAGTTCTGCCAATCACGCCCTCTGAACAACGAGCAATCCAATCGGAACACTCAATGAGCCAAACACAAACTAGATAACTAGCCTACTTTCAACTGATTAGTTCTTTATTTATTTAACTTGGTGATTTTTGTCAATTTGTCGCCTATGTGGCCGTATCATGAGATAAGAACATATAAGGTTCTTAACAGATTCGAATTCAGGTTTAAATAAAGCAGAGATGGTTGATTAACGAGCAGTCAGGACAAGATTTAAGACTCAATTCTACTCCTTTCAGGTTGCAATTAGCCATTAAAGCCGTCAGAAACTGGTGTCGAGGAAGAAGTCCGCGAAAATCGCAATTAAGGATCGTCTAGCATGAAAATACAGCTACTGCTTGCGTTTGCCACGCTGTTTCAATGGTTTTGTATGGCATTGAGATACGACAAGCTGCTAGAAGAGTCGAGGAAAAATTTCGGTAATGTTATTGAGCTGACAGATACAAATTACAAGCGCATACTTGGAACACCACGGGATTCGTACATTCTAGTGTTCCTTACAGCGTCAGCTCCTCAGGTTGGCTGCTCGATTTGTTTGGAGGCGGCAGATGAGTTCAAGATGATTGCAAACTCGTGGTTCAAGGACCATCCAGATGCGGTTTCCAAGAAAGGCCGCGAGGCGAAAAGCCTGTTCTTCGCGAAATCTGACTTGAAGGATCCGCAACATATTCCTCAGATCTTCCAATTTTACTCTTTGCAGCATGTGCCACGTCTGTTCCTGTTCGCTCCTGGCGGAGATATGCAGAGTTACCAGATCATCGATCTGGCAGGAAACGCAGGTAAAGACCGCGCCCTGCAGCTGATCAGCTCGTTGAAAGCAGAGACCAAGATCGAGGACTTTGTACTCCATTTGCCCGTCGACTGGTCGTTATCCATTGCCGTTGCGTTTGTCACCTTTACTGTGGTGTACCTTTTCAAGAGACACTCGGAGCTCATGTCAAGGCTTTTCAGCTTGAGACCTCTGTGGGCTGTTTCGTGGACATTTTTCGTTATCCTGATGCTCGGGGGCTACATGTACAATAACATCAGAAACGCACAACTTGCAGGTGTTGGATCCAAAGGTGAGATAATGTATTTCCTGCCGGGTCAATCCCAGCATCAATTCAAGATTGAAACGCAGGTTGTAGGTGTAATATACGCCTCGTTGACAGCATCTCTGTTAGCTCTCATTGTTGGTATTCCAAAATTGCGCGACCATTACCAGGGGTCTTCATCGATGACATTGCTTGAGGTGGCTTCGAATATCTTGTTAGCGGCGATCGTCTACGCCTTCTTCGCCGGTCTCACTTCTGTTTTCAGTATCAAACAGCCGGGATATCCTTTTCAATTGATGAAACTCTCTTCACTTTTCAAATGAGAAGTCCAAAGCTCAATCTCACCATTTCGTTATGCTGTGCGGCTGCTATCTATCTCTGTATACTGTAGTTTAAACAGTAAGCGAAGGCATATGGACTAATATCGATTAACCAACCTTTCACCCCTCAGCTTGATCTCATTCAACCGTTTGGTAACTTTGTTCAGTCGTTTCTCCAGCTCCCTTACTTTCAACGCAGACTTGGCTATATCCTCCTTGTCATAAAGGAGTTCACTCTCGCATTTCAATGAGTTTCGACATCTACGCAGTAACAGCACTAGCAGAGCCTGGGATTCTCTTAGTTGGTTGATCGATTGATAAATGCCATCGAGATCTGTTGACAAGATAGAATATACGCACAATTCGACCGCGTGGATGCCACTGCCCTCTGTATCCTCAGGATTTGATTGCATCCATGTAACGGATTGTAGTTACCTGGATTCACAGTACCTTATTCTTTAAAGCTCTTATTAAAGCTTTCACAAGCGCCTTACGGGCGATGCCAGCCAAGCCGGTATTATAAGCTTCAACAAAAAAAACCAATGATACATAAGAAAACTAAAGAGAAGTGAGCTTTATTAATCATTTAAACAGCGGCATTGTACACGCCTTGCGCCACATAATGATTCTTCTTGCCGCCAAACATCGTCCGGCCGAGCTTACCGATGGTACCAAAACCGGCACCAACAACAGTGGTACCAACCTTCAAACCCGTTCCTAATCCCTTTTGTGCGATGTCGCCGACCTTTTTTTCGGTCTTCTTAACATTCAGCGTATATCTTGGAGAAAATTGGAATGATAAATGAAGCACACCACCGTCGCTTCCATCCTCGGCGACGACAGGTACATCCAGCTCAGTTGTGCTTTCTGGGTCAATCTTTGAGAGGGGAACAACTGCTCTACCAATCAAATCATCTGCGTTTGCAGCGTCCCAATCCATGACCTTGATGCGCAGATAGTCGTTGACTCGGTTATGGATCACTATGGTTGCTGACTGGTTCCAAACGGGATCCAATGTCTTTCTTTGATGGTGTGTCTTAAAGATTGGATCCTTATCATCGTTTAAATAGAATTTGAGGAATGGATCGGAATAGCCATTCAAGTCTGCGGAAATTAGATGTTCAGCGCTCTTAGCGGTGACAGTCAGATCTCCAGAGTTGGTAATCAGATCTGCCTGTGGAAGCTCTGAAACGGCAATTGGAAACCATGATGCTTGAATCATCAATTTGGCACTATTAGCTCCTGATAAGGTTAATATAGATGGCTTAAAGTAACAATTTTTGATCAGCTCTATAGTTGGTATTACAACTTCACAAATGCAGTCCTCCGCCTTGTTTGCATTTTTATTTTTAGTCACTCTGAAAGTAGCTACTGAATATTCAAGCTCTTTGATCATCACATCACCAGTCCATCCAGTAGTGATACTTCTGGTAGGTATTTTGGGACTAACAAAACGAGGTTCGCCGCTTCCATCAAAAAAGGCCTGAACATAAAGCCCAACTTGAGGCAATTCTCCGCTGAAAACTGATAAAGAGAAAATACCAGCGTTGTACTGCAACAGCTCATTAAAATCAAGCTTCATCTTGTTGCTGCACATGGTCTCAATATCCTCAATATCCATCTGCTCTTGCTTTAATTGCTCTTTCTCTTCCTTAGACAACTCCTCCGTCTTCCTTTTAGCTAGTATAGCCTTCCTCTCTTTCAATTGATCAAACTCTTGTACTTCCTCCAAACTTAGAACAGGCAAAGCAGGATAGAATGAGACATAGTAGGTCACTGTACCTTTGGTTCCCTTTTTGAAGACTAAACGTCCTGTCCTTGGTTCGTTATCGACCTTCTCAACGTATCTGTCGTCAGGTCCCTTCTGGAACATGTTATCAAGCTTGATGTCAAATGATCCCACAGAGCGATCCTTCTTAACAGTTTCCACATCCATCACTTCGATAGAGAGCTTTTGATTGGTGGATGAGATTGCAACATAGACGGCCCGATTCCATATTGGGTTCAGAGTTTGCGATTTGGCTTCTGTTCTGGCTCGTGGAATACCATTTACCAGTACTCTCGCATAGGGATCAATCTTGCCCACTTTCTCCAAGTTTTTTAAGTCTTCAGCTTTGTTCAAGAGAATTCTCACAACTCCAACTGGTGGCGTATATCCAATTGCATTAGTTCCCACATCGAGATCAACAGGTTTCCAAATAGCTGCGACCTTCAATTCAGCCTGTTTATCTCTGAGTGGGATAGCTTTCTTATCAATCTGGGTTCTATCAATGAGATCATTTAGTGATTGCACTGTTTTCGTGACCACCTCGCCCTTGGAATCCTTCACGACCAACCTGCATCTTGCTTTACGGCGGTCAGAAATGACTGCTTCATAGCCTTGGTTCCAAATCAAACTATCCTTTCCAGACGCTTTACTTGTTGTCAAAACTAGTTTAGCATTTAGATACAACTCAACAAACCCTGTAAGTTTCTCCTTAGCAAAGCCTGGACCAACAAGTTCCTCAATTGTAATCTTCGTGATACCTGTATTAAATTCTGGCTGCTCTTCTACTGTGCCGTCTGGCAATTTCTTAGGTTCAATAGTAGGGAAAAATTGCAAATCAAATGTAAGCGTCCCAATTGGTTTAGAGTTTCTCAAAAAGTTAGCTTTAAGGTTCTTCTGATGACTTTTCTCATGAAGCGATGTCAAATTGTGTTCAATTCTACCCAGAACTTTATCCTTCATTCTTTCTCGCTTGTCAAGAATGGTGATCGTAAAGGGATCAGTAAACGCATTCACGAGAATGTATAAGCTTTCATCCCATACGGGATTCAATGAATCTCTAACAGTTCTGGTCTTGGCGACAACTTTCCCGCCAACTTCGAATGCCAAATATGGATCGATAGACTTAGCGAGCAGCCCGGTGGAACGACTTAGACCTTTAACATTTTTTACCGTTATTTCCAGAACACCAGCTGCGACAGCGGCACCAGAAAGAAGCTGGGGAATGTTTAGCTGCAAAGAGAAAGGAGGCAGCAGCATAGGTCCCGCGTATACCTGAGCGAGTTTTCTAATAGTGGGAAACAACCCTGGAAGAGACATGACTTCCCAGTTGAATATGAAGTCCCCTAGGGGGCGTGCAATAAAGTCTATGTTAGGAACATCCAAAAGCTGAATGTTAATTGTTTCCACATGGGGAAATGGAGTCATGAGCTTGAAACGAATTCTGACATTTGCCCTCAAGGAAAAGTTGGAAACGTGAAGGGGAATGGTGAGCCCGAAGAGCTTAGCTTTCACGACAACTTTCTGATTAACGTAATTTCTCAGCTGCTTAGCGTTCATGTCGCACAAAACATGTGGCGTGAACGAGACGCCCCAGTCCATTACAACTATGTCAGACTCGGTATTTTGGAAAGTCTTGACGGTGTCAATTCTTGGTGGTTTCACACCCAGGGTAAACTGATCAATCCAGAGTGCTTTAATGAATGGAGGAATTGATGGATTGGTAGCAAGCATCTCGTTGACCTGCTGCACAATCATTTGGGAAACCGCAGGTTCCAGTCTAGGCCAATACTTGTCCAGAAACGTATTCAGCCATTCCAGACTCTCGTAATCGTCTTCAATTTTCTGCACAGTCAGTTCTCTCTGCAATTGATCTCTGATTCGGGATCTGTACTTGATGGCTGACGTTCTATACAGAAGAGCGCTCACCAGTCCGATGAAAAATACTGGGGCAAAAGAGAATTTGAAGTGCCCGATACCAAAAGACAGAATTCCAGTAATAACAATCAATCCGAGTTGATGATACCAATCCCCGTAGAACTGATCAGGAATCACGTTGTTCAAATATGTATCTTTACTCAAATCAAGCATTTCATCCGCTTCCGTTAAAGCATCGTCTTCCTGCCAGCCACCAATCTGCTTCCATCCGATATACGATGGATTGACAGGCTTCCTAGACGATTCACCACTATCAACGTGCGCGGCCTTCTCGGGGGAAATGTCCTTGCTCGCGCGATGCTCTTCATCTGCCTTCAAGTTAATTGGGGCAAGCTTGTCAATACCATCCTGAGTAGCCGTTTGGTCTTTCTTCGGTTCCTCTATCACTTCTCCTCCAGTTAGTTGACCTGACATTGAAAATTCTCCCTTCACTCGTATTTCTCGAAGAAGATAAAGCTAGTAAACGGGGAAATCTCTACTTTGAATCCACCACCACTACTCTGCTTTTCAATGATCTGACGAAACTTCTCAACGTTTGTTGGTCCTACCTTTTGGTTTCAGAAGTGGGTTCTTCAGAGTATTTGGTTTTTTTTTTCATTTTTCATGCATCTGAAGGGATATGTCCCCTTCATGCAGAGAACTTCGCAAAGTGCTTCGCTGCAAAGAGAAGCTGAAAAAACTGAAATTATTTGCTGACCCAAAGCGTCTCATTCATCCTCGTCATGGAAAGATTCGTCTGAGCCCTCATCATCGTTCGCTTCTACAAAGCTATCGTCCGACAGTTCGATGAGATCTGGAGCAGCAACTTTGGGAGCTCGTCTGGACCTTGCAGCTCTTGGCGATCTCTTGATCGGTATTGGTTCATCGCTGTCAGAATGAGCAGAATCGCTTTCATGGGACGTTGCAGCACTCTTGGGTGATTTGCTTTTGGATTGGGTTGCTTTTTGCTTCCTAGGAGCACCTTCAGATGGAGTGGTGTCTGTTACGGCATCGAAAGAGTCGCTTAATTCTTTAAACTTTGAGGAAAATGCACTGATCTGGCTGTCTTTGCTCTTTGTCTCAGACTTGACAATTGCGTCAAAAATGGTTGGCTGCTTACCGTTGGCTTCGATTTGGTTCGTCTTATCAAAAGATGGCGTTGGTGACTGAGACTTTCCCTCTGCTTTTACTTTGACTTGCTTCGGTTTTTGTATTACCTTCGGTTCAAGGACGATTTTCTGGAAAGCGGTATCTTCCTTTACCTTGCTGATGGGCTTTTTGGCCTTCTTGGGTTTCTTTCCCGGGTTGTAATCGTCATCGTCCTTTGCCGCATTTCTCTTACGCTTGCCCTTTGTCTTGCCGCTGGCGGGGGCCACATCACCGCGACGCATTTCTTCGTCGAGAGCCAAAAATTCGTCATAGGCAGCTGCAAATTCATCTAAATCATTTTCCCATAGCTGTTGTGCTGAAAGCTTCAATAGTATTTCCAGTTCCACTTGCTTCTCCTGTTTTTGCTTTAAGAGCTTTTCGTATCTTTCCTTCGTCAAGGACCAAATTCGCATACCAAGCAGATATTCGTAGGAACCGTATACCTCTTCTGGTCCGTTATTGATGTCGCTGCCGGCTGCTACAGCCTCGTCGTCCGCTTCTTCAGTTAACTCATCATCAGCAATTTCTTTGATCTGCTCGTCGGGCTTACCGTAAGAAGGCTTCCCCTCTTTATTAATTCTAGGAAAGCCAAGCGATTCCAGCTCGGAAATGATAAGTTTATGCGGTTTGTTTGTCACTGTGAGCTCCTTTTCAATAATCATTTTAATGAATCGAACTTGATGCGAAAACTTCTCAACTTCCCATTGCAGCCTGTTGGCCATAAAATCTTTACGCTTCTGGTAGTACTCTAACCTGACATGGAAGAACTCCTCGAGAATTTCTGCGACACTCTCATATTTTTTAATTTTATTTTGTGGACTGAAGGCAACCATGTTGCTAAGGCTAATAGAGGAAGTTAGTTTAAACCTCTCGTAGAATCCTATTTTCCTCGTTTTCTCCATTTCTTCCTGCGTAAGTTCGATGATGAATTTGATAGTATCTCCGTGCTGCTCTTCCATATCTTTGATCCACGGTTTAGTCTTCTGATTGCCACTCAAGCCTAGTAGCAAGTATTCCTTTATAGTTGAGGTCCAAGTTCTTGCTGGTAGCTCGGTGATCTGCAGGGTCGTTTCTCCTATCTGCTCGATCTTCCCGTACATACGATATCTCTGAGAATCAAGCTTCTCTAACGTTCCTCCCCAGCCTTTGTACCATGGGTGCATTTCTTCGAGCGGTTCTTTATTCATTAAGTGTTTCAAGTTCTTCACAATGTCCACCGGATTGAAGGGAGGAATATTGGTGCTCCAACCAGTTCCAATACCTTCTGCTCCATTTACCAACACCATCGGTATGATAGGAAGATACCATACCGGCTCCACAGTAGCCTCATCCTCCTGAACATACTGGTATAATGGATCATCAGAAGGATGAAAGATCTTCTTCGTAATCTTACTCAGTTCTGTATAAAGATATCTGGCTGCGGCCGCATCTTTACCACCGGTAGCTCTGGTACCGAAAGCACCATTAGGTTTAAGCAAATTGATATTGTTAGATCCGACAAAGTTTTGTGCTAGACCCACGATCGTTTGAGCTAGAGCTGGCTCACCATGATGATAAGCAGTTTGTTCGGCAACATAAGCAGCAAGTTGGGCCACTTTGATATCTGTCTGCATCTTACGCTTGAAGACGCCGAAAAGGACTTTTCTTTGACCAGGCTTGAAACCATCCAAAACGTTTGGAATAGATCTTATATTATCGGCTAGCGAAAACAAAATTAGCTCCTTGTTAATGAAATCACTGATCGGAATTTCTGTCAGTTGCGGATCCAACACTGTTCCAGGTTCATACTGCCTTAGCCACTCCTTTCGATCGTCAGCTTTTTTCTTAGCAAAAGCCAACTCTATGAGTTCCTTATCTCCAGATTCTAGAGCATGAAACTTCTTGAGATGTCGATCTAGATCAGAGAAGTAAGCACGAACCTCTTGACTTGAAGATGTTCCCAGACCTTTGTAATACTTCTGCTTCCAAGTATACCTATGGGATTCCTCTGCTCTCCATTTTTCGTAATCTGGCATGTTGTAGAAAGATATAACTTCCTTCCGGGGCCTTGTGATTGTGACCTTTACAATAGGTGTGATGAATTCGACAAGGAAACCTGGAATATCCAGAAGACCCGGAAAAGAGCTGTCCAGAAAGTTTATTATCAAACCTTTGATATGCGAACCATCGTGATCTTGGTCTGTCATGATCATCAGATGACCGTACCTCAAAGAGCTAGTATTTTCATATCTTTTCCGATGCTGCAGACCCATAATCTTTTTTATTGCTTGAATCTCAGCATTTTTTAAAATCTGATCCGCCGTAGCTTCCCGAACATTCAATATCTTCCCTTTTAATGGATAGCAACCGTAGTAATCCCTACCGACAACGGATAACCCTGCAACAGCCAGCGACAAAGCTGAATCTCCCTCTGTCAAGACAAGAGTGCACTTGTGACCATCTTTTGTACCGGCCTTATTGGCGTCCTCTAGTTTGGGATAATCTGTGATTCTATTTTTACGAGAGCCGTCTGATTTTTTTAAGGCATTGTTTTCATTTTCAGTAGCTATCTCTAGAATTCTAGCTTGCAGATCAGTCCGCATGATTTTTTTGATGTAATCATCAGAAACTTCGCAACGAGATCCAAAGTCTCTTACTCTAGTGGTCAATTGCTCTTTCGTCTGAGATGTAAATGCGGGATTCTCGATTAGACAATTGACGAAGAGAAACAGATGATTCTTGATCTGAAATGGTTTAATCGATTTCTTCTGCTTTTTAAGAAGTTCAGAAACCTTCTTAATTATTTGGTCAGTGATGTAGTTGATATGGGTGCCCCCTGAAGTAGTCGCAATCGAGTTAACAAACGAGATTTGCTGAAATGATATATCTGAGACAGCAAACGCTATTTCCCAACAGTTATTAACTCGCTCATACAAAATGGTTGGCATTTTCATCTGTTCATCGCTTGATTCGCTGGTTTTCGCTAAGCGTCTTTTCTCGAGAGACTTAATGTACAGCTCCACATAGTTTTTGAAGTTTCTTATCTTCAGACACTTACCATTCAAATACACGCTGATGTCCCGAACTGACCCATTAATGTCGTAAACACGACGTCGTAACACACCGATTATGTCATCATCAAGCCTCTCCATCCCAAATCTTTTAAGATCTGGCCGGAAGGAGACTTTTGTATAAGAAGGCCCTTTCTTATAGGAAGTTATCTTAGGTGGGTTACAAGTGCCCATATTGTTTTCCCATTTTTGAGCGTACTTCTTGCCGATCACAGGATCGGCTGTCTCCAGTATAAATTCGGTCGAAAAGATGTTACAAAGCTTTGCCCCATAACCGTTTCTTCCACCAGTTACCTTTTTTTCGTTATCGTCATAGTTCGACGACGTTAGCAAATGGCCGAAGATCAATTCGGGAATATATATCTTTTCCTTTTCATGGATCTCGATAGGAATACCTTTTCCATCGTTTTTAATCTCGATAAAATTCTCTTCTTGCTGGATGTTGACTTCGATCTTCTTCATTGAGGGATCTCGAACCTTGTTGTCGGCAGCGTTAACCAGAATCTCGTCGAAAATCTTATACAAGCCCGGCACAATCTGTACTGTCTTCTCGATCATCTGATCGGCTTCTTCATCATGGACCCATTGCTGCTGCTCCTGAGACTCCACCGACCCAATATACGTGTCAGGTCTCTTTAGAATATGTTCTAATTGTGAAATCTTCTGGTACCTCTCGGAGGCAGACTTCACCTCGACTGTCATGAGAAGCTCAGCTAGTCTCAAACCGTCTTAGTTGCTCAGAAATCAAGATTTTAGCTTTGTTTACGTGTTTTAAAGTGTAGGAGTATCATCAACCGCGTCTTGTTTACCGATGAACCTGCGAAAAGCGTTTCAAACATATCATCTAGCAAATCGATCGAAATATAAAAAGACGGTCTAAATCTTCCTCTCTCTCTGCTTTGCCCTATTCTTTCCGCCAGAGCAAACATAGAGTGCTGATGCCTGTAAGGTCTTGACGAATCATCGATAAGCTGACGCAGAACATCAGGAGAGATTGCAGTAACAGCTTGCGGGACGCACTGAAGTGATTAGGGAACAAAAGTGACAGGAATATACTGACGGAAAGATGGGTGCCAACTATTGATTTCAGTCACACCAGTTCCCCAATGAGTGCTTTCCAAGTCATACAGTTTCTCTACACCAACACGATTACACGTAACTGGAACTGACGCGTGAATGGGACACCCTAAATACTGTAGTTGGGAGGATGGCTATCGCATTAGAAGCCGCTTACTACCCGCTAGCCTAGCATCAACCTTGTACTCAGTGGCGCCGAGTTGTTGGGGCTGATCACCATGGTGCGACATGGATAAAAATTAACTCTAATTTTTTACCGAAAAACCGACTCCGTGGCCAAGCTGGTTAAGGCGTGCGACTGTTAATCGCAAGATCGTGAGTTCAATCCTCACCGGGGTCGATTATTTTTACCAATACAGCTGGAAGTTCATCAGGCAACAGTTGCCTGAGACACTTTGCTTGCATTGAGCACGTATCGCAAGAGCGAAGTTTATTAGTCGAACTGCAGTTCATTATTTGAAGTTCTATATCTTTAAGCGATGAGGCAGCACTGTCGACCGGGTTCCTTGTTCACCAGCAAGCTGGTCCTTGTTGCTAGCTCGAAAACATCGTCAACTCCTTCTCCGGTGAGAGCGCTGCACTCCAGGTATTTTTTGGCACCTATCTGCTTGGCCATTTGCTGGGCGTCCTCCGGACGCACGAATTCCTCTGCCTTTGAGTTATCTTCCGAGGCGTTTCTAAGATCTTTCTTGAGTCCGACAAGTATTATGGGGACATCAGGGCAATATCGTAGTGCCTCTTCCGCCCATTTGGTTCTAGCATTTAATAAGGACTCCGGATCATTAACAGCAAATCCTATCAGTATTATATCGGCTTTTGAATACGAAAAGGGACGTAATCGTTCATATTCCTCCTGTCCAGCTGTGTCCCACAACGTGAGTGACACTTTGATGCCATCAACTCTGCAATCCGTGACATAATTCTCGAAAACGGTAGGGTGGTATTCTTTGGGAAATTTCCCTAATGTGAACACATACAGAAGGGACGTCTTACCGCAAGCACCGTCGCCAATTATGACTAGTTTCCTTCTGACGGAATTTTCAGACATATTATTAGCTCCTGTACCTATAACCAAAGAGAATTTATACCGTTTGTTTCCAGAAGAATGGAACAGTCCAATTATACTCTAACTCGGTGATTTGCCCGTCTCTGAACGATTATTCTGCCTGCTGCAGGCCCCGTTAGCCTTTGGTCCCTAGATGGGAGTTAACTAAAGGCATTTCGTGTTGCTGCGCTGAATAACTATGAACGAGATCTAGCAAAGACTTAATTAAAGATGTCCATACTATGAGAAAGAGGAGGTCAATCAATCCTAGCCTGAAAACTGGAAATTTCGTAGTGTCACTCGCTTGTCAGGTTTTCAATGCCCTTAGTCAAGAAACTAGCCTCGATGCGACGCACCACATCGAGCTGACTTGCATGGGAAAATATGAGAGGCAGAACCAAACTGCTGTAGGAGAGAGAAGCCGCAACACTAACACCGCCGGATTTACTTTCCAACCGATCTGTCTGGTTTGTTTACGATGAGAGACTTCGAAAATTGGACCGATCGAGCTAATACTAACAGAAGTTATCATTCATGAAACAAGCGCTGGGGATCGTCAGCGGTAAGGTCGTCGAATGAGTCTGTTGATAAATGAGCAAACCAGGACATAGTTATTTAACCTTTGGATCGCTATGTCGATATTTTTCCTGATGAGAAGAGCCCGAGAGCTAGACAATGCTAAGCCGCTTTTTTGCGATTATCAAAGGAATAGATGTAGCAGCAGAGTATTACATGTTAATTAGCATGCATGTATTATGATGAAGAGCAATAATGAGTATGAATGCTCTGCTACACTTCTAACAGCTCAAACAATCAATCCCAGCATAGAAGTGGAATCGACTGAGGTTTTCGATGCATTAATAATCGACAAATTCGGAAATTTTTTCAGCAGGCAAGTTCCCTGTGCAACCAAATAGGAAAAAGACTTCGGCTTCTAGAAAGGAAGTGCCTTCGTTGCCCATGGCTACCAAGACGCCCAACTCTGACCTTTTATAGCGTCAGCGCATTTGTTATGCAATCCGGCTTACCATTACATATCTTTCATAACCATTTATGTGACTAGGCAAGCTAAATTTTCCAGCTTATAGATTTACACCAATCATGCTTTCAACCCCATATGTTACCTGCCAGCGAGGAGTGAGTAGCGGGTTGCGTTACACCGAAAAACTGGCGGCTGAAATTTGGAACATTTTCTGTCGTGACAGCAGAAGTTGGGCGATCGCTGAGCGGTGACACCATAGGCCCCGTGGCCTCGGTGAAGAACCCACCATTCGAAACATCTTTCGAGAGCTTCCTTGACTGATTGTTCTTTGGGCCACTTGTTGGCCCTGCCATTCTCGCATGCGTTATTGAACCTGTCGCGTCGGTCAACAGCTCGCAACCGTAATTATGATGCATTTTCACCAAATAGCTAATAAACGAGGCATAGCTCATATTGTGACAGAGACCGTTCTGATGGATGAGGCTGGTAAGCACAAAGTCCTTTGAACCTGGAGGACGCAAAGGCAAATAGGCTCTGTAGATGCTATCCATATAAGCTTCATCTTCAGCGTCCGGTCCGTTGTTTATCATTTCGTTTTCAGCTTTGACGTTAGACAGCAGCAAATTCGAGGGATTGTTGGCTTCAGCCAAAAAAGATGCACTTGAATGAATTGAATGACCCCAGATATTCCTTGAGAGTTTGTTTGAATTAGCTGATTCGTTGGTAGTCAAATTTGTAGTCTTGGCACCATTGCTTTGAATCAAACTGTCATTGTCATTATCCCAAATAGAGCTATGTTGTTGCGAACCTCGCAGGGCAGGGCTATCGGAGGTTGAAAGGTGCACAGAGGAACGATTTGAACCGAGACGCATATCATTGACATGCCCATGAGCAATACCAGCTGCCACGTTATTGACAATGTCCCTCCGTGGTCCCCAAACGGCATCCGGGCCGAATAGATCTGTACGGGGGACCGAAGAAGAATCATCCAGGCCAGCAGATGAAAGCATACTGGCGATATTGTTCATCTCCTTTGCCAAATATTCCTCATCAGGGGGTTGTGTGTTATTTATACCATATGAGGAGGCCGAATGCTGACATTGCTCCCTAGGGATATCCAGTGAATTTGTCTGGAAACTCTTTAACAAACTGGAATTACTTCCAAATGAATTCCAGGACGGTAAGCCAAAATGTTGACCACCGAGGCCATTAGAAACCGAATTCTGAGAGCTTGAAGCTGGTGGCAACATACAGGGAATATTGTTAAAAGATAGTCCGTCTCCAGCGGTGTTAGGTTGCATAAAGTTCGATGATGAAAACATTGAAACATCGTTGGGCATTACCTGATTAGCTCCTTGCGGGACCTTATTATTCATTTCCAACAATTTGTGGATTCCTGCAGAGTTAGGTGCCGGCTTCGATGCAGTTGCTGAGCTGACCAATATATCATCATTGATGCTTGATCTGTGAAGAGGCAAAGTATCAGAATTTCCATAGGGGACGTTAGGTGACATACTAGGATACTGAATAGGAGTAAAACTAGACGCGTTCCTCTCAGGTGCCTTCAAAGGCTGCTCTAAGAATACATCTTGTGTATTATTCAGTTGCCCGATTTCCTTTGCGCTATTGATCCTCATTTTTTCCTCTTCATTCTGTTCAAACGCTTTTTGGGCTTTTAATTCCTCTCTTTTCCGACGTTCCTCTTCCCGACGCCTTTTCTCTTCCTCCTTTAACCGCTTTTCCTCCTCCCGCTTACGTTTCTGCTCTTCTTTCAGTTTTCTGTGACGCTCCTGCTCTTCTTCTCTCCTACGCTGCTCTTCTAACTTACGTCTCCGTTCCTCGTCCTTTTTACGCTTCGTCTCTTCAACCTTCTGCCTCTGAGCTTCTCTTCGTTGTTTCTCTCGTTCTTCGGCCTCCTTTTTCATCATTTCGGCCTCCTCTTCCCTTTTTCGCCTCTCCTCCTCCTTAGCCAGTTGCTGAGCTTTCTTCTTCTCCTTCTCTTTCTCTCTTTTCTTGAGCTTCTTTTCTTCCTTAGCCTTTTTCTTCACCTCTTCTGCTTCTAACTCTTGAAGTAGTTTCAATCTGTTATTTTCGGCCTGTTTTTCATGATACGATTCCATGATCCTGCCCTGTAAGAGCTTAGTAATAGCAATTTGAATCAGTTTACGACCTTCTTCTAGACGATCGGCTTCATCCACGCTGTTCTCGTACCCGTCATTTTCGTCATTATACTCGTCCTCATGACCATGATGAGAATGGTAATGGCCATTGTGATGCCCGTGAGAGTCACTTTGCATACTGTCTTTGTGCTCGTAACATCCATGATGGTCTTCAACATGCGTAGCATGTGGGCATGTATGATGGTTTGCATCATTAATTGAGGTGGAATCATCCTCTTCTTCATCGAGCTGCGATCTAAAGTCCGCATCAGCACCAATTTCGTCTTCTTCATCCTCATCGCCGTCGTAGTCTGAGTACTCATCGTAAGACTCTTCAAACTCGTTGTCGTGGAATTCTGCTTTGTCAACCTCGTTGCCAGCGAAATCCATGTCATACTCCTCGCTAATTTCATCATGACCAGGCATCTCTACTGGAGAAACCGTTGTCACAGCTGCAGCCGCCAATGAAGCGCCTATAGCGGCAGTACTATATTGATCATCAAATTTTTCGCGAAAAGATTGCATTATCATGTCCCCGAACCTCTTTCGGTCCTCGCCAAACATAAACCTCGTAAATAGTTCGCGCTCAAGTTGTGAAACTTCCTTGAACTCTTTCTTCTGTGCGTCATAAGAGTTTGTCATCCTATCGGCCACATGTCGTTGCAAATTCGCGTACTCCTCGGAAGTTAACGGCTGTCCATTGTGCAGCATCGTTGTAAATTCTTTGGCGCCCCCTAGATTTCGCAAATTGATACTGCCTGCATCAGCTTGACAGTTCAGAACCGTCGGAAGATTTCGTGAACCATCTGCATAGTCTTTTGAAAGCGGCTTCTGCTTTTGCGCCACAAAGTTCTCGATAGCTTTAACAAATCCCTGTCCATTATTGTTCATCAGGTCGTCAGTCAACGCGCGCATATCGGGGTACCTCATCATGCGGTTCACGTATTCTTGAGCTATTTTCGGGTGCGACGACACAAACGTCTTGGCAAATTTCAAATACTTCGCTTGCAACCCCTCGTCGTCCGCCTCCATATCGGGCACTTGGTCACTCTCAACAAAAGTCTCGTCAATGCACTCTCTGTCTTCCAACGGCGATCGTACAACATTTGTTTCTGCTGTATGTTCTCCGGCACTCGTAGAGACTTCGCCGTTTGCTACCATCTCTTCCTGCATATAATGCAACTGTTGCTGCTGCTGCTGCTTACTCTGTTTCACATGCATCACTTCTTCTTTCAGCGACCCCACTGCGCTGGGCGACAGAAAGTACTTCACTACATCGTCCCTCACATTTTCCGCTTCGCCAGCGTCTCGGCTGGCGGGACCCGCGGCATCCGGCAGTGCGCTCCCTTCCTGTTCCAACGACTTGGATGTCTGCAGCTCCTTGATGATGCTGAGATGGAACTTCACCGGGTTGATCTCGGGATCTCGCTCTTTGTCAATATCATACAAAGTGTTGTATATGCGCTCCATCTCTTGATCCATCGCCATGTGGCGACGCCCGCACACTGAACAGTTACAGTTGTGACTGTTCTGGTAGTTTCGAATGATATCAAATACCTCGTCTTTTTCAATCCTCAGTATTCTCTTTTTCTCCTCAGCACTCAACGATTCCCAATGTGAATCCAGAGTAAACGCCATAGGAGACGCTACGGCTCCCGCGGATGTATTTATCTCATCGGCTGCTCCTTCGTTTGCTAAAGATTCCACGATAACGTCGCCGTTCGGTGCTCTTTTTATTATTCGTGAACTAGGATACTCCTCTGATTCATGGTACAGCTTCGCCTGCATTATCGAAGAAGGGTTCTTCTTGGAATGCTGCTTCGACTTGCTCTTCTTCTTCCCTTTCTTTGAGTTTGGAGGCATATTTTCGCTAACTATCCGATTCTTCTTAACTTCAGTCCCCAAGTACCCCTGGAAAAACTTTAAGAGATATTCTCTAATGCTTATTCAGCACAAATCAACGAATGGTAATCTACTTGAAGCCTTCACCTCTTTATTATGACAGTTTTCGAAATACCGGAAGCTTGAAGAAAGATTTCTAACAGCTTTGAAACAGCCTGTAGAAGCGACAAATTTTTCGTAGTTCAACAAGCCCAGTGAAGAGATATCTAACTAGTTCGAGAAAGGTCGATCAGGACTAGCATCCGAGGCCGATACTTAAAATCTGACATAGTAATGTTACCAATGGTCTCCCATCTTGGTACTGGGACACCAGCGGGATGGTCGTCGCGCTATCACGGCGTACTTTATATATGAAACATAAATTCGATTGGGCTCTGTTGTGAAACACTCTTGTATAGCAAGATAGTCGATTTCTGATCCAAAGGCTTGCAGATTTCCGTCGATGCCAAACCTCAAGAGTGGTCTTCCGGTTTTACAGTTGTTATAAACCCTTTTGCTGTATTAGACAATTGGGAAAACGTCCTGCAGGTGGTTGGTCTGAAGCTACCAAGAAACGTAGGTCAACATGACTCGTGGCGCTGCTACCCTTCCAATGTTCCAGGAACAATGTCTGGCCGGTCATGGGGATCCCACTTTGGGGTTGACACCTCCTTCTCCCCGGCAGATATTGAAGATAGCTTCGAACCTTAAGTATCTAGTGGACAAGGTTATCCCAACGGTCTATGACGTCGAGGAAGTGACATGTCCGCACTCTCGAATTATCAATCAGGATGTCATCAAGCTTGTTAGGGAGGCTTGCGGTGGTAATCCCAAGGATAAGAAGAGCCTGCAGAAGTACCGGTCTGTACTTCTGTTTGCATTGCTGAAGGTTTCTTCCTGGTATATGGAGCTGGCGGCTCAGGAGCTGTACAGTGCCCCTCTGTACGAGCTGCGATCGGTTGCGGCTCAGCATCTATGCAAGGTTGTAATTGAACATGAAGAGAAGGTCGATCTGCAGTTTCTGTTTATGCAGATGCTACTGAGAAGATATGTGATTAACGAGAATGACGAGGATAGCGAACCTGCAAGCGTGTTGGAATTGGCCGCGGATATGCATGCTACCGTGGTGATCGGTTCCAGCGGCTTTCAACGCTGTCTGAAGTGGTTGTGGAGAGGGTGGATCATACAGTCTAGAGATGACGCTACGATCTTTGTCAAGGACGAATCTATTGCATCGATTTCTTTAAAAGATCATTTTGACCCTGAAAGGATCAAGACCCCAATGTATCAGAATATTCTCCAGATAATCTTCTCCTTCTTGTTTTTGTTTCTATACACTATGGTGGTTAACGATAAAGACTCAGCTCGAGTGCAGAGCCTAGATTCAAAGGAGATTATTTTTTACCTCTTCACCCTGGGGTACGTTATCGACGAAGCTTTCAAGCTATACTATGTTGGAACAGCTTACTTTTCCTTTTGGAATGCCTTTAATGACACTTTATATACCATAATTGGGATGTCCATGATACTGCGCTTTATCAGTCTTGGTCCGATCAAAACCGAAAAGCCTGCGGAGTACTGGGACATGATATCCTATAGAATACTTTCGTGTGCTGCGCCTTTCGTTTGGTCTAGACTGCTGCTCTTCCTCGAATCTGTTCAGTTCGTGGGTTTAATGCTGATAATTATCAAACATATGATGGCAGAATCCCTGGTATTCTTTGTGTTGTTGTTTTTGATGATGTTTGGTTTTCTACAAGGATTCATTGGACTTGACTCTTCGGATGGTAATAGCGATATTACCAAAGATATTTTGACCAATCTGGTGATAACTGTCCTTGGGGACGGCAGCTTCGAAACGTTCCAAGACTTTGCTCCTCCTTACGCGGCCATTCTTTATTACGGATACCGATTTATCGTCACCGTCATTTTGCTGAACATTCTAATTGCTTTGTATGCAAACGCTTACCAGCGAGTGGTGGACAATAGTGGCGACGAATACATGGCTCTCATGTGTCAAAAAACCTTACGATTCATCCGGGCGCCCGATGAGGAAGTTTATGTACCGCCTTTGAATATTATCGAGGTGTTTGTTCATCCAATCTTGAGCTCGATGTCGGCGAAGAGTGGAAAAAAGTGGAATCGCATCATAATGTCAATTCTGTACAGTCCCGTTCTTTTTGTTGTCGCGGTGAAGGAGGTACGCATTGCGAGACGTATCCAATATAATCGAATGAGGCATCTCCAAGATGACGCCAATGAAAGCGATCAAGCATGGGACTTGACTGACGGATTCGTGGAAACTAGACATGATATTTTCTTCCAAAATTCGAACTCAGGCGTTCATGCCACACGTAAAAAGAATGAAGAGTCCTTAAAGAAACAGCGTGAAGCAGAAAGTGCTGACCCACACTTTTCTGTATCGAAGGAATGGTACGGAAAGGTCAAAAAATCTGTCCAGCCTGTTCAGGAAGGTTTTCAAACTGGTATCGGCTGGGAATCCTATAAGCTCTACAACGAAGTGCAATCAAGATATGAGAAATCGGAGCAAAAAATCGAGGAATTGAGCAATACTCTCAGAGAGCTTGTTGAGTCACTTAAGGAATTAAAATTGGAAAAGCAGGAATAGAGCTTTTAACCTTGGCTACTCAATGTGTCGGCTAATACTGACCAGAACCATACTTCTTAATTCGATACCGCAGACTTGGTTTCACCCATTTCGTCTTAGTTATATAAAGGTTATATAGCTTCAAGTTGTTTGAAACATTCGAGCCACCTCGCCAATAGCCAGTATCGTGCAGACTGTCATTTACAGCCACGCGCTCCATACGGTACATCCAAACAGGCCATTTGCATGGGGTGTCCATCTGCGGATTTCAAACGCCTACTTAATCGCTAAATAAGCTCTTGAGAGCTCACTGACGTTACGTCTTTTTAAAATTGCGAACAAGCAGGCACTTCCCCGCAGGACCAAGTTCAGTCCAAAAAACTCCAGCATTATCGTTCGCTCATAATCAAATCAAATGCCCTACAGAGCCCAAAATAACCTAGCAATTGCAACCAGCGGCCTTAACAGGTCCATTCACAGATGACGTCAAATCTATCCTTTGATCATCCGCAATTCTCACACCATTCGACTGATTTGCTGACTCTTGCGCTTTTTTCAGTGGGATCTTCTCGCCGATAGCGAGGAAGACTTCATTAACATTCTCACCGCTCTTTGCACTTGTCTCGAAATAAAGAAGTGATTCCTCCTCCGCTAATCTCTCGGCCTCCTCGCGCGCAACCTTCCTTTCTTCGCCGCTCTCCAGAACATCAATCTTGTTACCCACAAGAGCAATTATAATACCCTTGCTAGCTTGTTCATGTAATTCTTTTACCCAATGACGTGCTTTAATAAACGACTGTGGTTTAGTAACGTCATACACAACCAAAGCCGCCTGGGCATTCCTGTAATACATAGGTGCCAAAGATGCAAATCTTTCCTGTCCTGCAGTATCCCATATCTCAAACTTCACTGTCTCATCGCCGATATTAACCCTTTGAGTTAAGAATGCTGCCCCGATGGTAGGTTCCTTGTTCTCTGTGAAATCATCTGACACAAACCTAAGAACGATGGAGGATTTACCTACCGCCGCTTCACCTAGCAATACAAGTTTGATTGAAATAACAGACGAGTTCATCGGTAAGCCGACTCCTTGTGACTAGAGTTGTCAAGATCTAACTGCCTTCAGCTGGGGGATGCTTTTAAATCAGCCATCTCTTAGCTGATACGTACACTGTGATATTTCATAACGATATACAGGTCGATGGCATAAAGATCGACCAATTTGATGGTCAGAGTCTGGGTTTTGGCAGAGCCGTGGCCTCGAGATTGGGCTCTATGGTACCATTGTTCGGTTGGGTTTTGTCTGTTGTATCCCCGAAGAAAACCACCGTGACAGTTAAATCATCTCTGTATTTCCGGCTCATTGGCGATGGTATACTAACCAGCGTTGAAACATACTCTTTGCTACCGCCAGCACTGAGTGCGTTTCTTATTAAATGCGTTGCGACGTTTTTGTCCTCCATTAAGTATCCTTCGGAGCCCTCCTTGGTGCTCTGGTATCTAAACGCAGGCCTTAAGAACTCCTTATGGGCGGAAAGATCAGTAACGTGCGGCAGCTTGCCCTCCGAAGCTGCAGCAGAGGAGTCTCCTCTGCCGTTGCTTTGCAGCCATCTGATGACGAGGCCGGCAATCTCTTCGTTGGTTAGTAGTTCAAACAGCCCGTCGGATCCCAAAACCATGAACTTCGTATTGGGTTCTATCCTGGTTGTTGTTATCTCTGGTCTTGCTGTCACGTAGGGCGGTGTCAAAAAGTTCCGGGGTTTGGATCTGAAGTAGATCCGAAGGTGATCTGGAAGGTTCGCCAGCGATTGACCGTCAACCTCACCTACTTTGTAGCGACAATCACCAAAAGCTCTAGAGGGTTGCAGAGAGCCCAGGACTCTGCCATTCCGGACGACGTTAGGCTCTCCCGGGTGCTCGGAACGAATCCTTCGAGCCTCGTCAGGGTTGTCGCCCGTCTGGTCCGTCGAGAGAGATTTAACAACCCACTGTCCCTTGCCATCGACACCGGCAATCAACGCTCTGGAATCGCCGCTGACAGCTACTTTAACGGTAGAATCCAGCGAATTGTAAGCTGTCAGAAGCGCACACGAGCCGGAAATTGCGGGCAAACAGCCGACCATATTGTCCTTGGTGGGTTCGCGAAGCAATTTCCCCAGCGATCCGTAAACGATGTCGTTATCCAGCTGCTCAAACGTCTGAATGAGCGCCTCGTCCATCTTAGACGACGACGCTAACGCATCAGTTCCCTCCCGGTAGAACTGGCTTAGTTTTCGAGCCACGTACGGGACCAGCTCCTGCGAGAGCTTGGCTGATGTGAAAGAGCCACTATGGCCATCAAAAATACCAAAAAAGTACAGCTCCTCCTGCCGATCTGCCTCCCCAGAAACCGGCACGCTAATCACCTGCTCCACATGGTTATCCTCAATCGGGTGATTAGACGCCAACTGCGACACATCGTACCGGACAATTCCCTTCCCTCTATTCACCAGAAAGCTCTTTTCACCGCCTCTTAGCTTAGCGTCGATTTGCTGCTCCGTCAACAACACAATAGAATCGCCATGACCGGAGCCACTCTGTGAAGACTCCTCCTCAGCCGCTCCCGCCTTCTGCACCAGATTCTCGCCATTGGCCCCATTCGAATAGTACCTCAGACCTTTGACTGTGTCCAGGGACACCACACTCTTTGACGAAAAGTACGAGTACGTCAAAACCAACACTCCCCCGCCCAGCAGCGCAAAATTCAAATCCCTGCCATGTGAAAGAGGACTCGACCTCTTCAACGGACTGCCAGATACCTTGCCATCACTACGGCCCACGAAGTACGTCCGATAGATAAGCCGTTCAAAGTTCTTCTTAGAAAGACATTTCAGCAAAGTCCTCGAAGTGCGTCTCAGCGGAGCAGACCGCACAATGAGTGACATCGATTCTAGCTAGCTAAACACTCCAGGTACCGACCGCACACCTTTCATCAAATTCTGTATCTCTTCGTGTTCGTTAATCATCTGGTCGCCTTCCAGAGGTTTAAAGGCCCCGGGCCTCACAGAAACAAAAAAACGCCACGAGATCTGAACAGAATTGAGCACTGGGACAACTGCTCGACCCGATTGGCAGCACCGGATGTGTAACCAGGCTACTAAAAGGCTACTCTAGCTGCTAAAAGGCTACTTAGCTCTTAATTGATGGTCGATTTGAAAGTGGTTGAGACCACGTGATATTCACGTGACTTGTTGATTATCGTACAGAGCGATTGAAATTTGAAGAAAATTTACAGGTTTCTTCTCGAACTCGATGAGCTTATAGAGGGCTAGTGAAGGTTCGCTATTGGTAGGAGGCATTAGTCGAGTACGTTTTAGTGGATCTATCGGTGAGGATAAGCAGTCAGTTGAGGAGATATGCCACCCAAAAAGAAACAGCAGCAACCGGCTAAGAAAAAGGACAATGTCGACAAGACGTTCGGGATGAAAAATAAGAATAGGTCGACCAAAGTGCAGAAGTACATCAAGCAGGTTCAATCACAGAGCGATCCAGGGAAGGAAGATTTGAGGCGTCAGAAGCTGGAAGAGAAGAAGCGGAGGGAGGCGGAAGAAGCGGAAAGAAGAGCTCTTTTCAATCCTACGGTGGATCAACGAGTACGGGCGGGTGTGGATCCCAAGACGGTGTTATGTGCGATGTTTAAGATTGGCAACTGTAACAAGGGAGCCAAATGTAAGTTCTCGCACGACTTGAACGTGGGGAGGAAAGTGGAAAAGAGGGATCTGTACACGGATGTCAGGAAGGAGAAAGAGGAAGATACGATGGATCAGTGGGATGAGGCGAAGTTGAGGACGGTCATCCTGTCAAAACATGGTAATCCGAAGACCACAACCGATAAGGTCTGCAAATATTTTATCGAAGCCGTTGAGAACGGCAAGTACGGGTGGTTTTGGACGTGTCCGAACGGCGGCGACAAGTGTATGTACAGGCATTCTTTGCCCGAGGGGTTTGTGCTGAAAACCAACGAGCAGAAGAGATTGGAAAGAGAGGCGCTAGACAATCAACCGAAGATTACTCTGGAAGAGTTTATCGAGACCGAGAGGGAGAGGCTAGATAAATCTAAATTAACACCAATTACCGTGGAAAACTTTGCCAAATGGAAGCAGAACCATCTAATTGATAAGCAAAATGCTGAGAGGAAGGAAAACGGTAAGAAGAAACCCACCGGTCGTGAAGTTTTGCTGAAGCTTTACGTGGAAAACAAGAAGTTCGATGAAAATGACTTGAACGACGCATCTCAAGGGTCCGAATGGGATCTTTCTGAGTTCACAAAGGCTCTAGACGAGACTGATAATATCAAGGATTACGGTGACGGTAGTAATCCAACTTTTGAAATCAAGGTTCAAAAGGAAACCAATACTGCATCTGCTTGAGTCAAGCCATCCGCTAACTTGGCCATTCATTAACGTAAAATTCTAAGTAATTTAAACCAGGAACAACTATTTCTGGGACCTTACTCATGCTTAACATGCCTTACATAATCCTCCAAGGGTAGTTCAGGATCCTTGAAGAACATTACCCTTATGGCCGTTTCTTTCTGCAAATCTTTCAGCTTTCTGACACCACTTTTCACTCTGTTTCTCCAATTGTCTCCCCGCTTGTCAAAAAATGAGCTGTAGGTACCATAATCGTTCTGCGTTGATGGGGTATAATAAAATAGTGTATCAGAATCTTGAGCGTTGGTAGGTCTTGGCGGTAAGGCCGGCGCCGCCTGCGAAATTTGACGAGACTCAAAAATTTCCCTTTCTTGCTCGGGCGTCAACTTTGGTTTCCGAGACGGCACAGGTGGTCCAGATCTTCGACTGTCACTATTCCCAGTTTCCTGTACGGCTGGTGTCATTAGATATTCTTCATTTATGATGTCATTCAGTTCTTGCATAACCTCTGCTTCTCTCAAACCCAGGTCACTCATGGAGTCTTTGCAACATCGGATATAAATCGCGGTCACCTGTTCAGGATACTGAAGGCTGACAGACACATATGTTTCGAAATCTAATTCTCCTGAGTCTCCAATCAGTATGAACTTTTTATGCGGGAAATCGTTGAAAATTTGAGTAATAGCGCCAATCTTTCTGTTGGAACTTGAGGTCATTATACTTGCAAGCAGGTTTCCCGAATACTGCTTAAGAAATAAAGGACCTTTGGGAAAATGTCGAGTAACGTACTCTTTCAGAGCTGGATATGTCTGAACCGGTGAATTCGATACATAGAAAAAATCTGCCTCAAAGATTTCTTTCAAAGCGTTATACCATCGGGAAACCTCGCTGATCAGCCATGAATCAATGTCGTTAAGAAACACGCTCCGAAACATAGATCTCTTATCGCCAGTGACGCCAGTGTGCTTGATAGTATCATCAATATCACTGATCACTCCGTACCCAGTAGGTTCGATATAATCACATGGAAACTGCTGTGTTATGACTTTTGGAAAATCGCTGGGAGTATCTAAAGTAATTCGCAACTCTCTGGGTAAGAAGCTGGAGACCATCCGAAGCGACAAATTGCCCAAATTATCTGTGTTGGCAAAAGCAGTTTCATATTGCGCGTCTTTCTGCTGAGGTAACAGATCTACAATTATCGGTAGATTTGGAACTTTTCGTAGCATGAATCCGGATATTCTGCTTTTCAATACCTCTATCTCGTCTTGCCCAGGCCTGCTTCGAGAGGAGACACTACTCACACTCGAATTTGAACTGCTGGTGGTCTGACCCAGACTTGACTGATCATCACGATTCAGAGAATCGAATTTCGACGCTAATCCACTATCATAGTCCTCCGAATTCATTGGTTTCAAAAACTGCTTACACAAAGAAAGCAAAAACCTATTTCGGCGACCAGCTGGGTTCCCTGGAGCACATACAGCCAGCCTAACAATCGTTTCATACCCGTTCTTTATTTTTGTCGTATAAGTTGGATAAAACAGAATCTCCATATCTAGTGGCAAATTAGAATAAGCTTGGTTCTCGTCGCTGCCTGCCGTTCTTTGGGAAAGGTTTGAAGTCCAGCCCTGTATGTAGCTGTTTTTGGTGTTTCTGACCAGGTTGAAAAGTCGCTGCCTCTTGTTCATCGCGGCGGAGCCCTCATTACCACTTTCAACAGATGTAGAATTGATGCTGTGCCCATACATATTGTTCTTATTGAATAGCTTCAAAGGTAGTCTATACCCTTTTCTCCACTTCCGGAATGATAGTGATCTAGCTATAACAATGCTGCTTGCCCGCGATCGACTGCTGGGACGTATCAAAACGGCAGTAGTTATAAGGTTCAGTTTGGCAATTAGATTGGGAATCAAAAATGTAAAAGCTCTTTTCTGTATCCACTGCGGAACGGTACCGTTTTACCTGTGATCTGTGGCGAAAGATCTACTAGTGTTAAAGCTAGTAGCTAGTCACATATAGACGCAACGATATACGTTCAAGGCAGAAAAGAGAGGTCCTTAGAGTTGATTAAAAGCTCTAAATTACCGTACTCGAGCTTTACTTATACGTGTTTATTACCCTCTTACAACAAGGTCTGGGTGTGCACTTATAAGAATGAAATAAGCTGTAAGAGTGCAAACGATTATTTGGCATTGCAGGTCGCCTGTGGATCAACCAGGAGTGCGGTGATGGCGATGAACAGAGCGCTGACTGTGAGATTGTGTGGTACTTTCCGCCTCTATTCACAAGCTGCTAGAACTGTCGAGATTAATGGTCAAAAATACGTTGCTGATAGCAGTTATACCAACGTGACGCCATCAATAATAGGATTGACCGATCGAGCGTTGCATCTGAAGGAATCTCATCCCGTCGGCATCCTGCGGGAGGCCATTGAGAAGAAATTAAACTCGACGGACTCAGCTTTTACAGTTTACAATCAATTCAAGCCCGTGGTTACAAGATTTGAGAACTTTGACTCGCTGGGCTTCCCAGCAGATCACCCAGGAAGGTCGAAGTCAGATACGTATTACGTTAACGAAAACTATCTGTTGCGTACGCATACTTCGGCGCATGAAATGGAGTGCTTTAATAAGATTAAGAGTGGGAAAAGTGAAAGGCCAGGATTCTTGATCTCCGCGGACGTGTACAGAAGGGATGAAATTGATAGAACGCATTATCCTGTTTTCCATCAAATGGAAGGCTGTCGTGTTTGGAAGCGAGAACCCAGCAACGCTCCCGGACAGGAGCCAGCTCATATTACTCGACTTCGTGCTGAACTGGCCAATTTAGAGGAGCAGTTGTTGAATCAAGCGACCAAAGTTGTGGTAGAGGATGACACTTGTTTGGAAGATAATCCTAAACAAGAATATATGACAGATATCGAGGTCGATTTATGTTCAAGACACCTGAAAAGATCAATTGAATTGGTCATGACCGAAGTATTCCAAAGAAAGATTGAAAGCATGAAAAAGGCAGAGAATGATACGAGCGAAATCCCTAGCGAGCTAAAAGTACGGTGGATTAAGGCTTATTTCCCGTGGACAGCACCATCGTGGGAGATAGAAGTTTGGTGGCAAGGCGACTGGTTGGAGCTATGCGGATGCGGGCTGGTGCGCGAAGAAGTTCTGCAAAGGGCAGGCTTCGAGCCCGAGTCGACCATATCCTGGGCATTCGGCCTCGGCTTGGATCGCATTGCGATGCTTCTTTTCGAGATTCCAGACATCAGGTTATTTTGGACAAAAGACAATCGGTTTCACGATCAATTCCAAAAAGAGGTGATAAGTACTTTCAAGCCATATTCAAAATACCCCGGCACGCTGAGAGACGTAGCATTCTGGCTCACTAAGGACAAGCAATTGCACACCATTCATGAAAATGATGTGATGGAGATTGTGCGGAACGTAGCTGGCGATCTCATTGAGAGTGTCAAGCTGGTCGACCAGTTTGAGCATCCTAAGACGGGCAGGACATCCCTATGCTATCGGATAAATTATCAGTCAATGGACAGAAATATCACCAACAGCGAGATTAACAAGCTTCAAGAACAAGTTCGCAGCCAATTGGCAGAAACATACGGCGTTGAACTAAGGTAAGACCGGTAACTTCAAATGTACATATAATAACCATTATTCAGCTCCAGATAGCCGTCCCATGTAAATAAATAATCATTCACCTTGAACGCCTCTCTATCGAGACCTTTCAAGAGACCTGGTGCAGATCACCTCGCACTAGCGAATATGTAATCAACGACACCCGGTTTCTTCACTGACGTATAAGGCTCTTCGAAACCTTTTAAAAGCCGAGGGGTTGCGATTGGAGCTCATATTGTATTCAGAGAGGCGCCAAGAGTGTGAGATATGGTCAAGGCCAGAATATCCAAGAGAATCGCTATACTGTATGGTTCGGAGACTGGAAATGCTCAAGATTTCGCTTTTATTTTGTCACATAAGTTACACAGGCTACATTTCGCACATACTTTGAGTTCTTTGGGGGATTACAATACATTGGATATCCTAGATTGCCGACATCTCTTCATCATCTGCTCCACTACTGGGCAAGGTGAGTTACCGCGTAATGCTTTGGAAGCTTCTCATGGGAACAACAGGAGCAGTACACTTTGGTCTTTCTTGAGAAGAAAAGACCTTCCATCGGATCTACTAAACCACGTTAGCGTCTCATTTTTGGGACTAGGTGATTCGTCTTATCCGAAGTTCAATTATGCAATAAGGAAGCTTCATGAAAGAATCGTTAATCAACTCGGTGCGAAAGAACCCTACAAAAGACTAGAAGCCGATGAGCAATGTATGCTCGGCAGCAACAAGAACACCGGTGCCGGCATAGAGAGCGTTTATTTTGAGTTTGAGAAGAAAGCGCTAGATAATCTGTGTGCAACCTATCCTACGAGGAAGGTCAATGGCGAAATCATCAAACGCGAAGAATTACCTGCCGATGTCTATCTCAGACCAGATTCATCATTGTTGATAGAACGGGACGACAATATACAGTCGAATTCTGTGTCTTTCAAGGGCGATGAATTTGTTAGAGTTGGATCTGTAGAAAGAAATCAAAGAATTACTCATGCTGAGCACTTCCAGGATGTAAGACAGTTTATTTTTAAAGGTGCTGAAGCCCATGAATATGGCCCAGGTGATACCGTAAGCATCTTTCCATGCAACACTGATCAATCTGTGCAGCAATTCTTGGAACTTCAACCGCATTGGAAACCAGTCGCAGATAAGCCTCTGATTTTCAGTGACAGGGCTCCCAGCATAGAGGGTGGATTGGTGCAACCTTTGACCTTACGGAATTTGCTCAAGTACCATTGTGACATTATGAGTATCCCAAGAGCCAGCTTTTTCAAGAAGGTCTGGACCTTTGCCACTGATATGAGTCGTTTGGAGCGGGGTCTTGAGCAAATGAACCAGCAGCGTGAAAAGCTGCAGCAGTTCGGAGCAGATGAGGATATGCAAGATCTCTTCGACTATTGCAATAGGCCCAGAAGATCCCTACTTGAAGTTCTACAAGATTTCATGTCCTTGAGATTGCCATGGGAATTTGCTCTGGACTTCCTTCCAGCGATCAAGCCGCGATACTTTTCCATATCTAGCGGACCAAACTGCAGCAGTATTGAGCTAACGGTCGCGATCGTAAGATACAAGACCATATTGAGAAAGATTAGGAAGGGACTTTGTACAGATTTTATTGCGAATCTATCGCCAGGAGATCAGCTTCGATACAAAATTCAAAATAATCATTTATTTGAGAACGAGCAACTACGTGACAGGCCAATGATATTAATAAGTCCTGGTGTTGGGATTGCGCCGATGATGTCTCTGATCAGAGCAGAAATCTCCAATCAAATTATGCTATTTTTTGGAAATAGATTTATGGAAAAGGACTTTCTTTACAAAGACCTCCTTCAGAAGTGGGAAGAAACAAATAGAATAACGCTGTTTAGCTGCTTTTCCAGAGATCGAGAAAATTCACCAGAATTCAAGTACGTCCAGGACCGTCTTTGGGCCATTGGTAATACTATCGCTAGGCTGCTGGTTGAAAAAGACGCTATAATTTATCTTTGTGGTTCTTCTGGGAAAATGCCTACCCAAGTCAGAATTACACTACTGGAGATTCTGAAGAAGTGGGGCAACTTTGAAACTGATACAGCAGCATGCGATTATTTGAAGCTTTTAGAGAAAAATGATAGATACCTGCAAGAAACGTGGTAGTCTGTATACTAATATAGGTTACTAAGTGAGATCCGTAAATTATATCAAATTTCAACCAATTATTAGCGCATTCAACCGCTTAAGTTAAGGGATCTCAACCCGAAATAATCACATTTATCACATTTCGGGTTGAGATCCAAGCGTTCTTCTTATGCCAGGGAACTTCTTCGCTTACCTCACTTCAAGCAAACATAACCAAACGGTAGTGGTACCAAGCTGTCAGATCTATTAAGCGAGCACTAGCACGAAATCATTTTGGCTCTCATTGACAGCAATCAGCCCGAGACGGCACTGGGCGTCCCAATAGGCGCAAAGCCCGAGTGGAAAGATGGAATGATCCACTTAAGTCCGTACGACCGCTTCGGTTACCAGCACTTCATTGATTGTAATGTAACCATTGGGCTTATAAAGACCTATACTGGGCATGAGACAATCTTGGCAGTTACTTCGAACCATTGCGAACCCTTGGTAAGTTTATAGGGATTGTTACCATCTTCCGCGAGAAAGCTTTCCATAGTAAGTATTTTTCCAACAAACCAGTCCTTCCCCCTGGTAAACTCTTCATCATCTTTCAAAAAATATCTAGTGTTGTTGTCGAAGGCAGTGAAAGCTGCCCATGGACGATGCTTGCGAACCTTCTTAGCCTTTTCTTTACTGGCGTGAGGAGGATGAGTCGAAGTTACGTCGAATGGGGGTGGAGTCGAAAGGTCGACAGACGAGAATGAAGAATTAAGTGATGAAATAGAGGATTCATTGAGTGACTTATTCTCCCTCGTGGGCAAAAACAAAGCGAGATCGCCAACCTGGAAGTTTCTCAGAGTAACCCTTTCATTCTGATAAGAATCAAGCAATGAACGTTTCTTCTTGTTCTCTTTCGTCAGTTTTTTCGCCAATGTTTCGATGTCTTTGAATCGTCGTATAACCGCTGATTCATACAGCTTATTAGCATACAGCACTTTTAATTTGGAGACTAACATTCTGTGCTTGTCTATGTCTTGCGTTTTTCCCAAGCTTTCATAGATCTCTTTAACTTCTTTGTACACCGTACTTTTAACAACAATTTCAGCTTGGGGTATCTGGATGCTATCATCTAAAAGGCCCTGACTTTGTACTCTGCGTAAACCTTTCACCCGTCGTATAACAGTTCCATTGTTATCATCGAGAGAAAGAAGTAAGCCAATATTCTCCAATATGAACACATCTGATGCGAAAACATTGAACATTAAATGTTCCACGTCTGTGCTATAGACCTGAAGTTCTTTAAAAGTTCTAGAGACCTCATCGTTAGCCTGCTCGGCGGAAGCCTCTATCCTTACTTTTTCCTTCTTTTCTAATTTTTCAGAGTCCTGCTCTTGTAATTTAATCGTCAGCTCTTCGTTTTTCTTCTCGAGCTCTTCAGTATGAGTTTTCATAGCGCTCAGATCATTCTCAATTAAGACAATTTTTTCTCGTGAATGTACTCTTTCTTCTTCAAGCAATTGCTGCAATTCTGCAATTCGATCGCAGGCTGCCTTCTCCTGAGCTTCCTTGTGGCTGAGCTCATCTTTCATATTATTTAGCTCTTTCAATAGGGATGCATTCTCCTCTGCAATATTCGTAAGCTGAGTTTTGAAATCGTTCCTCTGCACCCTGGCGTCCTGTAGCGTCTTTTCTTCCTTCTCAGACAGTCTTGCAAGCCCTTGGTTCAAGTGACTCATCGATTCTTTAAAGGCCATAATCTCCAGCTCTAGGTCACTGGTTTTTCTCCCTGCATCTATCAGAAGGGTCTCTTTGGCTTCCAATGCAGCCTGAAGCTTGTTAACCTTCTCTTGTAGACTCTGGTAGTTGTTGTCCATTTCCAAGAACTTCACTACATTTGAGAAATTATTGGCTTCTATCAGCGACGAAGAACCGGGGGAGCCTTTTGGTCCCACTGTAGCAACGTTATTATGAAAAGGTGTCACATGAACTGGATTCAGAATTCCAGAGGGCCAGTGACCTGGGTTCGAGAATCTTGCTTCGTGTAACAAGGATTCCAGTATTTTTATCCTAGCACGATAGCCGTTAACTTGATCTTTCACGAACGCCGATTTTTCAGGCAATTCTTGGGTGCGAAATATTGACGACTGGTAATTCTTGGTCTCCGACAAGGTCTGTAAGATTATTTCGGACACATTTTTGCTGACTCCCAAATGCGGGAGTTGACTGACGTAACCATCAATTATTTTAAGTGTTTCGCTCAAGGCTGTCTGCACAGCAGAAAGTTGTTTTTCAGATATGATTTGTCCATCAAATTCGTCAATGACTCTTAAGGCATCAAGGTTTCCAATTTCTGAAATATTACCGAGATCAGAACAGAATAGCGATGCAGTATTACCAAAGTTATGAACCCACTCCGCCTGATAATTTATTTCCTTTTCTTTAGCTTGCTTTAATTCATGAGCTGTAGCTTGAGTTTGCGAGAATAACTGAAAAGACCAGCATTCGCGACGATATCGTTCGATGAGGAAAAGACCGTAAATCAGTGGAATATCTTCGACTTGTGCGAATTGCAGCTCCTTCTCCTGATATCGGTTCAGATCTTTACCACATTCTGTGAGAAGATTTCTTTTGATGCCGATAGTCTCCATTTGAACGTATGCAATTTGGCCATATAGTAAAACAGCCTTTGCCTGAAGCGCCGACCTGCGCTCGAGAACGCGTTCAATCTGGGCAAACAACGCTTGGGCAATAGTAAACAGTCTGCTACTGGTCTCGTTTTTTACCTTCAGTAAAAACTGACGTATTTCCTCCACAAACGCTTCAGGTGAGTCAGAAAGATCTTGATCAAGGATTTCACGGCTGCGAGTCCTCACATCCTCTACCAATTCCTCAAACTTTTCGAGCATTGTCTTTTCCAATCTATCTTTCAAGCCCTCAGGGTCGTAATCTTTTTGAATCGACTGAATCGCACCAGAAACTTTCATTCGAAAATCTGCGTTCGAGTCCAGTTCCGTCTTTACTTTCTTCAACTTGGCGTTGACGGTCTTATCGAGTGACTTGAGTTCCTTTTCGTTCTCTTCCAGTCGTTGCAAATCAACGTACTGGCTCAGCGGCCCTTCACTGCCCTTGAGCTTAGTTAGAACATCGTTATAACAGGACCTCCATTTGCAGGACTGACTATTTTGTGACAGTTGGTTGAGAAATTCGACATTTGAATTGTACAGCTTTTCCACATCATAGCAATAAAGCTTCAGGTACTGTTCGCAGATAGATAGACATTTCAGAATCTCAGATATCTGTTCGATGTACTCTGCGATCAATACCCTAAAATAATGCACGTCAATCTCTAAAGCGCTTAGCCATCCGAGATTCGTAGTTAAGAGACTTGTTATCACTCGACTTGTGAGATTTTCAACCTTCATATCAGCGTCTGCTAGAGGTGAATTTATCGGTTTCAGTAGTGATGTTTCCTCCTTGGGTGTTCCATTGTTCACCAGATCACTGACGAGAAGCGCGCTACGATCCGCCAGCTCAGCACGAGTCTTCTCCAAACTACCGGTGGGCTGTCCGTCTATTGGCTCGTTCATGATTGAAAATAGCCGCCTATCATATATGTAGAACTCTGCTTCACTTAAGGTACTGGTCCGGAGACATTCCTTAAAGGCCGAGTTCTTCAGTTTATTGCCAAACGGCAGTAAAATGAGTAGCTGCTCCTGGGATATATTCCATTTCTGACTAATGAAATCCCTAAATTCATCCAAAGACATAAAGTACTTCACATCTGTAGTTATCTTTTCCCCGGTAATGGCGTTTATCAAGTATGCGTTATCAGACATTTTACAATCCAAAATCCAAACCAATTTCTCTCTGTGTCCCGTTGACAGTCATCAGGGAAGCTACCGACTAAACAAGCGATCCTTTGGGCTCTTTTTACAGCGCCCTTTCTAATCTTTTATCTAGCAAGACATAAGCTACCTTTTTTCCGTTAAGACAGGTGCAAAAAGATACAGCTTCAAGATAGTTAAAATAATACCAGAATACAGTGAATTTCCAGCTAGATACAGGAGGACTTGGGCTGGGTCAATGATCGTTTACGAACCGCTGGTGAAGAACCTTTCGCATTTCCAAAGCTTGAAGAAACTCATCGATGCTGACCTTTCTGAGCCGTATTCCGTTTACGTCTACCGATATTTTTTGAACCGATGGCCTGAACTGACCTTTCTGGCGTTTGATAGCGACAGCCAAACGTGTGATGAGCCCATTGGGTGTGTGATATGTAAGAGCGAACTTCACCGCGGTCGCCGAATGAGAGGTTATATTGGTATGCTTGCGGTCCAAAGCGATTACCGTGGTCGTGGCATCGCAAAGACTTTGGTCAAGAAAGCTATTGAGAAAATGCAACGAGATGGGTGCGATGAGATCATGCTGGAAACGGAAGTGGAAAATGTAGCGGCTTTGAACCTTTACGAGAATATGGGATTCATTAGAATGAAGCGAATGTTCAGATATTACTTGAACGAGGGCGATGCTTTCAAGCTTATTCTACCTCTGACTCAACGGAGTTGTATAAGATCGACGTTCTTAGATGACGTGAATGGCGGTGATCTCTTGTAAGTGCCAGTTAGCCTACTTGGCGATATACGTATATACGTTGTAATCTACAGTTTGTTTGGAAAGGGACATTACTCTTCGTCATTAAATTTGGGAGCCAGGAAGAATTGTAGGTAGCCGCTCTTCAGGTCGAATTGGAAAAGGGCCGGAGCTTCGCTGGAGAGTCTAACGCCGACGTTATCTGACAGAGCGGAGCCTTTCACGATATCGAGTAAGTATTTCGAGCCGAAAGTCAAATCTACAGGCTGCTCCATCTCCAGTTTGATGCTATCCTCCGGCTTATCCATGTTGACAAAAGGTTTCAAAATCACGGAGCCGGATCCAATATCACCGTCTGCAACAAACTTGATGGTCTCCTTGGTGATCATAATATTGATAGAATCACTCAACTGGCTCAGGTCGCGTACAATCTTGGAGAACTCTGGCGATGGCATCTTCAAAGAACAGTCGTATGCCAAGTCCTCGATTTTTAGGAATTCCGCATCGATATCCATCAGTTTCAAAGAGTACTCAGCTATACGATCTTTCTTCGTGTCCTCAAAGAGCAGTAAAACGGAGTCTGGTGTGTCATCTGCAATTAATGTCAAATTATCCGAGTTGTTCCCGCAACGCAAAATCTTACTCAGAGAGGTAAGATCAATACCCAAAGTCACAGGATGGTCGCATCTGTAGCTCTGGAACGCTTCGATGCCGATCTCCAGAGAGACCAATAGCACACGAGAATCGTCCACAGCTTGAGCTATGATACCGTCTTCCTTACATTGAAAGTTGACTAACTGAACACAATCTTTGAAGCCGTCAATGATCCTCTTGAACAGAGATGCTTCTTCAAATTTAGCTTCCAACATTGTAACCTGTTTATATATAAGTTCAGCGTTTCAACCGAGTCAGCCTTCCCAAGTTAAAACCATTTTGGTGTTCCCTGTCAAGTGGCCTCTTTTTTATAATGGTGGGCAGAGCGATGTTCAAACTTACGCGTCACGCAACCTTGACGCGTCGCAAGCTGAAAAATTATAGGCATAGGCTTTCGAAGCAGATTGGAATGATCTTATAGAAGATTGATAGATATAATACAAAGTTTGCCTGCAACGACTAGGATAAGATTATACAAAAGAAAAAGAAATAGAACAGTAGACAAAAAAGTGCTAGTGACAATAGCAGTAATAGAAAGGAATAGCGACCACGACAGGCAAATCACCCACCTGGACGACAGGAAACGGGACATCACAAAAATCGTACTCATAAGACTAGGCTGTAATCTCTCAAGCGCGGGTGGCGTTATACAGCTCCTTTTCAGACTCGTATCTCTTCTTATCAGCTTCGGCCTTGGCCTCGTAGGGGCTCTTTTCGTCTGGTGTCAACGCCTTCCACTTTTCCCCAAGAATTCTACCGACCTGGCCAAAAGTGACGTCTGGATTCTCTGCACGCACAATGTCTCTGTTTTCGTTGGCAAAGAACATGTACGCCGACAGAGCCCTCTTGGGGGCATTTGGATCCTTCTTCCTTCTGGTGGTTCTCTTCTTGGTCTCTCTTGGAGCTGCCATAGTTTACTATCCGATGCAGTTGGTTACCTGTACTGGGATGACAAACTCAAAAGACTGTTAGTAAATGAAACTCCACGCTGGAACAGAACCGCAGACAGAGAGATCACAAAATGACTGGCAAACTTGTCTTATGTAAAGTGGCGCTTCATTAGTGCGCAATAGGCCGTGCGCTTACGCGAAGCGTCGCGTTCTGCGGGTAACGACCCTGCGTTCGCGGCCAGAGAACAAAATAAGGTCCCACAAATGCCCAAAAAGCCCAAAAAGCCAGGGGATTGAGAACCTAGATGATGCGAATATCTGAGTTCCAGTGTTCACTCGAGCCTCTGATCAATGATACAATTTACTTCCGTCAACTAAGACGAACATTGCGTCAAACTTCGCCGCTCTCGTCACCTAGCCACGAAACAAGTATTGCTTCCCATTGATTAAGCAAAGAATCCCTTCTCAGCTTTTTCCTTCTAGTTATCTCTTTGTCTGTGTGTCTGTTGTATGTGATACGACGCATACTTACAAAAAGCGGCCTCTATTTTCTCTCCACGCAGCACAGCGAAAATTGTCACTATGTGCCCAGCTTGTTTGTTTGTAAGGTAAAATGTACTACATAGCCTATGGCTTGGTGGTCACTGTATGAGGGAAAATTTTAAGTATGGGGCCAACACTGCCATAGAAGGGGCGAAAAACTTCACCAGTCAAGCTCGTTCATGGTGATGCGACACGTTTGCGTGTAAGGCTGGGTAACCGTACCGGGGATACGCACTACTTGGGCTGTGTTAATAAGCTATATATACATGATTCATGATCCTATGTCCAGTTGCGGTTGTTTGAACTTGTCGTAATGAGCTAAATGCGCGTCTGGAGCGAATCCTCTTGCCTGGACTAGCGCTCCGATCAGGCGGTTGCTGTAGTGCATCTTGGCGACGCACCGGTCTATGCAGCACATTTCGCCCTTGTTCAGATCGCTTTCGCTGTACACGTCGTGTGGAATGCATTTCTCGAGACAGGTATGGAGGATGTTGTTGAAGGTCACGTTCATGGCGTTGAATTGCACTTCAGCTATGTCAATCTTTTCCTGGCGCACTTCTTGAGCATTGTATGGGTTGACGAATAGCGACATCGCTCACTATTGCCCGGTTTGTTTCTTGCTCTTGCTTAGCTTTGCTTCATGGTTGTGGGTATGGTTTTTCTGATCAGTATGTATTGAGAAAATTGAAGATCATCGCTCATCTGCATCGCAGCGACAAACGGAGCAAGCTGATATACGATGCGTGTGCTGCTGACCAACGATGACGGTCCGTTGAATGATCAGTTCTCAGGTTACATCAGGCCGTTTGTTCAAGTTCTGAAGAGACTGTATCCGCATTGGGAATTGACTGTATGCGTGCCGCATGTGCAAAAATCGTGGATAGGTAAAGCTCATCTGGCAGGTAAAAAGTTGTCCGCGCAGTTTCTGTATTCCAAGATGGATTCCGATGATAATAGCTATCTGGGACCCTTTATTCAACCGCAAACCGCCGCTAGTAACTCGAAGTTACCTCGGACCGTTATAAACACAGAGGTGTCACATGACGATATCGAATGGATATTGATTGACGGTACTCCAGCGTCTTGCGTGAACCTTGGCTTGCATCATTTGTCTACTGAGAAGTTTGATCTGGTTGTCTCGGGTCCGAATGTGGGTAGAAACACTAGCGCAGCGTATATCACTTCTAGCGGGACCGTTGGCGCCGCCATGGAAGCGGTTATAGCGGGAAACGTAAAATCTGTGGCGGTATCCTGGGCTTATTTCGATGGTGTGAAGAATGTTAGCAGTTCTTTGATGGAGATGGCTTCCAAGAGGTCTTTGCAAATCATTGACCATTTGTACCACAATTGGGACCCTCGCACAGATTTCTATAGCATCAACGTTCCTCTGGTTGAGAATCTGTCCTACGAGACCAAGGCCGTTTATACATCTATTTGGGATAACAGATGGGGTCCTATCTTTAGTGGTCCGCACATCGAATGCGGCCCCACTAACGATGAAATTGAGGACGGCAGCGAGAATCAAATGATATCTTTCGAGTGGGCGCCGAACTTCAAGTCACACACAAGCTCTAAGCACCATACAAACGATGATGTGGTCGATAGAGACATTGTCGAAGATGGGAAGATCAGCGTCACAGGTATAAGGTCGACTTATCTACACAGTGTTCATCTCAATGGTGAATTGCCTCTGCGAGCGCCGGACAAGGATGTTTCGGACGTATCATTTGTAATAACCATCGATCCAAATGATTATATACACGGCCCGCTAAAGAACGCGATTACCAAATGGATTCCTAATGCCCAGATCGTGACGACATTACCAGCGAAAAGTGGAGGAAGCCAGCGGCTTTTCCACTATGGGGATTACGAAGACCTTGACATGGAAAGGCTTGCCTCGGGTGCAGAAAGTTACTTTGCAAATTCATACATTTACCGGAAGGCTCTCATAAGGAAGCATTATCTGACACAAACGATTAACCATTTTGTTGCCAAGAATCCTAAGTCTATCCTATCGAGGGCTTATCTAGAGTCTTTCATCATTGATCTAGATTATGCAGAGTTTCTGGATGATGCGCTGGATGAAAACTGGGAACTAAGACAAGAACTTGAGTCTGAACAATATTGGTGGATTGTTAAACCGAGCATGAGTGATAAGGGACAGGGGATAAGAGTCTTCAAAACCATCGAGGATCTGCAAGCTATTTTCGATTCCTTTGACGAAGACGACATTGATGATGAAGCTAACGTCGTCGATAGCAACAGAATCATCATCTCGCAACTGCGTCACTTCGTTATACAACGCTACCTGGAAAAGCCACTACTGCTTCCATCAATGAACAACCGAAAGTTTCATATAAGATGCTACATCAGCTGCAGAGGGGCTTTGAAAGTGTACGTTTATGACAGAATGTTAGCTCTCTTTGCACCAAGTAAGTTTGAAACTCTTGATCATGATCGATATTCACCGACAAGCGTGGATGACCTCGCCTGTCATCTAACTAATACATGTTTGCAGTCCAAAAGAGCCCAAAAGGAGCTTTCAGTGGTTGAATTTGATTCGCTAAATGATCTAACCCTCGATGACAAACTGAGAATTAAACAACAAATACACCAGGTAGCACATGACATCTTTTTGGCAGCAGTACAGGTCAACAGCTTTAATTTCCAACCATTACCGAATGCTTTCGAGACTTTTGGTGTTGATTTCCTCGTGGACGAAAATCTTGACATTAAGCTGCTGGAAATCAACGCTTATCCTGATTTTAAACAAACTGGGAATGATTTGAAGGATCTAATTGACGGCCTGTTCGACCATGCTGTCGAGAAGCTGGTTCTTCCATTGTTACAACGGGAAGAATCGGCAAATAAAACGTCACATAGCGATTTCGTCCAAGTCCTTGATTATTCCCCTAATGATTGGCGCTAAATGTAAATTTAGCTATGTACCTACTTTACCGTAAATTCTTCGCTTGAAGCGACTTCTCTTCCTAGCCTCCCTCCATGTCATCTTCCAAGATCTCTTCCGACCGACGGACGCCACCTCCCATGGACATATTCGTCGTAGCACTTATGAGTCCTCGCTTCACTGCACGAAGAGCGTTCGGTACCGTGACATCGTCCTCTGCGTAACCCGTATACTCACGGCTCCACGAGAGTATACGTTCTCTAACTCTGTTGGCCTTTACCAGTGCGGACCTAACTGTTTGAAGATTCCGGATGAACTCCTGATTTCTCTGGAGCGCAATTTGAGCTAGCTGTCTGGTTGCTTCAGCTTCTTCCGCCACCTCAGGGCTGTTGACTGATGGCAATAGACTGAGCAGAGCCTCTGGTCCGCCGACGCGAGGAAGGGCGAAAAACGGATCTTCACCGTCATTGTCGCGCTCTGTAGTGTCCTGCTGTTGTTCCGCTTCGTCCTTTTCGTCATCATCTGCGTTGTCTTCGTCTGGAAGCTTCAAATTGTGGTCATACATTGGAAGCTTGAGAACGTCTTCCCGGAGTGGTTCTGGATGCTCGCCAAGGAAAAGCTCCAGCAGCTTCGCGTACCGCATGACAGAATTCTGCTCCTTCTCAATCAGTATGCTTGTCTGGAGGGACAAATCACGCAGCATCCCGCTTTCAAACGTTCGTCTAATAGCGTCATGCCTTGTCACGTCTGCCAATGACGATATCGGGGTTAAAATCTTTCGGACGTCAACCAACTTTGATAAATCAACTTCTTCATCGCCGTCATCATCCTCATCTACTGAAGACTTAATTTTTTTCCTTCTCTTCAAAAGACTGTGCTCAGATCCGTTATAGTAAACGCTTTCTTCATTGAGAGGCTTCGAACTATTCATAACTTGACGCGTGACAAGCTCAGCTTTCTGCAGAAGTTTATTTCCTCTGTTGGAAGTTATTCCAGCAGCGCCAGGATAAACCTGTGTCCCATCTGCAGATTTCTTCAATGCCGGATAGTTCCCACTCTTCTCCTTTATCACATGCCTACAAAAGGCTTGAATATAACAGGCCTCATCCTCTGGTTGCAGCAAATTGTCCAATGCCATTCAAATAATCTGCTTCTCCTATGCCACTACATATACTCTACCGTCTAGCTGTCTTCCCTTCATATATATGCCTTGAACCTTGAATGATTTACTCTGCGAAGTCCCGTTACCCGGTCTTCAGCCTCTTGGAGATCCAAAGCATCGAATGCCATCTAGCATGATAGATCTAAGATCTGTGGGTCAGTTGGAGAGGTAACAAAATCGAGCCGATAAAGATGTCTTGGTTGGCACCTCTGAAGTGGGCTGTGGCATTGTATCTGTTGTCGTCTTATAAATCTTTGCCTGGGGCCTACTTCGTCAGGTTTTATGCAACGATCATCCCGAATATTGTCTTCCCTTATGTTACCGGCTTGAAGACTAAAAATCTCGAGAAATTGGCTGCTAATAGACGTGCCTGTTTTGGAACTTTCACTGTTGCCACCTATGCGTCGCCTTTTGAATGCGATTTTTACTTGCATAAGAGCAACAGCACGTATTTCGAAGAGCTGGATATTTACAGAAGTGGGTTGATGACAAAAGTGTTCCAGAAACTGTTCTTGAAATCGCAGCGTTGGCCATATATTCCGGTGGCTAACGTTTTCACGAATTTTCTCAAAGAAATCAAGCCATTTGAAAAATACGACGTTAGCTCACGCATTCTTTGCTGGGACGAGAAATGGATCTATGTGATGAGCAGGTTTACGAAAAATAATGGCAAAACGCTTTGCTCGCTGTCTCTTACCAAATATGTTCTGAAGGATGGCAGAAAGACAATTCCGCCTAAAGAGGCGCTGGAATTCTGTGGTCTGTACAATGAAGAGGTGGCAGAGATTTCCGCTCAAAATTTAAAACTACTCACCGAGGACTCTGGATTCCACGAGACTCATCAATTGGAGGCGTTGGACGAGCAGTATCTGCAACTTTAGGTGAGATATTGATAGACGTCACAGTCGATGCGATGACACAAAATGAGCGGCGAAGACGGAAAAAAAAATCAAATCTACATGGATTTTTATATAAACGTTTAGCAGACGCAGATACCATCTGTCTGGCTGTTGGACTCAGATTCTCGAGGTCCAATAGTAAATAACAATATTTTTGAGATCGGATATTCGATGAGTATGCCCAATGTGTTAAATAATAATGACGACACTACGAACAGACAGCAAAAAATATCTAAACAAGACTGGAGATATTATCGATACAAGCCCTCCTCGGATAGAATTAAGCATTTGTTGAATACACAGATGGATAACCCGAGAAAGCAGAAGGAGTCTGAGCCGAGGACAATCTTTGAGCCGGCGAAGTTTTCCCTGCCCAGCAGATATGAGGTAGTTCAGATTTTGGGAAAGGGATCCTACGGAACTGTTTGTTCTGTCAACGACAAGATTAATCCCGATAACGTGTATCCTATTGCTGTGAAGAAGATAACCAATATTTTCTATCGAGAAATTCTATTGAAGAGAGCCATTAGAGAATTGAAGTTCATGACATTTTTCAAAGGACATAAAAACATCGTGAGCCTTATTGACTGTGAAATTGTGTCCGAAAAGCCCTACGATGGTCTTTATTGTTATCAGGAGTTAATTGACTATGATTTGGCCAAAGTTATTCATTCGTCAGTGCAGCTATCGAACTTTCATATCAAGCACCTGTTTTATCAAATTCTCTGTGGATTGAAGTACATCCACAGTGCAGAGGTTATCCATCGAGACCTTAAACCGGGAAATATTCTGTGTACCCTGAATGGTTGCTTAAAAATATGTGATTTTGGTCTAGCCAGAGGACTAGCCCCACAGTTCTTCACTAGCAAAGACAACTATCATGATATAACCAATTATGTGGCCACTCGATGGTATAGAGCTCCAGAGTTGATACTATCGGAAAATACGTATGGCAAATCCATCGATATGTGGTCCATCGGATGCATACTTGGAGAGTTCTACGGCAGGAAGCCTCTATTTATGGGAAAGGATTCGATTCACCAGATTCATGAAATAATGAAAGTTCTAGGTCCCCCGTCAAAAGAAGTACTACTCGATTATGGCTCCTTGAAGGCGTGGAATTCTTGCCATAGTGCTAGCGGTTCCATCTCTGCAATGGCTGACTGGACGGAGTTGTACCCCTCGGCGACGCTAGAAGCTTTAGATTTGATTGAAGGTCTATTGAAATGGGATCCCAAAAAAAGGTTGACCATTGAACAAGCTCTCGAGCACCCTTTTTTGACTAGTGTAAGAAATCTTGACGACGAGCCCGTTTGTCCTTGGGGAGCCTTCGATTTCTCCTATGAGTATCAACTATATTCTATGCCTAGGCTACGGGAGTTTCTTATCAATGAGGTTGCCATGTTCAGAGGGGATAGGGTTAAATGCAACGCATCTAAGCCACACTTCCCACAGAATATCAAGATCGTGGAAGAAGCTAGGCGCTAGTCGCAGATCTTATAAGCCCCCTCCCCTTCGTATAGTTTGTTCTAATTCATCTTCGATAACAAATCTGGTGTTCCAGCAGTCATTTACTCTATAGACAATATTCTTGATGCTTAACGATCATTTCTCACTCTGTATTAAGGTTTCCTCATTGTGAAAAATCAAGGTTTAGATGTGTTCACCAGGAAGGAGCCATTTCGAACAGAGAGGCTTGAGTTGAAATGGGTGCTCAGCTTTCGCTTTCGGCCCAGACTTCACCTTCAATTGCAATCTTTTCCTACATCGACGTGCTAAATGAAGTTCATTATGTTTCGCAGCTGAACTCATCGAGATTTCTGAAGACTTGCAGAGCTTTAGACCCTAACGGCAAAATAATCATCAAGGTGTTCATAAAACCTAATGAGGAGTATGATTTGAAGGAGAAGAAGAAGCAGATAGATGCCGAAGCGCTGTCGTTGGCGCCGCTACCCACAACGTTGAACTACAGCAAAGTTGTCGAGTCCAACCGGGCGGGATATCTAATACGACAGCACTTAATGAGTAACCTTTACGATCGACTTAGCTACAGACCGTATTTGTCTGAAATTGAGATGAAGTTCGTGACTTTCCAACTTTTACAGGCAGTTAATGACATTCACAACCTGAACATCTGTCATGGGGACATCAAGACTGAAAACGTTTTGGTAATGAGTTGGGACTGGATTGTACTCACTGATTTTTCAAATAAAATCAAGCCAACATATCTGCCAGAAGACAATCCGGGAGAATTTTCGTTTTATTTTGACACGTCGAACAGGAGGACCTGCTACTTGGCGCCTGAGAGGTTTAATACTAGGCTTCATGAGAAAACCAAAGATGCCACAGGGAATGTCACAAAAGAGATGGATATTTTCAGCTTGGGATGCTGCATAGCTGAAATATATGCTGAAGGACGACCATTGTTCAATCTATCACAGCTTTTCAAGTATAAGAATAACGAGTACGATGTGACAAGCTTTTTGGAGGAAGAGATAAAAGGAGACGCTTTGAGGAGCTTAATATGTGATATGGTACATCAGAACCCAAAGAAGAGACTGTCATGCAGAAAGTTGCTTGAAAAATATCGTGGTTCCTTCTTTCCTGAACATTTCTACACTTACACTTATGAATTTTTCAGAACCATGGCTACCATGAGAACGAGCATACCAATAGCTGGCGCGACCTGCGCTCGCAGCACGCTAGAAGATCAAATTAATTTGGCTGATGATTGTTGTATCAAGATGTACCACGACCTTGGCAAGATTTGCCAGGAGCTGGACTACGCATTAAAATCAAAACAGGATACGGACAAGAGCAGAAGTCTTGAAGATTTTGGCAATGATCTAATATCTTCTTTAAAAATTCCAGATCTGGGAGAATTAGAGCTCAAGAATTACGCATCTAAAGAACTAAAGGACGAAAGCGCACTGTTATTTATATCGTTTTTGTCACATAATGTGCGGAATGTGACATCTAGTAGTACTAAACTCCGATGTTTAGAGATGCTAGTGTTGTTCTCACAATATATCTCGGACGAGAATAAAATCGATCGTGTTATACCGTATCTCGTATCCTGTTTTGAAGACGATTTTCCTAATGTTCAGGCAACAGCTATTCAGGCCCTTACACAAGTTCTAGGCATGGTTGAGAAGTTAAGTCCCATAAATGAAAATGTCTTCATGGATTATTTGCTGCCAAGAATAAAAAGGTTACTGATCCAGAGCAAGCAAAACCCTTATGTCCGCGCAGTTATCGCTAATTGTCTTGGTCATCTCGTGCCCATAGCTTATCGATTCCAGGAGCTTTTGAATTTTTTCAACTCATCTAAACTGATGGAGGCTGTAGAGACAGGTAACCTGGAAGTTTCCAATAAGCACAACAAAAGGTTGGCACAGCAGGTTGAAGAATTGGCAGTAGCATTGTTGACAGACAATGAAACTTCCGTTAAAACGACTTTGTTGAGTAATGTTTTGCCCTTATGCAGGTTTTTTGGTCGTGAGAAGACTAACGACGTCATTCTAAGCCATCTCATCACTTACCTGAATGATAAAGATGCATCTCTTCGCATAAAGCTTATCCAAACTATTTGCGGCATTGCCATCCTTCTAGGACCGATTACCTTGGAGCAATATATCCTGCCTTTATTGATGCAAACAACCGGTGATTCAGAGGAGCTTGTTGTTGTAAGTGTGCTTCAAGGTCTGAAGAACTTATGCCAGATAGGACTGGTACAAAAGAGATTCTTCTACGATATCTGTAATTCTGTCTGCTCACTCCTTCTGCACCCCAATGTATGGATAAGGCAGGTTTGCTTATTGCTCATCGTTGAGATTGCTATGCGGCTATCTAAAGCAGAGGTTTATTGCGTTCTCTATCCGATTGTTAAGCCTTTTTTCGAGTTTGATGTTGAATTCACCCATGATCTCATCCTTACCAGTTGCAAGCAACCTGTTTCAAGAACAGTCTATAATTTGCTCTGCACTTGGTCTTTAAGAGCATCTAAGTCATTGTTTTGGCAACAGATACCGAATAAACATGTTGACGCCTTCGGAAATAATAATATCTCCTTCATAACTAAGGAGTTTTCTAAGAAGAATTACGGATTTAATGGAGTAAAAGCCTCCAAGAGTGTGGTGCTATCTTTCAGCAACGAGGAAATTCCGCTAACAACTGAGGATAAGAATTGGATTGATAAGTTCAAAGCAGTTGGTCTCTCGGAAGGAGATCTGTGGAAAATAGCTGCTCTGCGAGGTTATGTTTTGCGGACTGCTAAGATGATATCGAGAAAGGACGATATTTTGAAAATTACGGAGACTAGCACTTCTAGGCGTAGAAACCAGTCCGATCACAGCCTAGCTCACGTTATGCCTAAAAATGTCTTCTTCGATATCGAATTCACTGACGACATTGACAAAATACAGAGATCCGTGCCAGATGCCGGAAAAGTGAAAGTGAATCATACCAATGAAATCACATCCAATCAATTATCCAGCGTCAAAGATATGGATGGCTCCCTGCTATTAGCTTCAAAGGCTACTGCTACCACAACTTCAAACTTGGAAAATGTTTATGTCCAATTAGACTTCTTACGCCAAGCCAGCAGCCCAACGGATGATGTCCAAAGAGAAGAAGACAATGGGGCGAAATTTTTCGTAAGGAGCAGTTATGAGGGTGATGTCAGCAGTATAAAAACCTTTCTGCAAGGAATCAAAATAATTCCCCCGTTGCGCGACTATAAAGAGTTTGGAGGCCTTTTAGGTTTTGCTCAAGGTAACAGAGCTATTGGCAATCTGAAGGGAACCTTGCTAACGACCCTGACGGAAAATGAGCCTAACCCAATCACCTCCCTCGCTGTTTCCAGCGGAACAGTACCTTATGTCATCAGCGGTTCTGTGCGAGGCCAGGTGAAACTCTGGAATTTCTCTGATGTGGCTGCCGGTGAGGTTTTCGCATCTTCTTTGAACTATGACTTCGCTTCAACAATAACAGGGATCACAATGCTAGATAGATATGACTGTTTTGGTGTCTCGACCAAAAATGGCAACATCAATGTTCTTAGGACGCTGTACCAATCTATTGAAGGTAATTTGGTCTTCTCGACTCTCCATTGTATAAGAAAGGCCAAGATTAAGCAAAAATCAACGGATGAGATTTATGCAATTAGCTTGAAATCTGTGATCTCAGATAATACTTCTTTATTGGTGACATTAACAAATACTTCGCAAATATTGGTGTATGACGTGAGAAATATGGAGTGCATTCAGAAAATTGACAACCCACCAAGTCACGGAGCCGTTTCGAGCTTTTGTGTTGACGAGCAAGGATCTGTGCTAATTCTGGGAACAACGAAAGGCGTAATCGACGTTTGGGATTTACGGATTCAAATTTTGATAAACAGCTGGTGGTTCGGAGATCATACTCCAATAACTCATCTCGAAAAATGCGACGCAATGGGTAATAATTTTATCGCAGTGGCAGGAGGATACTCCAAAGCGATCCTGACTATTTGGAACTACTGCAAAATGGCGTGCCAACAGGCCCTAATCAACTCGGATGAGCAACCGTCAATTGAAAATTTCCTGCCCAAGAGAAAGTCTTTTGAAGAGTTATCTTTCTCCGACACCGATGTGTCTCAGAAAGTCACATCTCTTCATATTTCGGGCTCAAAAATCGTGCTTTCAACAGAAACTTTGAGCGAAGTTCTTGTCGTGGATGTGAAGGATTTAGTTTGCTCCGCTGCGCTATCGAGGCCAAAGAGCTTCCATGTGGTTCCAGTCCTAGTGACCGCTAACCTAACATATCTTTTATTGAGGGAAACCTCAGATTCCTCAGGCCAGAAGCGACCATCGTATTTCAATGATAATATCAATGCTCTTGCATCGGCCAACTTGGAAGGCAGGTCCCTTCTTGTCACTGCCGATAATTCTGGTATTATAAACGTCTTCAATTAGTGACATTTACTATTTACCCATTGTCGTATCTTATGACTTATTTACAGGTATTAAACTGATAGTCATCTTGAAAGAAGGTTCAACAGTAGATATAACTGGTTTTGAGCGGATAGCTGCCCATCCAACGTCAGAATGATGCATCTCAAGCCAGTGCAGGGTAGGAGGCGTGGCCTGTCGGTCAATAGTGTTTCTGATGCTCAGCAGCAAGCTATGAACAACTCGCTAGATAATTTACAAGGTGACCTTACTCACGTAGAGACGCAATGGAATAGAATCCTGAATGAACAGTCAAACCCATTAGAGCTGGCTCTGTCCTTTTTGGATGATACATCAGTAGGTTTGGGGCATAGGTACCATGATTTTAAGCAACTGAAGACGCGAATAGGCTTTGATCTGCAAGAGGCTGTCAACGAGCATTTCCAAGTCCTTAATACGAATGTGGCCTCCTACGGCATTGCAGTGGATTCTATAACTGCAGCTCAGGATAACATAAAACAGCTTAAAGGTCAAGTAAGTGAATCCGTCAGCAATATCACGATTGGGAAGGGTTCTCTCAAGGAACTTAATGACAACGCCAAGAAACAAAACGATATGATCGATGCTCTCTCTTCCATAGAGTATTTGGTTCAATTGCCGGAGAAGATTGAGGACTCGATTAGAAGCCAGGATTACAAGGAAGCTCAGACTCTGCTAGCCCGCGGGTTTCTTTGTGCAGCAAATCACGATTTATGGAGCCTTGGGCCACTGCAGGTTTTGAAGCAACAGCTTGAGCTGCAAGAACACGCTTTGTTCAACAACTTAGTTGAAGAGATACACAATATAATTTACACCAAGAAAGGGCCATTTTCGTCCAATCGAGATATTTTGAAGGATATCGGACTTAATCAGGATGGTTTTACAAATTTGGAAAATTATCTCTACAACGTTGCCAATGTGGACCTATTGAGAGATTCCATGACTATGAACAATCAATTGTCAGTATTCATGCAAAAGATCAGCGAAGCGTCGTTCTCATTAGAAGCAATGACCAGTAGCTCTGGGCAAGGAAATGAGTTCCAGCGTGTATTTTTTCTGTTATCCATAATCAATGACATAAACAAACTTCCGACTGCTTTAAGTATTCTAACGAATAGAGCAAGAGAAGAGTTACACAACATCGTCCTGAAATGCACAGAAGAAGTTCGCACAAATCGTCCCTCACTCCTAAATGTAGCCGCATCTCCTAATATTGACGATGACTTGGGAATGTCAGTAAAGGATGTTTTAGCGGTCCCGATGAAAGAGTGCTTCTGGAAGATATTTGTGAGATTCTTAATCGCGGCTCAAGGACATCGCGTTGTTTTCGAGTCCGTTAAAAAGATCCTTCAGTCAACTGCAATTAATTCATACAAATTTGGTCAGATTTGGTCAAAAATCCTTAATGAGATAGAGACACTTCTGCTAAAATATCTGGAGAATCCTCAAGTGACCTCGGTTCAGGCTGGATCAAATCGAACTAGTAGCACAGTCATAAAACCTAGTAGGTCAAATGCGCCACTATTTACTTTGCAGCATAATATCGAAGACAGCTCAGCAGCCAAACGTCATGCAAATGAGCTGAAGGCGCTACTGAAGGACCTGTTCCCAGGCATCACAATCTCAGCTACTGCTGAACTAGGATCGATTTACATTGAAGAAGAGTCTTTCGAGCAAGAAGAACCCCTTGTCCCTCCTACTATATTCAACGTCAAAATGCTCCTTGAGCCATATCTATTTTTCTGCCAGGCCACTTCCGATCTGATACCCACCGAGTTCGAGGGCAAATATGTTACTTCAATGACCTTCCTCACAACCTTTATGAGCGAGCAATTTTTCCCAAAACTTGACAAGACCCTGGCATATTTGTTCGAACTAAGAGTAGGGTCAAATAATCCTTATGCGCTGGAAAGCATAGAAGGAAGCAAGTATATTTTCAAAGCTGCTGCAGATTTTCGGATTCTTTTGAAGAAGCTTTTGTTCATCATGAATACTACACATAAATTCAGAAGCAGGGTCTTTAATTCTCTATTAGGGCTTCTCCGCAAATTTTACAGATATCATTTAAGCCTGTTTGAACGGCTTTTTGGAACAGCGGCTTCCAATGTGCAGAAAAGAATAATCTCAGTCTGGCTTACTGATGGTGACATAATGAAACATGAAAAAGAATTCCTGAATAGTGGTGGCACTGATTCGAATGCTGAGGCTAACCTCATGTTGCGCCACTGTGCAGATTACCCAAATAAGGGCGGTTTGAACAAAGACGATATATTGAACACAGTGACATTAAATGCAGTGATCCATTTCCTAGGAACAGCTAACTGGATCCTATCCTGGCTTCCTAGCTTAAGGAAGGTCGTACGAACCCCTGAAGATATGTCAAAGAAGGACAACATTGAAATGCTCAAAATTGAGTGGTGCTTTTTCGAATCGAATGACTGGACAGCTATTGATAAGCTGGGCAATCTCAAAATATCCATGGATTCGCAAGCGGCAGCTAGATTTGATGAGATACTCGAAGGCTTTTCGACTTTACAATCAAATCTACTAACGGCAATCAGATTTGACACGAGAGCGAGATGCATTTACCACATAGGCTTTATGTTCCATAGACCAGAGACTTGGAGTTCCGATGCTGGTAGCAGCGAACTAAACGAGCACATAGCAGCTCTGATAACAGATCTAGAAACAATAGAAAATAAAGTGAGGCAGCAGCAGCTACTGGAGGGAAACACAGATAATGTTTTCATTGGCATTGATTCAATGATTAATAAGGCATTCTTGCTCGGCATGCGTTCGGTTCCCGTTATCAATAAAAGCGGAGTCAAAAGAATGTTGAGGAATGCTAAGGTTTTGCAAAATGCATGCCAAAATCTCGTTTCTACTCCATCAATGGTCGATATGACTGCCTCGATGCAGTTTTTCTCACTTTGTGGCGCCACTGAATCGGACCTCTTTCGACAACTTGACGAAGGGAAGTTACTCATTTCTTCAAAAAATGATCTGAAGAATATCTTGAGACTGCAATTCAGCGAAGACATTCAGCGGCAAACGAGGAGGAGTAGTGGTAATCCCAAGAGGGTCAATTCTATGCCCCTCATCAAAAGATATGATGAATCGGTCAAGCGTTTGGAGTCGTTTGGGCGTCGTCCTTAGGCAACTTCACACCGCACCATGTCGCAATAAAACTTTGGCATATTCCTCCGATCGAGATTTGAGAGACTTCTGGGGAGCTCGCTCATTATTCACTGGCGATGTTTAATGACACATTTATAGATTTGTATAATTTTGATCTGGACACATTTACTGTCGCTGGCGCGGCGTACTGGTAAGCGAGATGTGAACTAAACACAATGAGAAATCATCGCCAATACCGGTTGCCCAGAACCTCTTTATCCCCAATGAATCATGTTATTGAACTGTTGGATGATGCTGCAGATGATGGAGCAGGGCTGACCGGCTCATCACAGAAGTCAAAGCCTGAGATTTTTACGCTGACAAGTGACGATAGTATTCAACCTCCCAAGGGACAATCTCAAACCCAATATCCATCGTCCCCTAAAGAGATAGAAGTCATCACAGATACTAGTATTCATCCTTCGATAGGATCCATTGAGATATCTGCCCCTTTTTGTCAAGACCTATGCACTACCGTGGGAGACGAAAGCTCTATAGATGGAGACTTTGAGCCTCGACCAAGAAGTGGCAAGCGAATATTAGAGGAGATACTCAATGAAGACTCTTCTATTTGCTATCCGAGAGTCGACAGCAGCACAACCTGCGAGGTGAAGCTGAAAGATGGAATGAAAAGATTAAGAGGCCTAGAACAGGAGCACTCACAAAAGCATTCTCCCGTCAGAGAAGACTTAGCTTATACACACGACGATGTTTCCAAAAACAGGAAGGCAGGCGTGTTAGAGACAGGTGCTGATATTTTGGAAACATACCCAATATCCTCTCCTGCCGCCGACTTAGCCGGATCCAAGAGATTGAAAAGAGGCCAATCTCGTCAACTTTTTGTTCAGAACAGTGACTGCTCTTTTAATGCCGAAGAAGTCAGCGAGAGTGATGTCTTGAGCCAGGGCTCGGTTTCAGAGAGCGAAATTCAACGGAATTCAATCCCGACAAGCGGCAAGGTAAAAGGTGTACCAATTTTACCTGTTGCTTTGCCAAACCGGCGTGATAAGCATACTGATGCCTTCAACAATTCTGTGAAAGTCAAAGGTGTAATTGATCAAGCGGGCTTAAGCCAATGCAGGCGATCCGAGATTTTGGAGCTGAACGTCAGAAAGTTTCCTTCGGACAAGAATTGCAAAGATAATCCGTGTTTACCCGATGAGTTATCAAAGCCTGCCAGATCCTCAGAAAGCGACAGTGATGAGAGGACGAGCGCCAGAGAGGCATCTAATGATATGTCGAAAGCTAGGGAAGTTATCAGGCTAACTCCGTACATTGTTCACGGCAGATGCTACAGTGATGATGAAGCGCTACGACTAATGCAAACCTGGCTGGGAAACAGTCGACGTGCTTTCAAGGAGAGCAACCAGATATACAGAAGCAACGAAAAAGCTAGATCCTGCATAACAGTGACAATGTCGAGTCGCTTGATTAAAACATTTGAAAGCTCCGGATGCGATCTTGAGAATGGCATCAAACCAGCAACCTTACAGGCGAGCATTGAAGAAGAACTTCCCCGAATTGGCTTCTTGCGAACATGTGAAAGTGAGTATGACTTTGCTCATGACATCTTCTTTCCTTGTGAAAAAACAGCCGTTGAGGAAGCACTTTCTATACTTTACTATGACGCTCAGGTTTTTTTTGAACTCTACAGAACTGATAAAGAGTACCTTTTCAGAAGATTTAGATCTTTCACAAGATCAGGAAAGTATCTGATTGTGGTGCTAAGCAATCTGAAAAGACTGGCGAGAGCCCTAGAGGCTCTGGAGGATAAAAAGTACAAAGCAAGGGTTCAAGATGAATTGACTGGTTCCCAAGCAACTAGAGGGCATAATTCAAAAAAGAAAACAAGCGTTTTGGAGGATCTTAGCATGAAGAAATTCGACATTGAGCAAAGACTGAGATTTATAGATCGTCTCTGGGGTGTCAGAATACATGTTGTCTCGTCCCATGCAGAGTTTACAGAATCGCTGCCGAACTTGGTGTCTTTAATTGCCAAGCAGCGTATGGATCCCGCTATAAGGTACATGCGATATTCTCACATCAACGCAAGGTCAGGTAAAGACAAGACAGATGTCCTGCGACAGACATTGCAACAAATCAACAAAATGCCCGAATTGAAGGCCAACAGTGTTATAGCTGCCTATTCTACATTTCAAGCTCTCTTCACTGACTTTAAGAAAGGTGAATTAAAATCAGGACTTGACGGACAATACCTTATGACAGAGGCCATGGAAGCAAGACTGTATAAACTGTTCACATGCGAGGATCCAAACGAATCGATACAGTAACCTCCTACAATGTTATAACGCTAGTAGCAAGAAAAGAATTGCTAATGCACAGTTCTAATATGAGGATGAAGATATATAAGATCTCACTTATATAGCACGCTCTATTGCTAAGTAGTCTTCTTCATTCAGCCTGTCTTTGAAACTTTTAACTCGCCGCATGTTGGTCCTCAGTTCATGAGTTTCTTGTTCAGTGAACTTTACACCAGCAGAGATCAAGTGGGATAGGAAATTCAGCACCCTATCAAGTATAGCAACATCGTCCTCCGACTTCAGAGAAGAGATGGCTGATGGTAAGACGTTGTCCTTTCTCAGCGTTGACACCAAGCCGTCCGAGATCTGAACGGCTGTCAAGTACGCTGTCAGCAAAGAGAGCGCTCTGGTCTTCAACTTGCTTTTGAGCTCCGAATCCGTCAGAACGGGAGCTATAATATCCAGTCCTTTGAGTCTAACAAATTCTTCAGCGAGCTCGGGATGGTTTCTCACCAGATTGGAGAGCGCGTAGAAAGCCTTACATCTAACATTTAGACACTCACTGGTACTGTCAGCTAGTTGTATAAGTCTCCGTAGACCGTTTTCCTGCTTTAAGAAGCTATTCTGTGTAGGAAGGTTGTTTTGAGCAGCAGTCCCAATCACGGACAGGACAGAGGCTCGCAGTTCCTCGTCTGGGTCGGATAGTGTCTCCAATAAGGGGGTCCAAAGATTCAAGTTCTCAATATTGTTGGCATTATCCAAATTCTCTATCAGCATCTCAAAATTGTCCATGGCAATTAACTTACTCTCCATCTCCGCCTCAGGATTCGTCACAACGGCAATAGCCTCTTTCATTAATGTTGGATCATCAGGACCTCCCCCACCAAACAATTGTTGCAGTAGTTTGGGGTCCGGTTGGCCAGCCTTTTCGATCGCTTCTTTATCACCTTGTGCGTTAGCAATGGACCAGTGAAGCAACTTTTCCATTTCGTAGAATAGTGCTTAATCCCAAGCTGAAGGATAAATTTGCAACGATTAAATTGCTCGAATCGATCAATTCCCCATCATAACAGCTTTAAATACACTGTGCATTCATCGAATACTTCATGAATTGATGAATGTGCTCGAAGGTTCTAGTTGAAAAATCACCATAAACGAACATCGAATCACGTGATCGAATATGGATAATACGGTCGAAACAGCTAGGAAGTGCAGATATTCTGGGATCTTTAGATGGTCTGTGTGTCCGTCCGCTAGTTTATGGGATTTATGTCTGGTTCAGTGTATCTTGTGGCTGTTTTTCTTGATAAATTCGTCAAGTTTGTAGACAAAGTCGATTCCGACTGACCTGAGCCCGTCGATCTGCCTTCTGGAGGATCTGATCGATGCAGGTGAGATCGCCTCATCGCTGGGCAGGGATTTTTCAATCAGTTCAAAATGTTTGTCAACTTCTTCTCGACACCAGTTGACCAAGGTGGACGAAAACCTATCTTTATCTTCTTGGAAAACATCTCGAAAGTTGACCACGGTTTTCCTGATAATCTGGAAGCGGATCACGGCTATCTGTATCAAATAGTTGGTGGGGTTATCCAGAGATCCTGTCTGCAGAATGAGGCTCTTTATGAGATTCGATCTGTTCTGCAAGAATAGATCTAGCCCATCTTCTGGAAGTCCTAGTTTTATCATGTTTTTCACGGCATGTAGCAATGGTGCCGTTTCTGAGGTACTGGAGATTGTTTGGGAGAGCTTGGAAGCTACCGCTTCGCGTCTCTGGTCCAGTTTTAAGGTTATCAGGCCGTGTAACATCATATCATCGTCCTCTCCTAGATCAGCAAGTCTCTTCAATTGCGACTCCAACGCGTTCAAGGCACTGACGGCTTTGTCAAACTTCAATCTGCCCAGTTCAATATCGATCTCTTCAACGCCATTGCTTAGTGATTTCAGTTTAGGAGCAAGCGGATTAGCATTGCGGGAATGGCTCCTTGAGTGCATTGTCATACTGAGCTTTTGAAATAGGAAATTGTCCATTTCTTCCCCGCCGCTTTTGCCGGGTGTAGCACTTCCCATGCTTCTTCTGACACTTTTCACAGGACTTTTAGTCCCATCTCTCACTGGGGTTTGTTGCGAGTATTGTAGATGGTTGAAAGACTCCTTGATTTTCTTTGCGTTTTCTTCCTCAGCGTGTAGTATATCATGGAAGTCATCTTTGGCTTTCCTCACAGTATTTAGCAGGTGCGCAGCTTCTTGTTGATCCCGGGTCTCGTAGATGCATCTCGTACTGGGGCCAAAAGTAAAAGACAGTCTTTTGGAAGATGATCCTTCAAATGAAACGCTCACATCCCTCAAATGGCTACATTGAGCGACTACAAGGTCCGTTTGCTTCTCCTTTGGCCGACTTGCCACAAGAACCATATCGCTCAATATGAATATATGGACGCTCTGCAATGGCTTTAATGTAGCGATATTCAGCTCTATCCACTCACTGGATTCCGTCAATATGTGTCTCCCTGGCGAGGTTCCTACGTACTTCTGAGCTCCTTCGACGTTCCTGAAGAGAGTAGTTAACTGCTGATCCCAGATCTTCTCCAAGATTGCAACACTGCTGCGATCCCGCTTCTTATTCGACAGACTGTCGGCTCCAACCGGTGGGAGGAGTTCTGCGGATGAGCTTGACCGTTGAAATCGCTCCTTATGCTCCTCCATCTGTAATCTCTTCCCCGCCATCACAAAGAACTCCTGCATCATGTCACTTAGCTCGCTTACGCTCGATCTTAGTTGTTTCAACTCAATGCTAGCAACGCCCAAATCTCTGTTGACAGTTAGGATCTCGTTGTAGGATTTATTGACGTTGTCCTTGGCTTCTTCTTGTATTTGAACTGCCAGTTCGCCGAGATTAGAAGTAAACTTGTCAATCTCGATCGCACTCGCATCTCCCAGCGACTCTCGAACGAATGTCTTCGCATTGAATTTGGGATCCGCCAACATCTTTCGTAACGTAGCCGAGTTAATTGTAGCGGGAAGTGGTGGTCTAGCGGCCGGTGGTTCTACCTGTTTACGCCCGTCCACAGTTGACGCGCCCAGATGTCCCTGTGTTGATCCATTTACCGCAAACCGCTTTGGTTCTTCCCTTGGCTGATCAAACTGGACTCCGCTAACTACGTTAGACGGAAGAGGCAACGAATAGTCCAGTTTCGGCGGTACGTAATTGGGATTATGCACTGATAATCTTCTTTGCATCGAGCTGGCTACCTTATTCTTGTCTTTGGCATTAATTGTAGGTAGCTGTGAATAGTCAGCTGTTATACTCATCTCGCTATAGGGATTGCTGCTGCCTTTGCCAGGCTTTACTTCAGTCTTCGTCAATGAGTCTGGATTCTTGCCCTTTGGTGACAACCGGCGAGGATGCTTGTCATGGTTCCTGTTCTTCAACGAAAAATCCACCATTACTGATATAGATGCAATGGGATCTTGTCAAGCCACGTTCAAGTATTCCTCAACTATCGCTAGTTCTGTTCTGTAAAGTGTTCTTATGGTTTATATCACTTTCCTACACCCTATAGAGATCAAAAATCATTGCAACAACACCATCAAAGACCTCCAGTGGTGAAGCGATCACAGTGCCGGGGTGTTGTAGCCGAGTTGTGTTTTGGAACTGGCAGTTGTTAATGTTGAATCACCGAAAGGATGAGTATTAGTAGTGAGGAGCTTAACTATTTGATTTGGAGATACCTTCAAGAGAATGGGAAGGAAGTAAGTGCGCTGGCGCTGCAAGATGAAACTCGAGTGCTTGATTTCGATCGCAAATACAGCAAGGATATCCCGTTTGGAACGCTTGTGAATTTGGTGCAGAAGGGTATACTCTATACAGAATGCGATTTGTTGGTTGAATATAACGGCGAGATGAAGAAAGTTGATGAAGAACACTTTACGCAGGACTTCAACTTGGCACAGGCTCTTCAGGTGGAGAAGGAAAAGGGACCTGACCGACTGATAAATGGGAGATTTGCTCTAGAAAGTGATTCCATGGATGAGCAGCCGAAGGAGGAAGACCAGAGGGACCTGCAAAGGCAAGAGGAGGGGCCGAAGAGCGTCGAGGAGGGCATAGAGGCGGAGGGTTTTATCAAGACTTTGAAAGAATTTTACAAGTTGGGGAATATTGTCAGTACGTGCTGGAACCCGGTTGAGAAGTCGATGCTCGCGGTCGGGGAGAAGCATTCACAGGCTAGGATCTACTCGTTTGACGAAAACAGTGGTGCTTTGTTGAATGAGATAGAACTTAAGCATCCTTTTGCGCCCACCAGTCCAGTCGGCAACGCGAACAACGAATTGTCCTGTCTGGCGTGGTCGCCAAACGGAATGCAAATTGTTACAGCAGTCGAGAACGGTGAGCTGCGTCTGTGGAATAGGGATGGAAGCTTACAGAATGTCTTCAACTTTCACCGATCGCCGATAGTATGCATAAAGTGGAACAAAGATTCTGCGCACTTCATCACAGCTGATGTGGACAATGTGACGGTGGTATGGAATGCCACTACAGGTACGGCGATCCAACACTTTGAATTGAAGGCTTCCGAGAGCTCTGGTGATTCGCTAGGGGTAGACCTCGAATGGGTAGAAATTGATAAGTTCATAATTCCTGGTCCTCAGGGCTCTTTAGTGGTGCATCAAATAGGAGAAAGCAAGCCTGTGGGTCGTTTGGTTGGTCACCAGGGTGCCATAAGTGCACTTCAGTTCAATCCAGGCAATAAGATGCTTCTAAGTGCATCCGACGATCATACTGTGAGAGTTTGGCGAGGCGGTAGCAGCAATCCATCTTACTGTTTCCTTGGTCATTCACAAAGCGTGGTATCTGTTGATTGGGTTGACGACAAGAGGGTTTTATCGGCATCTATGGATGGCTCAGTGCGATTGTGGTCACTGGCAGATAACTCGTTACTTGCTATTTCGGTCGCTGATGGAGTACCTGTGTTTTCAGCTAGACTCTCACAAGACAAAAACAAATACGCTGTTGGCTTCGTTGACGGTCAGGTTATTGTTTATGACATGAAATCTCTGCTCGCTAGTTTGGATACTCGAAAGAGATATCCTATTCCATTATCTTTTCCCATCTACGGTACTTATCAAAGCCCGACCAACGGAGACAACGTCTTTGACCTTTCCTGGGCCTTCAAGAGTGACAAAGTCGCGGTGGCCTTCTCTACTGGGCAAGGATCCATTTTGTGTTTGTAATTGACGGTTAAAACCTTACTACGTGTATTATCAACAATATAGCATTTCTCGTTCACCTATGGATTTTGATAGTAAGCAGCTCGCCTGCTAACCAAATCACCTCTTGATCTGTAAAAACAGAACAATCCAGCAATCATTCAAGGATTAGCAAGCGGCTATAGTGGTATGGATGCTATTTCGGACCCAGCTTTCCACTCAACTAAGCTCAAGTCTCAATATGCTGAGGAAACTCCATCTTTGCTGACTTTAGTCATCGATACTGCGCCGAAGCTTTGGGCAGAACTGGATAACGAAGGAGATCAAAACGCTAACATAATAAGCGTCTTAGAATCCATCATAGTGTTCCTCAATGCACATCTTGCCTTTAACAGCTCGAATCAAGTGGCTGTCATCGCAGCTCACTCTCAAGGCATAAAGTATCTCTATCCTAAGAGCAATCTGAATCAGAACAAGGTTACCACTACTTCGCTACCTGGCAAGGATCTGTCTATCATCAACAATGATATGTATCGACAATTTAGAAATGTTGATGAGACTCTGGTAGAAGAGCTGTACAAGCTATTCCAAGAAGAGAAGGACCAAGTTGAAAAAGCTACACAAAAGAGCACTCTTGCTGGAGGGATATCCGCAGGGCTCACTTACATCAACAGAATTTCCAGAGAGCTGGCCAGGATATCTTTCAAGTCCAGGCTTTTGGTCATAACATGCGGCAGTGGTGGTGGAAGAGACGAAATATTTCAATATATCCCAATAATGAATTGCATATTTGCGGCGACTAAATTGAAATGTCCTATCGATGTTGTGAAGATCGGCGGTCATAAAGAGAGTACGTTTCTTCAACAAACAACGGACGCCACGAACGGCGTCTATTTGCATCTCAACTCTACTCAAGGTCTAGTTCAATATCTATCCACGGCAATGTTCATAGACCCATCACTCAGGCCCATCATTGTGAAGCCAAACCAAGGATCGGTTGATTTCAGAACGTCCTGCTATCTGACGGGAAAAGTTGTTGCCATTGGATACGTTTGCTCCGTCTGCCTCTGCGTCTTATCCATATTGCCACCCGCCAACAAGTGCCCTGCCTGCGACTCTGAATTCGACGAGAAGGTCATTGCTAAGCTGAAGAAGAGCAACAAATGATTCAACTGAAAAGTTGCCCATTTTGCACTATGTCAAAATCAAAACTCTCAGGATACTGGTGGGATTTTACTGCATGGCTGACTCTCTCTTGGTGAGAATAGAATGCTTCATCGCATTGCTCTTCGAAGCAGCGATATCGGATCCCATCGCCGCTATTGAAAGGATTATGCATCTCTTCAAGGTGTAGGCGCAGAAAGTTTTCCGTCACAAGGTTCTTGCCACACTGAACACAACGGTTATCATGATACTGCTGGACATGGCACTGATATAACTCTATAGGTACATAAACATTCACGCATGGATGTTCCTGACACGTAACACCGACATCAGCAGTTTTACGGGTAAAGTCAAGGCGCCCGTCATAGCCAGACGCTCCAATAGATCTTTTCATGGTGGCTTCTGAACTGTCGGATTCCTTGTTCGATAAGAATTCGGTATCCTTTTCTTACTAATTGAGTTTCTAGAAGTTCAGATGCAATGTAAATCAACTCTTTTCAACCCGCTTGCTGTTTAGAAGCTTATTGGCAAATTTATCACTGAGCTAGGACACCAATGAATCGCAAGGATGATCAATCGGCGGATTCCGTGTTTGGCCAAACACCGGCTTTCTCCTTGACTGATCCCGGAGTCGATCCAGCTGTGATTGAGTACCTTAGTTGTGTTCGACAGGAAGCCTTGAGGACTAATGTCATCAAGAGATCAGAACTCAAGCGCCACACGGCTGATATATATGACGACGATGACGAAGTTATTGTCAAGAAGCCAAAAGCACACAAAGATTTGCCCGTTCGTTTGAAGTATGTCGATTCGCACTTACTTGTGGGTGTTCAATGGTTTGAGACCGTTAAGAGGGCCGTTCTAGACAGTAGAACGGTCTACCAGAACCATACAGAAGAATCTCTCAATTTACTATTGCACTTCCTAAGGGAATATCTCAGTGGAAAATTGGAAGGCGATGGGCAAGCATCGCACATTCTTGATGTTTTGCAAGAACTACCACCAAAAGTTGGAGATGGAAACGACGATTATGAATTGGATGAGGAGTGGGCTGAATCTGTGGTCAAGAAGCTCCGCACTAAGCACATCAACAGTATCACAGATATAAAAGCTGTTATTGGCGAGGTTAACTCTTCAAAGCCAATAGGATTCAAGCAATGGTATCAGTATTTGCAACGAACCGAACCAACGCAGTCCGCATTCAATGCAACGATCGATGGAAGAAACATCTGGGTTTTGGTGCAGTACATGGCGCAGGAGTGGATTAAAAACATATCTAAGGGCAAGAAGCCAGCACAAGCATCGCGTTTCAGCAACTGGCTTCTCTACATCCTCTTCAATATTCCCGACAAACTGACGGCCGAGTACATCAGCAATCTGCGCAGTCTGGGCAAAAAATGCAGGCGAGCTATTAGGGAGAGCCAAGAGGGCAGAGGGACACAATCTTTGGACAGGAAGACGCCATCGATCAAAGCGATATGTCCCCGCGAGCTAACGGAGTTGGACGTTCCTTCACCGCCTGAGGATCTCGATGTTGTTCAGTTGGCACTATCCGTTATAGCTGTGATCTACGGGCAGAGAGACCTAATCGAGTGGGCAATTGAAGATGATCAGCTTTGATTGTCCTGCGTAGATCAGTTTCTCTGCTTTTGGCGCTGCGATAAGCTCGGGTTCTAGAAGAAAAAGATAGGCTGAAAAATGAAGTGAAAAATGGAAGTCGTCCTCTGTTAGAAAGCGCTAGAGATCCATTGCTCTGTCTATGTTGCGCTTGCTGCTGCTTCTAGGATACAATAGGAAGTCGTTCTATCTCGCTATCGAAGACTGAATCAGAAAATGTCCGAGGAGGCCCAAGCACCTCAGTTGATCGATGACCTCGAACTACATCCCAAGCAAGATAAGGCTAGAGTAGTTAAAGATATTTTAGCCGGTACTGCAGGTGGTATAGCACAAGTCCTGGTGGGCCAGCCATTTGATACGACTAAAGTCAGATTACAAACATCGCCGAATTCGACAACAGCGACGGAGGTAATTAGAAATTTACTCAAGAATGAAGGGATATTGGCATTTTATAAAGGCACCTTAACGCCCCTGGTGGGAATTGGTGCTTGTGTTTCAATCCAATTTGGGGTCAACGAAGCGATGAAGAGATTTTTTCACAGTAACGGTTCTGGACCGTCGTCTACCTTAACCCTTCCGCAGTATTACATCTGTGGGCTCGTCAGTGGTTTGACAAACTCGTTTCTGGCATCGCCAATAGAGCATGTCAGGATACGTCTGCAAACCCAGACCGGTTCAGGCGCTAATGCAGAGTTTAGAGGTCCCCTGGACTGTATAAGAAAACTGAGGAGTCACAACAAGTTAATGCGCGGTTTGTCTCCGACTCTTCTCAGAGAAGGTCACGGATGTGGTACCTATTTCCTGGTTTATGAAGCACTTATAGCTCATGAGATCAAATCAGGAGTTATGAGGACTGAAATACCGGCCTGGAAGTTGTGTAGTTTCGGTGCACTGTCCGGTACCGCTCTGTGGCTAATGGTCTACCCACTAGATGTCGTCAAATCAGTGATACAGACAGACAGTTTGACGAATCCGAAATCAGGAAACTCGATCGTCCAAGTGGCTAAAACCTTGTATGTCAAAGGGGGCCTGGCATCCTTTTTCAAAGGATTCGGTCCTACTATGCTGAGAGCTGCACCTGCTAACGCAGCCACTTTTGCATCGTTCGAGTTTGCAATGAGACTTCTCCAGTGATTTCCAGTAGCAAGCGTATCAAGCGTCAGCCTTTTATGTCTGTTTAAGGAACTGACTTTACGACCCGTATTGTCATTTAGCGAAAGTGCTATTACATCAAAAATTAACTGTTATGAAATGTATAGGCCTACACTGTGTGCATGATGAAGGCATCAGGCGTCGTCGCCGAGTCTTCTCAGGAGATATTCCACCTCTACCTCCTTCGTCAAAGGAATGACAATTTCTTTATAAATCTTGACAAGATATTCAGGGGTGATTCTTCTGTCACCTTCCTTGTTGGTAGGATCAACCCCATAAACGTCTGCTTTGGTAGTCAACCTCTCCAAGATCTTCTCTTCGACGGCAGCATTGGTAATATTCTGCATTATGCCATTAACGTCCTTATTTCTGATGAGCTTACGATACAACTCCTTGTCATTCTGATATTTAGCCTCAGCGACAAATTTGCCGAAATGAATACGTCTGCTCAAGCTCTGCAAGCAAGCAATGTCCGTTGTGGCAATTGAGCCGTAATTTTCAGACTGGTCTCCTTCATATTTCGAGATCAATGGCACAATTTCTTCCTCGTAAATGTGCTTGATCTTAGCATTATAATTGATCTGTTGCGCATAAGAAGCCAAAACCTGAGGATAATTGATGTTCGGCAAAATGGGCTTTAAGATCTCTTCGGGGAAGAATGGGGTCTCGTCAGGCGATTCGAATCTTCTGAGCTGCGATTGCACCTTCTCCATGTGCAATAACGCCCAATCCAGGAATGATCCGTCGAAGTTTGGAAGAGGCAATCCAGGATGATCCTTTGCATACACTACTGGACAACTGGGGAAATGCGATCTCTCTATAAAATTGAAGATGATGGTGTCCTCCATTCGAACCAGCTCGTCTCTGATATTCTTAAGATCTAAAACGGTGTCTGCCTCCTTGAAATTCATGGTCAACAGCGCTGCAATCGTCTATCCTAGAACTTCTTCCCAGTGACAAGATGACTTCACTTCGCTCTTCGACTTTTTCGCTCTAAGTACCCACTTATCAAAGAATATCAAAGCTGATAAGACACTGTGAAGAAAATAAGTAGAGTCGTCAGAACCCCGGTCTTTGCCACCCAAATTGCAATGTTCTTAGCCTACATATATGAATATTTAATGGACTGTGTCGTGTTCTACTCAGGCCGAGTCGTTTCAGAAACCGGTTTCACGCTCTGCTCGCTTTTCTTCAAGATATCTTGAACCATCTCTTCATTTCTCCTAGCCTCCCTATCTAAGTCTGTATTTGAACGGTACAGGCCGTACGCTCTGAACCAGAGAAACCTCCGCCATCGCGAAATTTTGTCGGTATCCAGCCCGTAGTTCGTGTAGCTCTGCAGCAGGTCGTGTTCGGTTTCTTCATGTGTGTAGTTCTTTCTGGTCAAAGAGTCCTCGATGCGTGTCAACAAAGCAGTAGCCTGAATGCATATCACGAATCCGCATAGCCACATGAACAGAACCCAGGCATCAATGGGCTGCTTCTCGGAGTTCATCTGGCTTGCATCTTCCCACGTTCCTGCATTCCAATAGGCGTAAACGTGGTCGGATCTGTAGCCGTGCGACCCGGGATACTGCGCTGCCGGAGTAGTCGACGCTGCTCCGGCGGGTCCATACGGCCACCCGCCCTGGGTGAAGTCGTACAACCTTTTTTTCTTTGGATCAGTCAGGATCTGATACGCCTGGGTCGTTACCTTGAATCTGTGCAGTTTCTCGTCCACAGTAAGCAGGTTTTTGTCCAACTGCATCTGGTCGATCGGAGACCTGATTATCCTGATGTTGCGCGAAACATCAGGATGGTAAAGTCTAGCATATTCGTGATACCTTTTCTTCATTACCTTGGGATCAATATGTCGACCATCGGTGTTGTTGTCTATGCCAAACAGATCATAAGGTGTCGGAAAATTGTTTTTAGGCCATTTTAAGTCGTAGTAGATGTCAGAGTTGTCCTCAGATTGGCTCGAGACGGTAGCGTACGACCTGCGACCACTTGAATTGCTTACGGAGCAGAAATCAGCGGAGAAACTCACAAAAGATGATGTTAGCAGCTTTCTCCATGCTACGTTCTCGCAACAGCTAGTAACCATCCCGTTGTAGAGTTAGGTCTCAGACCGGAGACAATTGCTGGATCAGTTCTTGTATACTATGTCCTTTATTCTTAGGCCCCAGAGATGATGAAGCGCACCATGGAGCTATCGGCCAATGAGAAGCGTTATTGCGACAGCGCTGGAAGACGTAAAGCCTCGGTTGTGGCGCGACCTCCGTGCAGGAACCATTCTGATTGGTCAAAATCGAATATTCATTCGGACCAGCAATAGACACGCTAGACAAGCTTCAAATCTTATCTGCGAGTCTAACAGATGCTGGTAAGCAGGATCCAGCCCTTATCGCGTCCCATTGTCGCACGCCAACTGGCAGAGTCCCGACATAGCCCTGCTGGACTCTTTCAAGTTACCGTCGTAGAGGCGACACCGCCAGACAGCATCATGCATCATCCGCCGGTTGGCTCTGATAATCTATGATTTCTCGGTTTGCTTGGACATCAAGCGTCTCTTAGTATTGATATATGACGTCTTGATAAAAAAATGCCACTTGGAGACTGCTAGTAAAACGCCAAAGATGTCTACGGTTGGCAAGTATGATCAGATTGGAATGGATATCGCGTACGAAGAGGCTGCCAAGGGTCTTGCCGAAGGAGGAGTGCCAATCGGTGGGTGTCTGATCAACGATGAGGATGGCACAGTTTTAGGTCGCGGCCACAACATGAGGTTCCAGAAGGGATCTGCAACGCTACACGGCGAGATATCTACCCTTGAGAACTGCGGCAGACTTCCAGGACACGTTTACAAGCGGACCACGCTGTACACTACGCTCTCGCCCTGCGACATGTGCACCGGTGCCATCATAATGTATGGCATCCCACGCTGTGTAGTCGGAGAGAACGTTAATTTCAAGAGTCCTGGCGAGGAATACCTTCGGTCCAGAGGACACGAGGTCGTTGTGGTCGACGATGAAAGATGCAAGAAAATCATGAGGAAGTTTATCAGTGAGAGACCGCACGACTGGTTTGAAGACATTGGGGAGTAAACTATATAAACGCTCTTTAGGCTGTAGTTGGCTCACTAGGTGCTGCCGAAGTGGTTTCCGCCGCCTTGGATGGCGCCATCGGAGGCTGCGGGATGACTAGATTCATGTAGCAAACAACCAAACCGACAACGCTCAGCAATACTTTCATTAATGGCGGCTGGTCCATCGAGCCCTTGTTCGACGCAGCTGCAGCACTAGCTTCCTCAGGGTCGGTGTTAAAATAGTAATGTACACTCTGGATCAGCGCGAACCAAGCGATGAACTTATTTCTTAAAAACATTGCTACCATGGGCATTGACTGGTTGACGAGACCAGATAGTCCCGTGTTGGTAGCGTAGGGGCTCTTTGGTGGAGCGACATGTTTATATCTGTCGAGTGAGAAGTTAGTCAACAGAACGCAAAGGCGAAGCGGTAAAACGCTCGGAACTTACTGTACACATAGATCTGGTCTCTTGAGATTATTCAAAGCCATTGCGAGTCGACCTTAGCACTCCTGTCCGCAGCAAAGAAGCCTTAAGCTACTGACCGTCTTTTCACGGTCGCTGCAACAAGCTCATCGTCACCGGTGACCTCCGTCGATCAACTATCATAAAGATCATCACTTCCAATTATCTATCTAGAAACCATTAAATATCACATCGTGAGCTCCACATTACTGGCGTGCCCGAGCCGGTAGATGCTATGCAAATTCAAAAGTACAATCGGTGCAGCTTGACAGCGATTTGTAGGAGGGTATCAATTCCAACTGCTGGAACTTCTCAGCGTCCTTGTGGTAGTAGAAACCCTGCATGTTACCAGTGACCTGGTCATGTACGATGTAGTAAAAGCCGTCGTACGAGGCTCCCGCGATCCCGTCTATCTGGGCGTCCGGCACCAGGAACTTCTCTTTCCACCTCATGAAGATGAACCTTTGTTCTAAGTAGTTTGCAAACTCGTAATCGCCTTCTATCACGTCGTTCAGCGTCGGGCGCGAGCTGGGCGAGTCGCCCAGCGCCGGCAAGAAAAGCTGCTTGAACGCCGGAAAATTGAGCCAGTGCTCCAGGTCGGTCTGGTCGTCCGCCCTGTAGGGACTCATGGGCGAGTCCTCGGGCCAACTGGACGACAGGAACCCGAGCTCCTTGTGGGTGACTGCGAACGCTTCGAAGTAGGTGGTGATCTCCGGGTGCTGGTTCGTCAGCCCGCAGATCGTCAGAAACCCGGTCAGATGCGGCGTGAGCGAGCTGCACCGGTTCAGGGGCAGATCCACCGTCTTCAAAGCCACCTCGATCTGGTACTTCTTGTATCCCGATATCTGGTATCCTGAGAACTCCATGCGAGGCCGCAGGAAGTTCGTGGTGGTCGATGAGCTGCACGCCGACGGCCACGCAGAACGCACCGATCCGCCACACGTATACGTGGAGTGGTCCTCCAGGATGAACTTTTTCCTCGGAGGCGACTCGCTCGCGGTCTTGTCCGCGAGCTGCTGCAAAGACGACAGCGAGTCCCCTGACGCACATTTGTAAAGATCGTTCGACAGCAGATACTGTTGTTTCTCCAGCGCTAGCGAACCAAAACCGGCACCGGCATCTCGCACCACCGTCTCTTCCACCACAGCCTCTGTCCACTCCTTCTTGGAGCAAGGATCCCTGGGCAAGCTCTTCGTTACTTCATTAATCATGATCACACTACCGTGCTGGTTGCAGAAGCCATATATGCCTGCTGCTACTCCTGCTGCCCTACTGGACAATACATATATATATAGAGTCACACGGACCTACCTTGTTAGTACTGTCGTGAAAAAGGAACGGATTATCGCGTGAAAAGAAACCGTCCGCAGATCGGATTAATTTTTCAATTGTCTCCTGCAGGTTTGCACTTGGAGATTATTCTCCGGCACGTCCGGCCTCTCTTAGTTTTTCCACGCAGCCATCGACCGTGCATCGCATCGCGATAGCGCATTAAAATTGTTCCGGTCGCAGACCGGAACGGAACAATATAAGAATTGGTGCAGCGGAAAATCTCGGGACAGATCAAACTCGAAAAAAGAAATATGCAGAGCTCAGCGGCTAGTTTCGTGTGCGGTGACGCCGTCGAATTCCGACGGATTTTATCCTAAACGGGTGCAGTTCGCTGTGATAAAACTCTATGTCCCGGTACGGACATAAATGCCCCTCTTTAGGCAAGCAGGCGCGTCTATCACTCTCAAATTAAGCTTTTTCTATTCCTGTTTCGAGGGCCCGGCACATACACTTTCCTTTTTCTCGTATCCGTTCTTTTAGCTTCGCCCTCTCCCTGCTCTTGGTTCTGTTCAGCCAGCTGTTCAGTGAGCTCGCACGATTATTATACGATCCAGCTATGCTTTCTGTGCTGGAAGGTTCTTTATGGCATATGCCATGCCAGAGCGGTGTCGTTCAGCGATTATTGCGAGACAAAAGGTTTTTTCATCATAAATTTTGACGTCAGTCGGGTCATCATCTCAGCTGCGCATATCGTTCTTTGATATGCTTTGTTGGTTCTTATGTGTTGTGTCAATATAAGCAATTGAATCTTTTTTCCTAGTGCCTATATAATAGGAAAACAAAGAAAAAATAAAATCGATCATAATAAGAGTGATCTGAGTAAGCTGTTTGTTGGCGTTCTAGTCTTTGTTTAGGGCGATATTGGAAGGATGGATGACTCACCGCGTGAGATGGGTAGGTATGGGGAAAAGGAGAAGATTCCAAGACCGCGCAATGCGTTTATACTGTTTAGACAGCACAACCACAAGCTGCTGATCGACGAGTGGACGACCAAGGGCTTGGAGATCCCGCATAATTCCAAGATCTCGAAGCTGCTCGGTGTCAAATGGAAGGAGCTGTCTAACGAGGAGAAAGTGCATTGGAAAGAGCTGGCCGAGAAGGAGAAGACCGACCACGAAAAGAAGTATCCGGACTATAGATACAAGCCCGTGAGGAAGCAGCGGAAGAAAAAGGAGCCTGTTCCGTTGGCAGCGCCGCCGCAGCAGCCGCCGCAGCAGCAGTATCACCCCCAGCATCAGCATCAACATCAACACCAGCATCATCCGCCGATAGCTCACCGTCCAGCGCCGGGTCTCCTTCCATTCAATAACTATACAAGACCACAACTCAACGAGCAGCACCACGTTGAGGCCGCGTATCGCGGCGTATACCCCGCTCCGTACTACTGGCCGCCCTATTACATGCAACAGGCGTATCCCTACAATTACTACGCCAAGACTCCCAACGCTCCCGCGAATCCACAGGTGTACCCGGCTCCGATCCCGTTCCAGACGCCCATGCAGATGCCAGTGCAACAGAGGAAACCGTCGCACGAGATCCCGGTAAATCGCGACCAGGTCCCGGATTTCTCGTATTACTCCGCCTACCAGCACCAACAACACCGTCCGTGGAACGCTCCACAGCCTGCAAACCCAAAGCCGCATCCCATTGTATCATCTACACCAGTCGTTCACGATTATCAAAACAGCATCAACCATCCAAGTCCATCCCAAAGCCAGGACTCAAACTCGCATTAACCTCCACCTATCATCACTTCATCATCATCATCATCATCATCGTCATTTTCATCGTCATCGTCATTTTCATCGTCATCATCAGCCCCATCATCATCGCCATCATCAGCCACAGACGCATTGCATTTGATAGACCCATCCTCATATAATGAATCTTACTTTACTACAAGGTTCGTAAAGCTTCGTAGAGCTTGATGATCATCTTCGTCAGATGCGACTTCTTGACAGTCTTTTTTTCTTCATTTTTTTCGCCTGTCGCCACGTATTCAGAAGCTCAACAACGTCAGATCGCATAGTGTGTACAAATTTACGTTTATATATATAGTGACTGGTGTAGCATTGTCGATTGGATCTTGGAACGTTTGGGTCTTGGAACAGTGCTGGCGTTATAGAGTAGTGTCTGTGATAGTGAGATTTAGTGCCCAAGATGAATCCTCAAATTAGCAATCTGGTCATCATGTTGGTGATGATGCAACTGGCTCGTCGGATCGATATGGAGGATGAAAAGAATATCATGTACATTAGAATCGCATACGGGACCTCTGTGGGTTTGGCGTGGATCGTCTACCAGTTGGTCAGAAGGATTATTGTGTCAAAGAACGATTTGACGACTTTGAAATACGTCACTCCAGCAAGTCCCATGAGCGGCGAAGGCGAGAAATTGGAGGTGACGACCGTCAGAGACTACGACTTGAAGGAGATCGACAGCTCGATTAAGTCTATCTACACCGGTCTGGCCATGATGGGGTTCATGCACTTTTACATGCATTACACTAACCCATTGTTTATGCAGGCGATCTCTCCTATCAAGAGCGCTCTGGAGTCCAATGAGGTCAAGATTCACCTGTTTGGCAAGGCTGCGTCGGGCGATCTGAAGAGACCCTTCGCGGCACCCTCTCTGTTTGGCGGGTTCGGTGGCAACAACGGGCCAAAGACCGACAAAAAGTCCATTGAAGAGGCTGAAAGAGCAGGTACCGGTGGTGTCAAGGCCGAGTGATGTCTACGCTAGTTTCTTTATATACGTTGTTCAGTCTTTTATGCTTCGTGCTGCAGTAAAGGCCTGAAGCGGTATCTCGAGGATCTAAGCGACGGGCGGACGGACGCTTAGTGATCTACTGGCTTTCGGTACCCTGCTAAGGTCAAGAATCTGAATGAGATTGCGCTCAGTTTAATGAACCAATGCCACAGACAAATATCAGTTCAGGGATCTAAGTATATAAACCGTAAAATCTTCAGAAGGCATATACTATCATCAAAAAATTTAAAAAAGAAGGGTTCTTAGGAGGTTCCCTTAAGCACTGGCAACATGCTCAACCAAGTCAACGACTCTGGTGGAGTAACCGTATTCGTTGTCGTACCACGAAACCAACTTGACGAAGGTTGGAGTCAATTGGATACCAGCAGCGGCATCGAAAGTGGACGAGTGAGAGTCGCCCAAGAAGTCTGAGGAGACGACAGAGTCCTCCGTGTAGCCCATAATACCCTTCAATGGACCCTCGGCAGCAGCCTTTACAACCTTCTTGATCTCCTCGTAGGTGGTTTCCCTCTTCAGGTTGACAGTCAAATCAACGACGGAAACATCAACAGTAGGGACTCTGAAAGACATACCGGTCAACCTACCTTTCAATTCCGGCAACACTTTGCCGACAGCCTTGGCAGCACCGGTGGCGAATGGGATGATGTTATCGGAAGCGGTTCTACCACCTCTCCAGTTTTTTTGCGATGGACCGTCGACGGTCGTCTGACTGGCAGTGATAGAGTGGACGGTGCTCATCAAGCCTTCTCTGATACCGAAAGCATCGTTGATAACTTTGGCCAATGGAGCCAAGCAATTGGTGGTACACGAAGCGTTGGACACGATTTTCAAGTCTGGAGTGTATTTGTCCTCGTTCACACCCATAACGAACATTGGGGCGGTGGAAGAAGGAGCAGTAATCACAACCTTCTTGGCACCTGCGTCAATGTGCTTTTGACAAGTGTCCAATTCTTTGAACACACCAGTGGAGTCAACAGCAATATCGACGTTTAGCTTACCCCAAGGCAAAGAGGATGGATCTCTCTCTTGGTAGACAGCAATCTTGTGGCCATCGACGATAATGTGCGATTCATCATGGGTCACTTCACCTGGATATCTACCATGTGTCGAGTCGTACTTGAACATGTAGGCAGCATACTCCGTCGAGATGAATGGATCGTTGATGGCAACGACTTCTATCTTCTTTCTGGACAAAGCCACTCTCAAAACCAATCTACCGATTCTACCAAAGCCGTTGATAGCAATTCTGACCATTTCGAAAACTGTTTAAGGATGATTTGTGTTGTATGAAACTAATTCTGTTCCTGAGGATCTGAGGTAGGAGAAAGAGTGAATCATATTACAGAATTGCAATCATTGCAGAGATCCACTGCCCTTATATACAAGAACAATTGGCCATCTGGTGGTGTATATCAAGGACGAGAATCTTTAATAGAACGGTAACCACAGAAAGAGGAACCCCTAGCAGCAGCAGTAACAACAGCAACAGCTGGTCACACAACTGATCCGACGGCAGACAACTCAAGGTCCGATATTCGAAGCGACCCAGCTAGCACTGAAGGTGATGTCAGTGGATATGAGAGTTACCACCAATGGCACACGGGTAGCCTTCCTACCTCCTTCTTACTAATCATTGTCTGACTAACGAGCAACCTGGAAGTTAGTCGGAAGACGCATTGTGCCGGAGACCGATTCCACGGCTGACTCCACGGCTGATTCCACGGCTCAGAACTCCGTCACTCCAGCAACGCCTATGAGTGGCAGAGCTAAGAAAGTGGAAGTTATCTGGCATCGATGTGGTTCCTGCTTAACCTTGATCATTCGGAGCTCCCTCTCTGTTTGGCAGATCTGGTAGGAACAACAATCCCAAAGACCTGCAAAGGAAGCTGAACAGCAGCTGCTGGTTTTTCAACGTCGAGTGATACCTAGACTAATTTTCTTCATGTACGTTGTGCAGTGTTTCCTGCTTATAGCTTGTAGGTAGTCTGTTTTGAGATTCAATAACTCTTGAGGCTGGCCACGACAAGGATGGATTGCAAAATACTGGTCTTGGGCGCTGGCGGATTGGGATGCGAGGTGTTGAAGAACCTTGCCATGTCGAACGTGCGGGAAATCCATGTTGTAGACATCGACACCATCGAATTAACCAATCTTAACAGACAGTTCCTCTTCCGCGACAGTGACATTGGGAAACCAAAGGCAGAAGTTGCTGCAAGCTACATTAATCGATGGAGCAAGCGTAGGAGAGCAAGGAATCCGGATGCCCACGAAGTTTTGGTTGTCCCCCATGTCCAGGATCTGACTCTTCTTCCAGCTGAGTTCTTCACACAGTTCCAGTTTGTAGTTTCTGGCCTAGATTCGATAGGCCCTCGCAGATACGCCAACGAGATGGTCGTGCGAATCGCCAGAGACTCCAAATATGAAACATGTATACCGCTTATCGACGGTGGGACTGAGGGACTCAAGGGCCACGTCAAGACTGTGATCCCGGGCATCACAGCATGCTGGGAGTGCTCTCTCGACACAATCCCAGCGCAGCAGGACACCTATCCGCTCTGTACCATCGCCAACAACCCAAGAAACCTCGAGCATGTCATAAGCTATGCTGTCACGGTCAGTTTCCCGGAAGCAAACTTGGACGACCCACAAGACATACAAAGACTATTTGATCTCTCACTGGAGAGAGCAAGAGCGTTCAATATTGACGCAAAGGAGCTCACAATAGAATACTTGCTCGGTGTCGTAAAGCATATTATCCCCAGTTGCAGCAGCACGAACTCAATTGTCGCAGCTGCTTGCACCTCTCGGATCGTCTCGATATACTACGACCTAGTTGACTTCGACACTATGCCCACATTCACCGTCTTCAATGGCTCCAATGGGTTCTTCACTCATAGTTTCCAGTACCAGCGAAATGCCGACTGCATTGTATGCAAGGGCTTGTAAGCATTGATCGAGGCCGGGTAACACCGCTCTAAGGCCAAGACCATCTCTTAGTAAGGATTGGTGGTTGAAGAGAATAGATCTTGGCTGACGTTCAAGGCTAATGGCGATCGCCGGTACCATGTCGTGGAGGCTATTTAACTCTGTGACGAGGAGTTTCATCAAGGGCAGTTTTGCTGCGAGGGGAGCCCACAGATGCTACTCATCTGGCGAGCAGATTGTCAAGCCAGTACGAATTATAAATCAGCCTCCAGGGTCTGAGATGCACATATCAGAGAGGGCTTTCAAAAGACTGAGTGAGATATATCGCGAGAGTAAAGAAGTGTTGAAGATTGCCGTGGAAAGCGGCGGTTGCCATGGGTTCCAGTATAATATGTCTTTGATACCGGACGCTGAGGCGGAAAAGCGGATTGGAGAGCTGGAAACTGGAGCTCCCGAACCTCCCACGAGGCTTGAGGGGGATGGGGAGAAGGACGAGTTTGATGACGATTTTAAGGACAACAGAGAAGTCATCTTCGTTTTGCCAGAGGAAGGCGGGAAGGTCTTAGTAGATGAAAACTCTCTCAAGATACTGAATAAGACAACTCTAACCTACAGCACTGAGCTGATCGGTTCGACATTCAAGATAACGGGCGGTAACCTGAAAAGCAGTTGCGGTTGTGGTAGCAGCTTCGACGTAGATACAGAACAGTGAATCCGTGTACATACATTCTATTGCATTTATGATATTTATGGTAGCTTCAAAATTGGTACTGGGCGGATTTCAGGATCACTTGCAGGACACCGTCCTGGACATCAGCTTCTATGGTTGTTATTTTGTTTCTCCAGATTTTAGCATTGCCTGCCATAGATATCGAGGCCAGGGGCAGTCGTTCCAACCGCATACCGGTCTCGTTGTATAAAAATGACACCAAACCCTCGGAGTACGAACAACCGCTGGAATTAGAGAGAGATCGGAGCGAAGCTTTATCGATCTCCATTTCCATCTTTGTCAAATTCTTCGCCTCTGTGACAATATCAAAGAAAAGTCTGGTGTCATACGTTTGGCTCTTCCCCGTGAGAGCATCAGCTACTTGCAACATTGTACTTGCATCCAGCACTATCGATGTAACGATCAATCCAAGAGATGACTTAAGCCACTCAGTGAAAGTATCAATTGCAGTACTCTCCCCACTGTACGCCAAGATCGCCGGAATGCGCAGTTCATCATCATCCAGCAATATGAATATGTTTGAGGATTCTTCCAACTCCTGTATTAATTGTGCTTTCCAGGGCACATCGTTGTTATCTCGTATTTCTAATCGCAGTGTAGAACGCAAAGCTTCCTCGAGACCGGCGTGGCTCTTCACCACGTCAAGCGAGTCGCTCAGGGTGTAGAAGGACCATACATAGGGCATCAAGCTTTCATAGCATCTAGTTTCGCCATCTTAGCTGTATAATCTAGCAAGGCCGTTAGAAGCTAACATTGAAAAAGGAGCACACGACGATTGAATCTAGATCTGCCCTCGGAAGAGGATGAAGGAACTGATCCTAGGGCTTATGGTGTCGGGAGAATGAGTGACTTTTGGGACAAGAATAAAGGATCAATCACTTCAGGATTGAAGAGCGCAGGAAAGTACGGTTACCAGGGCACTAAGTATATTGCCAAGACCGGCTACAAGGCAGGTAAGAAGAACTTTAACAGCAGCAAGAAGGATGGGCATGGCAAGAAGGAAGGAGAGGAGGAGGATGAAGACGAAGGCTACGCAAAACATGACAACTACAGAAGCCACTACAGAGATCCCTCGACTTTTCCACCGCCGCCGGTAAGAGGACCCTCAAGCCAACAATATCCGTCTTCATATCAGCAGCAACCTCCATCTCAGCAGCAACCTCCATCTCAGCAGCAAACTCTGCCTCAACAATTACCTGCATATCAACAGCAACCTCAATATCAGCAACCTCAATATCAGCAACCTCAATATCAACAAACTGACCAGCAACCACCTCAGCCGCCTCCAAGGTCGATAAGCAGCCAAGGAGCACAAGGCATATCTGTACCTGGCCCAGCAGCAACTACTGTGTCATCCGGTGACAGCGTGGTGGTACCACAGAACTTTGATTCTCAAGCCAGTCAAATTACCACGGCGGCCGCATCCCATGCTTTGGCGGCTCCGGACATGGAGCATCGACCAGCACATGATTTACCTCCGCTAGCCGACAGTGCAAGACCGGCATACGACAGGGCTGGATTTCCCAGCCCGCCTTTGGCCGGCAGAGAGGCCCAAGCTAATTTTACGTCTGCTACCAGCATTGGTGGGCGCTCAGGAGCATCGGTCCCCGAGGTGACGCCATTCGAGTACGGTAGCTTAGAAGCTAGAACTTTGGCTTCACGTCTTCCAACAACTGCGGTTGATCTGACGGCTTTACCGCCTCCGCCCACCCATAAGGACAGGAGCACACCTGACCTTACAAGTGGCACCGCCAATACCCCCAAACAGACGAAGTACCAAATTAGGGAGTGTCCTTCGCCGGGAGGCGTTGAATCAGTAGTCAAATCTGGTCCGCCGGTTGAAATTGGAACAGTCGGGACCGAGGCGCAAACCGCAAGGCCTTCGGCAGGATCACCGCCGACAATTCCATCAAGACAAGCTGCACAGCAAAGCGCAATGAGTTCTCAAGCAAATCCTTCCTTTATGGAAGATACTTCTGCCAAGAATACAGATAAAGAGGCTCGCGGTATTACCGGTAGATTCGATTACGAGGTGAAAGTTGACTATGCTCCACCACCAAAGCCACACAGAGGCCCCCGGGATGCGAGCTCAAAACCCATCGCTAGAACGCCTGCCCCTTTGACACAAAAGGCGGAATCTAACGAACCTTCCTCTGTCTCATCTTCACCAGCGCTTCCAAAACGCCAGCTGACAAGTACTGCAGTAAATTCTAACGGAACTTCAGTTACTTCGGGTACTACTTTTCAGCCCCCACCCAAGCCTTTCAGGCGGCCACAGGCCAGCCAGCATTCAAGCTACTCCTCTACATCTTCATTTCCAACGGCAATTAAAAGTGACGACGGACAACAAAGCAAAGACGTATCGTCTTTCCCACCGCCACCCGTGCGAGCAAGGCCCTCTGCTCAGTCAGTTGTTCCAACCCATGATGAAGGTTGCAGTGGTGCACCACCAATCAATCCTAGAGGCCGCTTGCCCAGTGAGTTCCTGCCAACCGAGCGACAGCATCCGATTGATGAAAGCACCGATTCAATAGCTGGTAGAAAGAAGGCGCCACCGCCTGCCGTTAAACCCAAGCCTAGAGGGCTATTGAGCAGAAGCTCCACTGCTATACCCCATCCTGGTCGCGAAGATCGTGAGCAATCAAATGCGCCTGATGTCTCTGCCATAACAGATGAACTTGCTCATGTAAGGTTGAGAAAATCTGGTTCTAGTCTACTGCATAACGATACGGTGGGGGATAGCAAGGAGCGCGATCAGCCCACGAGGAGCACCATCCGTCCAGCTGTTCCTCCTAAGAGATCATCATTGAAACATGTTCCTCCCGTTTCAACGAAAACGTCGTCCGACAAGGCCAGCACAAACGGCAGCGGTCAAACAGACCCGGCGAATCCATTTGAACTCTACCTCAAAGACGCGGTACCCTCCGAAGAGAACCGCTTTCATAAGTAGCCAGCAGATTAGAATTATACCCGTCTATTTATTGATGACTTCTATACAAACTTTGTTAGCCGCACGCCCGGTTCACACCCTATCACAGGTAAAGCCAAACATTCGTCACAGGGCCTATAGTTCATTGGAGCCATGCCAATAGCGCCTAGCGGAATCATTTGGATAGCAAAGCTGCGAATTGCTGAATGTTGATCTCTCCAGAGCCATCGCTCACCTCCCTCAGCATGTCATCCACCTCGGCATCAGTTAACTTTTCACCGATCGAGGTCAAAACATGTTTTAGCTCTGCTGCAGAAATCAGACCATCGCCATTCTTGTCAAACACTTTGAACGCTTCCAACAGCTCTTGTTCAGAGTCATTGGATTTCAACTGACGAGACATTAGCGCCAAGAATTCACTAAACTCGATTTTATGGTTACCATCAATGTCGATCTCATTCATCAGATCTGCCACTTCAGCTTCACTAGGTGACAGACCCAAAGACCTCATAACGGTGGCTAATTCGCTCGATGAAATCGAGCCATTGTTGTCCTTATCGAACAAAGCAAAGGCTTCTTTGAACTCGGCTATCTGTTCTTCAGTCAAATTGGAAGACATACTGGCGATTAACACTTCTGAAATGCAATCAAACGTCCTACTAGTACTCTTGTAGCTGCAGTCTTCAACGTTGTTAATCTCACTCTGGTTGATGGTCCTTTAAGGCTGTGTGCTAATCACTTTCTACGTTAGCACAGCTCATCGCAGGCTATAAGAGATCGAGCTTGAGAAGACCAACTCGAGGCCATTAGGAGCCATTGAGGGCCATTGAACTTGTTTGATGATTGAGGAAAGCCATCTCAAGTGGGTGTCCCTTCTGATCGCTGTTTATTTGACGGTACCTCTCCTTGGGTACATTCTGATCCCGTATTTACTTTATGGTAACCGATCTACGAAGAAAAGGGTAATTCTGTATGTGCTGGGGGACATTGGCCATTCCCCCCGGATGTGCTACCACGCATTGAGCTTCAGCGAACATGGATGGCAAGTTGAATTCTGTGGATACGTTGAGGATGCCCTCCCCAGGTCAATAGTCGAAGATCCCAACATCACAGTGCATGCAATTCCAACTTACCGAGGAAGAAACGGTTCTAAGCTTCTTTCAATGGTTCGTAAGGTGGCTCTGCAGATCTTTGCCATTACTAGACAGTTGTGGGAACTCCGCGGGAGCGATTATCTGTTGATGCAGAATCCACCGACGATCCCGATCCTACCGCTGGCAATGCTTTATCGGTTTACCGGTTGCAAGCTGATAATCGACTGGCACAACTTGGGCTATTCTATTCTGCAAATGAAGTTTGGCGGGTCCTTTTGGCATCCTATCATAGTGATTCATTACATTGTCGAGCGCCTGTTTGCGAAGTTTGCAACTTATAACCTGACTGTGACGAAAGCCATGAAAAATTACTTGGTGAACAGTTTTGGGTTGAGTTCAAAGAGGATAGCGGTCCTATACGATCGTCCCGCGGCTCAATTTCAACCTTTACCGGAAACCTGCGATAGAGATCGCATGTTGAAGACAGAGTCGTTTATTAAGGATCTCCTTCCTTCTGACTTCGACATCAAAAAGGGTGACAAGCTCATCGTGACTTCTACTTCGTTCACCGCTGATGAAGACATCGGTGTTCTTTTGGGAGCGCTGAAGATCTACGAGAACTCCTATGAGAAGTTCGATCAAGAACTTCCAAGAATTATGTGCTTTATAACCGGCAAAGGGCCTTTGAAACAAAAGTACGTAGACCAGGTGATGGCTTACGAGTGGCATCGCTGTAAGGTTGAGTTCCTGTGGTTATCGGCCGAAGATTATCCTAAGCTCCTTCGACTTTGCGATTATGGGGTCTCGCTACATACATCTAGCTCAGGACTTGATCTTCCGATGAAAATACTCGACATGCTTGGATCCGGACTTCCCGTGATTGCTTCAAATTATCCAGTGCTGGATGAGCTGCTCCAGCATAATGTTAATGGACTGAAGTTTATCGACAGGAGGGAACTGCATGAGAGTTTGATATTTGCGGTAAAGGACTCTGAAATTTACAAAACTCTAAGAAAAGGAGCACTAATAGAAGCGGAGAATAGGTGGAATTCGAGCTGGGAATCAGCAATCGGGGAGCTAAAAATCATTCAATGAAATCAGGGATGTGTTTGCTGCAGTCATGAATTCTCTGAGATGTTGTCATCTGAGTCAAGTTTCACGTTATAGTGATTTTGCAGTAACGTTAGTAATTCTGGGTTATTGTCATTCTTCAAATGCTTCTTTCTTAGGCCACCTTCTTGTTCGTATGCCCAAAACTTGTAACCCTCATGGGCGTAAGCCTCCACGAACTCATGGTCTGGAATCAATGCGTCAGTATCAAAATCAAAATTGGGGATCTGCTTTAAGCTGAACTTTCTCAAAATCTTGTAAGTCAGATAAGCGTAGAATCGACTCATTAAGGTCTCATTGTACCCTCCGCCGCCAAGCAGAAACACAGGAACATTCTCAAATAAGCTTGCTAAATTTACAATGCATTTCGCTAATTGCCGAATAGAAAGCTGCCATTCGTTGAATCCGTCGCCCATGAGACCGTCGCCGCCGCACTGAATTATTAAGGCCTCAGGTCTATGCTTTTTCAGCAGTGGTTTGACAAGCTTCCCAACCAGTTGATCCAAGAGCATATCGTCCAACCCATGTAAAAGGGGTATATTCACCACATTACTTCCTCTTGAGTTGTTCTGCAAAGAACCCGTACCGGGAAAGAAGCCAGCCTCAAACATATGCAAAGAGATTGTTTGTACATGCTTGGAGTACTGAAAAGCTTTCTCCACGCCGTCGCCATGATGCAAATCGAAATCCACGTAACTTATACTTTCGAAACCTTGGCTTCTAAGCTTCTGTATGAGTAGAACAATGTCATTTACGTAGCAGAAACCACTGGCTTTCTGCTTGAAGGCATGATGCCTGCCGCCATCCCAATTGATGCTGATCGATTTCTCTCCTCTGACAGCTTCGTCTGCAAGAGCTAAAGTGGCGCCTGTAACGACTTGACAATACATCGGTAGGTACGAGAACATCGGGCAGTCGCCCTCCAGGTTGTACTTTTTCAGATCTTCTGGATCAATTTTCTTGTCCTCTCCATAATCTTCACCATGACTATCGTCTTCCAGCAAAGCATCCCAAGCAGACCGTTTTCTTGAAACCACTATTGCAGTCTTTTCAGCAGCTTTGAATTTGGAATACAACTTCAACCTTGATTCGAACCAGGCACTTCGGTTGGTTTCTCTGCCATTCCAGCAGCTGGCCAAGTCCGGAAGCTGAGACCATTCTGATTCGTCCTCAGCTGATGGCAAAACCCTATTCAGTCGCTCATTCAGAATTGCGTCAGCATACGCAGCTGTGTGGAATTGAAGGATATCTTTCTTCGAGCAGATCGGATAGCGAATTATCTTATCGAATCCATCAAGTAGCGAAAAGCTCTGGATCAAAGCATGAGTTAGCTGCGATTTTCTACATTTGTTGCAGGGTAGGAGATCTGACACTTGTGCCTGGAATTCAGACGTAGAAATCACTGTCTTTACCATCAATTGGCATTTTGACTGACATCTATTCAGAAATTTTCCATACAAACTTACAGTCTGTACCAGCTAATTATCAACCTTGTGCTAGATGCTACCAAAATGCCTTTCAGACGCTGGTCAAAGGATTGCAGAGAAAGTACGTGCTACTTAAGAATATTTGCAGAGCTCTCTAGTTGTTCAATTCTTTGGCAACCCAGGTAGGTAGCACGAATGAAGCTTCGTGGATTCTCTTGTTGTAGTACCTGTACAACTTTGATTCCTCTTCGTCAGACAACTGGCGCAATGGCTTCTTGACGTTAGCCTCCTTATCCTTAGAGCATACCATGAAGCCGATTTGACCCGTTGGATATGTTGGGATGGTAGTGTAGGCATACTCAGCGACCGGGAAAACAGCGCTACAAGCTTTCTTCAAATCCTTAATGATAGGCAAGTGAATCCACATGCTTTCAGCTTGGGTAGTGATCACACCCTTTTCAGTTAGAGCGCTATTTAGCAGCTTGAAGTACTCCTCTTGGAACAAAGTTTCAGCAGGACCCTCTGGATCAGAAGAATCAGTAATGATCACATCAAAAGTATTTTGGTAGTCCCTTAAGAATTGGAACCCATCACCAATGTACGTTTTGACCTTTGGATGAGAGTACGAAGCGGACATTTCAGGCAAGTATTTCTTGGAGACGTTGATGACAGCCTCGTCAATGTCACATAACCAGGCTTCCTCCACCAGCTCATGTTTCACAATTTCTCTCAAGACACCACCGTCACCACCACCGATAACAAGCACTTTCTTTGGGTTTGGATGAGAGTTCAGAGCCAGATGAGAAATCATCTCTTGGTATGAGAACTCATCACGCTCGGTGGCTTGAATCACGTTATCCAAGACCAGCACGTTACCATAATCGGTGGATTTGAAGACCAAGACATCCTGGTATTTCGATTTCTCATGGTGCAAGACTTTATCGACTTTCAACGTCATGGCTTGGCCTGGCCACATAGTATCAGAGATCTCTCTGAACCAGCCGTCGACAATAGTGGGGTGGGTAATTTCCTGACCAGACATGGGATCTTTCTTGCTATCTTTGTTACTTGCAGTGACTCTTGTTGTAATTGCAAAATTTGTTCAGTGGTAGTAATGCCATTTGTATTGATAAAGCTCAGTCAATCAAGCACTATAAGAAAAAGATGTCGAAAAATTCTACTATTACCAGCAGATTTGATTCTGAACTCCTGCTGAGTTGCAGCGAAAGTTAGATGTTCTCTCTTGCAGTTCCAACTTTAATCTAATGACTTTTTACTGTAAGAATAGTCTAAGCACTTCTCAGCGATCAAGATGTGTTTTACAGCTGTCGTTTATATAATGAAATAATTTGGGTGCTGAGATACACTGGTCTTTGATTGTACGCTACCAGATGTAGCTTCTGTTCACTGCTTAAAGGCAATATGCGCTAAGTGAAATAACGTAAATCGCCCATTGAACAAGACTTATCTTACGTAGAAATCAACAGATTCAGTTTAAAATGAGCTCGGATTCCTATGATGAAAGACTAGATGAGATTATCCAACTATTTCAGGACTATAAGTCGGGCTCTGTGAAGCTGGACAATATAACAAAGCTGTGCCAGACGCTTGGTCTTGAGTCCTTTATCGAAGACGTGGAGTCGGACGTTTCCAGGTTGTCTGCCGCATCTAAAATTATAGTTATCGACATCGATTTTGCTAAGGAGAAAGGGAAGGTCACAGACGTTAAGTTGGTGCTGGCCTCCAATTTCGACAATTTTAACTATTATGTGGATCATGAGAATAATGAGAGCGCGAGTGGTAACATCTTGCTGAATTCATTGACTCAGTACCACGATTTACATGAGTTTCACCATAACCTGAAATATCTGCATTTATTGGATACTTTTTCCAATATTGACATTGATGCTTCCAATGGGAGCACCAATGCTAATGGCACTAATGTTACTACAGCCGTTGAGACGGGTGGGCAGGGGGCGTACTCTGGTAAGATGGATCTGTTCAAGTATCATACAGAGCTGGCGCAGTTCATTCGCCATTACTTTGAGGCGAACTCTGCTCCATTTAGAGTCCATGCCAATCTACACAACAGGTTTGGAATTTACGTTTTAGGAGCCCAAGATAATGAACTTCTAGCTAAGATATACCTGTCGAGAGCGAAGGATCCTCGTCAGAGACTGTACGAATTCACATATAAAAAAGACAGTCAAGACTGGATCAATGAGTCAGCAGAAAACTATACCTGTGGCATTTCTTTGGCGATGGAAATATTATGTGATGAGGTCTCATGCTGGTTTCCGCAAGATTTCATTCCAGATGATCTTATACAGGTTATCAATGGTGGAGGGGGTGACGGACAGAGAACTTCTGCTAAGTTCGATTTGAACGAGCTCATTCAGAGCAGTAAGAATAACGCAGCTTTCAACACAAAATTTGAGCTTGTCAATGACTTCAACGGTAAACTAATGAACCTTCGAACCTTTGATATAAGCAATGACAATTTGAATCTGATTTTGGAAATATTGAACTGGTTGCAATGGTCTCAAAAAGTATTGCAACCAGTTCTCACTCTTTTATTCGGACCTTCTGAGATAGCAAACGAAGTGAAAGCGCAGGATGGTCAGGGAGTGATGAGTGGCGCACGACCAAGACGTTCTAGTGCGTCTAGTGGTCACAAAAGGCGTCGTTTCTCTGGGAACAGGCGGCCCAGTATCACGGAAGCAACCATGCTTAGAGATGAGGGATTCCAGCAGTTTACCTTGAATGAAATCTTAACTAATCCGAAAGCAGTCACTAGCCAACAGTCTGCGGATTCGAATATCCCTAACATCGCTTCACAAGACAAGATGGATGTAGATCAGCCAGTGGATGATAGCGAAGATCCAATACAGCTTGTGGTAAGTGAAGATCATGTCTCGCTAGCTGATATCGCTCACTGCTCTTTATATGAAGCATCGGAGAAATGGGAGTCGTTCATAGATACAATTCAAAAGTATTCTCTTAAATAATCACAGCACTCTGCATCATTGATGATCTTAAACTCTTCAGGTCTAATCAAGCAACTTTGCGAACAGTGTGAGCCGACATAATCGGACTTCTAGTCAAAAAAATTCCCAGAGTATCAGGCACTATGGCCGAGTGGTTAAGGCGACAGACTTGAAATCTGTTGGGCTCTGCCCGCGCTGGTTCAAATCCTGCTGGTGTCGAATTTTTTTTTTTTCGCGTCATAAAAGACAGGCACAACTAAACAGTGTTAAAATATATTGTATATTTTAGCTAATTGGATACCTTGAGCGACGTTCTGAACTCTCGCATCCAGTTTATATCCCTGCTTGTCGAGAGCTGCCATCTCGTCTGCAAAATCTTTCAGTGGCACTTTAAAACACTCTATGAACTCACCGTCCTCCAGGCTCGGTTGCGGGTCCAGATTTTCTTCGGCACTCATATCGATCTCGATAGTAACCAACGATAGATTGGTGTTGGTGAAGCCGGGATCGTTGAACGCAACGGGACCTTGAGCCACAATCTTGCCCACATATCCCGTTTCTTCCTTCAACTCTCTTAAGGCAGCCGTGGCAATACTCTCGCCCTCGTCAATCAATCCAGCTGGCATTTCAATGCAAACACCCTCAACTGGTGGCCTAAATTGCTTCTGAAGCAGGATCTCGTCAGGAGTACCATCTTTGTACTTTAGAATGGCGAGAATTCCAATCCCGTCGACTTCTCCTTTGCCTCTCGTTAAACGGACAGCACTATCCCACTCTCTTTCGTTACCATTTGGATCCAGATAGGTTAATTTCTCCAGACCAATCCACTTACACTCATCAGACTCCGCCTTACGAGCTTTTAAGAGCTTCGCTTGCTCAGGTTTTCCCTTTGACGCAGACATACTCCTAACCAATATTCTAGACAGCCTAACCGATGGCACAATCTGCTTAACTAGCTTAACTCGTGAAATCATACCATTTAATGTTTTTGTCTTAGAACTGTAAGTTAACTTAACAAAACCTTTCAAGGAAGATTGCACGATCAATCGAGAAGCTCAACACACGTGAATATGGCAGTCTCCAAGCACCAATCAACGCTGGATTTGATTTTATCGTCCCTGCAAACTGATGATCTCAATCTTGCCAGATCTTCCCCGGATGTGTCACAGCTCCAATACTATGTATATTCCTTAAGCAGTCTTTGAAACTGTTAAAGCCCCAAAAGAGTGGTATGACTCGTTCGTATCTCCAATGACATTACGTGGCAGTTCTTGGAGCAAGTGGAACCTGTGTTTATGGCACAGTCACTTGGCTGTCCAAAAGTCAAGTTGCAGCCGCAATTGGCAGCTCGTAACAAGATGATAGCTGAAGAGGGTTGCAAATCGGTTTTTGGCAGCCCTTCTCGTCTTGAAGAATGCTTCGAGGCGCACTTGCTGTATTGTAGTAGTCTTGTGGATTCGCTCTTGCGCAACCTTGTAAATTTCAAATGAAGACGAACTGAGCAACAGCACTTAGATAGCTAGATAGGATACATAGTCATCTGCAGCTGGCCATATCCGTTAGGATGGATGGAATTGCTGACAATGGCGATTCTTCGCGGCTGAAGACCGAAATTCAGCGATACCTCGTGGAGACTGGAAGCTATCAAACGTATGAAATAAGCCTATCAGTCGATCCTCGGCAGGCTACTAACATCTAGATTTCGTAAGCAGGATTTCGAACCAATTGACTGAGAGACTACTTCAAGACGGTTGGATCGATGCAGTCAGGGGTCTTATAGCGTCTGAAATGCGATCTTCGAACTCATCGAATTACAGCGAAATATTGGCTAAGGTAGAGCCCAAGGCTCTCGGTATGTTTACAATGATTCATTTGACTTATTGACAAGCTTCACTAACACTAAGGAATCTCGCAGAGATGGTCTCGCAACCCATAAAGGAGCAAGTGTTGAGCCAAATAGAGACATTCCTGGATGAAATCGTTGACAAGAGATAGATTGTCTGGTCAATAGACCATTAAGTTCTCCTGTTATGTTTACATTATATAACATATCTATTGACATCTCGAGCACTAATCATTGAGCTCAATTTTAATCATCATAATTCTCATCTTCCTCTATCTCTCTAACTACATTTTCCCTCGCTATATTGGTTAGGTCCGATTGAGGCTTGTTGTTGTTCTGACTCTCCAGCCTTTCCTTTTCCTCTTCCTCACGAATTCTAGCTTCCTCTTGCAACTTCTCCATGGCCTCTACACTGGGTTTGATTACAGTCTCCGGCTCACCGCTAGTCCCTGCTGCAAGCTGAACATGCTCCACTGCAGCCTCGACCGTGTTCTTAGGAGAATCTGATATGGCAGATTTATTTACAACTTCGTTTGGCTGACCATTCGCCTCTTTAACTTTGTTGTCAATGGCAGTAGAAGGAGCCCCACTCTCCTGTTTAATAGTTCCATCCAAATTCGAGACAGCAGGCCCGGTTGGCACCGCGACTATGTCGCTTTCACCGCTAGGCGATGTCTTCGAGAAAATAGTCTTATCGGACGTATTATCCACTTGCCTCACATCCGTTTCTGCGATCCTTACCGGCGATGGAGCTGATACACTTTTTTCTGTCGTCTCTACAGTAGTTGAAGCTTTTGCCTCAGCCACAGCTTCAATTGCCGAATGCTTCACAGACTCTCTTGCCTCCACCGAAGCCAGTTCTCCGTTTGAGGATTGCACCGATTCCACGACAGGTCGGCTGATATCCTTTGCGTCAGATTCTGCTATGCTGGACCCTGTCGGTACCTCGGACCCAAGGGCAAGTATTGATACATTAGCGGACGCCGGAGCTGTGATCGTAGCAGCGCTATCGGCTGTGGTGGCCTTCTTCAACTCAGGTAAGCCATTGTTCTCGACGGATTTCTTTTCCTGTGATAATTTTGCTTTAGGACCGTTGTTTGGATCTTTGGACTCTTTACCATTGCTAACTGAATTTTTCCGCTGTTTGGCAGTCGAAGCCTTATCTTTGCCCTTTTCTTTCTCCTTATCCTTCACGGTGGTTGACCGTATCCTCAGATGAGCGGCTGTAGCTTTTGGTGATGTCTTGGTCTTCAATTTTTTGTGCTGATGTTCAGTAGGATTCCTCTGGGATGCCGGTAAAGTTGGCACCTGGGATGGCGAAACCGAGCTAACTGGCGCCGATTTTTCGTTTTCACTAGCGTTGGATGAAACGGCAGCATCGACTAGCGTATGTATGGAGCCGTCTATATGTCTCTTCTGCGGTAGGACGGGGCTAACTTGATTCTGGCTGTCAGCATTACTCACCGGTGCTGGCTGATTGGCGTGGATTATCGGTTGATGGTAAATAGCTTGAGTCTGTGGGTACGCAGAACCCGCCTGCTGAACGCCAACCAATGGCTTCATCTGCGCATGCTGTGGCGGGGGCGGCAACATTGTCAAGGGAGACTGCTGAGGAACTGCCATTGCGTATTGGGAGATTTGAGGCTGCGCCTGAGCCAATACATGAATTGGGATTTGCTGCTGCTGTGGCTGCTGTTGTTGCTGCGGCTGTTGAGCCAGCGGACCGTTGGCATACAAGGTAGCTGTCGGAGGCCTGACATTTAGCGGATTACCCTGGTCAGTGGATTGCAGCGTTGGTTGTAGCATGACGGGAGGAGGTGCTGAAGACGACGCAAGGTTCTGAGCACCACTTTGAGCGCTAGCCCCTTTGGGACCCGCTGATTGGTTAGCACTTCCGATAACGTGACTGCTATCGGCTAGCTGCTGCGTTAAAGCTTCGAGCCTTTCCCTGATGTGGCCGTTATTTGGATCCAATCTGGCAGCTTGCTTGTACGCGTCCAAAGCATCTGTCAATTGGTTGTTGCACGTCTCGTACAGAGTCCCCAGGTCGTACCAAACCTCACTGATGTAAGGATTGAGCCTGATCGCCCTGGTGTATGCATCCAAAGCGTCTCTATATTGCGAAATTTGATAGTACAACACGCCGATGGAACACCAAAAGATTGGATTTCTCGAGTCTCTGTTGACCGCCTGTTGGAACGCGTCGTACGCTGCGGTGTAATCGCTTCTCAGCATGTAAACACGGCCCAGATGGTACCACGTAGTCGCGTCCGAAGGGTCCACTTCAAGCGATTTCAACAGGAAATTCAGCGCCTTCTGCGGGTCGTAGAACTGCACATTATTCATCCCATATAGACAACCCAACTGCTGTAGCACCTTTGCATGATGTTCGTTCTGCAGCAGAACATGTTCGTACGCCTCTCTGGCGCCTTGCCACTCGCCCATATTCTCCAGAACGCTGCCCAGCTGGAACCAGATGTCCCACTCCTGCAGCGGCGCCGGTGGCTGCGCCAAGATGTATCTAAAGCACTCCAGCGCCTGGTTCCACTTCCCCTGGTGCTTGTATATGATGCCGAGCCGGAAATAGATCTCGTTGGCCTTCTCAAAGTGAGGATCCAGCTCCAGCACCTTGGCGAACGCCTCCTCCGCGTAGTCCAGCGACCCGTACCGGTCGTACAGGATCCCGATCCCGTGCCACAGTTTCGGCACATTGGGGTTGCTCAAGTGGTACAGTGCCTGCTGGTACGCATTGTACGCGCGCTGCAGATCGTCCAGCATCAGGTAGCAGTGTCCCAGCGTCGCCCACACGTCCGACAGCTCGGGATTCACCGCCAACGCCCTCTCATACAGCTCCGCCGCCTTCTGAAACATGTCTCGTGACCGATACAGATGTGCCAGCGACGTGAGAGCCTTGGTCGACGACTGGTTGTACTGCAACGTCGCATCGTACGCCATAGCTGCCCGGTCCGCGTCCCCCAGCGTCTCCGCCAACGACGCTATCGACAGCCACGTCTCTGCCGTCGACTGTGTCAAAGGATCCATCGCCTGTTCCTGAGCTGCCACGGCTGCCACGGCTGCCTGCTGCTGCTGTTGTTGTTGCTGTTGTTCCTGGCTTGGCGTGACCAACATCCTCTCGATCCCAACGTTCATTCCCACTCCTACTTTCCAACCGAGAACTCCAGGCTTACTTCACTTAAAACCTCAACTTCACCCAAGAACCTCTGGATCCAGGAAACGAAACAACAATATTAACAAAGGTAACTAAGTAGTGCTTTCTCCGACCGAATAGGGAACAAGACGACGAAGAACAAGAGAGAAGCAATCCAAGAAAAAACTGCCTGAAAAAAAAAATTAAGATAAAATGTATGGCAAAAAGAAAATCAGAGACGTAATCGCTATGTGCATCCGATGCTGCCCAGCTGCCCAGCTGCCATCGCAGAAGAGACCCATCGCTGGCTGATTCACTTCAGCTGCGACACACAGGGTGGCCTTTGCAGCCCTGGCTGCATGAGATAGCTGCCGATAGTTGTCTGCACGGCCGGTTACCCAAACAGGAAGCGGGCTATACGAGAGAGGGGTTTTGGCGTTTGGAAGGCTAAAGAGCGTTTCTTTTGGCGGGGCTCGAGGCAATCGAAGCCTGTAGAGCGAATGGCGTCATAGGTTGGAAGCTTGGCAAAACCAGAGAGAGGTGGTTGGCGAATATGAGCAGGAGTGTGAGAGAGCGGTGGCGTTGGAGTTTGGCAGAGAGATCGGAGCGTTGCGATGTCGCAGGAAGGCGGTTTTATTCGTAAGAGGAGGACCAGGGCGTCTCGAAAGAAGGTTGACTATGCGGAGCAGAGCGACGGAGAGGTGGTGGAGGTGAAGCGCGAGGATGACAAGGCGGTGGAGGGCAGGGAGAGCGATGGAGAGGACGATGATGACGACGAGCCGTTGAGCAAGAAGCGGAAGGTTGCGAAGCGGCAGCAGAAGGTTGCGGAGCGGCAGCGGAAGCCGGCTCCCAAGAAAAAGGCTAGGATGACGGACGAGCAGAAAAAGATAGCGAGGTTTGAGAGGAGCACGCAGCGGATGTTCCAGCACCATCCGGAGCTTGCGGAGGTGTTCCAGCGGCTGCGGGAGACGCCGCGGGCGAAGCCCGTGCAGGCGCGGCAGCCGGACGGCATGTGTGTGAGGCTGCTGCCGTTCCAGCTGGAGGGGCTGCATTGGCTGGTGCAGCAGGAGAACAGCAAGTACCGCGGCGGGGTGCTGTCGGACGAGATGGGGATGGGCAAGACGATCCAGACGATCGCGCTGCTGATGCACGACGTGTCGAAGACGCCGTCGCTGGTGGTGGCGCCGACGGTTGCGCTCATGCAGTGGAAAAACGAGATCGCGCAGCATACGGGCGGGAGGCTCAGGACGTATCTGTACCACGGGGCGGCGCGGACCGGGCAGGTGGAGGAGCTGGAGGGCGTCGACGTGGTGCTGACGACGTATTCGGTGCTCGAGTCTGTGTACCGCAAGCAGGTCTACGGGTTTCGCCGCAAGAGCGGGCTGGTGAAGGAGCGGTCGCTGTTGCACAACATGCGGTTCCACAGGGTGATACTGGACGAGGCGCACAACATCAAAGACAGGACAAGTAACACGGCGAAGGCGGTTAACGAGCTGAACACTGAGAAGCGGTGGTGTCTGACCGGCACGCCGCTCCAGAATCGGATCGGCGAGATGTACTCGCTGATCCGGTTTCTTAACGTGGAGCCTTTCTCGCGGTACTACTGTTTTGCGTGCGAGTGCAGCTCAGCGCAGTGGAAATTCACAGACAACATGCATTGCGACTACTGCGGACACGTCTTCATGCAGCATCGGAGCTTCTTCAACCATTTCATGCTGAAGAACATACAGACGTTCGGCGCTCAGGGCCTGGGGCTCGACTCGCTGAATAACATCCAGCTGCTGCTGAAGGACGTCATGTTGCGCAGGACCAAGGTGGAAAGAGCTGACGACCTGGGGCTGCCGCCTAGAATCGTCACGGTGCGGAGGGATTACTTCAACGAGCACGAAAAGGACCTGTACCGCAGTCTGTACATGGACGTTAAGAGGAAGTATAATTCCTACGTGGAGGAAGGTGTAGTGTTGAATAACTATGCCAATATCTTCACGCTCATCACAAGAATGAGACAACTCGCTGATCATCCGGATCTCGTGTTGAAAAAAATGAGCTCTGCGTCAAACGATTCAAGCGTCATTGTTTGTCAGTTGTGTGACGACGTAGCTGAAGAGCCAATCGAGTCCAAGTGTCATCACCGGTTTTGTCGACTTTGTATCAAAGAGTATGTCGAGTCGTTCATGGAGGAAAACAGCCGGTTAATCTGCCCGGTGTGCCACATTGGCCTAAGCATCGACCTTTCGCAAGCGGCTTTGGAGGTTGACATGGAATCGTTTCAGAAACAGAGCATTGTCAGCCGTCTGGACATGCAGGGAAACTGGAGATCTTCAACGAAGATCGAAGCACTTGTAGAGGAATTATACCATCTTCGGAGCGACCGGAGAACGATTAAATCCATCGTTTTTTCCCAGTTCACAAGTATGCTGGATCTAGTCGAGTGGAGACTGAAAAGAGCTGGCTTCCAAACCGTAAAGTTGCAGGGTAGCATGTCGCCGACACAAAGAGATGAAACGATCAAGTACTTCATGGATAACATTCACTGCGAAGTGTTCCTGGTCAGTTTGAAAGCTGGTGGTGTGGCTCTGAATCTTTGCGAAGCTTCCCAGGTATTCATATTGGACCCTTGGTGGAATCCTAGTGTCGAATGGCAAAGTGGAGACAGAGTTCACAGAATTGGTCAACATAGGCCGGTGAAGATTACAAGATTTTGTATCGAAGACAGCATCGAATCAAGAATCATCGAATTACAGGAAAAGAAGGCAACTATGATCAATGCCACCATCAATCAAGATGAGGCCGCTATCAATAGATTGACCCCTGATGATTTACAGTTTCTGTTTAATAACTAAGTTGTGTACGATAATATCCTCATTTTGGTGGTTCCCTGCACTAAGCGGCGGCTGAGCTACCACGAGCGCCCGCCCCCGAAGCGACCAATTCAAGCTGCTGCTGTGAGAGTTCAACTGCAGGCAACTTGACTGTCCCTTCCTGGGTTGGTGCAGGCAAGAAGCCGACTTTGCGTAGGAAAGAAATGTAAATTCCAATTTGCTCGCTTGTAGCACCTTTCCCATTAGAAACATCCTCTCCTGACCATTCAATGTCCTTCTTCAGGGATGTCACGGCATTCTTGTCATCAAGGTTTGGAGCCTTCGTATTCTCAGGTAGGTTTTCCAAGACCATGTGCAATAGCGGATACAAAGCATTGTCTTGGCCTTCTTCTATGACTGATTTTTCTAATGTTTTCTTCCACTCGTCATAGCTTTCCACTGTAACGTCATAGCCGTATTTTCTCAGTTCGAGTACATAATCTGTCAGCGCAATACGTGGATGGGAGTTGACCTGCGCAACTGTAAACTCATTTTCACTTGGTGGATTCAAAGCCGTAGCTGTTACAACACGAGCAACATGGTCCACCGGAACCATATTGACAGTGCTGTCGATTTTCGGAACCTTTCCCAGCTGCAAACAACCCTTCAAAAATCTCAACAAGAAATCATCCGTATTACAAGAACCATTCCTAGAGGCGCCAGTAACGTAGCCCGGTCTTACTATGCAGCCGCGAAGTCCTCGTTCACCGGCACGTCTGATGATATACTCAGCAGCCCATTTAGATTGTCCGTAGCCTCCACCTAATCCTTCAGCGGAGCCCATCAGATCATCCGATTCTTGGACACCAGTCTTGCCTTCAGCCTCTGATTTGTCTGACAATGAAAAATAATAATCAGTGTCCAGAGTTGAAGTGGAAGACACAAAGTTGAAGTACTTTGCCTTCCCAGTAGCTGCGAGGCTCATAACATTTACAGTTGAAACGACGTTTGCATCTCTCAACTTTGTATATGGATAAACCCAGTGAACCAAAGCACCATTATGAATGATGACATCAATTTCTTCAGTTAATTTCGACCATTTATCGTCGCTCAGCCCGAATGCTGGTTTCGATAGATCACCAAGAACAATTTGAATTCGGTTCTCAAAATCAGATGACCAGGTATTGTAGACTACGCCGGCCTTTTGCAGTCTCTCTAATCCGGCGCTCTCATCCTTGGCACGCACATGAGCGTACACCTTGATATCGTAATGAGGAGTGCTACGCTTTAAGAGATCTGCTAAGATGTAAGATCCCAGGAAACCCGTTACACCGGTCACGAAAACATTTATAGTTGATTTACCAGTGGCTTCAGAAGGTCTGATAAATGGGCTGCGTGATGGGTAAGACGAAGGTAATGTTTCCGCTAATTCCTTGGCGTCATTGGCATAGTCGAATGCAACAGCGGATTGGCTAGCATGAGCACTTTCGCGAGAGCTCTTGATTCTAGAAATCTCTGCTGCAAAGGCCTTAATAGTTGGGAATTTGAAGATCGTACCTAAAGGTAAGTCAACCTGTAGCTCTTTCTTTAACGAAAAGATCATACGAGTGGCAAGGATAGAATGGCCTCCTAGATCAAAAAACGAATCCTCCGGAGATATGAAAGCAGGTTTGGTTGGAAGGACATTCAACCACACATCTCGGACTTGGCGCTCAATTTCAGTGAAAGCTGAGTCGTCCACATCAGTCATAGAGCTTTGAGCCACCAAGTTTAGCTGCTTATTACTTGGAAACTGTAATTTTGGTTTGTCGACTTTTCCGTTAGGGTTTAGCGGTAGTTTATTCAGAACCACGATGAGGGAGGGAATAGCATAGCTGGCTAACCTCTTCTTCAGGAATTCTTTAATGTTCTTGGCCAGCAAGTGATAACCCACTAGGCCACTCACCGTTGGGTCAGATTTGATCTCTTCAGGGATGTCAGTTTGGAAGGGGGACAACTCATCTGGTTTATCAAACCTTGGGACCATGAATGTTATTAATGTGGGTTCGTTTTCATTGTTCTTGCGCACCAGAGTGATATTCTCCCTGACAAGCGGATGCTGAGATATGTGTGTATCAATTTCACCTAGTTCAATTCTGAAACCACGAATCTTTACCTGATCATCAGCGCGACCGCAGCATTCGCAGTTTCCGTCTGGTAAGTAACGACCCAAGTCACCAGTTCTGTAAAGTCTATCTCTAGGACCGAACCAAAACTGCCTCCAGGGTTCGCCTTGATCCTTGTTCAGATAATCCCAGTGGTTCGGTTCAACAAACCAGTTGTTGACAAATTTTTCTTTGTTTAGTTCTGGTAAGCCTCGGTAACCTTCAGCCAAACCGCCGGCGCGGACATAAATCTCACCAATTTCACCGATACCACAGATTTGACTGCGGTCATTTCTATTCACGATCAAAAGTTGAACATTTAACATACCTTTGCCAGCTGGCATGACATCCTTCAGCTTCTTTAAGAAAGTAGGGTCCTCGGCCCTAGACTTGATTTCAAAATAGGAAACAGCACGTTGCGTTTCTGTTGTACCATACATGTTAACAATACGACAGTTTTCAGCTAAAGTCTGCAGTCTCAGGCAGTCACGTTTGGTTAAAATATCACCCACAAAGAATGCATGGTGCAGCTTTGGGAATGGGGTAGTAGCTTGAGCGGCTAGTAGTTGTCCCATGGCTGGGGTCAAATGTGTCACTGTGCAACCGTATTTACTCATCCATTCGGCTAGTTTCCCTGGTGTCCCGATATCATCCTGTGCAGGTACATATAGCTGAGCACCTAGGAATAATGGTGTGAACATATCTCTTTGAATGGGATCATGCGCGATACCACTCAACATGGTAAATTTGTCCTTTTCCGAAAGATTGAACTTCTTAGCCATCCAGTTGAAATAGTAAGCTAATGAGAAGTGTCTGCCAAGAACACCTTTAGGAATACCTTCCGAACCAGAGGTGAATGACAGCGTTGGGTTCGAATCGGGACCGACAACAACTCCTGTGCGGGTATCTTTCAATTTCTCATAAGGTGCTAGAATATCAGCCGAGTCATCAAGAGATCCTTGCAGCGAACCATCTTCTTGAATGGCAATCGAAGGTATACGCGATACGACGTCAAGTTCTTTGCTAATATAATCTTCCACCAATTGATCAAGTTCGCCAGCTGATCTGATGACGATCAAACCACGAGGTTTAGCGACACCCAAGTAAATAGTTTGTCTTGCCGGTGGATAAGCTGGATCGATGACAGAGAAAGTAGCGCCAGCTTTCAAGACACCCATCACACATACCATCAGGTCTACACCACGAGAAGAGTATATCATTACCACATCACCCCTCTTAATCCCGGTGTCGATCAGATAGTGTGCCACAATATTAGAAGCACAATTTATGTCTCGGTATGTGAAAGAGCGGGATACTGGGGAGCTCGCGGAAGGCGTCTCGACCACACAGGTTCTCTCTGGGAACTTCTCAGCGTTGTCCTGGAAAATGTCGTGAATGCAACCCACAAAATCGCACCAGCCCAGCTCTGCCTTGGGATCGAACAGAACCTCCGTCGAAGATGGTAGCATCAGCGAGACCTTTGTAATGCATGAAAGCGGATTGCTTAGAACCGCAGAAGCGAACTGCACGTATTGATCGGCAAGAATGCTGATTCTCTCAGAAGAGTACAAAAGTGAGTTGTAAATGATCTCCAAGATGGAGCCGCCTTGCCCACCTGTAAGGCTGAACGCCATATCGCAGAGATGGTGCTTGAACTGATCGAGTTTGAAATCCCGCTGATCCTGCAAGAACGCCAGACGGAAGAAGCGTGGCGGTCTATCCAGATCCTTATCATCGGCAACCTTTTCAGCCAATGAGTCGAATGAAATGCCGTTCGAATCTGGCAAGCTAGCCAATTCTTCAATCACTGTGTTGTACAAATCCTGGAACGTAAAGTTAGGCTGTATCGTGTATCTCAACACCTTATTCTGTGCAACGTAGAGCACAATATCATCGTCTCCCGTCAATCTATAAAGCAGTGCAGTCCAAATGCCTAGTGCCAATGCATACTTATTCTGTAATGTGCTTGGCAGCGCATCGAGCTGCGGTACAGGAACCGAACAGGATGCTTGCTCAACAAAAGGTTCTTGCTGAGGAGTTATGAAATCCTGGGGAAGGACACTGAGAGTTGGATTGTCCAACTTGTCAATCCACTTGTGTGCTGACATTGGGGAATTTGGTTTGCTACTCTCGCCTGTTATGGAACCAGCAAGCTGCGAAGCACAACCTTTAATACCACAAAAAATCTTACGGTAGCTGCTGCTATGACTGAAACGTTACTTCCTTCTCGGAAACTTTCGATCAGTCAGACTGCAGCCTACTGGCAGTCGAGCTACTGGGAAAAATCCCGAGGAAATGCAAGATAATCGCGATCAAAAACTCTTAAACGCTTCATATTTCAACACGTCCCGTAGAGTTGGCAAGAGTCGCTACGACAGTAAGCACTGTGTGTCAAGGATTACAGGAAGCTGACAGCAGAACTGATCCTGATTCTCCCAATATCTATAAGTCTTGAAGCTTGGCCTTCAAAACTCTTTAGAAGTTGGCTAACTTTTGATCAAAGTGAAAAATCACTATCGACGTACTTCATGGTAGTTTTCATATCCTTGTCCCTCTTCATTAAGAAGACTGTAGTCTCAAACTTCAGCTAGTGGAGAGTTCAAAACTGTTGTAAGTTCAAGCATTTGGACAGATTGATTTAGAGCGATTTGTGCTTCTTGGCAAGGAGTCAGTTTAGTTTACGTCAAGAGTACCAACTTTTGTCAGCGAGATAGTGCATAAAATATACTTATGCTGGTATAATAACAAGAGATGTCACAGAGAAAACTGCAGCAGGATATTGATAAGCTGCTTAAGAAAGTTAAAGAAGGACTTATTGAGTTCGAAGAAGTTTATGACAAGTTTCAATCAACCGACCCTGAAAACTCGTCTCATAGGGAAAAGCTGGAGTCAGACCTTAAAAGAGAAATCAAGAAGCTTCAGAAGCATCGCGATCAAATAAAGACCTGGTTGAGCAAAGAGGATGTGAAGGACAAGCAGGATGCGTTGAAGGAAAACAGACGGGCGATTGAGAATGGGATGGAAAGATTCAAATCTGTGGAGAAACTGATGAAGACGAAACAGTTTTCCACAGAAGCATTGACGAACCCGGATATCATCAAAGATCCGCGTGAATTGAAGAAGAGGGACCAGTTCGTTTTCATTCAGGATTGCCTAGACGAGTTGCAGAGACAGCTTGAAAGTTATGAAGCTCAGGACCAGCATGAGCAGGTTGAGAGACATGAATTTCATATTCACAATCTGGAGAACGTCTTGAAGCTTCTGCAGAACAATGAAATGGAACCGGAAACTGTGGAAGAGTATCAGGACGACATAAAGTATTACATCGAGAACAACGATGAGCCGGATTTCATAGAGTACGATACGCTCTATGAAGATATGGGGTGCGAGAGCAAGCCTAACCAGGAGGATAACAAGGAGGTATCGTCATCGATTGCCATTTCATCGTCCGCAACCGCCGCTGGCACTGTAGCCACCACGATATCCACTATTCCTACCACCGGAAACAACAACGCTTCATTGAAGCAAGTTAAGAAGACAGAGCGTTCTCCAAAAAAGAAAGCACAGCATCAGGGAGTGACATCCACCGCCAGCACTCCAACACGAGGAACACCGGTTCCAGTCAGCCCGCAGTCACCCAGTCCCGAAAGTGCTGGATTATCACATCCCAATAACGGCACGAGCAATTCCACTAAGAAAAGCGAGACGGACTGTGCACAATCCAGGGAAGAACTTCCATTTCCGCCAGATAAATCCGAGCAGATCAGTCAGCAAATTGAGCGCGATATCAAAGATAACGATGCTTTCAAAAACCCGCTGTTCGGCGAAGGTTTAAAGTACTGGCTCAATTCTAAGAGGCCGCTAATGCAGCCATATAATGATATGCCAGAGCGGATGGTATCGCAATTGGAGTCATCTTTGCTGAACTGCCCTGATTCATTAGACGCAGATTCGCCGCATTTTTATAGAAAGCCTCTTTCCTTGCCGCATCCGACTTCAATTTTCTTTCCTAATGAGCCCATCAGGTTTGTGTATCCCAACGATAATGGTCCATTCCACGCTCAGAATCAGTCAGAAGAGCAATTACAGAATAGCAAGAATGGAGAGAGCGATCAGTCAGGTCAGAGTCACAGTTGGAAGACTGAACAAAACTCAGGCGAGGATATATATTCCAGGACGTCCTTGGCCAAAATATTTACCAAATTCGACCTTGATACGCTATTTTTCATCTTCTATCATTACCAGGGAACTTATGACCAGTTCCTGGCCGCAAGGGAACTGTCGAAGAATCGAAAGTGGAGATTCAGTAAGAAAGACCGCTGTTGGTACTATAAAGAAGTAGAAAAGCTCCCTCCAGGACTACCCCAGTCAGAGGAAGAGTCCTGGAGGTATTTCGATTACCAGGGAAGCTGGTTAGCAAGGCGTTGTAACAATGATATGGTCCCCAAGGAAGAAGATTTCGAAAAGATCTTCTAGAAAAGCCTATCTATCACTCATTATACACTACGTATATGAATAATTTCATTCTAATGATCTTAATGTTCAATGGCGTACTGCTCTCGGCTCACAGTTCCTTTTCCAGGAATTGCTCGCTGAAGTATGAGATCTGCTTAAAGTTATATTCAAATCCATCATCACCGCCGTAGTAAGGATCATCCACTATCTTTCTGAATTTGCCGTTGGTATTCCATTCACCAAACAGATGTACACTGGCCTTCGAATTCTTTGGTTTCAATCTCTGTAAATTCCTCAGATTCGATTCATCCATACATATAATGTAATCAAACTTATCAAAGTGGGAGCCACGAATCTGTTGTGCTTTGTGGTTTATAAAGACCTTATGTGACCGGCAGCAAGCAGCACTACGAGGATCTGGGTCTGAACCAACGTGCCAACCTCCAGTACCGAAGGAATCAATAACATCGAAGCGATCTTGCAAACCTTTCTGAGTAACAACATGCTTAAAGACCGCTTCAGCCATAGGTGAGCGGCATATGTTACCCAAGCATACGAAAGCCAGAGAGATTTTGGGTTCAGAATCAACTGTCATTATTGTTAGAGAGTTATTTTGTATTTATCGTATTTATTGGAATCTTAGATTTATTGTTAAGTAGAGCAACCTGGCCTTTTAGAAACTATTCGGATCTGAACAAGTTACAAAAGCAAAGTTACAAGTATGCTTAAATAGCAAAGTCATTCTGATATAACTTACTTAAATGGAGTAGTCTATATCGACCTCCGAGACACTTTCTATCAAATATAATTCATTATAGCATAGGAATATTTTCTCAGCTTCTTAGAAAGCAGTTCTCAATGGGGAGTCGACTTCCCTGCCCTTGTAGAAGGCAATGGTCTTCTCAGCTCTGGAAGCAACACCTTCTGGAACGAAATCTAACATCTTGAAAACGTCAGCGGCCTTACCGGAAGCACCAAATCTGTTTAGACCAAAGGATTGATGAGCGTATTTGGACCAGCCAGCAGTACTTAGGACTTCGACAGAGAGAATTGGGATACGGTCAGGGAGAACAGACAACTTGTATTCCTCAGATTGCTTGTCGAAAGTCAAAGTATCAGGTAAGGACACGATACGGGCATTAACGTGCTTGTCCTTCAAGATCTTGGCAGCTTCAACACACAAAGAGACCTCAGAACCAGTGGCCACAAGAACGATATCTGGGTTGGCAACATCCTGTAGAACATAACCACCCTTCAAGGCCTTCTCAACACTAGAACCCTCAAGCTGTGGCAAGTTTTGTCTGGAAAGAGCGATGATGTGTGGCGTGTGTTTAGATTCCAAAGCGCTCTTGTAAGCAGCAGAAACTTCATTACCGTCAGCTGGTCTCCAGACACCCAAGTTTGGGATAGCTCTGAAATGAGCCAAAGTTTCGATAGGCTGGTGGGTTGGACCGTCTTCACCCAAACCGATGGAGTCGTGAGTGGCAACCCAGATAACTGGGTGACCAGAGAGAGCGGCCAATCTAACGGCACCAGCAGCGTAAGAAACAAAGTTCAAAAAGGTACCACCAAATGGCTTGTAGTTAGCACCAAAAGCGGAGATACCGTTCATGATGGCACCCATACCGTGCTCTCTGATACCATATCTGATGTATCTACCAGAGTAGTCACCCAAACCGGAAGAAGGAGGTTGGAAATCAACGGCCTCCTTCCATCTGGTCAAGTTAGATGGGGTCAAATCAGCGGAACCACCGATCAATTCTGGCAATTCAGCGTAGATGTTTTCCAAAGTGATTTCTGACAATTTTCTGGTGGCGATAGCGCCGTCCTTTGGAGCGTAGGTTGGTAGCTTAGAACACCAGTTTTCTGGCAACTTACCGCTCAATCTTCTAGCCAAATCTTGACCCAACTGTTGATGCTTTTGTTGGTACTCCTCGAAGAGTTTGTCCCACTGAGCGTTCAACTTGGCACCTGGTTCAGCGACGTTCTTTTGGTAGAAGTCGTACACCTCCTGTGGGACAACAAAGGACTGCTCAGGGTCGAAACCGAACTTCTTCTTCAATTGCTTAACATCGTCAGCCTTCAATGGCGCTCCGTGAACGGCGTGCGAACCGGCGTGCAGAGAACCGAAGCCGATAACTGTGCTCATCTTGATCAAAGTGGGCTTGTCCTTGGATTGTTGTGCCTTTTCGATAGCCTTGGAGATGGCGTCCAAGTCCTCGTTACCGTTTTCAACGGTCAGAACTTCCCAACCGTAAGCCTCGTATCTCTTCAACACGTCTTCAGTGAACGACACATCAGTGTCACCATCAATGGTGATCTTGTTGTCATCGTAGATGGCAATCAGGTTACCCAATTGCAAGTGACCGGCCAAAGAACAGGCTTCAGAGGACACACCTTCTTGCAAACAACCGTCACCCAAGAACGAGTAGGTGTAGGAGTCAGAAAGGGTGAAACCCGGCTTGTTGTAAGTAGCGGCCAAATTAGCCTGAGCGATGGCCATACCAACTGCGTTCGAGATACCCTGACCCAAAGGACCTGTCGTGACCTCGACACCGGGCAACTCGAACTCTGGGTGGCCTGGAGTCTTCGAGTTCAACTGTCTGAACTGCTTCAGGTCCTCAATCGAGAAATCGTAGCCAGTCAGGTGCAACATAGAGTACAACAAAGCACACGCATGACCGTTGGACAACACAAATCTATCTCTGTTGATCCAATCTGGGTTCTTTGGGTTCATACGCATGTGTCTCAGCAAAACGTGAGCTGCTGGTGCCATCCCCAATGGCGCACCCGGGTGACCAGAGTTCGCCTTGGACACGGCATCCACTGCCAACAATCTGATGGTAGAGATAGCTAGCCTGTCAATGTCGGTGTATTCAACCATCGTTACTATATTTCTGGCTTCAAACGATTGCTTGATGCTGTGAGGATCAAACAAGAGACAATTCCTCTAAAGGATTATAAGTCGTAACGAAACCTCTTTTCAGAAGGAAACCGTTCGAGCCCCCCATTTCGCAACAAAAGTCAATAAGTTGTGTTATATATATCCGAGAATGGTGATCCGTGCCTGAGTAAGCGGCGCGGTTTCGCTCACCTCGACCTCAGCACCAGTCAGCTCTTTGTCATACAGAATTGGGCCACTGATTGTTCGTACCACGCACGCTCCCCACTGACCACGGCGTGCATAAGAAATGTCAGACGCTACGACAGCAACGATCCAATCCGACGGCTGCAGAAACAGCGACGATAAGCCAGCTTGAGCAGCTTGTTGGGTAAATTTTTCACTTTGCAAAAGAAACGAGCCGTTCATAGTATTCTTTTTTTCACGTTGGGTTTCCCTGTCGTTCAGAGTGACCACGGGACGCTAGCCGATGTAGATTGGTTTATTATGGTATCTGGTACTTGTCTTCGAAGGGTGAAGAGGCGTGGCTCGCGGTGGGCGATGATCTCTTGGTGTCGCCGATGGCGACATCGAGGATGAAACTGCCGTTGTCGTCGTCTTCCGAACTTGCTTGTTCCGGGCGCTGGCTGTCGGCGTTTGTAGTGTGGTCTTGACTCGGTTTCTCCGGTATTTCTTCTTCCTGTATTTGGACCAGTTTTGGTCTGGCTCTGATGGCTGTTGTCAGGTTGTCTTGCGAGCGGTTGCGTTGGGGTTCCTTCTTGGTGTCGTGGTCCGCTTGCTCCTCTTCGTCTTCGATGCCGCCTAGGATGGACGAGCCGAGAGTGATGTGGGACCTCATGTCGCCGGCAGTGTTCAGATTGGAGGTGTTCAGGCCGCGGAACAGGCGGGAGGCTCGCGAGCCTCCCGCGCCGCCGCTGGTGACGCCGGGGATGTACGCAATGGGCAGAATGTTGGACGCCCTGGTCTGCACTGTCACGGTGCTGTGCCTGTCGGAGTGATCTGCTCCCGGTGGGCCCTTCGCAGCGAAGGTTTCGCGGTCCACCGCGTGCGGGTGATGCGAGCGACGTCTGTTTTCGCTCAGCAGGTCCTCTTCTTCGCTCTCGCTGTCTGTGAAGTCGTCAGCATCGCCCATCTCGTTGTCATCCATGAAGTACGAGCCGGTGCCGGCCTTGGCGGCCTCCGCTCTCTCGCGGAGTGCCTTTTTCCAATATCTGTGGTACAGAAAGAATAGCAGCAACGCTGCCAGCACCACAACGCCCCCGACAACGCCCCCAACAACACCACCGACCACTTTCCCGTTCGCGCCACCGGACTGGTTCCCGGAGCCGTTCAGACTGCTGGTCGACGACCCGTTCTTCTTGACACAGCGAGTAGTAGAGCACTCCGAACACGTCTGTTCGGTCTGAAGACAGTACTCATCGCTAGCACACTGCGGACATGGCGGGGGAGTCCCGCACTCCACACAACTCGACGTACTCGAATCGGCAAGGACCAGCCCGGTCGAGCTCACCACAGAATACGAAGTCCCGTCACCGCTGCTCGATATACTAGCCACACTCATGCTGCCTGTCTCACAGCACAACGCATCGGATCTAACCGTTAGATCTGGCTACGCGTATCTTTTATCCGATCCAAGCCATGTACGAGTTACCCGCCGCGCATCGCGAAACTCCCTATACTTGGTCCATCTGTTTCAGATCAACAATTCACACGCCTGTGTGGTACCGCAGACCATGGGTTTCGGTCTGAGTGCGGAGCCATGGGCTGAGAACGACCTTCCCAGCGGCAGGGACGAGATCCTGAACGGGGGCCTCCAGATGGCGAGCGACGTGCTGAAGAACTGGAAAAGGGGCAAACTGTACAAGTTCAAGAACCCTAACGGCGAGGACTTCCAGGTCCAGACGTTCCACACATACCACGGGTCCGAGTACTGGCTGAGCCGCCAGTCCAAACACACGATCGACGAAGCGCTGTACGAGAAAATGGTGTACTACCTCAACGGCAGCGAGAGAACCAAGACGGGGGAATGGGCCATGCCCGACAGAACGCGGCGGTCCAGACTGGAAAAAGAGTACATCGAAGTGCTGAGCGACTGCGAGATCCTGAAGGTCACCGACTCCGGCTGGGCGCTCGTCAATCTCGAGTACAATCTCGGGAAACCGCTCTCGATACGAGACTTCAACGAGTGGGTGTACCCGATCGCACCGTATGTCGACGAGACAGGCCGCGAAGTCTCATTGATAGTCTCCTTAAATGCGCAAGTACCGATGAAGCAAAGCTCGGTCGAGAAAAACCACACCGCGGCGTACTACGCCAGCGTCGAGCGGCTCGCCTACGACCGCGACACCGGTGAGCTGGAATGGCTCATGTGTACCACCAGCGACGCTGGCGGCAATGTACCCAAATGGATGCAGAACGCGACCATCGCCAAGACAGTCGCCAAGGACGTCCCCTACCTGTTCAATTTCTTAAACACTAAACAAACCTAAACAAGCTTATGTAGAAGATGGGGCCCCGGCCGAGGAACACGTGCATTTCCCAGTGGCACAACCGCAGCTGGCATGGTCCTTCTCCCTGCACTGGCAGCTCGACCCGCACTTGCACGTAGCGGCACACGTCTCTGAACTCATAACAACCAAATCAACAAACATCCTGCAACGCTCTCCTACAGCCTCATCTCACCTTTCGATCCGACACAATCCAACCTGCCCTTATATATCCTATGTTCCCCTAACAAGCGCCCTTTTTCGCAGCGCGAGCCCTGCCAAGAGACTCTTCAAAGCAAGCTACACCGAAGAGCCAAGAGCAAACCGCAAAATGCTGAAAAGAAACCAACTGTGGAAGGTGGTGCTGCTCTTGCTCACGCTGGTCACCGCGGTGACATGTGTGAGAAACTACCACGACAGGATCACCGACGCTGCCGACAACAAGCCCTCCCCGGGCGGCGATCATGAAGAAGCTGACCTGTTCTGCGCCGTTATGAACCCAACCACTGGCACTTTTATTGACCTCTCGCAACTGTCGTCTACGCCAAACAATCCGCGCGGCAGCCGCGGCAGCGGCCAGCACAGCGACCCGTCCAAGACCCGCTGGCTCGTCTCGGGCTGGGGGTACTACACGAACTTCACGCTCGGCGTTTGTTCGAGCCCCGTAACCGCCGACCAAGAGCCGGAGCTGCACAACACGACGGGCGCGTACTACGTCGATCCGCGCTCGCAGAAGCTGGTGTCGATCGGTGACTTCGCGACCCACCCCACGCTGTCGCGCGCCAAGAAGCTTACGCTGCAGTACGACAATGGCGCCCTGTGTCCGAACGGCGTGGACCGCAAGTCCACGGTGCTAAGCTTTATGTGCGACCGCGACGTCGCCTCTAACGCGCAGATCACCTTTGTCGCCAGCGTGCACGACTGTGCGTACTTCTTTGAGGTGCGCAGCGTGCACGCGTGCCCCACCTCGGCGCGGTCGAACGAGGTGAACGTACTGGGGATCTTTGTGGGGATCTTTGCGGTGTTCTTCCTGGTCGAGTTCGGCGGGCGGCGCTGGCTGTACGGGAAGGTCAAGACGCACTTCCATTCCGGCGGGAGCGGCTGATTGCGCCGCTGACGGGCGGCCGTGTTTCTCGGGCAACGGGTCCGATCAGCCTCAACGGGGCGGGCCGCGAGGCGTTTCTCAGGGACATGGAGCGGCAGAACGAACTGCTCGACGCGCTCGAAGTCTCGGAGGGCGACGACGCGTCGCAGTCGCTCGGCACGGCGCCGCTGCGAGTGTGACTGTTCGACGATATGAAACACCCAACCCCCCAGACACGGCACCCGGTACGCCCGATGTCGCGAAATGGAGAAAATTAAAACGGGTTCGGAACAGAGGGCACGCACGCACGCACCGCGTGGCGCGCGTTCCACGAGATTCTCAGCCGAATCTGTGACGCGCGGGATGTGCAGCAGCCGGACACCGCATAGCAGGCGCTTTGCTTTTTCCAGCACGCAGTGAAAAATTTTCTGTGCGAGCGGCCGCTCACAGCGAGAAATTTGGCGGTCGTCTTGAGAGACAAAAATCATATAAGAGAGATGGAAAAATCTGCATTTTTGATCCTTCTCTGTAGTTTTCAAGTATATATTTGCAAATATTTCTCTCATAATTGTTTTCTTGCCCTTTTCTTTCCACTCTTTTTCTATAGATTTTCTTTGTTGGAAAGTACAGAAACACAGCCAACTGCTATATCAATTCAAAGATGGGTAAGGAGAAGTCTCACGTTAACGTTGTCGTCATTGGTCACGTCGATTCTGGTAAGTCTACTACCACCGGTCACTTGATCTACAAGTGTGGTGGTATCGACAAGAGAACCATCGAAAAGTTCGAGAAGGAAGCCGCTGAATTGGGTAAGGGTTCTTTCAAGTACGCTTGGGTGTTGGACAAATTGAAGGCTGAGAGAGAAAGAGGTATCACCATCGATATCGCTTTGTGGAAGTTCGAAACTCCAAAGTACCAAGTCACCGTTATCGATGCCCCAGGTCACAGAGATTTCATCAAGAACATGATCACTGGTACTTCTCAAGCTGACTGTGCTATCTTGATCATTGCTGGTGGTGTCGGTGAATTCGAAGCCGGTATCTCCAAGGACGGTCAAACCAGAGAGCACGCTTTGTTGGCTTTCACCTTGGGTGTCAGACAATTGATTGTTGCTGTCAACAAGATGGACTCCGTCAAGTGGGACGAGTCCAGATTCCAAGAAATCGTCAAGGAGACCTCCAACTTCATCAAGAAGGTCGGTTACAACCCAAAGACCGTTCCATTCGTTCCAATCTCTGGTTGGAACGGTGACAACATGATTGAAGCCACCACCAACGCTCCATGGTACAAGGGTTGGGAGAAGGAGACCAAGGCCGGTGTCGTCAAGGGTAAGACCTTGTTGGAAGCCATTGACGCCATTGAGCCACCAGCCAGACCAACTGACAAGCCATTGAGATTGCCATTGCAAGATGTCTACAAGATCGGTGGTATTGGTACTGTGCCAGTCGGTAGAGTCGAAACCGGTGTCATCAAGCCAGGTATGGTTGTCACTTTTGCCCCAGCCGGTGTCACCACTGAAGTCAAGTCCGTTGAAATGCACCACGAACAATTGGAAGAAGGTTTGCCAGGTGACAACGTTGGTTTCAACGTCAAGAACGTCTCCGTTAAGGAAATTAGAAGAGGTAACGTCTGTGGTGACTCCAAGAACGACCCACCAAAGGCTACTGAATCTTTCAACGCTACCGTTATCGTCTTGAACCACCCAGGTCAAATCTCTGCTGGTTACTCTCCAGTCTTGGATTGTCACACTGCTCACATTGCTTGTAGATTCGACGAATTGTTGGAGAAGAACGACAGAAGATCTGGTAAGAAGTTGGAAGACTCTCCAAAGTTCATCAAGTCTGGTGACGCTGCTTTGGTCAAGTTCGTTCCATCTAAGCCAATGTGTGTTGAAGCTTTCTCTGACTACCCACCATTGGGTAGATTCGCCGTCAGAGACATGAGACAAACCGTCGCTGTCGGTGTCATCAAGTCCGTTGTCAAGACCGACAAGGCTGGTAAGGTTACCAAGGCTGCTCAAAAGGCTGCTAAGAAATAAGCTGATTGAAGTTTCTCTAAAACTTTTGTCATTTATCTATTAGTTAATTTATAGTCCTTGTCCTTATTTAGTGTGGTTATATCAAGATTTTACTATTTCAAACAAGAAGCCGTTTTGCAAGTTTACTCACAGTAGGAACACCAAGTATGGTGGAATACAACTGTCTCTACCTGAAGAATTTACCACGTCGTCCACGCAGCAATGCTAATTTCACCAGGCTACTATTGAATCACATAAACCCTCACAACAAGTTCGCTATCGATCCATCGTTACCTCTTCCTGCAAATGAAACCTTTGGTAACGGCCCACTACGACTCTTGGACGAAACACTGGGCATTATACAGATCTCGAGGTCCGTTCGATTGGAGAACCAGTGTTTTATCACTTTCATAGACCACGAGTCTGCCAATAGCTTTAAATCCAGGTTTGAGCATGACTGGAAAGTGAAGGGACGCCTAATCGAAGTACAGTTTGCCACCAAGAACTCACTCATGGGGCTGGCGGTAACCGATCAGGATCTGCTGCACCATGTATTGAAGAAGCGGCAGATGCAGCGCAGGATCGATTCAAATGAAGATCTAAAGGAAAGCCGTCGGTTGCAGAGGAGACTGAGAAGATTGAGATGTAAGCTGCGAAAGAAGGGACTCTCCGCTGAGGAGATCGGCAAAGTCACCGAAACCGTGAAGGATCAGAGACCGCAGGTTTCGGAACCGAGGAAGAAACAAACGGGCGAAAAGCCTGTTGTACTGAGAGAGAATCCACCCAACAAGGTCCTATTGGTGCAGAACCTGCCGCGCGACACCACGGTGAGCGCAATCACCGAGCTATTTCGGTCGGCAGCACTCCTCGAGGTTAGACTCGTCGCGGTACGGAGGTTGGCCTTCGTCGAGTACGAATCCATCGAGGCCGCTGCCGCGACGAGAGACAAGCTTGGTGCCAGCCATAGCTGGAACGGTCATCAAATAAATATAGAGTTTGCCAAATAGCCTATGTACACGAATTCTCCACTTTTACTTACCGAATACGACTGTCCTGAATGCACTCATAAATGTCTCCTTCTTTTTGCCCTCTATTTCGTCAAGGATCCTTTGGTAATACTGCGGATTGCCGGCAGGTTTGTACAATTTGTCGCCCACATCATAGTAATTCTTGTATTTGTTACTCGTCAAAGAGTTGAGTGCTTTTATCTGTTCTTCGATACTTTGAAGGCTCAATTCATCGTCAGGCAATGCTGCCTGCATCTTCTTTAACAAATCCTTCTGCAAACCTAACGGGCCAGAAGTCCGGTTGATAATATCCTTGATTTCTTCGATGGAAGCCTTCTTATTATTACCAGAACCGCCATCAACTGACAGACCAGCTACTCTCTTAAACCTTTCGATTTGCGAGTCCTTGAAGGAAACTATATGTCTTATACGTTGTGCTGGGAACCTTTCCAACACAGAGACTAACTGTTTAGCGGCGTCTCTGACGGCTTGAGATGAAGACATCACTGAAACACTGGCTCTAGACTGATTGGTCGTACTGCTCTGCCGTTAAGTTAACAACTAGCGTCGGTCAATTTTTTACTACCGGCTTGACAGTAATGGAAGACACTTACTGGAAAAAGGCCTACAACAAGCTAGATCTAAGAATGATAGACTTTAGAGATGGTCTAGTAATTACATCGATTTTTGCTACATAGTTCTTATTTAATCCTCTTGAGAAAACAGCATGCTTCACATAGAGAAAGTCCTGTTCCGAAGAAAGCCAAGAGTACCTAGTTAGTTCGGTGTCGGCATCGCTTGCATGCTGCAGCACGTTGGCATCATGCCTCGATCATTGTAAGAACCGATTTCTATGCATCATTCATCAATATACATATCATAAGTAGATATACATGCAAAAAAGATGTGATAAGGGCGATTAGCTCAACCCGCGTTCACGTTCTAACCGTACTTTCATCTTTGCGTACCAAGCGCTCAAAGTCTCACCTGGCTTATTCAGAACTACAATGATTGCAGTCATGTTGTCGAACCCAACGCCAGTATTGCTGTTTGCCTGTGCAATTCCATGGTCAAGCAATTTTGTCACTATGCCCTCCAAATTAACACCCAGAGTCAAATGATACTTGATAAATTGTACCAACTGTTTGTTGCTGTAGATGTCCCATATGCCGTCACAACCCAGCACCAGGAACTCGTCCTTGGAATAATTGATCTTGTGCATCAGAACGTCAGGCTCCACGGTTACCTGCGACTCTTGTGGAGGTATACCTGTGCTGTGATGTGATTTCGGTGACTTGCGGGTATACGAAACGGCTCTCTTAAATTGGAAGTCACTGAACGCCCTGCTCAGTGCTAACACTCCCCCGACTCTGCCTAAGGACACGGTACCGCCGTTGTCGTTGATACGCAACAGCTCACCGATATGTTGAGGTTTATGATCGAATGACATGGTTTTGATGCCCAGCGCCTTGGACGAGAGAATGCAACGAGAATCACCGCAGTTGGCCACATAAAGGCTCTCCTGATTGATTATTATCGCGACCACCGCTGTGGATCCGCACGAACTGTTCGAAAAATGTTTGTAAAGCTCTTGATCCTGCAGAAAGAAAGCATCTTTCAGCACCTGGCTAATTAAACCAACCAAAGTTCGGAACCCTCGCTTCGCTGTTGGCGGACTGATACCGCTATCGCCATCCTCGACAGATGCGTCCACAGCTTCACTCAGCAGTGCCCCGTACTGATGATGCTCAAAGGAGTATGCTATCCACTTGGCGATCCCGTTCTTGGAGCTTTTCTGGTGAGCACCGCTAAGGAAACTGGAGCATTCATCACCGCCGTGGCCATCAAACAACGCAAATACGCTCAACTTCAATAGCTCGGATTTTCCCTCAAAAGGATTATAAAACGTCACAACCAGCGACTTGTCTTCGTTCAGTACTAAATGAGCATCCTCTTGAGTCAATCTGTAACCTTGCATAGATCCTACGCAATTGTAATAACGAGGTATACCGACTTGATCGTTTTTATGACCAGATCCCGATGAATGTCCATGACTACTATTCTTATAATCGTTATATTCTATCTCCTTTTCAGTCAGCGGATGGGAAAGAAGTTGTCCCATGCTTATGCCCCTAGGACCTGCTGCCGTAAGGTTGATTCTATGAAATTATAGTTGCGTGCCAACCTCGGGATTTGGGATTCGAGTGATGGGATTCATAGAGCGCGAAGAAATCAGTTGGTCTTGATCTTACATCGTTAATTTTAACTACCTCTACTACTTTGGTTTCGCCAAGGAGGTGACGGAACGAGAAGACCTTCAATGTGCTATTGAACGAAAACTCATATCGAATACACAAGACGTAGTCTATATCATTCTCTATTTAGGCGGGATATCCTATGACTGATCCTACTCGGCGTTGTCCGAGGTGCTGAACAGCTCGTGGACGAAGTTTTCACCCCAGAAGGCGGAGGTGTACTTGGAAATGTACTTGTACAGCTTTTCCCAGTTCGCGTCTCTCTTCTCCTCTGGTAGCGTCAATGCTTCGTTGAGGGCGTCGGAGAGTTCGTCAGTGTTCCAGGGGTTTACTATCAATGCTCCGTTCAGGGACTGAGCAGCACCGGTAAATTCACTTAATATTAAAGAGCCCTTTTTCTCCTCTTGACATGCAATGTATTCGTACGAGACCAAGTTCATACCGTCACGAGTGGAGGAGACTAGACAGACGTCACTCACCGCATACAGAGAAATCAGTTCTTCGAAGGGGACGCTCTTGTGCATGAAATGGATGGGAACGAACTCGACAGTACCAAACTGACCGTTTATTCTGCCCACCAATTCGTTGACGACTGATCTCAGATACTGGTACTCTTCAACATCGCCACGACTTGGCACGGCCACCTGCACGAGCACTACTTTACCGATCCATTCAGGGTGTTCGTTTAGAAACACTTCCAAGGCGTGAAGCTTTTGTGGGACACCTTTGATGTAATCCAGTCTATCGACCCCGACAATGATCTTGCATCCTTTGAAAGTCTCTTTCAGTTTGCTGATCCTTTCCTTAACCTCAGGCTTCCGTAAACCATCTGTGAAGGTTTCGACATCGATACCGATAGGAAAGGCCCCGACGTTCACGAACCTGCCCTGATATTCGACACCATTCGGTAAGGTATTCACGTTCAGGATTCTCTGTACCGCAGAAAGGAAATGCCTGGCGTAATCGTACGTGTGGAACCCGATGAGGTTACAGCTCAAGACACCTTTCAAGATCTCTTGTCTTACCGGTAATATTCTGTAAATTTCGCTTGAGGGGAATGGGGTGTGCAAGAACCATCCAAGCTTGATGTTTTGCAGTTTTGTTTGAGAGATCCTCTCCCTGATCATCTCGGGCAATAGCATCAAATGGTAATCGTGAACCCAAACGACGTCATTGTCGTGTATGTTTTTGAAGATCTCCTCTGCAAACGTCAAATTTGCCTCATTATATGCTAGCCATGCGTTCTCATCAAAGTTGATCTCACCGGGGTGGTAGTGGAACAGAGGCCATAAAATAGAATTGCTGAACCCATTGTAATGCAAATCTGCGATTTCATCGCTCAAAAAGATTGGTATAGCATTGAACTTTTCGAGCAGATCTTTTCTCACCCCCTCCTTCTCGTCATCTGGGATTTCGAGACCAGGCCAACCGTACCATTGGAATGTTGAAGTTTTCTTCAAGCCTTGCAGTGCTGTCACCAGCCCGCCGGACGACATTTTGTACTCATATTCACCAGTTTTTTGGTTCTTGTTGATGGTCACGGGCAACCTGTTCGATACCACAATGATGTTACCGGGGGCAGGCTTATCGCTGTGAGATTCGGTGTTGGTCGTGCGCAATTCTTTTCCCTTCGCTAGTTCAGCCATCTCTTGGTAATCGTCCTTTTCCAGCTCAAAATACGGCTTCGAACCCGAAATCGATCCTCTCAGGCGCTTATATACGGCTTGAGCAATTCCCCCTTCTTCTTTCTCGCAAAAATTCCTAGCTGCGACCGACCAGGCCCCTGCTTCCCCCTTTTCGCATTCACCACGCGACGGTTTTCGATAGTTTTCCAGTAAGTGCAAAGCCAAAATTGCGAATCTGGCAGCATTGGATCGACTCTTGCCACCTAGAAGCCCAGTCATCAGGGTTCTTCGAGCAATAATTTCTGTCCGGCCGTTTTCATCAAAATTTTGCAGATAATTCTTTCCAACATCCTGGAGAGGTCGTTCCTTGTCGAGATCTACCATTTTCTATCCTCAGTCGCCAATGCCTTGTATGCTGTTTACGTTACTGCTATCGCTCTCAAGTATATAGACGATGTGGTAGCCCCTGAGCCAGAAAACAGCAAACGCTTGCTTCCAGCCTCCATAACCAAATGACTGTAACAGACCTGAGACAGAAGCGTACCGACTGATAGATCTTTACGATCCAACCGCAACTGCATCTCCAAGGGAACCTGTTAAGCCCCATGCGAGACGAATAGGCTTCCCGGACACCGAAACGCCCCGGGAGCTCTGGCTTACCGCCTTGGAGGCTTACCGGTAACATCTCTTGCTCATATTTGCATTCCAGATGCTCCTTTCTCTCTTAACGCATATCTGCTGTAATCTCAGATGTTGTTGTTTTGGAACATTTAGCCGCCGAGCCGCACATATATATACTTATATATAGGGCTCGGACGTAAAGAATTTCGCAACAATCTCAAGGCAACTACTGGAAGAGGATCAGACGTTTACAGGGAAGAGAGAATCCGCACCAGAATAACCGAGAGGCAACTGGTACACATCGGCAGTGCTAAACTACCGATTACCACAAGGGGCAGCACTCGTAGGCGGCTCAACTCCAAAACGATTCTGCAACTCGAAAGAGCTTCGCGTACATTCGCGATCGCCGGTTGCAAATCAATGAAATGACAGCCAGACGACTATACGGTTGCGTTAAGCCAACTACTTTTCGGGGCGGCAGCCTTGGGCATTCTAGCTTGCAGGATAATACAGCGGCCTAGAGGATATAGAGCTATCACGACTGCTAGATGGAGCTTGCTGGAAGGAGAGACAGCCATAAGGCTTGAAGTTAAGGCCTGGTGCGGATGAGAGTCATTCAGGACGGCCAATCCGGATAGTGCCAAAGATCTGATGGCCTGCCTTTGAACAGTTCGTTCAGGGACGAGCCAACGCCGTGGAGCATGAATTCCAGCTCTTGAAGCGAGTCTGAGCGCAGTTTTCGTCCAATTCGCTTAGATATATTGTGAAGCATTGGCAAGATCCGATTAGAGCAGCGATTTATCGAGCGGTGCGGTCCAGATGAGATCTTGAGCTGTAATGAATGAAGATCAAAGGTACAAGGATCCTATAGTGTCCCTATTCTGTAAAACAGATGTCAAGGGAAAATTGGACGAAGATGCAATACGATCGTGGATTGCGCAACAGTCACAATCGGACGAAGATATCAAGAATTGCGCGGAAGCGCTTGAGATCTACACAGATCTTTTGAAATTGGAGTTTTACATAGCCAAGTCATGGGACATCAGGACACTCGTTCAGAGTGTAGCGGTTAAATTTGAGCTCGCAGAAACCAATCTGGACTCGAAGGTCGACCAGGACCACGACGATTCCTTCTATAGGGATATTGCATTGAAGTGCATCCATGATTGCGATAAACTGTCGAATGGCCTGCAAAAGAAGCAAAGCAGATTGGATGAGATCCGTAGATATTTATCGTCCAAGAGGGAAACCATTCTAGAAGACTCTTCCACGTTTCTACTGGAACTCTGGTTTACTTGCCGCCAGGAGCTTTGTCTGATGAGAGACAGAGTAGCTGCCGTTTTCATACGATCCAAAGCTTTGATGATCGACCATGAGCTAGAATCTTTCGAACATCGATTGTCGGACACTACTATATTGAGCTCATATAGGTCTTTCATGAAGATACTGATAGAGCAACTGCAGGATTCTGAGATCTCTTCTGACCAATCCCTTTTCAGCGAATGCCTGCAGGTGTTCCTCGATATTGAGGCAATGTACAACGCTCTTAACTTTAATTTGCTTTTGGATGATAATGAGAGCCTTCAAGATTCGTTAATGGTATGCTCGCAATCCGAGACAAACCTCGACAGCAGCTACAATGGACAAGAATCGAGTCGATGGTCTCTACCATCAAGAAATCCGCTCAACGATCATTCAAGGACTTCGTCGCTATCAGGATCTAGTTCTTTTTCCATGATGATGGATCGTACAAACTTAGCCAAGGAGTTGCCATCTTTATTGACAGCTTTCAATAACGCCAAGAAAATGGAACAGGAGATTGAGAGCGTTCGTACCACACCATTGGGAGCTCAGCTACCGCATATCACTTCGCATCATGAGCAGCAATTCACGCCCTCCAACCTTTTCAGATCCAAGCTATACATGATGAATCAGCAACAAGACTGTCTCCGTAGCTTTATCTCTTCAGCTGGCAACTCTCATTCCGTCAACAATGGTAGCGATATCGCTAAAAGCCTCTGCAAGACAGGAAACGGGTCAAGCAGACGTTGACGGAACTTAAGTTAGGCATTATCGTAAATGAAATTGATACTTATCCTGCATATCGTTGATATACCTAAAGTCAAGATTTATTAAATATCACGTTTCAAGTCTAAGCAGATAAGCTTCAGTCCTTGCCCTTTCTCTTGTCAGACTCGTCCTCGTCCTCGTCCCCAGCATCTTCGTCCTCATCTCTAGATCTATCATAGAATTCATCCAAAATCTTTGGAGAAATTCTGTTAAGCATTTCTTTTGGATAAATTCTCAGTAAACTCCAAGCTTGGTCCAAACTTTCGAAAACAGTTCTATTCTCATATGCACCCTGTGAAACAAAGGTCTTTTCGAATTTTTCCAAAAACTCAAGGGAGAGTTTATCCTCGATGGAAAGGGCTTCTTCACCGACGACAGCCTTCATGGCGGCAGCGTCTCTACCAATAGCGTATTTTGCATATAACTGATTGGAGACATCACCATGATCCTTTCTCGTCATTCCTTCACCGATGGCTGACTTCATTAATCTACTCAAAGAAGGTAGAACGTTGATTGGGGGATATACACCCTTGTTGTTCAATTGACGATCCACGAAGATTTGCCCCTCTGTGATATAACCGGTTAAATCGGGGATTGGATGCGTTATATCATCGTTAGGCATGGTCAAAATCGGAATTTGGGTGATAGAACCATTACGTCCCTCCACTCTACCTGCTCTCTCGTAAATTGTGGACAAATCTGTGTACATGTAACCTGGATAACCTCTTCTACCTGGGACTTCTTCTCTTGCGGCAGAAACTTCTCTTAGGGCATCCGCGTATGACGACATGTCCGTCAAAATGGTCAAAACATGACGTTCGGTTTGGTAGGCCAAGTATTCTGCCGTAGTCAAAGCCAATCTTGGTGTGATAATTCTTTCGATAGTTGGATCGTTGGCCAGATTCAGGAACAAAGAAGTTCTTTCCAGAGAACCGTTTTCTTCGAAGTCCTGTTTGAAAAATCTTGCAGTCTCCAAGTTGACACCCATAGCGGCGAACACGATGGAGAAGTTTTCTTCATGGCCGTCATGGACGTCCTTCGTTGGTCTAACCAGACCAGCCTGTCTACAGATCTGGGCAGCGATTTCATTGTGTGGCAGGCCAGACGCCGAGAAGATAGGGATCTTCTGACCACGAGCAATCGAGTTCATTGTATCAATAGCTGAGATACCAGTAGAGATCATTTCCTCCGGATAGATACGGGCGTATGGGTTGATTGGTGAACCATTGATATCCAAATAATCTTCGGCGAACACTTTAGGACCATTATCGATTGGTCTACCGGAACCATCAAAGATTCTCCCCAGGGTATCCTCGGAAACTGGGATCTTCAAATTTTGGCCTGTGAACTCCACAGTGGTTTTCTTTACATCGATACCGGAAGTTCCTTCAAACACTTGCACTATAGCTCTATCGCCTCTGACTTCTAAAACTTGACCTTGTCTCACCGCTCCGTCTGGTAGAGTCAAGTTTACAATCTCGTTGAAGCGGGGAAACTTGACATTCTCTAAGATAACTAGCGGACCATTGACACCGCGAACTGTGTTGTAGTTCGATCTAGGCTTGATCTTATAACCTTGGCTAGCAGCCTTCTTGTTCAATTCGAACAGTTCTTTGTCAGACAAAACCATCACAATCCACAGGCACTAACGGCTCGAATTCGTTCCACAGATCGCCTCACCAGAGATGCTGATACACGCTAGTCCTGGAGCCTACTGCTTATTGAAGTAAATCACTGTTAGGGGCTCTACAACATGGCTGCAAAAATGCTGCTAAAATTCGAAACTCAGGGTAACCCCATGATTCTAACTGTAATAGCCCTCAAATCAATGCTTGGACGCCGTAGATCTGCCTGCTGGGCTGTGCTTGAGCCTGCTGGATCTACCCAACCAGGAACCAGTGGTCATTGTTGTTGGCGAGCGTTCCTGTCAACGTTTGTCGCGACGCCGGCGATGCGGCGTAGATGGAAAGTTGCAGAGCCTCGGACACCACTGAGAGTAGCTTGTTGTAAGTCCAATGTTGGGCCACAGACTTTGTAGGTATCTCGGTAGAAGTTGCCATGTTGTAGAAGAGTGTATCGATGTCCAGTTGATCCAGCATCCAGGCCAGATCGACGGGATTCTTGGACATAAGACCTGCTCGCCTCGCGAGCTGTATGATGTTGACTAACAGCTTGGTGAGGTGCTCTGCGACATTTGTGTCGTCATCGTAGGCATCTTCGACCGTGTTGTCAGCGGCTCGCAGCGCCTTGAAGGATGCGTCCGGCAACTCGCAGGGCAGCTTGTACTGCAACACCTCCGACAATAGCACTACAAACTCTGACATCTTCGAGATGGAGCCCCATGCAACCATAGGCGGCAGCTTGTAAAAGTTTTTCAATGAGACGACGGGTTGAAATGCAATCGAGTAAGGGAACTCGTAGGAATCGCGCTTTCGAATGATAAACCATCTCCTCAGCGAGTTTAGCTTCGCTTCTTGGCTATTCAAAAGCACCCTCTGTATCTGTGCAATTTGACTAGTCTTTTCGACCAGAACGGCTGTCCTGACCCTTGACAGCTTCTCCTCGGCGTTCACATCAAGCACAGGCACTTTCTCCCTCTCTTGTGTAAGGCGGTCAATGGTTCGCTTCTTGGCTTCCAAACTGCTCAACAGCTGAGCGGTCCTGTATCTGATCCTGTTATGCTTTCTCTTGGCCCTCAGTTGATTCAGTTTCAGCAGTCTTTGACCCAATATCTCGCCCTCCACGTCCTCGTGCCCTTCCTCAAGCGTTCTTTCCACAACAGCGGCTGCCTCCGAGCCCTCCATTACGCCCAAGCCATACGCCAAGATGCTCTCCACCCGATCCTTCAGCCTGCGATTCTCCTCTCTCAGCATTAGCAGATCAATCTTCAATCGCGCAAGTATATTGGGACTCGTATTCACGCAATGGCTGCAATACATCGGCCTTGAACTGTTAAGGCATAATGGGCACCTCATTATGCCATCGATCCCACTAATGCCGTAACCAACGCAGCTGAAGTTGGCCTTTAACCTCGACTGGCTGGTGAATGATACACTAATAAAGCAACAATGACAAATCTTCTCGCGTGCTTCCCATCTTCAAGGTTAAGGCATCAGGAGAATCTAACCTGACACTGGAGAAACAGAAGAGATGAGCGATCAGCGACCCATCAGGCTTGCTGTTCTTGGTGGTGAACTCACGGGTAAGACTTCGTTCACCTCCGGGCTGACGGTCAACATAGTTCATGAAGTTCACTACCCGACTCGGCAACAGTCGAATTGGCTGTTTGACTATCTACCACGTACTGCATCTGCCAAGGCCCTTTTGGATGGTCAAGCTCACGAGAGGATACTACTACGTACTCAAGGCAGCCAAACACCAGAACCGTTATTTTCGTCACCGTGTTTATCTCCCCATTTGATGCTGTCACCGCTACTTTACCAGGCATTTCTGGATGATTACGCAAGAGTCAAGGACCAGCATAGGAATCGGTCCGCAAATCACATCAAGCATGTCGAGTTGAAGCGTCAAGACAATCCATTCTACAAGTATTTGCCGTCACAAGAGAGCGATTTGGAAGAGGCGAGACCGCTCAATACTGCGACCAATTCCGACATCAACATTCTGCGATCTGCTGAACTGGGCTCTACGTCCAAACCCAATTCATTAGATGTTGCACTGAAGCTTCCGGATAATTACATACCACCAGAGTACACCCCGATAGCGATAGATATAATAGACACACCGGGCTTTAATCCAGACATGGTAGTGCCGTTCCTTGAGGTGTCGCTCTTTTCGCGGCTGGACAAACGAGTACTGCGTGGACTGGCAGAGGAACCTAGGATGCCGGTGTCCACGACTTCTATGTTGGTTGCCTCTGGCGCTTCAGAGCTGAACGCTAAAATCGACGGATACCTCTTTGTATACAGTGCTGTCCCAGAGCTCAGTAACGACATCAGTCCGCCAGATTATGGTGACACTAAGAAGAGTGACAGTGAAGACGAGATACAGACAACGGTGAGTGGGGACTTTTGGTCCGCAAATTCGAAGAGGACCGATGGTGGCTTCTCTCTACTTGAGGTCATGAGAAATTGTATCCTGGAGGCCTGGACAGAGTTTGGAGACTATAAAAAGAGGCGGGAAGATGATAAGGAGGGCGATGTATACTCATTAGCATACGCATTCAAAAGTGTGTGGAAGACTGAAAAGCAAAGGCGCGCCAAGCTGGCAGAGTTGCGAAATCCGAATAGCAAGCTTAAATCATTAGACCTTGACCCTTCTTCTCCCCATTCTCCGCCACCCTGCTTAATATTGTGCACGCATGCGCATGACCCAATGAGTAGCCCAAGACTTATAGAGCTGGGACAGGCGTTGGCAGCCGAATGGCGATGCGGCTTCGCTGCAGTCGACAGCATGGATGATTACAACGTCGATGTTGCGATGAGCCTGATCATTCGAGAAGTAGTTGAAAAGAACAAGCTTTTGGGCAAGGGAAGATCGAAGAGTTTCTCCGGAGGTGCCAGTACGCTCAAGAAGCTTATGAGACCGTGAGCAGCGGTGTTTAGCTGACTGAAATGACAAATGAATGGAGCCCTTTACGTAACCATTCTTCATATTCACTAAATCTGGTGGACAGCGATCGATCCATCATCATAGCCTATAATGCACCAAGATTTCGCAGCAAAAGCTCTCATTCGGCGGTTTTGGCCTTGCCAGCGAGTCAACTGATGATCTAATGAGGAGAATCGTTGGATTACCGCAGGCGAAATGCCAGTCAACGAGGAAACTTTAATATGTCTTTTCTGCGTCTTTTCCTCGTTTGCTCCTTGTAGACTACCTTGGGATGAGTCACTCACAAAGACGTTAGGCCTGGACTTTGACATCGTCACAAGAACTCGATAATCGGGGCTCAGAACGTACGTTATGCCAGACCAAGAGCTAGCGACTAAATTGCCATTCACAACTGCTAGATAACCGATGCTTGACGCTGGAACTTTCTTAAAATTTGTGCCGCAGATCTTCAGGTCACGTCGTATCAGCACCGAGCTGGCCTGGTCGTGAAAGAAGTTGGATTGACAGCCAATAGCTCCCTGAGTAGAGATCGGTGGATGTATCCCGACTACATCTTTAGTAGAGCTGGTTAAAATCTCGCCAGTGGCATCATTCAATTCAAGAGCGAGAACAGGCTCCGGATAGTGAACCGAAGACACATACACAATTTCAATGCACGTATTATGGTTCCTGTCAGCATCTTCATCAATGTTTGTCCTTTCGCAATCTAAGTCATGAATCTTGAAGCCGACTACAAGGCCGCTTTCGAAGCCGCAGTATATAGTCTCCTGGTGCTCTAGGAATCTCATGACGATTCCTAGTTTCCTGGCTTTGACACTCTCTGGATCAGTCGCAAGCTTCTGGATGACCCCACCAAAAGTAACACCTCTGAAGACTCTTTGTAGTGAGTGTACGTTTGATAGATGGAATTGATAGACATCAATCGCTTCAGAGTCTTGAGTATTGGTACAAATCAACCGGTAAAAGCCTTTATTCAATTTCTGAAGCACAAAGTTAGCAAAATTGAGGGTATTTACCGGAACCTCGTAGATCTCGTGGAGCTGCTGCTGCGGGGCTTCAAAAGAAGTAGTACACTCAGCTAGCGATTTCATTTCTTTCGCCGTCATTTCAAGCAAGCGCAGCTTGTGATCCTTCGACAGGATAGCGATGAGCCCGTCCCCTAGATCTTGCATAGCGACAACCTGGGCGCCGCCAGCTAAGGTGTGCGTAACCAATGGTCTTCTGACAATCAGATCCCAAAGAACGATCAAGCCTGATGAGTCTCCCGTGATGAGAATAGGTACGCTTGACCTGGACGGCCATTCAACAAAGGTTGATGCTGTGACGCCGGATTTGTGACATCTCAAAGAATATTCTGGCAATTGAATGTCGTTCAGATGATGCTCTTTCATTCACCTCTTCAATAATAGATTATTTTCACTTCCCTGATGGTCAATTATTAGAGCTTCAAGAGCTTACCTGGTGTAGATGCATTTGAGCAAAAGCGTTGAAAGCGAAACCTTGGACCTTCCTAGTTCGGCCATTTTGGTATCGGCGATCTGACGATGAAGCTGGGCTGGTTGCCGGTGTAGTAGCCAGTTCTGGAGGAAACTAGCAAACTACATAAACGTCATATTCTATGCACATTTAGAGCCTCTTATACAACTAACTAACGAATAACATGATTAGTCGTGACGATTGACCAGTTTATTTCTGCCTAGCAAACACATGCTAGTAGAGACTCTGCCAACGGATTGCTGGATGACACAAGTAGCTCTATGAATCAGCTTTTCCGGAAGGTTGCCTGCGATACCATCCTTGGTGATGGTGACGATGCATTTCGAGAGGCCTGTCGCAATACCGGCGATGCCTCAGCAGAAGAATTGATCTGTTCTGCTCTCCCGCTGTTCTTCCGCCTCGACGACGACCTCTTGAGCCCTGGTAAAGAGCCCGTTACTGACTGAGGTATCTGTTTTGCACCGCCATAGAAGCTGCTTCTTTTCGCGTGAGGAGCATTTGAGAATGTGTTAACGTTAGGCGAGGTAGTTGATCTCCCACTTCTGACTTTAGCCATCTTGAGTGACAAGCCTGGAGAGACATTTCGTTGCTGGGATGTGAGTTCCAGCGACGTCATGCTGGGGTCTTGCATAGTCCGCTCGAGATCTTCTGGAATTTTGATATTCATTTCCTGCCCACACTTCAGAAGCATGTTCTTACTTTCCTTATAAAGGTTAATCCATGCGGGAAGGTCCAACTGGCTCACAATATCGTTACATTTACTCTCCAAATGCGACAATCGAGCATCGTCCAATCCTTTCCAGTTCTCGCATTTCGTCTCAAATTCCGAGAGCTTTGTATCTAGAAGAGCTTCCTCCGCCTTAGACTGCTCGAGACGGCGCCTTTGCTCTTGTTTAAGTAAATCTAGCTGCCCTCTCAACGTGTCCAACTCTGAAGTGTAGTGCTTTCTGTAGTAATCCTGAGAGTCTACCAAAGCATCATACTGAGCTTTCACCATTTCGATCTCCTGCTTTAGTTTACTCTCTTTCTCGGATGTATCTCGAACTCTATCCTCTAAATCTGCCTTATCCTTCAATAAGCTATTGTATTTCTCATCTAATTTGACAAAATCGTCTTCCAAATCCTTCAACTTCCTGGACTTCCTGTTCAACATAGACGCAACATTCTCGTTCTCATGTCTCAAAGAGGCTGTAGTCTCCAGTAATTTGGCTTCTCGTTGCTGTGCCGCCTCCAATCTACTCAGAAGGTTATTCGACTGCAGCGTGAGTTGCAAATTCGTGCTGGTCAAGGTATCAATCTGATCGTGTAAGTTCTCTATAACTCTTGTCGATGACGAGCCGCCTCCATTATTGCGATCTTCTTTTCGCCTACTGGGCGAACTGTCGATATTGGCCATGAAGATTGTATGATTCGGAGCCAGCTTAGCGGCTGATGCTCCTGGTGTCTTCAGCTTGGGCGTTCTTGCAGGCGATTTCAGCGGAGATCGGATCTCTGGGCCAACGGCAGCCACTGGCGAGCCATTGTATTCATTCTCACAGTCTCCCATTTCCAACATATACCTACCAATCTGCCAACTAGCGTAGAAAGCTCTCAAGGATGCTATTCAGCTTAGCATTCACTAGATCATCGCAAGATTACAGTGAAGTTTCGCTCTTATTCCACTTGATGAACAGCATCCATCACGTGAAAACGCCCTATAAGCTCAAACCAGTCCGTTGCCAGTCCATTGAGCTATGCTTGAGGTCCCACGGCCATTGGGGAGCACCTGCCCACGATTTCTCCCGCAAGAATCCGATGTTTCGCCAGTTTACAGCATCGGAAACTGCTGTGCAGTTGCACTTCTACACAAACTGTTGCTTCCGGCGCACATAGGGCCCAGCACCGGCCATCCTGGGCACACGCAGTCCGAAGGCGTCATCATTTGAGTCTCTCGCCGAGATAAATGAGTGGCATTGGTGTTTCGCTTCCAAAGGGCTCACCCAAGGCCTGGACGGCCGCCTCAGAGCTCTCGCGAGGACGCATATCAGCACGCCACTGATTCAAATCGAATAAGCTCCAAAGAGGACTTGTGTCTGCACCTAGGCAGCGGATCAAGTTGTTTCGACCGTAACGGCACCAAAAGAGCTGCTACGGAGCCCGTTGAAAGCGCTACGAGGAAACCCACAGCAAGAGAAGTTGGTTTAGTGGCCTAGCCAGCACCAGACGGCTTCGATCGCTCTGGATATGTCGTTTTGAGTCGCGATGGCCATATTTCGTCAAGTTGTCTAGTAAGGTGAAGAGAAAAGCAAGGTAGGAAAATCTGACAAATCAGCTCTTCACATGAAAAGGTGAAGAATCGATCAAATAAAAGCGTGGGACTTGTCAGCAGGACCCTCGATTGATCGTTCTCTCAACAAGATCATCGGTCAGCACAACAAGGAACTGTTGTCCAAGATGTCGGCTCCTGCATCAGTGTTAGCTCGTGAAAGAAACAGTAAGAGAGGTCCCAACCTGAATATAGTGCTAACTTGCCCAGAATGCAGGGTTTATCCACCGAAAGTGGCAGAAAGGTTCAGCGAGGGAGATATCGTTTGTGCTTTGTGCGGGCTTGTTTTGTCAGATAGGTTGGTTGACACTCGGTCTGAGTGGCGTACTTTCTCGAACGATGATCAGAACGGTGATGATCCTAGTCGTGTTGGTGAGGCTTCCAATCCTTTACTGGATGGTAACAGCTTGTCGACTAGGATAGGACAAGGTGAGGGGGGTGATCTTCGTGCTACTAGGGACCTGAACAGGGCACAGGGGAAAAATGTTATGGATAAAAAGGACAACGAGTTGCAAGCTGTGTTTGCAAAAATCACCATGCTATGTGACGCTGCAGAACTGCCCAAGATTGTCAAAGATTGTGCCAAGGAAGCTTACAAACTTTGTCATGACGAGAAGGCGCTGAAAGGTAAGTCTGCAGAGAGTATAATGGCAGCTGCGATCCACTTCGGCTGCAGGCGTGCTTCGGTGGCGAGAACTTTCAAAGAGATCCAGTCGATAATTCACGTCAAGACGAAGGAGTTTTTTAAGACTCTGGCTATTATGAGGGGCATCCTGAGGGAGAAGAGTTCCGACGGATTTATTAAAATCGACACAGATAATATGAGCGGAGCGCAGAATTTAACCTATATACCAAGATTCTGTTCGCACTTGGGTCTTCCAATGCAGGTTACAACGGCTGCAGAGTATACGGCAAAGAAGTGCAAGGAGATCGAAGAAATTGCAGGTAAATCTCCTATCACTATTGCTGTTGTGTCGATCTATTTGAACATCTTACTATTCAAACTGCCTGTTTCAGCAGCAAAAGTAGGGAAAATTTTACAGGTCACCGAGGGTACCATCAAGTCAGGTTACAAGATTCTCTACGAGCATAGAGATAAGATCGTTGATCCACAACTCATTGCCTCTGGCACCGTGTCCCTAGATAATCTACCTAAAGTTGATAAAGATAGATCCAAAACTGACAAGAAAAAAAAATAGAGTGGCATACGTTACACTGCGCAGTTGGCAAAGGCGCGGAATAGTTAGTAGTAATCTTCGTTTATCATATTCTAGATTTACACAATGATTTAATGAGTTTGTCGTTCTTCTCTCGTGCTACAGTGTCTTTCTTCTACGATTTTAAATATCTAGTGTACAAACACTCGTTGAAGAACAGCATATCCGCCGTGACAAAGGAACTCATATGCCCATGCCGAACTGCCTGGCCATCTGTTGCATCTGAGGATCTTGCATCATCTTCATCATTTCATTCATGTCCGGCATACCGCCTGCGCCAGGGAAACCGCTTCCTCCCATCATATTCTGCATATTTTTCATCAGACTGGGATTTTGTTTCAATCTCTGTTGCGCCTGTTGCATCATTTGTGGCGTCATTCTAGGCATGCCAGGTATTTTTGGCATTCCGGGCATGCCGGGCATTCCGGGCATTCCAGGCATGTTTCCACTCTGCTGAGCAGCTTTGGTTGATTGTGCCATCCTGGCCATCATTTGTTGTTGCATTAGGATCATTTCCACTTCGAAGACAGAAGTCCCTGAACCTGCGGCCACTCTCACCATGCGACTTGGCTGGTCAATAAACAGCCGCCCATCGGACTCCAGTTCCTCTTTGGTCATAGAATCTAGTACATAAATCATTTTTTTCATCTTTTTCGAAGTTTCCTCCTCTCCCACCTGGCTCATCATATTTCCCATTCCGGGGATCATCTGTGCTATATTCGATAGTGGCCCCATTTTCATGATTGTCTGCATCTGCTTCTTGAAATCCAGCAAAGTAAATTTGCCCTGTTGGAGATTTTCCATTGTTGCCTTAGTATCTTCCTTATTCGAGACAGTCTGGAACTGTTCTAATAAACTTTCGATGTCGCCGATCCCCAGCAGCTTGGATACAAAAGACTTCGGTGAGAATTTCTCCAAGTCGTGCATGTGTTCACCAGTACCGATGAAAATAATCGGTGTGTTGGTTGCCGCCACCGCCGATATGGCACCACCACCCTTAGCGTGGCCGTCCATTTTCGTCAATATGATAGCACCAAAGTCTGCTGACTCCTTAAACGCCTTCGACTGTTGCTCCGCTGCTTGACCAATAGACGCGTCAAGAACCATGATCGTTTGGTTTGGCTTCACAACATTCGATATCTCGACCATCTCCTGGAACAGCGCCTGTTCCTGTTGGTGTCTACCAGAAGTATCCACAATAATGATCTCAAACTTTTCCTTCTTAAACTTCGCCACACCCTCCGCTGCCACTTTCACCGGATTGGTTTCCGTATAAGAGCCATAGAATGGGATGTGAGCCTTGATCGCGTTCTGTTTCAATTGGTCAAAGGCACCGGCACGGAACGTATCCGCACATATAAGGCCCACCTTATATCCTCTTCTCGAGTAGTAAACGGCAAGCTTAGTACAAGATGTTGTCTTACCAGAGCCCTGCAAACCCACAAACATGATCACGTTGCACTTCTTCTTCTTAGGCTGGAAAGGTTCGTCCACTTTACAGTCCACAAGATCGCACAGCTCATCAAAGACAGCCTTTTGAATCACCTTTTTGGTTTGACCGTTCGAAACTGACCTGCCATCACTCTTGGAATCTATAAGCTTGCTTTTCAAATTATTCCTCAGCTTAGAAACCAGTCTGATATTCACATCTGACTCCAACAACGCCGTCACAATCGCCTTCAGCATATGATCAACTGTAGTGGCATAATCATCCTGACTGTTAGAGAGCGCCCCGTTGACAGCACTATTAATCCGCTTCCCCAAGTCTGCCAAAACCATCTTCGAGCTGCCAACCGATGAATATCCTTGACCTTACTACTACCAACTGATAGGTTTAATCGTCTATACGTGCAATTTTTTAATGAGAGAGCCTTACCAGCTGCTTAACCAAGAAAGCAGCTCATGCCAAACGAAGATACGACTGCTATAAGCTCAAGATACAAGTGCTATGAAGGCTCAGGGTTTGTGAGCATCGCTGGTTGGGGGCGGGATATCCGGTGAAGTTGGTTATGTTGCAATATGTCACTGTCTTTGACCCGAGTCAGAGCGATGGCGAGGATGAGGTCCACAAGCAGCTGCTGTTGTACCATTCGTTTGAAGATCTGGAGATCACATTGAATGAGAAGCTAGGAAGGATTGGAATGATACAGGGGATCTGGTCTCTTACCGACTCATTTGGTGGCATGGGAGAAAGGCAGGAAAAAGTGGTTGAGCTGCATAAGGAAGTTATACTGATCATAAAGGTGGAATGCCGGTTCTTTATCAGTCTTTGCGTCTCTACGGAGGAAGGCAGAATGAGCCCGGCGATCCCTCATGAGCTCTATGTGTCGCAGCTGTGGTACTGCTACCAGATATTTGTGCTACACTACGGGCCGTTCTCTCGATTCGAAGATATGGGCGAGTTGACAGATCTACTGAATGAGCAGATCGTCCCGTTCTGGCATCACATACAGTTGAAGCCGGAGACTATTGTACGACGAGGGATCGCTGGATTGTGGCCCGATGGGTGTAAGGTTTCGCAACTTGAGTTTGACAGCAGTGGAGAATCGTGGGAGTCTTTGATTAATCAGAACATCTTGCTTGCGCCGGAAAACTATATGGCGGTAAAGGACGTCTTGGTGTACCATCTTCCAAGCTATAACGACCAAAACGCGCAGTTCGCAGGCCGAAGGCTGGGATACAAGACTTACGGCCTGGTAAGACACTTTTCTGACGACATCAGCATTGTTACGCAGCTATCCAACTGGATCTATCATCTGCATGCAGTCCATGGGGACCTCTCGAGCCACGTTTTGGCAGGGAATGCTCATTATGAAGAAGCGCCATCGGGCAGCGACGGAGTCGAGAATGCGGCCGACAACTCGACAGAGCTTAGCTCTGCCGCGCCAAGTAACCTACAGGCACAGGGGAGGGCACTTCTCCATAATTTAATGCTGCCGCTATCATTTGCTTATGACGCGGTACATGAGGTGGGAAGCACGACAGGAATCTCCAAAAGTATGTCGCTAATTATGGACTATGTCCCTAGATGGGACCACAACGCCTCGCGGGAGCGTGAAAATGACCGCCAGAGGTCTCGGTGCGGCTACCTCATCTCTCCTCTCTGCTCCGGGATGCTGCCGATGAGCTACAGAGTGAAGAAGGTGGTGTACGAATCGAGTGATGGTCACTTGAGAAGTTTTAATTTGCTCTTTTGGTTTTATGATGACGTGCTTGTCGTTACAGTCTGCGAGCCTGAGTTCGCCAAGATTTGGGATTCGCAGTACTTAGAGGACCTGAGTTATAAGTTCCGCGAGAGTATAACTCGATTTTACGAGACAGCCTTTCAACACGCTGAATCGAAGGCGAAAGGTCCATCAAAGCGGGAATCGTTCGCATACACTACTTATAGCAAGATCACAAAAGAGATTAAATGCTCGGTTCCAGCTTGGTTCGATTCAAAGAGCGACAATCGCGGCTCAAATCCAATGAAGCTAGTGGTCGATGGCGTTGATCATCTTTTTGGGTTAAACTCCCAAGATGCATCTGAGCTTCAGGACGCTAACCGCAATCCGTGGGGTCTCGACATCATGGGCAGTCTTCTGGGTTTCAGAAACGACAAAACTAATCAGAATGTGGCTGAGGAACAATATCCGCACTTCGACAGAAGATATGAGAATTTCTTGGATGGTATGACCCAGGAAAAGCTATGGGGGCTACAAGTACAAACAATACAATTCCTGACAAGCATAAAAAACTCGAACAGAGCGTGCGGTCTTGTCGAAGAACGGCTATCAAAATTAAACAACGGATTGCTATGTTATATAAAGCAGGACGATGAGAGTGTTTCCGTGGTGATCAGGAACTGGTTCGAGCACAGGGAAGATTTCGAGAGCCACAAGCGGCTAAGCGACTTTGGTAAGGTTCTAGGTTAAATGCAATCGCGTTCCAGGCTGTCAGCTATCATAGATGTCGCCAGAAAGCAGATCATGCAATAGTAACCGCCTTTCGGCGCTCACGAACGCGGAAACGTACTCCTGGAGAGACCGCAAGTTCTCATGTCGCCTTTCCGATGGAACAGGTTGGATATCCTCGTCTGATCCTGGTGGCGGCAGCGAAAGTGGGTAAGACGGGCTGCTGAACGTCTCCAAAGGAGTATACTGCAATTCATCTGGAACAGAATTTCCACTGCATTGACTGCAATCGTATCTCGAGCCGCCCGAATCGCTCCCGAAGAGCTGCTTTGCTTGCAACACCTCCTTGCTCGCAGGATAATCGAAATCGAAGATCTCCGTTAGTTTCTGGATCGTCGATCTGTCATACAATTCGCGCTCTTCTCCACAGCTATGTTTTTGGCATCTATACCGCTTCAATCCATTGCGCCTACAAACTGCCTTCATGTCAAAAGTGCTAGATTCGTTCGATCATGTCAACCAACACTACCGCTGGAGCTAGCAATAACCACTTTAATATATATACTAAGCCTCCTCAAGCTCAAACACAACTGTTCAAGCAGAGAAGCAATAATACTGTGCCGAAATTCGGCTGGGGCCGAACCAAGGATAATCAAAGGAGAATGATTTACACCAAGTCTCTCCACAATCAGACTTCTGGGCGTTTTTTCGAGTCTCCCTACTGGGGACTGCCGTCAGCACGTTTTAGAGACATTACAAGAGTTTGATATTGAGCCGTACATATTATGATAAGAGAGTCATCGGGCTTACGTTGCTCACCAACCTGCCAGATACGCTCCTGGCACGTAATTGGTACAGCTTATCTTTTGTCGTCCAACTGGATGCGCCGCTCTATACGCGATGCTTTTCCCGCCGCTTTGATGTTGGAAAAGTCGCCGCGATCTGCTGGCTGCGGACCTTTAGCGGAAGAAGTGCCGATAGTAATATTCAAGCGTTATGTAGTTAGATGTGCTTACATGTAACCACGACATTAGTCAGAGCTCTTATGCTGCATGGAAGTGGCGGAATTTTTCGTATGAGTGGTCAATCTCGTGTAATTCTATTTCTCTTAATTCTTCCGTGAAATCGACTGTTTTGGGATCCTTGAACGTATCTAAACCACGCTTCCAGAGGAACTTGTAGCCAATGTAGATACCGATATCGATAAAGACCATGAGATAGCAGAATAAAAAGTCCCTGACGTTCCATAGGCTGGGGAAAAACACGGTATACCCTTGCAGGAGAATCATTGCGATAGCACAGACGAGTCCGAAGATGGCAGTGTAAGGCTGCCACCAGGACTTGAAAGGCAACGGAGGCAGCGAATTCTGTTGGAGCAGGTAGACTCGTCTGAAGAATAGGTACGTTATGCAGAGTACGGCGAAATTGATCAGCTGCGACGCTGTTATCAGGTTGATCAGCCAGTTTAACACCACAGCGCTGTTCTCATTCAGCTGCAGAAGGCTGATTAGACCCCATATTAGCGAAACGCCGACAGCATATATCGGCACCCCGAATCTGTTGCATCTGGCGAAAATGCTGGGCGCATAGCCGTCCAGGGCCATACCGTAGAGTGTCCGGGACGAACAGTAGGTATAGGCGTTACCGGAGGAGAAGGCTGCGGTTATCAAAGCTGCGTTGACGATGTCAGGTAGCACTCTAATCCCGAGATTATTCATCGCGATCACGTACGGCGAGGAACCGGCACCTGGCCTCGACTCATCGATCGCCGCTGTCAGGTCGGGACTGTTCGAGGAACATACGATACCGACACAGAGACAGCTGCCCAGAAACAGAAACGTGAGCCTTACGAAAACCTGCCTGAACGCCCGTGGCATTGCTTTGCGCGGCAATTCCACTTCACCCGCCAGCATCGAGATGTATTCCCCACCAGCGATGGTGAAGGACGCCTGGATCAGACAAGCCAGGAAGCCTTGCAGGTAGCCCACAGCGGCACCAGCGGATGTGTCCCCATCAGGGTAGTATTTCTTGAAGGGCGTCTCTCCCCAATACCTGAATCCATAGCGGTCATGCTTCGGATTGCCACCCAGCATGGTGATGAAGGTGAACAGGAAAAGCCCCAGGGCAAGAAGGATCTTGAAAGAGGCCAGCCAGAATTCCAGCTCTCCGTAGTACTTGACTGTACAGATCGAGATCAGCAGGTAAAGCACAATCTGCACCACCAACGTGATGGCTGCCGAGTAGTCGTCACGCCAATAGTGGATGATCGTGTTCACAGACACGATCTCAAACGGAATTTGCACGCATTGCAGGAACCAAAAGTTCCAATTGGCCATCACTGCCAAGGAGTCATCCACGCACTTCGCTGCCAGTCTTAGAAAAGGCGAACTGACAGGCAAGAAGCACACCATTTCCGCAGTCGAAACAGTGATACACAGAATTGGAACAGACCATACCGCGAACGCTATCAATAACGATGCGGGACCACCTTTGTAAAGCGCTTTTCCAATCGCAACAAACAACGCCGTCCCTATAACACCAGAAATCGCTATCAATTGGACATGTCTATTCTTCAATCGCCGAAAAGTCTGCGTCGAATGTATATATTGCGTTTTCGGCACATTATCGTTATCTTCCAACAGCCCCTCCTCGTAGTCATTCTTCACCATTGCAACACCCCCGTTGGTCGGAAGGCTTTCCAATTCGTCGCCCTCCACTTGCTGCAACTTCACCTCACTCTGCTTCTTAAAGCTTCCACTCATCATCTCACTTTCTCGGATGCTAGAGAGGCTCTCACTACGTGCAAGAGAGATGAACAGAGGGTTTTCTTGAACTGGTCGGAAAACCCAAGAGAAGACCGTCGCGACCGTTACCAACTGACGAAGAGATCGTAAGATAAAATACTTGACTCTCGATCAAACAGCATAGTCAGCCCTTTCCAGGTTTTTTTCATCGGCTGGCTCTCTGCAGCCAATAGGCTCCTTACCGTCATGTTCCTTCTGGACTTCGAGAAGGCGACCGCTGAATGTACGTCATGAAAATTCGATGCCCCTCACCGACCGGAGTTTGCTGGCCAGTCGGTCGTACGGAAGGGTCTGTGGATGATGCGGGGCATGCAGCGAGGGGTAAAAAAGTGACATGTCGTGCCCTCTAAACGCATGAAAGTGTCCGTTTCGACGGCAATGCGCTTAGCGGACAGAATCATAGATCATATCGAACGAATATTATTTAAGACCGGGTAATGGAAGCTTAACTAGGTTTACTTCCGTTGTATGCAGAGGAATCAATCTAGTTTGAAGGCTTGATGGTTCGTCATATAGGGATTGTAGAGGCAATCGGTGGTGTAGAGCTCGATTTGGTAGTCAGCAAGAGAATGGATGACATTTGGAGCCAGGCTACGTCGTCGGTTGGGGTTGATGGTGCTCCGTGCGATAAATCGGCAGTGGTGAAAGCTACAACGGATGAGCTTAGAAAAATCGATTCGGAGGCGTTGGAAGCTGATCCCTGGGCTAAGCTCGTACTTCTCATGGCCGATAATAGGCCGGGGGAGGAGGAATTGGTAGCGTTTAGAGAGTTGCTCGAGACTGTGGGGGATATAAACGACGTGGCGCGGACCGGTGTGGCATTGATTCACTATGCTATTGTCTACGATCATGCTCCGTACATCGAGCTGCTTCATCAGCAAAGCAAGCAGCCTATTTTGAATCTTTTAGACTCGTTGGTAGGATATACGCCGCTGATGTGGTGCGTCCAGCTCAACCGGCAGGACTGTTGTGTGGAGCTCTTCTCCTTCATCGACGAAATAGACTTTGGCAAACGCAGCAGTGATGGTCTGAAAGCCGCGGATATGGTGGTACCAGGATCTGCAATGGCAGCATTTCTGGATCAGAATAATTTCTCACAGTACGAACGTGGATCCTCCGGTCCAGTACATTTACCAATGGATGGGCTGAGCTTAAATGCAGTATCTGCGAAACTTGATAGAAGCGATAATATTGGCGCATTTGGGGAGTTCGAGGAGTTTGAGTTCGACAAAATCTCTAAGAACCAGTACTTGGAACTGGCAGATTACGATATCCCCCAGATACTGGATTTACTGATATCGTTATCAAGAACGCACCAGCATGTCACCACATACCCTGCAGCTCTGCTTTTCCAATGCATTAGGTATGCAGATCACAAACTAGCGTCTGCTCCGCTAGTGGAGTCCCTGATTCACCTCTCTTTGACGCGGATTATAGCGACAGCCTCTGTGGAAGTGAACCCCGAGAGTGAATCACAGGGTGACATCGTGACTCAATCTTACTGGCTGAGCGCAGTATCGTTTTTGTACTACTACCTCTGCAGAGATGAGGGGTTCTTCAAGAAATACCCTTCTGCCCTGCAAGATATTGTCAATACTCTGCATACGCTGATGACAGAAATAGTCTCGGCAACTCATTCAAGATTGGTGCCGTTGATGGAGCCAACTCTGCTGTCATACACCACAATTGAAGATGTCAAACAAACACTATACAAGAGAGACTGGAATTTCTTCAAGAAGAGAAAACAAGCGAAGCAATTAGCGCTGTTGGAAAAAAAGAGGAATGACCCACGATTTTATGATGACGAAGTATTGAGACACTTATATCCGCCCTCTCTTGAAGAGCAGATGAAACTCTCACCTATGAAGATCGTACAAATATTCGGTGCTTTGTCCTACGTACTCGATCTGCACCAAATACATCCTCTATTCCAGCAACAATGCTTATCCACGGTTATCAACTGGTTTTCTTCGACACTTTTCAATAAGATTATGAAAGATAAGAAAAAAAAAGCGTTGTCGAGGGCTCATGCCATTCAGATAAGGCTAAATTTATCCAGTTTGGAAACATGGATTCGTAATAACGACTTGACAGTGCCTAAACCGGTGCTTATAGACAACTTTTTGTGGCAAAGATTTCCATTTACTTTAGTTTGCGATCTCAATAACATTGATCTTTCCAATCCTCCTATAAGGAACGTTGCGACTTATAGACCAGTTGACACCGATCCCTCAACTGACGATGTTCCGATTGTGTCAGATACCTCGAACTCCTTATTCTATTACCAACCTTTTCATGAAATTACGAAAATTCATTTAGATCCGGTCTTGCAGCTTTTGCAATGGCTGCAAATTGCCACAACTTTGACGAATGAGGAGTCTTTGGATACAACCCTGGCACTTTTACCGCGTTTAAATCCTGTTCAGCTGCTGAAATCGATAGATAAGTACAACTATGAGGTTGACGAGAGTAAGTTTAACTCTTCGCTGAGGAAAAAAATATCAAACGCGGCGAAAAGCCGAGCCGCAAAGGAAGAAGCATATTTACCAGAGCGACAGTCACCTGCTTTGGTGCTGCCAACGGTCGCTGAACTGACTGATGCTTACTCTCGAAGTAGTAATAGTAGATCCTTCCAACCTCTACTACCAATGGACATTCAGGACTCAGTATACGAGATTCATGAAGAGAACTCATCGCTGCGCAGAACCGATAGCTCATATAATCTCAATGGATCAAAGACGGACGAACAAGACGATGCTGAACAAGAGCTGAAATATTCAAGTAATGGCAATCAGCAGGACGGACATAAAGCTGATGAATATTTCAAGGAATTGGATACGCCGCTGGCATCTGTCCAACGCCCTGCCTGGGCGGCTGATGATGAGATAGAGGCCAATCCTTGGTGATTTGGCCCATTTCATACAAGCGGAGAGGTGGATGAACAGTCCCGCTGTCATGCTACTACGTTTAATTATGAAGCATTAGGTAATGTACTATTTTTAATGACACAAAATAAACACTGCATAAGAGCCTTTGAATCGAACAATCCAGGCATTAGAGTTCAAGCCAATCGATTATGCTAATAATCCACAACAACAGAATTGATATTGAGTTTTCTGCCTGACGACTAAGCAGTACTCAATGGTGAGTATATCTACTGCTTATAGAGCGACTGAGAAGAATTTTCCATTGGCATTATGAAGAGTTGAGACACCAGTTTTGACCCGTATGTGAACTTCCTCCTCCTCTTCGTCCTCGTCTTCTGTGCATTCTAAGTAGGCGTCTTTGAGGTTGAACATCGGCTCTGTGGTTTTGTGCACGGCGCTGGTCAAACCATGTATATCACTGACGCTCTGCCATACATTTTCTTGGTTTGGCGAGAAATTATTATCCGATATGGAGTTATCAAAAGCCAGGGTTTCGTTTTTTTTGGAGGTCCTGCTATTCCTGGCTGGTGCATTTTCGCGATTTCTGGATGAATGATTTCTTGGATCGACCGTCTGTCTAGGAGTTGTCCTCGACAAAGATGTATCTGACGATACTAGATAAACATAGCTCTCGACGGACCATTCATACCAAGTTGCACTGTCCAGTTGTGCATGATTTCTGGAGAGAAACACAGCCAGTTCGGTATCATCCGTCACCACGAATGGTTGATTCAAAGGAAACACAAGCGGGGACCAAGAATGCATATTAGGCGTGTGATCCAGCTTCCTGAACTGATCCTTCAATTCATCAGAGTCGACACCACTGTCCTCTTGGGGACTGCGCACTTCCTTCTGCAAATGTGTACCAATAGCACCATCCCGAGCTTTCGACACTTTGACTATCGAATCGTCAGGAACCGTTGACAGAGTAATATCATTGTATAACTGGGCAGTGAAGAACCCTAAAATACCATGGATCTCTCCTCTATGCTTTATCTTGAACTCCGTCACAGCGTTCCTTGAGAAGAGGTCGTCTTCAGAATCTCTCTTCCTCAGGGGATGATGAAATGACCATAACTCGTTAATCCTAGAGGATAAAATACAATAAGGAATATTGTGCATGACCCAGGGAGATTCTTGACTCCCCTCCTTTTCTCTTAGATTTTGATAAATCAAAGGGCATGCTATGGGTGCGATATAGGATGTATAGGATTGTGGGATGAATATGGTGTCCGGTTTCGAATGATGTTGTTCAATTGCAAACAGGCACTCAGGAGAGAGTTCGTTGCACCCAAAGGAGCCTAACAGTTCACTAATACAGAGATCTGCTTTAACTGATTTATCCCTCCATTGCCTCATATCCTCTATTACTATTTCTACTTTATTATGCCAGAGATCAAAATTGCGCTTCTGTAGATATAAGCCAGCTTGAGGATTTTTTTCCAGTGCGATTACTTTAGCCTGATTTAAGACATTGAACTTCTTTAACAGAAGCACAGTCCTATCTACCAGGGGTCCCCTTCCTGCACCTGCGATAAGAATGGTCAGAGGACTGGTTCTATGTTCCGAAAGAAGGGCAGTCAAAGCCTGTTCGATAGCTGCTTGGTACATGTTGTATTTTGCGAGATCCTTCTCGAATATGGAGTAAACGTAGTTTGACAATGTCTCAGAGTGCGGTTTCAGCGGCTTCATCAATCTTGGTGTGCGGAAATTTGGACTCACCGGTCCATTACTATTAATTGGATTATGATTAGTGTTGATATTATGACTATTACTATTGTCCTGATGTGCTGTTTTGTGACCAACCTGGTTAATCGATCCATTAGACAAATCTTCATGCGATGAGAAAAGTTGCTTGTCGCCTTTCTTCAGTAAGAAATTGATATATTCCAGGTATGATCCCTCTCCGCCTTTTATTTGGTCGACATACTTTTCCATACCATGTATGATAATACAAAGTTCGCCATTCGCATCCGGCAGCGAATTTCCATTGACGCCTTGAAACTTTGTTATCAAGCTCTGGTTAAACTTGTGTAGAACTGGATAGCCATATTGATTTGTAGCAAATATGGAAGACGAGAGCAACAAACAGGAGACTGGTTCGGACAGCCACCTGTTTAGTACATGGGATGGAGTCCTTATTCGAGGGACCGCCAATGAGATGGTTAATGAAGGATGATAACTGCACAGTTTGCGTACAGTATGCCAAAGTTCCCAAGTGGCCAATGGATCGCTATCCTCATACAATGGTAGAGATACAGAAAGGGTCAATCGAGGATAAGCACTCACGGTCTCATCATTCAAGAGCCTTGAAATCACCTGGGAGTATCTATGCAGTTCGGAAAGCTTCCGGGGTGGTGCCACTATAAGTTTGTCAATGCCTACAAATCTTGCGTACCTGCATTCATTGAGCAAAACTTGATAGCAAAGCTCCCTGACTGAGTTATCTGCGTTCTCGAGCTCCAGCCAGGACGAAAGAAGGCCAATAAATGCTGGTCCATCATTCTTCCTGCCAGGATTGAAGGGGGGGATGCAGAGCTCCTGTAGTTGCGGTTCCTTGATCTTCAAAACGCATTCAGAGACCGCCCTTCGTTGTTGCTGGAAGTTTTCAAACTGGCTCCTCACATTTTCTCTGTATCTTGCGTTCGTAATTGGGAGTAATACGTAGTCGTAGTTGCTCGGTAGCTTACTAACTCTTGATGGATCGGTTGCATACCTTTCGCCAAATTCACCGCTGGAATTACCTGGAAGTTTCACACCAACAAAAACGTTGCTTCCCATAACCTCTCGGCTGTCTTCCCACCGCAGAAACGCTCACAGCTGACCTTTCCAATTGGGTTTAACACAGTGGTTTGCTGAGCAAAGTTGCAACTGTACGCGTCTTTCGCTTCTCGATTCTCTTACGTCCAAACAGATCGACAGCCGTGTGAACTCCAAATCACCCATTCAAGCCACTGTCTAGCGGTTTGAAAGCATTAGAATCCAGATAGGCTGGAACTACTGAGCATACCACTATGTATCACCACCACCATGCGTTCCAGGGAAGAAAGCTTACAGAACAAGAACGTGCCAGAGTACTGGAGTTCCAGGAATCAATTCATTACTCGCCACGTTACTCGGATGACACCCACGAATACAGGCATGTAATGCTGCCCAAGGCTATGCTGAAAGTGATTCCATCGGACTATTTCAACTCAGAGACCGGAACTTTGCGCATATTGACAGAAGACGAGTGGAGAGGCCTTGGAGTGACCCAATCGCTGGGCTGGGAACATTACGAGTGTCATGCTCCGGAGCCGCATATCCTACTATTCAAGAGACCTCTCAACTACGAGGCGGAACTCAGGGCCGCCGCCGCAGCAGTAGTGGCACAGCAACAGGAGCAGCAGCAACCCGAGACCCAGGTCGGCGTTCAATAATGTACATGAACCGACAGTCCTGCATCCCGACGAGAGCCAATGGGCCGCTAAATCAGGGCAGGTTGGCTGTCACTTTTATATAGTGCTCAACGTCTTCTACTTAACGCCGCATGATACGTACGAGTGCAAGAGACACGACTTCTTCTTGAAGCAGGCTCAGAGGCCTGGGGAGTGTTCAATCAGGGTCTTAAGCTTGATGAGTTGCTAGCGAAGCATCTTAGTGATGTGGTGCCAGACCGCGTCTTCCAGAACTTACGCTTAGTTGGGCGAAAACATCTATCAAACTCAAGCAGTAAGAGGACATGCCAAGTCCAGCTCGGGTCCTCCGGTAATGGAATCAAATATCAAGTACTTAGATGAGTTGAAAGAGGCGATTAGTGAATCGCGTATACCTTTCTCAGGTGGCGGATCGGACGACTTCAGCAGCGGAAGCAGTACAAGGGCGGAGGAAGATGAGTCGAAAAGTGTCCCTATCAAGATCCTCACGACAATGCTACGAAATCTTAAGGACCCTCAGAAGAACGATATGATGAAGAACAACACCGTTTTTGCGAAATCGATACAAGTAATGGATGCGTTGATTCGATCTAGACCGGGCCTGCTGCTCCAGCGTAACGGAAACGTGGATCTCACCACTTTGATATCAGATTTACTAGACATATCTGTGATGAACTATGATCAAGTCCACCGAATGTGGTTTATTCGCCGGAAATTGGGCTCTTGGTGCAAACTATTCGCCCAACTCTACGGAGGCGTACATAAGATGCTGATCTCGGATTGTATAATGGGTCTCCTAGTGCGTTTCGAGGAAAGGCTGGCCCAAATCTTCGAAATGGCACGCGAACCGGAGGTGGTAGCCCATGATCTGAAATCGTTGTATGTTATTTGTTACTGGCTATGCGGGCCTCCAGAGACGTTTGGATCTTCCCTAACGATGCTTAACTCCTGGCTGGGGGTTACCAAATGGGATTCACAATTCCAGAAAACTATTAGGTTTGTGTTTTACGTGTTCAGCTCATTGAAGCAGTCTAGCTCTTTCGTCGATGTGAGTGCGATTCATGCCAAGTTTCTGTCATTGACTGTGGAACATTTAGTAAACAAAGTGACTCTGCACTCTTCGAAAAGTCAGCTGTACTCGACAGATCATCTCAGATTTACCTTGAGGATAGTGAAACAATTCCTGAGAGAAAAGTTTGGCTGTCTGAGAGATGACGCTATTGTTGCGAAGTGCCTACTTCGAGTTTATTTGCTTTGCAGTACTGTGGAGGATACAGCCGTCAACGATCTTTTTGCAGCATTTGACGATGTTTTGTCCCTGAGACAATGGGTAGATAGCAACGAAGCACTTGGGAACAACTTAGAAACGTTCGGCTTTAGCCCACTCACCAGAAAAGCTTTGTTGCTCATTCATTTAGACAGAAGCAGGCGCTCAGCTTCTGAAGACGACTTAGAATTTGATCAGGAGACGAAGATATGGTACTTCAAACCAGGAGGCTGCGATATGCTTAGGACTGTTCTTATACCATCTGAACCTCCGAGCCAACAGTTAGATGCGCTATGCCAGGCAATCTTAAAGAAATTTCGCTCCTCAGGAAGTGAACTAAACTCTAACTCGGAGATCGCCAGAATTGGTAAACAAGCGGCAGCTCTCTATCGCAATACCCCGGACCAAGCTATGGCTATGTTAACAAGGCTTTTGAAGGAACAAGGTTCATCGAAAGATATAAATGCTTTTTTTGGTGTTAGTCGAATTCTTGGTCATCTAGCGTGCTTAGAGTCTCAAAAAAATGGCGCTGAATACGATCTGCGGGCCTTTAATGCCTGCAACATCTGTGATAGCATTCGCTCCGAAACCTTGTATCATTTTGTGGATCCTGATAGACCAACAGCCCAAAAAAGTGCTCCGTTTCGGCTGCTTGACGCTTATGTTCTGTCAAGTGACAAGCTTGATGAATTTCCAGAGCCTTTACTGGCTGCAATATTACTAGCTCTGCAAAGAATTTTCACCCACCATCAACCACCGAAACTTACCCTCGATGTAAGCCATTCGGCATATATCAATAGACCGTTTGCTTTTGTACAGAGATGTTTTCGCAGTCCTAGCCGGTATTTACGAATTCTCGCAGCCAGACTTATCCCCTTGTGGAACATCACCAACTTGTACAATTCTGAGGACCAACACACCGCAGTGCTTATCCGTTTCTTACAAGAAAATGATTTCTCCTATGCCGTTGAGACGTCAGCCATGTCCTGGGCACAATTAGCTCTAACCGCAACTGGTGAGGTTTTTGACACTCTACTACTGAAACTGATAGATATCTTCAATTCCACAAATTATGCCCTGCACATTATGATGGCGTTTCAAATCAAGAATACTGCAGGAACACTTCGAAAATCCTCATATCAACTATTATCTCCTATATTGCCCATTCTTTTGCGACGTATTGGCAAGAATTTGTTAGAAAAAAGAGTATCATTTCAGCGCTTAATTTGGTTGCTAGGATACTCGGCCAAAACCATCCTCGACATCTATCAGAGGTATATAATCCCACACGCTATCACTCAATACAAAAGCGATGTATTCAGCGAAATAGCTCGGATAATGTGCGATGACGACAGTGCTCAAATAGGCGAGGCCAAGAGGATTTTGTTGGAGAAAAACAGTAGGCAAATTTTTGCTGTTGCCCTTGTAAAACATGGGCTACTTTCGCTGGATACCATGGAATCTCTTTTTTCTAATAGAGTTCCTTTCTTCGATAAGAGATACGTCATTGCTTACTTGCCGGACTACAAAACTTTGGCGGAGATTTTAAAACTGTACAAGAATGATGCTGATGATGAATCTCAACCTTCGGACAATGAAGCCATGGTGCTCGTATCTTTGAGATATCTCGTAACAAATTTTGAGAAGGATAAGAGGCATGGTTCAAGGTATAAGAATATTTCTGATTGGACTCACGAACAAGAAGTTCGCTTCCAGGAAAGACTACAAGAACATATTCTGGGCATCTTTCAGGTATTTTCCAGTGATGTTCATGATGCAGAGGGAAGAACGACATATTATGAAAAGCTCCGTGTGGTGAATGGTATAACATTTCTAATCAGGCGGGCCTGCAAAAAATCTATCATTGCATCCCTGGCACAGGTTAGCATATGCTTACAAACGGCGCTTGAAATTGATGAGGTCAGCTTTAGCGCGCTCAAGTGCTGGAGGTTACTCATTTTTAATCTCAACGACGAGGAACTAGCCGCCGTCATCGATGGATTTCTATGTTACATCCTACAAAAATGGGGTCAGTTTAACATTAGGCTAGGCCCGCTGATTAGCGAAATACTGACATTCCTTGTCAAAGAAAAGAAAGATCTTTTGCTAAGAATAAAGCCATATCTGACTTTGGCTCTAATTGAAAAGTCGGAAATTGATATACTCTCACGAGACGGTAATTTTGCTCGAGCTGCGGGCCACGTTATCAGCAGCACAGATTGGATCATTGTTTTCGCTGATAATTTGCAAAGCACTAATAAATATGTTATCAACCAGAGCCTTGACGATCTGGAAGTTTACCTGAAACGCAAGCAGGCCAAGCGTTCAGCGGATTTCTTTCAAAGAAATGAACAAGTCTCTGACATCTCCTTGCTACTGGGATCTTTACTCAATACTTCACAGAGATTCAAAAGCGATGAGTTGATATGCATCAAATGCGCTAAGTGTATCAGTATTATCGGAGCAGTTGATGCGACAAGACAAAAAGCTCTTCGAAAAACTGCTGCGATCAGAGAGGTCTATGATTTAAATGATGAAGCTCAAACAAGAAACTTCTTAATATGGGTAATGAACGATATATTAGTTCCCGCTTTCTGGCAAAGTGAAAATCCCAACAAACAACTTTTCGTGGCTTTAGTTATGCAAGAATCACTCAAATATTGCGGACTCAATAGTGCTTCTTGGGATGTGAACCAAAAGGGCCTTTATCCGAATGAATCAAAACTTTGGGACAAATTCGACAGTGTAGCGAAGACCACATTATACCCTCTTCTCTCTTCACTTTACTTAGCACAATCATGGAAGGAATATGAACCGCTAAGCTATCCGTCTTTTACCTTTAAGGAAGGATATATAATATGGATCAAAAGCTTTTGCTTAGATCTGCTGAAGACAGGTACGGAAGAGAACCATCCTTTACACGTATTTTCGTCTCTAATAAGAGAAGATGATGGGACACTATCGAATTTTCTCCTTCCTTATATCTCAATGGATATTATTATCAATGCCGACTCCTCAAACTCCAAAGCAAAACTGATGAGAAACATGATTGAAGAATTTAAAAGTATCTTTGAAAGTGATCTAGATGGACTCAATCACTTACAAATCGACTCTCTTCGTATGTGCTATCAGGCGATATTCCGTATCTTCGAATACTGCAAAAAGTGGATGACTCAATTCAAACAGGACTATTATCATACCAAAGGGTCGTACATAATAAGGGAAAAGGAGCTGAATGACATGCTCAAACGAATAGACGAGTTTCTCGGGTCCTTTTCACCTGCTCTCTTAGCCCAAAGGTCATTGGAAACCGATTCGTTTGAAAGGTCGGCGCTATACTTGGAACAAAGCTTTAGGCAAGAGTCCATCAGGGGCTTGGGAGAGGTTGAGCATAAAAATTTAATTTTGCCACTGCAGAGAACTTACGAGGAGATTGGTGACATAGATTCACTCGATGGTCTCTTAAAAGCGTTCAGTAAAGGCAACTTGAGGTCGAAAATTGAGGAGCTGCAATACTCCGAAAGCTGGAAGCTAGCGCAGGACTGCTATAATACACTTGGATCTTTCGCTGACTGGTCATTCGCCACTACCAAAATGCTAACATCAATGTATGATCACCAGTTGTATTCAGAGCTTCTCTTTCGCCTGGAGTCCTTAGCACCCAGGGTATGCCAGCTTGATGGTGAAAGTATCCTATGGTACAGAATGGGAGTAGAAGCTGCCAACCTGGAGGGGAATCCTAAATCACTTGATAGCTGGCTTGAACGCGTGGAATGTCTGCAAGAGGCAAAAGATCCAGAGCTTCTTTTCCAATACAATATGGCCAGAGCCCTTGGCTACGCCAGAGCTGGGAATAGAGATAGAGTGGAGCAATACTTGAACAAGTGTTTGAAGATTATGGGAACGCACTTGATGGCATCCACAGTTGCCACAACACTGCTCAAGAAACAAACACTACTTATGAGGCTTCATAGCCTCTACGATATCACTCTTTTGTCATCGAGTGCTGACAGTGCACAGTTTCAGAGCAATACCGAGACGCTTGACTTCCGTATGACAAGGATTGGCCCAAATTTCGAATCGAATCATTACCTGTTGTCTGTAAGAAAGTCATACGAACTTCTCGCTCAAAAACCGTACGCTGAAAAAGATATCCAAGGCGTCTTCTTTGAGATATCTAAGTTATGCAAAGATAATGGCAGGTTAGATAGAGCATCTGATTCGTTGATGCACTGTCTATCATTTAATCATCCTCAAGCTGAACTAGAGTTTGCCGAGATCTTATTAAAGCAGGGTGAAAACGATAGAGCAATAAAACTTGTTAAAGAAATAAATGAGAGATATAAAAATGATCCGCTCATGAAGCCACGGGATAAAGCTGCTGCTTTACTGAAGTATACAGAATGGCTTGATCTCACTAATAATTCCGCATCCGAACAGATTATTGAGCAATACCAGAACATTTTCCAACTAGATCCGAAGTGGGACAAACCTTACTACTCCATCGGGCTTTACTATAGCAGGCTGCTCGAAAAAAAAAAGGCCGAGGGGTATATTACCAACGGAAAGCTAGAATATATGTCGATATCTTACTTTTTGTTGGCGTTCGAGAAGAACACTGTCAAAATTCGAGAGACGTTGCCCAAAGTGGTTACCTTTTGGCTTGATATTGCGGCTGAGTCGGTAAGGGAGAAATCTGCTAGCAGGCGTGAGGCCCTAAAGCAGGCCACAGAGGACATTTGTAGGCACGTAGAGGAATCTTTGAGGAAAAGTCCTGCTTTTATTTGGTATCCGGTATTAACGCAATTGCTTTCCAGGTTGCTACATATACATCAATCAACTGAGGAACTCATCTCGCAGATTTTGCTCAATCTGACATCAGAATACCCTTCACACATACTTTGGTACATCGCAACTCTGCTTAACTCAACGTCCCCTGCAAGGGCGAGTCGTGGACGTTATATTATCGACAGCTACACAAAAGCAAGTAATTGCGTTCAAGGGATGATAAGCAATGCCATCGATCTGACTCAGGCTTTCACCAAGGTTTGCCTGAAAGACGTAAAAAGTGCAATCAGCAGATCTGGTAGATCATTGGAAAAGGATTTCAGGTTTGATATGTCAATGGCTCCTTCAAATCTGGCTGTCCCTGTGCAAGTTAATTTGGACATGGTGTCTCCACTTTCATCACAATCAAACCAGAAGTACACGCCGTTTGGTGAAGTCATATCAATTGCAAAGTTTGGCACAACTTACAAGGTTTTCTCTTCTTTGAAAAAACCGAAGAAACTTAATGTAATTGGATCGGATGGAAAAGCCTATGGTATTATGTGCAAGAAAGAGGATGTCCGTCAGGATAATCAATACATGCAATTTGCAACAACAATGGATTTTTTGCTTAAGAAGGACGTTGAATCCATGAAAAGGAATCTGGGCATTACTACATACTCGGTTTTGCCTTTGAGAGAAGATTGTGGGCTTCTTGAAATAGTCCCAAACGTTGTAACTTTACGATCCATATTCGTAACGAAATATGAAAGCCTTAAGGTTAAATACAGTTTGAAAAATCTGTATGAGAAGTGGCAAAATTCCCCAGATAATTCAAAATTAAGCTTTTATCGTCAGCAGCTTGAAACATTTCCGCCTATCTTATATCAGTGGTTCTTGGAGACTTTTCCCGATCCAATAGTCTGGTTCAACGCTAGAAACACTTATGCAAGATCATACGCTGTCATGGCGATGGTAGGGCATATCCTTGGACTTGGTGATAGACATTGCGAGAACATTCTTTTGGATATTGAAAGCGGAAAGGTACTGCATGTTGATTTTGATTGCTTGTTCGAAAAAGGCAGAAGATTGCCAGTTCCGGAGATTGTACCATTTCGTTTGACGCAAAATCTGCATGACGCTCTTGGCATTGTTGGTACCGAGGGAACCTTCAAAAGATCTAGCGAAGTGACAGTCTCGCTGATGAGGGATAACGAGGTGTCGCTAGTGAATGTGATTGAAACTATAATGTATGACAGGAACATGGATAGCACTATCCAGAAAGCCTTAAAAATACTGAGAAACAAGATTCGTGGCATCGATGCGCGCGATGGGCTTGTATTGAGTGTTCCTGGACAGGTTGAGACGCTTATACAGGAATCTACATCTGACGAAAACCTAAGTAAGATGTACATAGGATGGCTTGCATTTTGGTAAATAAGTCTGTATCCATTAATTTATTCGATACACTACTAAGGAATTATGAATGCGTTGTGATGGTGAATATTTAAAGCCGGTGTCGAAAGGAATAAAGAAATAGTGGCAGCTGTTAAGTGGCATCTTCATTTCTTTCGACGGTTTGTTTGTTCTCTTTTTCATGCGTAGCACCGTCTACGTGGCCAGAAAGTGTCATACTTTTGGCAGAAACTTTCCTCACAAAGTCTTCATGGAAGATTTCCTCTGCTATTTCATCAGAAGTGGTTTTCACGAAGGCCTGATTATGCACTTGTTTCAGGTTTGAAATCAGATTGGAGTTGAAACTCTTCCCACTCGATGCTGCAGAAGATCTTGCTCTTTTCTGATCCTTGTTAGCGAACATTTCAGTGGCATTAGACGTGGATAAAACAGAATCTGAGTCAAAGACCGATGAGGATGGAATCGTCGAAGGAGGTTGCCTTCTAGGTAAAGACTTCCTTCTATTTGAAATCATTTCTGGACTAGGTGGATTTGCGCTAGAAAGCTCTTGGCCTATCATGTCCTCAGTGCCGAGGTTGACAGTGTCTTTGTACCATTTACCGAATTTCTTGATGGAGCTTTTGAAAAGCTTGTTGGATGAGCTTAATTCTTCTGAATCTGTGTTGTCTCCCAATACTACAGGTGAACCTCCAAGAGACTCTACCGAAGATTTATCGTCACTGAAAGTTTCTCTACTTTTGTTCTTCAAAGCTCTTCTTAGACTCTCTACTTTCGCAAATGTTCGGCGCTTCAAAGTATCGTCTTGAGTCCTCAATGTGTTCACAGCTTCTTCATCGTCTGAGTTTACGGTATCCGCAGACCCCTGTCCTTCGGCAGCAGCTATTTCATTCTTTTCATCTAGCGGTTGCTTCTTCTTTGATGATAAAGTTGCCTGGCTCGGGATAGAAGGCATCTGGTCCACCCAGTGCTGATCAGTGCCATCAGACCGATCATATTGTTCCCAAATACCGCCGCGATATAATTCTTTCTCAGTGTCATAGAAAACTATATCATCCCAGAAAGGCTGCACTAGTGATTCCCTAATGGCTTCAGCAAACTTACCCTTGATGGCATTAGTTATCATCGTATATGACAGTTTGCTAGAGCTGACAATAGGTTCGATCTCAAGTGATAGAATAGGCTCAGTTTGAAATGTGTACCAGAATCTAGTAGAAGGGGGTGGCTTCAACAATATCAATAGCGGTCCCGACAGCTCTTTGAGCTTGATCGACAGCTGAATCGGCACCTCTCTCTGTTTAAAACGCGAGCCCAGGCTAATAGTTGCCTTTGTAGAGACTATGACTGACAGGTCTCCCTTGTACATGAAATTCATCGATATTTTGGTGAGGCCTTCTGGTGTTAGATCCAGAAGCTTCGGAGCAGTAATCAGGGGAGCACTTCTTCCAACGTCTACTTCCTCCACAACAAAATCACTAAGGAAATCCGGCTTGTTGATCTTGGCGAGTTTTTGGTACAATCTCGTGTAAAGGTAATCCTTCAACCTATCTGATTCCTGTACGGCTAAAAACAGCCTACCGATCAGCGCATTTATCCATTTTGTTGTTAACTGATTTTCTGTCGAATTAATGGTTTGAATTAGAAACAAAGAATCTGCAGTTCTCAAGTGAGCAGTCCTCGCGCTCACATTCGGGTCCAGTAAGTTTGCTGAAAGCTGAGACCGAGGAGCTTCACTTTTGGAAGCACTGATCAAACTAAAGTACCAGTCCTCCTTCTCAATACTATTGTCAATATAAAGGAAGAATTGATTTGTTGCCTGGGACTCCTCGTTTTCCGCTTGTGTAGTATCGAATTTCAACATCCCACCTTCCAGTGAAGTGGTCCCCTTACGCAGGATCGATATGCACGTCTTCTTAGTAAATAAAATGCTTTCAGGAAGCTCCTCCCCAGCTTTTCGAGGCCAAATCGTTACGAAACTGTCCTGCAGGGATATCGCATGGACCAGGTTACTCTTCGGAGCGCTGTCTCTATAAAGAAACAAATTCCCGTGCCTCAGGATTGCGTAAAACTTGTGTTTCCTTTTTATCTGCGATCGCTGGGGAATATTCCCGGCTTCTTCACTGTCCTGAGCAGATAACTCAGTGTGATGATAGTAGTATTTTCTCGTCACAGTCAGCCACCCCTGTCTCACGACCTCAACACCTTTTTCCTCCTCGATTTGACCGGCTGTAAACTTGCGATCTACACCACCGGCGACCAGCGAATCGCCATCGAAACCTTCCTCATTTCTCTCATGTATTTGATCCATCTTCTGTTTAAAGAACCAAAATACGCACAAAACCAGCGGAAGGAAGGTAACTCCGCCGATCACATAGATCAACAGGAACCATTGGAAGGTATTCATAGACCCAGCCGCTCCGATCGAGCCAACGACCACCTATATTCCTAACTATGACCAACGTCCCCTGCCTCTAAACCTGTAAGTTCTAACTTAGCCTTGTTTACATGGCCGGGTAACGACACTACTAGAGACTTACCTGGCGGGCGTCACAAAATCGAGACATTAAATAATAAATCTACAGGTTCTCAGAGTCATTAAATCAGTTTTTGGGTTTGTGTGATCATTAACAAGTAATGAAACAAGCCTCACACAGTGTGAATGGTACTCATCATTGAAAGGTCCTTGCGATCAAGAAAAGCAGTTCCATCGACTGATGGCACCGCACTTTTATTCCGCCTCTGCGAAGAAAAGGCTCTGTTAACAAAGACGTCAGCTATCTTGTGACCAATCATCACTTCTCGAAGGCAAAGCGATATTGTCCTTCCTGTCTCCCTTAAAATTTGTACACAGAAAGACAGTGTGCAAGGACCACCCCGCCTTCGATACTTAGTATGTCCGCCCGGTCGACAAATAGTCATCATAGAAGGTTAACATCGCCACTCTTCATACCACGGAAGACTGGTTCTCTCTTGAGTTTCATGTTTCATTTTTTCTCCGGGCTGCTGCCTCATACAAGGCTGAAACTTAACGATATAAAAGGTTGTCGACATGCAGTCTACACTATTCAGTCGGAACAATTGGTATATTGGTGAATGTATAATCACTGGCAAAGAGGGAGAATGCAACGAAAATGAACAAAAGAGAGAACGTATCTTCCCTGGCATAACCAACTGGTTATACGAGTTGCGAGAGCTCTGGCTCTCGGCTAGATGAAAAGAAGTTAGGGAAACAATTTGCTAATCTGTACCAACTCATCGAAGGTAGGTACTTATATACTTTTCATTCCTGGGCAAGAAATTTTTCACCGACGTTCGGCCGGGTAAATTGAACATCCATACATCCTATTTCTCCGTTCGACTCCAAGCCGCGACGCTTTAAGCCTTTTCTTTTGAGACGATCGATGGGCTTTCCCAAAAGGGAAGTTTTACGAACGTTTCTTTTCCAAGCTCATCGCTTTTTTTTTTTTTTTTTGCCTCCCTCATTGGAAAGCTGCTAAGCATGGTGGTCAACTATATAGAGACAGCCTAGTTTGGCAGATGTTGCTAGAGGGTCTTGTTGGGAGGCTTGCAGTAGTCAAAAGCTGGTTTTCGTTTGCCAGGGGCTTTGCTTTGGTGAATTGGTACAATTTGGAACCAAATGGCCGTTAAAAAACAGCCTCATAAGAAGAGTGGAAAGGGTGCTTCCAGCAGTGGAAGCAAGCAGTTTCAGCTTGTCAACGGCGTGATAACAAAGGAGGACATTACCCCGTTAGCTAAGTCATCGCAGCACTCTACGGCGAGCTCCGATGACGAAAGCTCAACCAGCACGACAATGGAGTCGGATCTGTTGTTTTCTCCCATGGGCAGCGCTGTGGACGACGCGGAAGACGAGGATGAGTACGACCACGAGTTGTTGAGTCCAGTGTACTTTGGGGCTACTTATCCGAAGAGGTTCCATCACGTAAGCAATGCTTACTACGATGACGGCGCGGTGGAATCTCGCAAGGGCAGCGTGTGTGGTCAGTTTTTGAAAGATCTACTTGGGAATACAACGAACGAAGATTTCTGGAAGGAAGTTGGTACCACCAGTGAAGAGGCGATCTTTGCGTCGCAGCCTTTGGAACCACCCGTTGAGTCTCCCTCTGTGCAAGACCAATCTATCACATCATTAGACGAGTACATCAGGGAGGATGCTACTGCACCGGCAAGCTCGGCACTTTCTGCCGCACAATGGGATGACAATTACAAGATCAAGCTATTGTGCTACAGGGACACAACGGGCAACCTGAGGCTGAGGACGCAGGAGGAGAGTTGCAGCGGCTCAAGGAGCCTGCTGGTGGGGTCGAATCACAAGGTTAACAAGATTCGCAGGGGAAAGGGTAAGAGTAAGCTCTTAAAGAATGCCATTAGAAGGAAAAGCGGCGTTCGGGAAATGGTCTCAACGGGTGTTGGGATAGGAGAATTCATGTTATAGTATATTCAGTCATTTAATCCAAGTCATGCTGGTCTTTAGTCCATTCAACTTCGCAATTCTATTCAGTTCTGTCCACTTTATAGTGAAGCCTATGTATTTTTCTTTAAATTTGTTTGTGGTGTAAGGGCAGCTAGCCATCGAGCTATTAGATCAGGGGACTTGAGTTCACCTGGTAATGGTTTAGGTAGTTAAGGAAAGGCTTACAAGCGAACGATGTCAAACCAGTCTGGTATTCTAGCTGACCAGAATCTCTTGGATTTGCTGAGCAACCCTGACTCGAATGAAGTCTTTGCTATCACAGCTCAGATATCCAAGGATGCCACTGCGGTTCAATTTAGTGCGAAATACAGTTCACTCGAACAGGTTATAGATAATTTGGCCGAAGAGCCATTATATGTTTTCATCAGAGGCACACTTGAAGACCCAAAGCAATATCATTTCATTTCGTATGTTCCTGACTCCTCGCCCGTGAGATCCAAAATGCTTTATGCATCAACAAAAAATACATTGGTCAGGCAAATTGGTACTAGCGGCATCGGTAGACAATCGCTACTTACAGATGCAAGCGAATTGCTCCAAGTCGTCGACGAGCGGAACGCCCAGGAGGCGTCCGTTCTAACTGAGTCCGAGAAAGCGGACATTGAGATCGCCCAGCAGCAACAGCGGCTGAAGGCTTCTGAGTACTATCCAAATGGAAGAAAGCTCGTATCTCAAACGGACGGGGTGCCAAAATCCTTGGCTTTTCGGGTTAAAACTGGAGAGGGGAGTATCGCGGAGCTAATGAAGAATTATAACGTCATCTCATTCAGAATAGATCTAGCTAGCGAGCAGATCCAAGTAGCTGCGAAGTATAACATCGATTCGCCTCGTAAGGTGGAAATAGTGGAAGATCATCCGAGTTACGTTATCTACAGAAACGGAAGTCTGTACTATTTCATTTATTGTTGTCCATCAGGCAGCAAAGTGAGAGATCGCATGGTCTATGCCTCTAACAGGGCTGGATTTATCAAACATTTGAAAGACGAAGATCATCTAGAGCTCGCCAAGATTATAGAGATCGGCGACCCGGAAGAGTTGGAGCTTTCGTCCCTTTCGCCCTCCACTCCGGAGGCACTCGCAGCGGAAGATGCAGAGTCAAAGTCTGCCTCAGACGTAAAGTTCAGCCGGCCTAAGGGACCCACAAGAAAGAGAAGAACCTGAAGATAATCACTCATGTATCTTTAAACTCTTCAGGGTATGAAAATGTTAAGTTTAGAGTTCTATTTGTATTTTGATAAACAGACTAAACTATAGGTGGCTTTCACAGCGGCAGGATCACGCCCTATTTACTTGTTTTGCATCTCTGGGTCAACCAGATACCTGCTAAGTGGTTCATCAACCGTTCAATTAACGAGTGCTGTTCTATCTCCGTAACCTTGCGCAACTCACTAGAATCAGTTCCGTTAAGGTGCCAGACCAAAAACTGCTGCATCTTAAACTTCAGCGATGTTATTGATCTCTACATACCGCCGTATTATTTAAGCGGTCGAGCAATTCGGTCTGCTGAGCATCAACTAGCGTCTTCACCTTGAATCCTGTCGTCAAGTCAATCTTATGTTGTCCTGCAACAATGAAAGAGTCCGATTCGACCCGACAAGCAGGACATCTCAGGTCCGGAGCACAAGTGTGCCATTGTCTGATACATTCCTGATGGAATTTGTGCTTGCAGGGACTAAGTTCTCCGAATTCCCCACCTATCTCTGTTAAACATATGGAGCACAAAGCCTGGAGCACTTCGGGCATTTCCCGAGGTTCTTTAGAACTTTATATCACTCCAATCAGCCTCCTTTGCTTCACTTGCTTCACTTGCTTCACTTGCTTCACTTGCTTCACTTGCGTAGTTTCTCTACTTATCATCTCAAAGTAGTCTTGATCTGAACACACTTTAAAAGCACATAACCTCTCAGTTTCGCACTGTCGAGCAAGAAGCTCTCGAGCAGAGAGACCATATTAAGCATGTCGCGCCATCAACTGGATCTAGTTATGTGTATGAAGCAGCCTGGGACTCACATTGGCTTGCTTTGTGAGAAATGCGACGGGAAATGTCCAATATGTGACACCCTAGAGAGACCAAGAAGTAAAGTCAGAATTTGCGAGCAGTGTGCTTTCGGCAGAAGTGGCATAAATTGCATAATATGTGGATCTACCGGTGTGACAGAAGCTTTTTACTGTTGGGAGTGCTGTAGGCTTGAGAAAAGCCGTGACGGTTGTCCTAGGATTATAAATATTGGTAGTAACAGGACTGACAAGCACTTCGAAAAAAAGACTTTGAGTAATAGATGAGATTTTGTTTTATGGCCCACTCTTGGGTACCAATATGAATAAATTCTGAAGACGCTACAAAACTGTTTCAGGTCACCTATCATTATAACCTTCCAGAAAGAAGTCATTGGTATCGATCTCCAAACTGTCGTTGAACTTTGAGCTGTCTTCAGCGTGACGTGCTGGTATCAGTTCCTCACTGAAAATAAAGCTTTCATGGATCGAATTAACGTTGTTACGCGAGTCAAAATCTTCTGCTTCGGAAGCTTTGTTCAGACATAGTTGGAAGCTGGCATCTACTTGCCGAATGACATCCAAATACACTTCATTTCGTTTTGTTTCATAAACTAGCCAGTCCATTCTTACAGCCAGCTGTTTGATATGGGCCGTCAATTCATTTCTAGTTTTATAGCTTAGAGGCATACATTGGCGATAAAGCGGCATCACTGTTTGCAGTTCTCGCAGCTTGGCAGCTTTCTCCTCAGTTGAATGTTCCAGCTTGCTTATCCGTTCTTTCATGGAATGCTTTCTCAGGGTCATAATGCTATTGTCCAAAGAACCTGGCTTGTAGTAGCAACCATCGTATGCGGCCATTAAGTTAATCGCATCGATCCAATTGTCCCGCTCATATTGACCGGAACATTTCCAGACGTTAACCTTTTGCGAGCCATGCAGATGCATTATGCAATCTGCTGGGATATCTGCCAACTCAGCGTCGAGGTTATGCTCATCGGCCGTTTGGCAATAAAAGATGCCAGTTTTGGCCATTTCATCCTCTTTTCGAATAGCGAGAAGCCCATTACAGCAAATCGGAGACTCAGATATAATAGGGGCGTCACATTTGTACTCAATAATATAATTAGATGTGCCTGTTTTTTCATCCTTCACAAGGTCAGGACTGACCCAATCCATGCAATCAAATATCAGTAGCCCAGAGGGAGTAAGAATCGCGTACTCTTTCTTCCATGAAATCTTATGCACTGCTCCAACAATGGAAAACTTCTTATTGATAGTAAGGTGTTGAATTTCACCCATCTGAATAATCTTCAGGTACCTATAATCGTCGTCAGATTCGTTTAAGATCTCAAAATTTGGTAATGCAATTCTTGCCACAAGGTCTTTGCGTATCTTCAGATAGCCGCCCTTTATCTCTTTCAGGATTGAAAAATATTTGGCATATCTGTTGTTAGCACTAGTCAACGGCCGTGAAATGCAATTGTCGTCCCAGTATCTGTTAACCTCGCCACTCATATCCATTTCGGAAAGAGAATTTTCTAAGATATGCGAGTATATATCGACATCATCTTGTAAAACTGAAGCACTGCTGCTTGAAGTTGAGATTGGAACATGGGGAAAATACGAGGAATAGGAATTCGAAGAGACGCGACCACGCGATGCGTAGGTCACGGGGATTTGATCTTGATATGCCAGTGATCCAGCTGCATTGATGATTTCAATAGGGGAATAAACGGGCGAGGAGTGAGACCCCGAAGTCTCGTTCTGAGCTCGAACGTCAGAGCTGTTTAATGGTTGCTGAACAGAAAAAAAATCGAATTTTGGCGATTCCTTAGCGACAATGTTATCATAATAGTATGCAAGTATCTCTTTGGGTATTTTGAAACCGTCTGACTGCTGATCATCATGAACTAAGCCAATGAACTCACATTTCGTCATCTTGAATCGGTTTCTTGGATTGAAATAATCGGTGTGTAACATTAAGAGAGAGAAAGCCACGAAGTATACTTGATCGCTGTTACTCCAAGGACAAAAAGCCTCGGTTGCCAGTTGCACTTCGTAGTAAACTTGACTGAAGACGGAGAGCAGCCTGTCAATCTGCTGGGTCTCTTTTGGCAAGTCCAAAAACATCAGCAGCTTTCGCAGTGATATATCCAGGGGATCATGATTAAAATCGAAGTAATGGGTTAGAAAGTACTTCAATGACTGCAGTTTGAATGGATCATTCTCGCTACAAAGAATAATCCCGATAAATTTACCAAACTGCCCCAACTTGAGTAAATATTCTTTTGGCGATTCATCCGGCGTAGGCTCTGGAGGTTCTGAGAAATCATCCAGAGAAATGTCAAATTTGGGAGTGAGTGTTTTGACGGAGGGGCCTTTCATCGAGGATGCGCTGGATGACCTCAAGTTGACAAAGCTATTGAATGCATTAACCAATGAGCTGCTTCTCCTTGATATAGATTGCTGGCTCATTGCTTGCTGAGAACCAGCCGTGGGGAACGGGATAGTACCGTTCGATAATCTGGGCGGCGTTGGTGGCGTCGCTGCACGCACCGCGGCAGTATTAGGAAATTGTATATGCGAATTGCTTTGTGAGCTTATAAGCGGCGACCTGCTAGCTTGGGAGCTGCTGCGGGATCTTCCCAGATGGGAGGTGATAGATGACATAAAGTCGCTACCCGTCGCTCCAGCCAGTGGAGTATGTTTATTTGGTTCCACGCAGTCAGAACCACCAACCGTCCGACTTCTCCGGCGGCCCATCGGCGCTGATCTGATCTTCGAGCCTTTGACCTCCATGGAACCGCTTCTTGAATGATGGAATGCAATCGACGCGTGTGACCTGCTGCTAGTTATGTTGCTTGAAAAGCGAACCGACGATGCCGTGGAAGTGTGACCGTGGTACTCGGTCTTCGCAGCAGAACTTGGAGACCTCGCAGACCAAACCGAGCTAGTAGAATACATAGGAGCGCGGGCAACTTCGCCATTTCCTCGTTTAGTCATCTCGTTGTCTAGCGCGTGGCTCGATTCGTCGTCCCCAGAGCTGCGAGGCCGTCCTTTCTGGTCGGCATCTGCCTGCTTGACACTTTGCGAAGAGGATGATCTGAAAGACTTGATATCATGCAAGCTGATTTTATGCTTCAGATTTCGTAATTTCCCATTTCTTCTTCCAGAGCCCTGTGTACTGAGATTCCCATCCTGGCTTCCCTCTGGATCCAGTTCGCTCTTGCGAGCTTTTGAGCTCTCTTCTTCGCCAATAGATTTCAACTGCGGTGATTCATGTGTAATTCCACTGGACAATTCCGGTAAACTCTTGCCATTGTGTCCACCAAGTCTTGATTTGCCCCAAAGTTTGTGCTTCTTGTCCTTCTTATGGCCTATCGGGAAATCTCTCTCATCAGAGCTATCCGGATGACCTGCCTGAAACAGCTTCAGCTTCATCAACATCGCTAATGATTGATTCATGTCTAATAATTAGATGGCATGGATCTCACTACACCTCTTTCTGTAAGAGAATGCGAAATCTTGTGAAGTTACCGACCAATAGTAAAACTACTGATTTGCTCTTACGTCTGAACCTTTTGCTTTCAATTGGGAAGACAAATCAAACCTCAATTACACTGAGAAGAAGACTATCGTTTACTTTTAAAGTTCCGTATCCGGATGTGTCTCTCCTTTATTTCGTGCTAGCACACGCAGTTTGGAGGAAAAGAGGTCAATACCCCAGCAGTCAAGTACACGAACAAGACAAGCTCTAGCTAATAGCATTATCACTCGGATTACGGTTCAAGCAATGGTAGGTCTGAGCTCAGGCTACGTGGTCCTCGGAGACGGTGACTCATGCCCTTGCAGCGTGGGGATTTCAACGGTTCTCGTCACCTTATATAAAGTTAATTCAATTGTCCGAAGCGGCGGCTAAAAGATGAGAAATAAAAAAATTTGATTTCGCCCAGGATCGAACTGGGGACGTTCTGCGTGTTAAGCAGATGCCATAACCAACTAGACCACGAAACCAATGTTTTGTTTTTTGCGTATTAATTAAGCTCCATATCTGCCGTGATTAAGCAGGGTACCCCACACATTTCGGCGGCAAATATAGCGTTTGTTATCAAGCTGCATCTTTTAAAAACTTGAACCACACTAGGGAGCGTCATGTTGCCTTCAAAGATCCTGTTTTGGAGATAGGAGAGCTGGGTTCTTGTTCTGGTTACAGTTGTTGTTCAAGATTGACCGTTTCCAGGTCTTGTTGTGAATAGGGGAGCAACCTTCGATGCTCATTTATTGAATAATAGTCAATGATCAAGGTAGCATGCTCAGGCAGGTCACCGCTGATAAGCGATACAACGTCTTCCTATGAGCAGCCAATTGGAGTTTTCAGGCTCGTGAGCCTTCTCAGTTACTCGAAGGCGTCACAGTGGCCACGCATTTTGTTGTTGATAATCATTAGTTCTATCTGCCATTGCAATAGGAGATCTGTTGATCTTGTTGACACATGCAAAGCATTTCAGTCATCGCTAACTCTGGACGAAAAAAGGCTCATTAGCGAATTAACAACAACAATGGAGGTCTGATTAGAAGGCCACAACACTTTGAGCTTTGGCTATCGACGCTCGGAACATCCGCTAGTTTGCTGACAAGGCCAGAACCCACTTCTGCCTTCGAAATGCCTAGGACACTAGACCCAACCGAGGAGCATTATCTTAAGAGGGAATTACTCAAGTATCAACTGGACCGCGAATTTGCCGCTTTGAACAACCAGTATGCATTAAGAAAGTTCGGTTTTCCCTTCAGCAATGAGGATCCAAGGGCAAAAAGGTCGTCTATGAAGCGAGCCTTGAAGCATGCCAAGAGCAGTGTGTCACCAAGATCCAGCACAAATAAGAGCTCCTTGGAAGAAAAGAGCGACAGTTCCTCTGTTGCCCTGCAAGTTGAAACAGAATTCCCGATGTTGAGCTACGTATTGCAGCGGTTCGTCATACCGTTTCCGCTGTTATCTAAGGATTTGGCATCTGACGAATCATTTTGGCAGGAGAAGGTTCAGGTATTTTTTGAACACTTCATGGAACTGGGTTTCAGTGATAGTTATAACAGGGAGGAATCTACCAAACGCAAGAAAATCTCGACAAAATTGAGCAAAGCTCTGCTGCTGTTATTCAACTCCGGAATCGGTACCTCTCAGGAAACAGAATATTATTGCCAAGACAAGTTTATGCTGAAGCAAAATGGAGCAAAGAAGAGCACGGTGATAGAACAATTTACCATGCCGAGCAGAGAGAACTTGCAATATCTGATGGCAACCGAACCAATCTTTATAGGCGGATGGGATCTAAACATCGTAGCGGTGGTGCATGAGACGGATTTGTTTCCGGAAAGAAAGAAAGTGGCCTCTCCGAAAGGCACCCCTTTATCTCCGAGATGGATGAAGAGTACGTTTAGTATGGCATCTTCATCAGCCGCACTGTTCTCAAAACTCAACATTATGGATTCTGGTGATTCGGCTAAGTCATCTAAGAACCCGCATTACTTTATATTGAGAGCCTCGCGAGAGTCCGAATCTAAGCAACAGTACTACACCGCTAAAAGCTATGAAGATTTCAAACAACTATCACATTCGCTGAAGACGGATTTTCCAGGAAAAAGACTTGCCCGTTTACCACATAGGACGAAAAAAAGTGTGCAAGCCGTAGCTACATCTGACGTTCCTTATACTCCTAAGGAAAGAATTATTTCTACTTTTCCGGATGATGTGACGCAATCTAATTCGACAGGAGATATTGATAGAACGGATTCTGCGGAGAACTCAGATGAAGATGAGGATACCGAAGCTATGGAGGAGTTCCATGACGCGTGGGAATTTAGAGATAGCAAACTTCTCTGCGAAAGAATGAGAACTTCATTGAGACAGTACCTACGCACATTATGCTCTGACAAGGAGATCGCTTCGAGTTCTATCCTTTCGAGATTTTTCACTGTTTCACCCATCAAGTATGAGATGCTATCTCGAGAAATACGTGAAGACATTGCACAGCGGAATTTGGTTGACGTGCGAAATTTGGAGATTCAAGTAAAGTTCCAAAAACTTGCTTTGGAAAAATCGCTGAAATTGCAGGAGTCGATGAAGGAATTTAAGACATCCCTGCTGCGAGATGAGGGCTATCTTCTGGGTTTGATGCAAGAATTGAAAGTAAAGACCAGGATGCGCGACCTATCTCCTCTGTTATTAAGCTTTGTCGAATGGTGCAAAATCTATGTGTCTTCAACAATTTATCAAATGTTTTTGGGTAATGACGGCGGTTACGAGTTTTTCAACCAGGTTAAAAAACTGCATAGATTAATGCCTTATGGAGTGATGGCACAAATACTGAAATTGACGAACCCGATGGGGATTATGAAGGCAATGATAGATTTGTTCATGGCTCAACCCTTTGGAAGCCAGTCTCTGCTTCAAACTATGTTTGCTACGGTCCTATCGGATGATTTGAGGAACCAGGAAAAAGTTATACAAGAACTGGAAACCAAAATAATCGAGGTCTCAGCTCTGAATTTGGAGATTATCAAGTGCTTAAAAGCTGTCATCTTCGAAAATGATGATGGAGCAATTATGGACATGCAAAGTGCTCAAGAGGAGTCGGAAACCACCAAGACCCCCATATCCCTGGTAATTCTGCTGAGGAAAGCCGAATCCGGAAGCATTTCGCATGAGGTGGTAGGAGAAGTTATCGAGTCTTATGCAGCATGGAAGTCAAAACAGGATAATCTTGACGAGAATCATCCAGATGGGCCAAAAGACGAAGGTGCTCTATTCTCTCGCATCAAGGAACTCTTGCACCTTTACATTAGGGAGCGGGACAAGAAGCTAATGAAAAAGCTATGGCAAGACCCAGAATTGTCACAGCTGCTCAAATCAATCATGGCACTTCTTTACGAACCTATGGTTAGAATTTTCAAGGTCGCGAGGGTGGATATTGCGCTGAAGAACTTTGAAAAGTTCATGAACGATTTGATAAAACTTATTGATAGTTTCCTTGAAGGACAGCTAGGAGCTTCGACACGCTTTAATGTTGTTGAAAGCATTAATGACCTGGTTACGAAGCATGAGGACTCATTTCTCGAGTTTATCCACGATGTGTACGTCCATGATACCGAAGGAATATTCGAAGGGTTTGTAACATGGATTGTGGACGTTGTGAAATTTCTACAACAAAGCAAATACGGATCAGCCGACGGTAGGATCGATTTCGATTGCTTGCTGCAATCCTCCGACATTGAGGTCTCTCTGTTGATCAACCAACTGGACAACGTTATAGAAAAGAAGCAAATTGCACGGAAGGCCTATAGCAAGCTTCTGGATAAGAAGCGGAAAAAAGATGATGTTAAAATCAACCGGCACGCGACGAAAGTTCTTGAAGAGAAATGGAAGCAGCTGAATTCCTTTGTCATGCCTTCTAACACCGAGACATTGGGTTTGCAGGATGGAGATCTGGTCGATCTGGATCTCGACGTTGCGGATTATGAAGCTCTTTTCGATGACAATGAAAAAGATTTGGAAGAAGAATATCAGATTTTGCTGAATAGGAAGGTTGACGAGAGCGAGATCATGAGATTTGGCACCCAGGTTTTCGAAGGTGAACTAAGAAAGATGCTTTCACCTGCGCATGTTTAACACAGCTGTTATTGCTATACATTTTATACTCCGGTAAGACCCCTTCTGAATCACCATCTTCACTGACGATCCTGCTGCTTCATCATTATGGCTTCGCGCAAGGCGCCAAAGGGGTTCTGTTGGAAGCTACTATTGTGCAGTATATCGTTCATCCTGGACGTTTCCCTTATCGATAGTGCCTTGGCTCCCTTTTGATTTCTGATGTTGGGCTCGTTTTTCCTTATATGAACATAGCCTAGTTCGCCAGCTCGACGCTCATCCTTTGAAAGCACTCTAACCACGTTCTTCTTAGCTATCGGATCCGAGTTGCCATCGCTAGGACCCCCGTCAGTGGAGCCCTCGAGTACGTGCTGCTTCAAATCATCTTCCTCACGGAGCGATGTCAGAAGATCGCCCATCCTCGGTTTCAACTCATCTCTAAGCTTTCGCTTCCGACGCCTTACTGCTGATTTTGATATTCCTGCGAGATCATCGCGTCCTGACGATTTCTCCAGCACTCGATTCAGGAATATCTGGTGCTTGTTCAACTGCTTTTCCTTCTTGGATTCCCTCGGCTGATGCAGGAACGATCTCGAACTCACGTCCAGCTCTTCGTCCTCCACTTCCTCAAGATTTCTCGCTGCTGCAGCCGCTGCTTTGTTTCTGAGTGTTGTCCTCCTCTTGGCTACCATCCCGGAACTCCCAAGGCCAATCTCAACTGCCTGAGGACTCAAGTTCTTTTAAAGGACATGCGATGAGATGAGCTTTCTATCTTCGACTTTGGCACGTGATGTGAAAATTTTTCAACATTCTTAAAAGCTCATAAGGTCCAAGAACTCTGATAACTTCAAGGATTACAATGATTTGAGCATCGGGATATTGTTTAGCTGGCTGGTAAAGTGCAAATCTTTGGGAAATGTCGCAAGGAAATTCTATTGCTCGGGCTTTGACAATTACTGGTGTACTTGCAGCCGTCTCTTTGACCGGTTATGCGTTGTATTTTGATCATAAGAGAAGAAATAACCCAGAATTTAGGAAACAATTGAGGCAGAAGGTCAAGAAACAAGCTGAATTGCAGAGGAAGGAACAAGAGGAAGCTAAACAGGTGAAGCTGCAAAATGTTCGCGAATTCTTGACTCAAGAATTGGTTACTGACCCTATTCCAAGTGATCCATCACAAAGAGAAACTACATTTACCACAAATGTGGAGCTAGGTGAACGTTTGTCTATGGCACCCGGCAAAGAGCTGGAATCAGCATCCAAGTTCTACAAGGCTCTGAGCGTTTATCCAAATCCAGCGGACTTGCTAGGCATATATCAGAGAAGCGTCCCGGAGGCCGTCTACGAGTACATCGTTATGATGATTGCTATTCTGCCTCCTGCGAACATTTCAACTTTTCTAAGTGGAGCAAAGGATCAAGTCGCCGCGCAACAGGCTGAGAGTGCTGCTATGGCAGAAGCGAACGAAATTGATGAATAATCTGCCATCTTCCAACCCATTCCATGATACAAGCCCTTGCTGTTATTCTTTTTCCTGCACATTCGTCAGCGCTCCAGGTTCTGATCGTTACCTTTTTTTGTACATAGCATATATGCGAAACAAGTCTCAGATTTGATCCATTGCAATCCTCTACTTTGGGACGTGTCTGATAAGGCCTCTACACAGGTAAACGCCGTAGACTAGCATGCCGCAGACGTTGGTCAGATTACACAGCAGACTCATACCGTGATACTTGCCAAACTGCTTGCGCAGGGGCTCATCAGCCGCTTCCAACTCGTCACCCTTGAGTCTGTCTGCTACTGCTCTTCTTTCCTCCTTGATTCTGCGCGTCAAGGGAAGCAACCAGCACAGATTGGCCAGCCCCCCGACCGAGGCGGTAGCGAGGGCAGCCATCGGTCCGCTGGTGAGGACAAAGGGTGCCGTCAACGCCAAGACCGCTGGCGAGAAGGATTGCATCTGAAAGAAGTACGGAAACACCTTATTTTGCAACGCCGAGAAATGATCCTTGTCCAAGACTTTGAATGCTAGCGGCGAAGCCACATACGAGTAGAACGTTGTACCACCAAAGCTGTCACCCTGAGTGTTAGTATATCCGTCCCAAACCGTTCAGAAACGACGTTCTTCCTACATACACAAAAGAATAAAACAAAAGATGCGAGGCAGGTTTCAATAATGACATTGTTCCAACCAGAGGACTCACTGAAAGTCAGCAAACTGTGAACTTTGATCCACGCAAGATTCCCTGCTCTTCTCCCCAGACCTTTATATACTACGATATCCCTTTTAACCAGGCATGTCATCCGAGTGACCGGGTAATAGGTACACTTCAACTTGGTAGCGCCGCTTCCAGCAACAAGAATTCGCGAAACCTTCCTTTCGTAGAGTGTGAGTAATTCTGAGTTTATCACTATCTACAAATGGGTAGTTTGTGAGTATTGCTGTTTCAAGCGGCTAAACATGGATTGATAGATGTTGTTGCAGCTTGTTGAAAAATGTAAATTGCAACGGGTAGGCAATCAGGTAAATATTTCTTTAAGATGAGCACTCGAACAAAACTACGTCAATAACGAGGTCCGGTCACCAGTACTCGATGACGGAAATCATGGACAATAGCAGGTAACTCGTTAATATTCGTATATTATGATACTCGGCAGACAAGCCTGCTCGGATAAACTAATAAAGACTATATGAATCATACGCGCTAAGGCAGTGTTTCGATCTTCCTTACCCATCCCAGGCCTAGTCTAAGACCCTCCGACCGACCGCCGACCATCTGCTATTTGGCTTCTTGGTTTCCATGGAAACCAATAGCGCGGGCCTGGAATTGAACCCAGGACCTCTCGCAGCTTCGGATGAATGTTCGTTCAAAGCGATAAGCATACCCATTTATGCAGTAAAGTGTCACTGCAAACGAACGCTAGTTAATTTCAATTCAGACATCTTCAACAGCTACATATAAAACTAGCATTGCTACATAAGTGGGAGCTAGTTGGTAGGATCGAGGAACATTTACGATGGTTGTGAAGGCAGTTAAACAGGCATCTATTGCACGGAACGGTGTTGGAGCGTTTGTATTTCCCTGCAAGAAGATTACGTTGCAATATTGCAATTGGGGAGGGTCATCGCAAGGAATGCGGGAGTTTTTGACGTCGAAGAGGCTTGAGAAATTGGGGTCTCAGTACCCGTTTATCCAGTTCGAGGTGTTGAGGAAGTCGGGGCATCCGCTGCTTAGAGCACAGTACAACAATGGACGGGAAAAGGTGATTTGCGTGAGGAACTTGAATATCGATAACGTCGAGAACAAGCTAAAGCTGCTGAAGGACTCAAGTGGCGAGATACTGCGTAGGAGAACGAAGAATGATAACGTGGAGACCTTGAACAAGAGCGTGAGAGGTGTTTGGTCACCAATTCATGCGTCTATGAGATACAGAGTCTAGCGAGGTAGGTGTAAGTAGCTTGTAAATACTATTGCCAATGAAGGCCGGGCATGAGGTACTTTTGATGCAAAATTCAGGCAGAACTTTTGTATTCCCTCAGTATGACTGGGACTGATGACGGTGGTAGAGCTCCAAACTCTGTGATAATCTTTTTGATGTATTCTGGCGGGGTGAGGTCGTACAGGATGTTCACAATGTTCAGGCTTGGTATGTTCTGCCATCCATCCAGGATGTTCCGGCCTGCCTTATCATCATCAAGCGAGTGGGAGTCCGCCCTTGTCGAGGAGGCACCGTTTGTAGACTTGTTGTTGGCCTTGTTCTCTAATGCCATTTTCTGCTTCTCCTCTTTGCGTTCCTTCAGGAATTGTTTCAAAAGGGTTCCCCTTACGTTGTTCCTGTCTACTAGGTTTCGGGAATCTATCGTGGTAAGATCTTCCGGATCAGCAAGCTCATTGAAGGTGACGCTATCAAGCTGTACTCTTTGAGAGAATTTCAGACTCTCGCAACAGACCAGCACGGGGATGTTACGTCTCTTTGCACTCATGGCCAACATGGCGGTGCCTACTCTTGAATACAGGAAGCCGTTGGACAGAATTGAGTGCGCACCCAGGAAAACGTAATCTACTGACATATTGAGGATGCCATCTAAACTTGTTATCAAAGCATAGGTCACGTCAACACCGTGGCTTCTCAAGACATCAGCCATTTTCCTGCCTTCAAACAACGGCCTCGAATCCACCACGATAACCTTGAACTTCTTCTGCAAGTCAACGGCATTGTGAAGTAAAAGATCTGTCAGAACCTTGGAAGAACCGTAGGTGACAATAGTGGAATTGTTCTCCACATGGTCGGAAGCAGATCCGATAATTAGCTGGTCGGCAAGTTCTATCTTCTCGCGCGCAAACTGTGCTATCTTCTCGCATAGGTCTCTCTTGGCTTCCTTGTCAGGTGTGCAAGGATCAATGAGCGAAATTTCCTGCTTGAGCCATCTGATGGCGTTACCCATTGTAACGCTGAGGGGTCTCGCCTTCTTCAAAATGTCTATCTGGTGGGATAAATAACTCGTCAGGTTACGAGATAATGTTGTGCCCGAAGGAGTTTGATAATCTCTTATCACGGTTTGAAACGCTTCCAACATTGCTATGCACCGAGGTATGGAACCAACAATCATGTAATTGGCTATACGCGAAGTTAGCAGTGAGACGGCCGGGTGAATGAACTCTTTGTTGAGCAAAAGTTCCTTAACGGATGAGACTAGTTGCGGGCTATCGAAGGACTGCTCGATCACATTCGGGATCACAGATCCGACACCTGGCACCACCGAAAACTCCTCGCTTTCTAGGCTCATCGAAGCTAATCCCTTGGAAATATCATTCTTGGCATCGCCGCTGCCGCCATTCGTTGTATTTGCACCTGAGGTGGCGGTGGAGGCACCGCTGGATGTGTGCAGTGACGAGTTGATAGGAATCTGCGATCCTGTTAATGCGCTGGTAACTGCAGGCAACATCAGGCCCGCAGCCGTGATTCGCGACGCCTTCGACGAACTGATAGCACCTGTTACAGCCAAAATCGTTGCCCTTCTTTCAGCCGTCGTCTCCAAATGGCCAAACAGCGTATTTTTCTTCAAGTTCTGCTTCACCTTTTTCCTTCTCTCTTCCTGTTTCCTCTGTTGTTCCTTCTGGTGCTGCAATTGTTGCTCACGCTGCTGCTGTTTCTTCTCTCTCTTCGCTTGAGCCTGCTGCTGTTGTTGCTCGATTGAAATGCCACTTTCTTGCTTCTTTGCCGAACGTTTGGCAGCCTTCTCGCGCTTCTTTAGCTCTTTCAATTCCTTGTTCGAGAGCTTCTTGGTCCCTTCCGCAGGCGTAGGAGCGTCAGAAGCGCCTGCTGCATCTTTGGAAGCTTTCTTCGGGATAACCTCTTCACTCAGACTCATTCTCAGCTAGCCAGAACACTTGGAAGACCAAAATGGTATCCTCTCAACAATTCTTTGCCAACTCATCGACATAACGTAATGCTTCTTCAAGTTTTTTCTACAGGCAGTACTAACCGCGTCTTGAGCTGGGTAACGAAATACAGTGAAATAAGCTGCGACAGTAAATGATTAATTCTCTAAAAATTCGAGAGGAGATTTATTTGACGACGAGTCGGTTGTTACTGCTCGTGCGGTTCCAATGGGTGACGCTGTGAATTTTCTTGGCGGTGCAGTTTTCTCCCTGTCTGACAATCATTGTCCAGCGCGGGACGAGCCTCAGATCGAAGTGGCTGACACCAATAATTGGGCTGTATCATATGCTACTTTCAGGAAATTCATTGTGCCACTGTGAATGTTATGTTTTCCATATGTTCTTCGTCTGGTAACTTCTTAATATCGCTTTGGAATAACTAAACATAAAAAGCGTAGCTATTTTATCAAGATGAAAATTGAAACGTATGTACACGATTATATGTGATTTTAGTTAGGCGTTAGCGGTTTCGGGAGCTTCCTGTTTGGTGCTGTCCTGGTTTGCCGCGAACGTTTCGGCCATTGAACTCTTGTACAAGTCGTAGAGGTCCTCTTTGCCAAGCTTTTGGCATACGGCCTGGTAATCCTGGACAAACTGAGAAATCTTGGGGTCGACGTCTTGAGCTTCGCTGAACTCCTGGATCGTCCTGGCGACCAGATACTTGTTCTTGTTTGCAAACACGAATGCCGCCAGTTCGCCATCGGCCGCGGTTGCGATGTCCGCCGGCTGGTCCAGCTTGATTTCGGTTTCCGCCAACTGTTCCAGCACCGGAACCGTCTCAAGACCCTGCTGCTTGCAATACGTCTTTATCAAGGCATTGGCGAGGCCGGTGTGGTTAGCCCTGTTGGAGACTTGTCTCCAGGCATTTTCAAGCTTTTTTTTGGCAACTTCCTTGTCGCGCAAGCACTTGTAAGCATTTCTGTGCAGACTGCACATTATGATAGTGTTAAAGAAATGCTCCACATCGAACGCCGTCTTGTTACCAGCTTTGACGAAGTCGCGTCTGCGAGAGTATAAGAGACCCACAACCTGTGTGTAGAACCCCACTCGGAAGAAAGAACTGACGAGGATATTCTGGAGATGCGAGCCGGAAATGTAATTCCACAAAGCCTTTTTCCTCGTTGTGACAGAAGTCCAGTTTCTCACCCATTCCAACAATTCGTTCGAGCCCGGCTGTATCGATGCAACGTAGTCATTTAACACTTTCTGTGCCACCGTAGGCACCGCTTTACGTGGTTTGATCGGTGCCTTTGTCACTGGGTCCTTCAAGTCCATCGTCAAGAGAATATTGGCATTCTTGGGACGGTATATCCATGGTTTCAACGCTGCATTCGTTGTATGGTAAGTGAAAAACTCATCTAAGACTGTCTTTGCTCCAGTGCTGGAAGCAAACCTCTTGAACACTAGCATATGGCTGAAGACAGACCGCCGTTAGCCTCCAATCAACTAACCAATTGCTGCTGCTCTTAAGCTTAGGTTTATCCATCGATTTTTCAGTGAACTTACACCGCTTTTTACCCGGAATGGCTACCAAGATAATAGCGATGACATTGGCCTTCAAGATCAAGTATTATGCGAGATTTGGGCATAGAGATGGATTATTTGCCCTTTATTGATGACGAGTCGGCGTTGGAGGAGTATGAAGACGCTGTAGAGAAATCCATTCAAGAAGAATTGCGAAAGAACGGGGAAGAGATTCACCCAGAGGCCCGAGATATGAAATTAGAGGAGCTACGAGCTTATCCTGTCCATTCCTTATACTGCGAGACTTCGTACGACGGCGACAGACTGTTACAGCAATACAAGCGATCGATTCCCCGTATAGATATGGAAAGATACTCGACAGACAGTCGGGGTGACGTCGACATCCTATGTGTGATCGACAGCTACCTGCGACACCAGGAGCTTGTGCTGGAAAGACTGATGCCACAAACGCTACTTAATCAATGGGCTATCAATAACGACTTCCTCGCCGCTAGCAGCGCGACGCTACAAAAGGTTATCGACGACCAAGAAACAAACATATACAATCTCAACTCCTACAGGAAGAACGTGCAACTGCAGAATGCGCGTGTGTTCGCCGCGCTCGAGGAGCAGTGGAAGAAGAGCTTGATAGACACACTCAATGTAGAATAACAATTGGCTTAATTAGATAGAGATAGCACTACACAAGGCGAAGCTTATTTATCCAACACCTCAGCATCGTATCTTTGCTTGAACCAAGCGATGGTGTCCTCCTTGGAGGTCTTGTGAGAGTTACCGACAACAGACTTACATCTCTTTCTTCTGGAAACTCTGTTACCTGGTCTGCCAACGACAACGTAGAAGTCCATACCGAAAATACCGATGGATGGATCGTACTTGATACCCAAGTCAATGTGTTCCTGAATACCGAAACCGAAGTTACCGGTGGCGGAGAAGTTCTTGTTTCTCAATTGGTATTCCTTGACCTTCAAACCTCTCTCCAAGATCTCCTCAGCCTTTGGACCTCTCACGGTGACGTGAACGGCAATCTTTTCGTTTCTTCTGATACCGAAGGTTCTGACAGTGTATCTAGCCTTGGAGTGCACTGGCGTTTGACCAGACAACTGTTCCAACACCTTGGAAGCTCTGGTCAATCTGTCACCAGATTCACCGACCGAGATGTTCAGGACCAACTTCTCGATCTTCAATTCACGCATAGGGTTTTGAGATTTGTCAGACATCTTGGCTATATGGAGGTGTGCTTCCTTGGCTTACAATCTCAACCACAAGTGGCTACCAAGATCTCATATAACATGTATACTGGGAAGACGTTTGCAAGTGGAACCCATCCCATCCCGACCGTATCACTGCAGTCTTGCGCTGCCTGTCACGTGGACCAGTCGCCGCGATGGTGAAAAATTTCCGCTTGGGAAAAAACTGCGTCGCTTTTCGTTGCGAGAACTTGAAAACGGACCGAGAAAATTAAAAAAATCAGAACCCAGACATTCAGAAAATGTCTCAGAAAATGTACGGATGCAAACAGTCTCACGAAAGAAGAGTTACCCTCCGCAGCTGGCAGTCTTAAGGAAAGCACCTTAACGAACTACAAGTAAAGCGGTGGCGAAAGGGCAGATAGGTGGCAGTATAGGTGGCAGTATAGCTCAGTGTCGACGGTTTGGTCTCATAATCAGCCAGGATGGAAGCTATTGCCGATAGGTTTACAGCTAGTAAGGCGTTGGTGAAGGAACTGCAGTATGATAGAGAAGAGGAGCTGGAGAGGGACTTTATAACGGGAACATCACAGTTTCAAAGATTGGCGCCTTCGATTGCATTGCCACCGATTTCGACACCGCAGGAATTTTTGAGAGCACACACAGACGATTCAAAAAACCCAGATTGTAAGATCAAGATCGCTCACGGTACGACGACGCTAGCGTTCCGATTCCAGGGCGGCATTGTAGTGGCGGTTGATTCGCGTGCGACGGCGGGATCGTGGATTGCATCTCAAACTGTCAAGAAAGTAATCGAAATCAATCCTTTTCTGTTGGGAACTATGGCTGGTGGCGCGGCCGATTGTCAGTTTTGGGAGACATGGCTGGGAGCACAATGTAGGCTTCACGAGCTGAAAGAGAAGGAGCGGATCTCGGTGGCGGCAGCGTCTAAGATCTTGAGTAATCTAGTGTATCAATATAAGGGGGCAGGTTTATCGATGGGGACAATGATATGTGGTTACACGAAAAAAGAGGGCCCCACCGTATACTATGTTGATTCCGACGGGACCAGGTTGAAAGGAGACCTCTTTTGTGTCGGATCTGGCCAGACCTTTGCATACGGTGTGCTGGATGCCAATTACAAGTGGGAGCTATCCGTGGAAGAAGCGCTATACCTCGGGAAGAGGTCCATTCTGGCGGCAGCTCACAGAGACGCTTACTCCGGTGGTTCAGTCAACCTGTACCATGTGACGGAGAACGGTTGGGTATACCACGGTAACTACGATGTTGGAGATTTGTTCTGGGAAGTCAAAGAAAAGGAGGGTTCCTTCAACAATGTCGTGGGTTGATTGACACCGGTTCAATAGGCGCAAACTTTCCACAATGCTTTAAATATGTTGGTACATGTTTCTATAAGAATAAAGTTACACCCATTTGTAATTCCCTCATTAGTTGTAAAATAGACCAGTTTCCTTGGAACTTGGTGTCGTCATTCAGAATTATCATCAGTTACATCGCCCCGATGCTGTGAATCATGCTTGTCATCTCCGTTCGTACCATTGTCTCTCGGTTCGTCATCCGGGTCCTCGTTCTCAGCTGTGTCATCTGTGTCATCCGTGTCATCTGTGTCATCGCTGTCGTCACCGTCGTCACTGTTCTCTTCTTCGCTGCTTGAAGACTCATCCGAATCACTTGATTCTTCCTCCTCATCGTTATCTTCTAGGAAACGCTTTTGAGGGACTGCAGGTTCCAGAGCAGGCGAAGTTGCCACTCGGCTGGGCTGCCTGGGCTGAAAGAATCTGGACAGGGAAGTCGGGTCAAATGAACTGCCGCCCTTTGAGCCTGGGCCCAAACTACCATTTCCAGAGCTTGCTTTGTAAGTTGGGCCTGAAGTCGTGGTTTTCCTACCTGCAGAGGCTGGTTTTACATGCTTCGTGATGTCGCTGATCTGAGACATATCAACCAATTGTTTGATCTTGCCATTGGTTACTTTTGAAGTGGCAGCATTGACTGCCGCCGCCAAAATTAGGTTTAAATGTTGAGGGTTCTTGTCCATCAAAGCTGTCAAAGGATTACCAGTAATCCCTTTACTCTTAGCAGCTTGTGAAACTTGATTGATGGTCATCGCGAGCGCTTGAGTCAAAATACTGGCGATTGCCTGCTTGGACAGACCTTTCCTATCTCTTGTAAGCACCACTAACTGTTCTTGCAGATATTTCATGGTCCTTTGATGATCATCCATACTTGAATTCTTATCGGCCGCCCTATTTGCAGCCAATGTCTGTGAGATATTTTGTGGTTTTCCATTATTGGGCTTCGGTAGTGCACTGGTGCCATTTATACTACTCATGGTACCTGGTATAGTACCTTTCTTCGCTCTTTGCTGCTGCTGTTGTTCAAGCCTTCGCTGTGCAGCGGCAGCTTTGGCAGCGGCAGCTTCCGCTTGCTTTTTCTTTTGACGCTCTCTTTCAGCTATGTATTCCTCGTCTAGTCCCCATAGCCAACCTTTCCCCTCCTTCGATACTTTACGGAAAGATTTGTTCAAAGATAGGTTGTGGCGCACCGAGCTTTGCCAACCATCTGGGCAATATTTATAATAGGGGAACAGTTCCCTGATTCCGTTGTAGATTTCCGATAAAGTCATACCTTTCGGGCTTGAATATTTCCGTATGCATGTGGTTAGGAGCGCCGAATACGAAAGCGTTGGCTTTGTCCTATATTCCTGCGGAATCTCCTCAAGCGCATACACCTTCTTAGGAACTTTGGTGGGCTTCTTCTCTTTTCTTGGCGCTTGTTTTTTAAGTACTTGCTTCACCGGCTGGGTCTCCGGAGATCTGGACGATCCTGGTTCCACCCTAACCGGCGATTCTGATTTTTGGGCGTCAGGAGACTTGTGTAATTGGGAACTTCCCTTTTCCTGCTCCGCTGGATGGATTTGTTCTGCTTTCTCCTGTTCTGGTAAAACAAATTGAAACGGTATTTGCCCTATTTGAACCTTAGTCTTATTCTTCAATGGCACTGTATTTCCCCTTTCGACAAAAATGTCATCCACGAAGGCCCCATTTTTTCCTATGACTGACACTTCGAACCTACCGGTTCCAAAATTATAAAATATCTGGGCGTGTCGTCTAGAGATTGATTTAGATGGCCCCAAGTTAACATCTACTTTATGCGAAAAATCGTTCTCTGACCGCCTTCCTATTATCACATGCAAAGTCTGCACGTAGAAAGTGAAGCTCTGAAAGTCTAGTCTTGCATAGGCAGAAATAGTGGGCTGCTCATCCGAAAGCATCACATTATCTTGATTGCCACTGTCCCGGTGGGGATCCGCTTGCGCCGTTAATAATTCGTGTTGCTGAAACATGACAGGTGTCAGGGAATCGTGTCTTTTGGATTGAAGTAAATTGCCTTTTTCGAGTATTGTAGTCGCTGAGGGCTCTTGCTCATTCTTTGGGCTTTCTTCCCCACTATTAAGAGGAACAGAGGCTGTACCTTTAATCCTGTCGTCAAAAGTATGACTACTTTGTTCTCTAGAGCTCTCAGACTGGTTTATCTCGAAGGACGTTCGCCTTGGTGAGGTCGTCTCTTTCTTAATATCGCTTACAGCTTTCTCATTTTCATGGCCATAGTCTTGAGCGCTACTCTGACTATCTTTCGGGCTAGTGTTTATTTCAGATTTCTCTTCGTCATTATGTTCTAATCCAGTGTCACGCAATTCTGTACTTAAATTCTCGATGCTTTGATCCTCAGCTCCTGCTTCATGGATCGCATGTCGCAGAATCTCTTGTGTTGTGAATAGATCATCATCATGTTTCTCGCTAAACTCCAAGAGTTTCGAAAAATCTTCATGCTCTAATGTATCTGGAAGCTCCAATTTTAACTCGCCACTAGTAGCCAGATAATCTTCCTCCTTTTGTGACTGTCTATGCCTCATAGGTTCATTCGCTTCAGGACTTCCCCGCAGCGACTCACTGGGGGTCGACGGTACATTTTGATTCAATCTTTCATTTGAAGAAATTGTATGGTCGGATGTAGCTGGTTTAGGGCCCGCTGATTCTGATGATCCATTGTCACTCATTACACTTTCTGAGCCCATTATAAGTAAAGACACCTTAACAAAAGAGGTTTTGTACAGACTGACTCTTGAAGCTTTATTTCGTTTGCCTAGGAAATAGAAAGTCGACAAATTCGAGGCAGTGATCACTAAATTGTTCCAGATTTTCTCGTGTTGTAACGAATTGCTGGTTCCCCAAAGCAGCGACACAACAAAGAGCCAATATAAGTCTTGCTTGCGCGACTTGGAGCTCCTATCAGTAACTACGTTACCGTATTAAAAGGAAAGTCACTTATGCTGCGGTTGGCAAATATTTATCTTCATTTGTTTACATGATGATGTCTGTCAAGTTTGGTCATTTTCACCTTTATTCTGTCAAGACCGAAATGATCGTCCATAGTGACACCTGCAATAATGCTATATGAAGGATCTTCAATCTCAGAGTGCTAAAACGTAACCAAGAAGTTCTCAATGCCTTCTGTCAATTTTCAGACTCCTTGCTTTGACACGTTCTTGTGGGCTGATAACCCAATTGATGTCGTTGGAGATTTCTTCCTTTAGGTCTCCGCCGTCAACATCGAAATCGTCGTCATCGAATCCAAGAATTAGGACCAGTTGAGTCAATTTGGCGAATTTCTCCCTCAGCGCGTAATTTTGCTGACATACAGTGGCGATAAGTAGGCTTAGTTCGCGGTCAAGCTTGGTAGCGCCAAGCTCGTTGACTTGTAGCGCCCAAATTCTTTGTTCAAGCTTTTCGATGATGCAGTTAACTATTAGTGATAATAATTCCAAAAAAGCGTCTTTGGTCAGAATGTTCTCGTATGGCACCATGTGGGTGTTCCATTTGGAGATAAATTCATGCACTGTTGATAGATCATCGTAATCGTCTGCACCCGAGATATAATGATTATCGTTACTATTAATCAGGATGTTACTCAAAATCGTTCGTATTTTATTGGCAAGCACATTTTCAAACAGGAACTTTATCGACCATTTTTGCAGTTTGTTTGTTTGTTTGGCGAGAAGGGCCTCACATGAGGCCACTTTCTTAGCCAAAATATCCGCATCAGTACCGAACGGGAAGTTGTCATGTAAGAGCCTCGGATTTTCTTCCAAAATCTCTGTGATAAATAGCCTGTGCGCAATCTTAGGATTCATGTAAAGAGTGTTGACATAAATGAGGTAGTGATGCAACGATAAGACTGCGTCTTCATCAGAAACTACTGCCTGTAGATTCGATTGGAAGTTGGTTAGAGCATTCGCAGCTGCTCCTCTAAAATTGAAGCCGAACTGTGATAATTTGTTTGTGGCATAAGTTTCCATTGCGGAGGGAGAAGCAGCCCTGGAACTCAGCGATCCATCTGGGCCTGCTTTGGGCACGTATTTTTTCAGTACCAGTGAAGAGTTCAATCTCGATTGTAAATTTTTGAGCTCCGTTTGCATATATCTCACCAAATACTCATTCTGATAGAATTTCGCAATCTGATCCAGGAATCGGGAGAAGATCTGGGTCTGACCTGTGTTGAGCGTCAGAATAAGATTCTTCCTTATAAGCAATGAAAGGTCATCCAGGATTGATGAGACTGGATACGAAAAGATGTCAGTATGCTCTACCCGTTTGAAAATTACTAGATCATTTATTGAGGGCAATTCCTCGAGGGACAAGCTCTGCTTGAAAGACTTCTCCAGACAATGAGTCACTAAAATCTCAAAATTCGCATAAAAAGCGTCCTTCTGTAGCTTGCTAAAGTATTGACTATCAGCTATTGGTGGTGGCGGCGTAACCATTTCCAAGTTTGTGACGTTCAGAAACTCGTACCATCTAACGGAGAAAAATCTCGAATACATTGACCAGTTTTGCAACATTTGCGAGAATTCACTGAGTACATCGGTTATGTCGCTGATATCACTCAAGCCGCCGTCACGTTCCGATACCTGATCATTCATTTTGTGGGTTCGAGCGCGAACAGTGTCAGGCTCCAGACCGTACTCATTAACGAATTCTTGGTGACTTAAATTCAAAGAACTTATAGCTCTTGTTATGCGGTCGACCTTTCTTGTTTCATTAAAAGTGTCCAATATCAGACCTGCTTGCAGATCAGCCTCCTTTTGAACTTTTTCCATGACATGGATCATGAAGTTATCACCATAACAAGCCGAGATAACCTTTGAGTGGTCGTTTATGATGGTAGATACAATCTTGAAAAGATGAAGCAAAGCCTGGGCAAAAACTCCTCTCTTCTTAGCTTCCATTGTCATAATTTTCCGACTTTCTTCGGCGATAATGCCACAGACATACTTGGAATACAGGTCAAGTCCCAAAGAGTTTTGACCTATTAGCGGAAACATTTTAAAGATCAAAGTCAATTGTGGGATATCTTGTGCTTTTGCAGCTTCTAGAAAGTCAGCTTTGAAGATGTCTGTTAGGTCGCTACACCATTTCTCTATCAGAACAGCCGGCTCCTCGGGTATATCACTGGTTGGGACCACCTTCTTGGCAAACTCGGACCCAACAATTTCTTTTGGTAGACTCCTAATCTCATGTATCGATTTTGCTGCCAGTTGATGGTCCCTAGCCTCAAGGGCACTATGAATGACTGAGATGTTGTTCTTTAGGATGCTAACGGACTGCACAAATTGAAAAGTTTTCTTAATCAGTAAATCTTCACGTTCGACTGTAACAATGTCATCATGGATCGCCGTGGCAGTAACATTGGAGTTTGATATCGCCGTTAAAGAAGTATGGTATTTTGAAAGAGTAGTAGTCAGATCAGTTCTCTGCAATTCCAGACTTCGTACCGCCCTATTGTGTTTAGTCTGTGATTCTTGAATGAACTGGTCGAGTGATCTCAATTGTTCTTCATGATCCCTTTCTATGATTTGTGATAGTTTCTTCACTTGTGAGGCAGTAGACAGTTTTTGCAGATACAGCGAGTACTTTGTTAATTTCTTGAACAATTGACCCTCAAGAACATCAGTGTCCCATGACGATGAGGAATTAGAGCTCATAATATAGCAAATCGTTGCCAATGGAAGCCTCCCAGGGCTGATGGATCGTTCACCTTTTGTTTTTCGTCACTGAAGGGACGAGGATCAAACTCGAAAAGGTAGATAGATAGATACAAATATTAATTTAACGTAGTCTAACTAATAATATTAAAAGATTACATTGAAAAAAATGTTTGAGCATCTCTTTGACTCACAAACAAGACGCTGAAGAATGGAAAAAACGATAAAAATCTCTTTTGTTGTTTAAATCTTCATAAAGGAACTATGAGGACTCAATTCAGTTGCAGATGCGACGTTTCTCAGGCCACCGTCGTGGTAGCAGTCTCACCGTGAGCCTCGTGGACATGCTTTTCATGGTTGTGACGTTCCTGCTCACTGGTGACCTCTTGAACGGCTTCTTCGTGCTGGGCCCATCTGCCCTCCTCCTCGGCGCCTTCCTGACCACCCTCGACTTCCTCCTCTTCTTCGACCTGGTCCTCGTAGTTTTCATACTCCTCTGGCTTGAAGCTCAAGGTTGGCTTGACCTGAGCGGAGTCTAGGGTCCATTCGTTTAGGGCGGTCTCCGCGTCGATGATGATCTGCTTGGAAGCCTCGTAGCCATCGTAGGCAGGTCTGGTTTCACCTGGCGTCACAGGAGAGTCGTCCAAAAGCTCGAGCAAGGCCTTACCATAGCCGGCAATTAATGCAATCTTCTCAGAATGTTCGATGATAGAGTCGAACTGGTAGTTGAAGGCTGCTCTCAGCTTCGATCTTGTGATGTTAGAGAGTTGTGCTTCCGCAACAAGCGACTCAGCTTCGGCACGAACCAATTCCTGCTCCAACACCTCGATCTTGGCCGATTGTGGATCCTTGTACTTCAAGTACGCGATCTTGTCGGTGATCTTGTCCTTCCGGTCTCTGGAAGGCTGAACGGACCCTTCGATATCCCTAATCGACTTCAAAGTCAAACGGTACTGATCGTAACGGTCGATAAATTGATCGTCCAGCTCGCTGATCTCGTAAATCAACACTCCCAATTTGTCCGTAATGTCAGAAACGTCATCATCGTTCTCCAACCCCCAGATAGATAATTGCTTGGCAGCATCACGCCTCTCGTTGGAAGCGATCTCCATAGACCGCAATACGTTCTTCTCAATCTTTACCAACTGCGAAAGCTTTCTCGAAAGCTCTGGACCCCAGGACCCAGCAGCATTCTTCCTGAACGAGTAAGCAATCCCCCCTTTCCCAAAGAATTTGCCTCTGGTAGAAGCTGGTGGTGGAGGAGGATTTTGTAGATCCGAAGCAGTTGGAGCTCTGGTATTTCTCAATGAATATGTTCTATGCATTTCAATACAGACCGTTTAGTATCACCTAGTTTTCAATCTCACGATCTGACAATAACCTTTACCCGCGTCTTGCCGTTGTCGTGCTATACTTATATGCCTTAGGGAACCCTATCGCTACAGGACTACCCCTTCCCCCTTTTCCCTCGCTCAGGGCCTTTATACCCGCGACGAAGAAATTCAGCCAAGCTTTTTTCCTCGCCCAGCTACCCTTTTAGGGGTCTTCCAAGAGCAAAAAAAAGGAATTGCTCGCGATGACCCAAATGGGACAGAAGCCGGATTGATTGCTCGAAATGGCGAGCTCGCGTTACCCGTCCGTCAATGAGGCCGATAACATTGAACGGCTTATCATATATAGTTGCTTGTGGTAAAGTAAGCTCGTGCCATCGGGTAGGGCAGGGATGGCCAGCATGAATACTCCTCCTACCTCACCGTCGCTGGCGTTTGGGACGCAGGCGTCAGACGGCGGCGTTCCATGCTCTTCGACACAGTGTCTGGCCAGAGATCTTAGGCGATGGGGTAATGAGTGTCCCAAATCTCCCTGCTCTGCGAGGGGAGACAGTGATGTGGATGAGCGTCTGCTCTGTTCGCTAGCAGGACGCGGACTGGATCTCATCGCGGACGCGAAAGCGCATCTGGGCACGCTGCCGGTCGGACGAGGCCCGTACTGTTACGTGTACGAGGTACTGAACACGGGGAAGGTGATCAAGTTCCCTCGCTCGAAGAGGCACAGCAAAATGGTGCTGTTAGAGGCCGCAGTGCAATATACTATTGCTTTGCAATGTCGTCACGTGACGCCAGTGCTTGCCGTCTCGTACGTTAGTAAGCAGCAATTCACGGGGCTGCGGGCCAGCGAGTGTGTGCCCGGCATTGTGATGCCGAGGATGAGGATGGATTTGCAGCGCTTCTATCAAGCACATGATCACGTGGAAGTGCGGCGGATCTGGTGGAAGGCCGCTGAACAGACGCTGAGCTGTTTGCAGTCCCTCAAGACGCAGGCTTTCATTCATGGGGATATAAAGACGGCCAACATACTGCTTGACTTCGAGCAAGAGCCTAATTTTTTCTTGGCGGATTTTAGCACTGCCAAGAAAGTGCCGCGCGGTAGTCGCGCGATCCGCGGCGCGTCGATCCAGGCAACCATGGAGTACTGCGCTCCGGAAACGTTGCGAGACTCGATAGAGTCATTTGACACAGACCTTTATTCTCTGGGGCTCTGTTTGCTGGCGCTGATCACTCGGCAGGAGCCGTTCCGCGAGCTGCAGCAGGCCAAGAACCATGGAACATACTCGGTTCAGCAGTCGCAATGGCTGGTGAACGCCGTGCTAAAGAATGACCCCATAAATTTGAACGTGTTGAGCAAATCGCTTCATTGCCAGTGGCCCGACGAGCTTTCGTTTCTGTCGTTGATCCTTGTAAAGAGACTTCCGGTGGAAGATTGTATAGTCGCTATATCTCGATTTCACCGTTAATGATTGCGTTTAGCCTTCTTTCCTTCTCCGCGTCAGACTTTCTTGTGTTAATCTCTTCATCCTTCTTGATCCACAGTCTGCTGATCTTGCTCGGTACCACAAATTCCGGATGCGCCATGTCGCACTCTTTCCGTCCTAGTGGGCAGAACCCGGTAATGTATCTGGGACATATCACTTTCTTTATGTGTCTTTTCTTACATTGCGCGCCCAGAGGACAGAATCCCATCGTGTAGTCTTCGCAAAGCGCAATCTTCGATTGAGGATCAATATGAAGGTACTGGCATTCCGGCGTTTGAGTGCAATAGCCGTTTTTGGAATAAAAGACACATTCGGGCATCTTCCTAAGGTTGTACTCGTGCAGGTACTCGCACTGATCGTTTTTCTTGCAGAGCCCACGCAGCCAATGTTTGCAGACAATTTTATTCTGAAAGATGGGCAGAACGTGTTTCCTAGGACATGATACTCCACGAGGACACGAACTGGGACCCTCTCTCGAGTTGTAAAACTCACAGATGGGCCGATCTGGATCAAGTGAAAAGGAATACTCCTGCCTTAGGAAAGGTTCAAACTTGAATGGGTAATTTGAAGTGTCGGGATGAGCCAGCGACATTAATAGTGATGAACGTTGTCTAGCTTTGTCGGTTGCATCGGAAGGCTGATTTAGTAATAGATATATCAATTGAACTTAGGTATAAATTTCGAAGTCACTATATACGAATATGATCCACAAGCTATTTCTAAGGCCAGGGCATTTGCCACCGGTACGCTAGTTTAACTTCTAGATGGCAAGGATTGTTAAACCCATTGAATCAATAGTGCCATGTCAAAGGATACTAGTAACCAAGTCAGTAATGATAGCGACGAAAATGGCGAGGAGACCCGCTTCGTGGATCCAGCGGTTCACCGAGTTCCAAACTATGAGGTCTCTGAAAAGGCATTTATCCTTACTCAACCTAAAGTGAATGCAGATAAGCAGAGTTTAATCGAATCAATCCTCGAGCTGGTAAAGAAAGAGGAAATGGCCCCATATTACAAATATTTATGCGATGAGTACCTCCCAAGTGGCACTTTGAAATTTGACGAAGCTTTATACCAAGAATTACTGAAGAAGAACGAAGAAAAGGTCGCCAGTCTCAAGAACAAGCTTACAGAGGTGGAGGAGAACGATGAAGGGGAATTGGAGAAGGCACAATGTTGGATCGAGCTCGGAGAATATTACACGCAAATCGGTGATCGCGCTAACGCCTTAGACACCCTGGAAAAGGCCTTGGGAAAAGCCATCTCTACTGGAGCGAAGATAGATGTCATGTTCACCATTACTAGAATTGGTTTCTTCTTCAATGATCAATTTTTCGTCAAGGAAAAACTGGAGCAAATAAACGTTATGATCGAAAAGGGCGGCGATTGGGAAAGAAGAAACAGGTTCAAAACCTATAAAGGTATCCACTGCTTAGCAGTTAGAAATTTCAAAGAGGCAGCTAAATTGCTAGTCGATTCTTTGGCTACGTTCACTTCGGTTGAATTGGCGTCGTATGAAAGCATCGCTACTTACGCTTCCGTTGCAGGTCTATTTACGTTGGAAAGAACGGAGCTTAAATCTAAGGTGATTGACTCTTCGGAGCTGCTCTCTCTGCTCAATACTACTTCCGCACTTCAATCCATCTCTTCCCTCACGATCTCCCTATACACTTCCGATTACTCCAGTTTCTTCCCTTTTCTGCTTGAAACTTACGAAAATGTTCTGCTTCCATGCAAGTACCTAAACGCCCACTCAGACTTCTTTGTCAGAGAGATGAGAAGAAAAGTGTATGCTCAGCTACTTGATTCCTACAAGACATTGTCTCTCAGGTCAATGGCAGGCGCCTTCGGAGTATCAGTCGAGTTCCTGGACAATGACCTAGGTAAGTTCATCCCAAATAAACAACTGAACTGCGTTATTGACAGAGTCAATGGGATCGTCGAAACAAACAGACCTGATAACAAGAATGCCCAGTACCATCTGCTCATCAAGCAAGGGGATGGACTGCTAACTAAGCTTCAAAAATATGGTGCGGCCGTAAAACTTACGGGCTCGGAACGGGTCGCTTAATTGGATCCAAGATATAAATACGACTAATAATATGCATTTCTGCCTACATCGCTGGCCCGCCGGCCCAATAATGTCTTGACACGTGAAGTCCACTGTCATTCAATAGAATTGTTTGCGGTTTGCTCAATTTCATGGGCACAGGTTAACAGGTTTGATTCCTAGGATAAACAATAAGGTACAAGGTATCCTTAAGGTTACCTTAACGTGACGTTGGTTGCCAGACTAGGGCTTGCGGTTATATCGGTTTGAAAAAAGTAAACATAGCAATGTGCAAGGTCTATTTGAAGCTATCACAAGACTTAGTTGTGCCATTAAGGGTACTAGCAAGCCTTGAGATGTCCAGCGGCAATCGTGATATAAAAGGGTATCAAGCTTTAGGTATTTCAGCATAATGACAAGAGATAGGAAACAAGCAACAAGCTATCTCTTGCACAATACAATTAGATATGGACAAAGATCTTCCACCTCAAGTATACTCGTTAGAAAATGGGTTCGCCTACAGCCATCATCCCTATGGCTCCCAAATTGCGAGGCCTGATGGCCCTCTGCTAATGCAAGATGTTCATCACATCGAGAATATGGCCCATTTCGACAGGGAAAGGATTCCCGAGAGAGTTGTTCATGCCAAGGGTGGCGGTTGCCGTTTCGAGTTTGAATTGACCGATTCTTTGAGCGATATCACCTATGCCGCACCCTACCAGGAGGTGGGTTACAAGTGCCCGGGCGTGGTCCGCTTCTCCACAGTGGGTCGTGAGCGAGGCTCTGCGGATACCCTCAGAGATCCACGAGGAGCCTCTTGGAAATTCTATACCAATTGGGGTAACCATGACTGGGTTTTCAACAATACACCAGTCTTCTTCATTAGGGATGGCCTCCAGTTCCCACATTTCATTCACACACAGAAAAGAGATCCTCAATCACATTTAAACCAGGACAGCGACACTTCAACATTTTGGGACTTTTTAACGCAAAATGTGGAATCTGTTCACCAGATAGTGTATATGTTTGGGCCTAGAGGTACACCAGCTCACTGGGGTGACATGTCCTCTTATTCTGGTCACACATTCAAGTTCATCAATAAAAAGAATGAATTGACTTACGTGAAAATTCACGTCCGTCCAGTCAATGGCTTCAAATGCTTGAGTACCGAGGAGGCTAAGAAGCTCGCCGGGTCCAACCCTGATTACAACCAAGCCAAATTGTTCCGTCAATTGGAAAATGGTGAGAAATCTAAGTACAATTGCTATGTGCAAACTATGACTCCAAAGCAGGCAGAAGAATTTAGGTACTCAATCAATGATATAACCAAGATTTGGCCTCACTCGCAGTTCCCACTGAGGAAATTTGGTGAAATCACCCTCACTGAGAACGTCATTAATTTCTTCGAGGAAATCGAGCAGATTGCCTTCAGTCCAAGCAACACCTGTATTCCCGGCATTGAGCCAACCAACGACACTATGCTGCAGGCTCGTTTGTTCTCTTACCCCGATACCCAGCGTCACAGATTAGGTGCTAACTATGCCCAATTACCAGTTAACAGACCAAGAAACGCAGGCTGTCCATATGCCACTCTCTTCTCCACCGGCAGCAAGACGAGGGAGCAAGCGCTTGGCAACTTCGATTGCCCCTACACTCTTTCGAATTTTCAGAGAGATGGTCCTCAGTGTCTGTACAACAAGGGAGGAGAACCAAACTATATATCCACACTCTCGAAGACATCCCTCAGCTTCAAGAATTTGACTGATGACAGTTTGTCCAAGAAGTTTGCCGGCGTTGTGCTGGATGAGGAAGCCAAGAGGAGTTTGATCCAGCAGGAAGCGGAAAGAGAGAGACACGAGAAGATTATCAACGGAAAGATAAATGAGTACTACTACAAGAGTGGTTTAAGTGAGTTAGATCTCGAGCAACCTCGCGTCTTGTATGAGAGGGTTTTTGACGAGGAAACCAAGAAGATATTTATCGACAACGTGGTCGACCATGTTTCGCTCTGTCTTGACCCTGCAATCAAGGCGAGGGTCACCCAGTATTTTGGCTTGCTGAACAGAGATCTTGGTGCCACACTCGCCAAACACTTGAACGTTGAATATCAGCCACTAGACCTTGCAGGTTACGCTAAGGCGGTCGGTATTTCGAGTGCAGCTTGATCGATCGGAAATCAAGATTACGTACAGGCTGGGGACTTGTCTAACCTGGATATAAGATCTAAATACGTACAATAACGCTACTGCTCAATTGTCTTGCATTCTCTAACTCCTTATATCTAAACATACGAACTTGGTCCAGTAGTTCAGCCTTACGTATAATTTGCTTGCTGTCTTAGTAAATGTTTGCTGTTGGCTCGATTCATTCGCAGAAAGCTTATTATCGACGTTTGGTGGTCGAGTCAACTGATCTGGCAGATCTCTTCGCAATAATAATGATACATGCTCGTTTATGGCTTGCGGTCATATCGGTTTGGAAGAATCAAGTATTGCTCTAAAGTTCACTGAAAGAACATTTGTCAAGACTATTACCAATTAATCCAAGGGGTCGAGCCATTATTCAAGAATTGCAGTGGTATAAAGGTAGGATCGCTGGTCAGCTTCAATGGAGATATCTGAGGAGTTCTTCAGATCTCTAACAGCTCATAACTTACAGAACAACTAAACAATGGGTAAAGATCTTCCACCTCAAGTATACTCGTTAGAAAATGGGTTCGCCTACAGCCATCATCCCTATGGCTCCCAAATTGCCAGGCCTGATGGCCCTCTGCTAATGCAAGATGTCCATCACATCGAGAATATGGCCCATTTCGACAGGGAAAGGATTCCCGAGAGAGTTGTTCATGCCAAGGGTGGCGGTTGCCGTTTCGAGTTTGAATTGACCGATTCTCTGAGCGATATCACCTATGCCGCACCCTACCAGGAGGTGGGTTACAAGTGCCCGGGTGTAGTCCGCTTCTCTACAGTGGGTCGTGAGCAAGGCTCGCCGGATACTGTAAGGGATCCACGAGGCGTTTCTTGGAAATTCTATACCAATTGGGGTAACCATGATTGGGTGTTTAATAACACTCCGGTCTTCTTCATCAGAGATGGTCTGCAGTTCCCGCATTTTATTCACACTCAAAAGAGAGATCCTCAATCACACCTGGGGCAGGACGACGACAGCTCAACTTTCTGGGACTACTTGACACAGAATGTGGAATCTATTCACCAGATAGTGTATATGTTTGGGCCTAGAGGTACACCAGCTCACTGGGGTGACATGTCCTCTTACTCAGGTCACACATTCAAGTTTATCAATAAGAAGAATGAACTGACGTATGTGCAGATTCACGTTCTTCCAGTCAATGGCTTCAAATGCTTGAGTACTGAGGAGGCTAAGAAGCTCGCCGGGTCCAACCCTGATTACAACCAAGCCAAATTGTTCCGTCAGTTGGAAAACGGTGAGAAATCTAAGTACAATTGCTATGTGCAAACTATGACTCCAAAGCAGGCGGAAAACTTTAGATACTCCGTTAACGACTTGACCAAGGTCTGGCCTCACTCACAGTTCCCACTGAGGAAGTTCGGCGAAATCACGCTTACTGAGAACGTTGACAATTTCTTCGAGGAGATCGAGCAGATTGCCTTCAGTCCAAGCAACACCTGTATTCCCGGTATCGAGCCTTCCAACGACAGTGTCTTACAAGCACGCTTGCTCTCTTACCCTGATACTCAGCGCCACAGATTAGGTGCTAACTACGCCCAATTACCAGTCAACAGACCAAGAAACGCGGGCTGTCCATATGCCTCTCTCTTCTCCACCGGCAGCAAGACGAGGAAGCAAGCAGCTGATTGTCCCCACACCCTTTCGAATTTCCAGCGCGACGGTCCTCAATGCCTGTACAACAAGGGGGGAGAGCCAAACTACATTTCAACCCTTTCTAAGGCATCTATGAACTTCAAGGCTTCAACCGACGACAGTTTGTCTAAGAAGTTTGCTGGTGTTGTGTTGGATGAGGAAGCCAAGAGGAGTTTGATCCAGCAGGAAGCGGAAAGAGAGAGACACGAGAAGATTATCAACGGCAAGATAAACGACTACCACTTCAAGAGTGGTGTCAGCGAGTTAGATCTCGAGCAACCTCGAGCCTTGTACGAAAAGGTGTTTGACGAGGAAACCAAGAAGATATTTATCGACAACGTGGTCGACCATGTTTCGCTGTGTCTTGACCCTGCAATCAAGGCCAGGGTCACCCAATATTTTGGCTTGCTGAACAGAGATCTTGGTGCCACACTCGCCAAACGCTTGAACGTTGAATATCAGCCACTAGACCTTGCAGGTTACGCTGAGGCGGTCGGTATTTCGAGTGCAGCTTGATTAACGCATTTTTTGGATACTTAGCTCTTTATCTTTTATATGACTGTCTGATCTAGAGGATCAGAATATCTATGACATATCTAAGCTTATACTGGTTTATCTTGCTTGGTAGCGCCGTACTATTTCTCGACGCCAAAAATCAGTCGGAATTAAGAAATATGACCAAAAAAAATGTCGAGAAACTGACCGATTTCTCTTTACTGGTCCAAACATAAGAAGCTCACTTCTCAGATTGTTATAATTATCCCCGGTATCTCAGTTATACTATCGCTGATTAAAGAGAACCAAGGAATATGAAACAAGAATATGCCATTCAGTGGCTAGAAGAATACGCAATTCAATTGCTAGAGGAATATCCGAAATTGCGAGAATTCATGCCAACTTTGGATCGTCCATTTTTCAATATTTCACTATGGGATCATTTCAACTGTGTGGCTACGAAAGTAACTGCAGGAAGATTCATCCCAAATGAATTCGAATTTGTCGAAGGCGAGTTGCCTTTGAGTACTCTACCAAGCGTTGTTGCCGCAATTGTCACATACTATGTCGTAATCTTTGGGGGCAGAGCGGTGCTCAAGGGAAGCAAGCCATTGAAATTAAACTTTTTTTTCCAATTGCATAACATCTTCCTCACCACTGCCTCATTGTTATTACTGGTACTCATGATCGAACAATTGATCCCAATGATTTCCCGCAATGGATTATACTATGCTATTTGCAATATCGGCGCTTGGACTCAACCAATGGTCACATTGTACTACTTGAACTACTTGATAAAGTTTGTTGAGTTCGTGGACACCCTCTTTCTGGTACTAAAGCACAAAAATCTGACCTTCCTGCACACGTACCATCACGGTGCCACCGCATTGTTATGCTACACGCAACTGGTAGGCACGACTGCAATCTCCTGGGTTGTGATTGGCCTAAACCTCGGGGTTCATGTTGTGATGTATTTCTATTACTTTCTAGCTGCTAGGGGCATCAGAGTGTGGTGGAAGGAGTGGGTTACGAGGTTTCAGATCATTCAGTTCATCTTGGATATTGGATTTATCTATTTTGCCGTATACCAGAAGGTCGCTCATCTTTTCTTCCCATCTTTCCCACACTGTGGTGACTGTGTTGGTTCTACTCCAGCCACCTTATCCGGTTTTGCCATCATCTCATCATACTTGATTCTGTTCATCTCTTTTTACATCGAGGTCTACAGGAACAAGGGTACGAAAAAGAGCAGAGTCATCAAGCGTGCTCGTGGTGGCGTCGCCGCTAAGGTCAACGAATACGTTAACGTCGACCTGAAAAACGTTTCCACTCCATCTCCCTCTCCTGTGAGAAGGAGAAAGATCTAGGCGCTTGTTAGCCCCACTAAGCTACGCTCCGAATAGGCCGCATGTTTAGCTCGTTTGTAGAGTAGCCTGTCAAAGAAAAGAATTGTACTATGTATTAATAACCAGTGAGCCTGTCGGTAAATTGGCCAAGCTAGGCTGTAGCAAGCTTGCTACTTAAATCTGCAGACCTCTTCCTTGATAACGATAATGCATTTCTTATGGCCTCAGGCGTTATCTTAGCACCGCCGCCTACAAGCGATACACTACTCAAATTTCCGCTGGAATCCCCGATGATTGATATCGTTGATCGAATACATGCTTCTTCAGCCTCTGTATCGATGTCTGCCAGTAATAGAGATGTTGGTAACTCCATGTCTTCGTCCTCATCGTCATTTAATTGCACCTCAGGATCCAGATCAACGATGCCGAAATTCGAAGCGTATCCGATCTTCGATTCCACGAGGTTTAATGGCACCCACGCCTCAGGATCGCATTTCACGTCATAAGTCTCCCTTATCGTAGCACTTCTTCCACGAGTCCTGACAGTCATCTTAAAGTCCGTTGCACGTTCATCAATAAAAGCTCTTGGAAGCTTGGTATCTTTCAGCGCATATATGAGAGAGTTCCAGCACAAATCAAACACTGGTCCTTTTCGACTGAATACTCGCTGTTTTGCATATAACACATAACTCCACTTCTTTTGCTGCTGCAAATGGGATACAGTCACATCTTCAGCTTGCTCATCTGGATATACAATCTTCACGTCACCGTCTTTGCCTGTTATACGAACACCGCACTTAACATCAAGTGCTCTCTTTGGAATAATCCCTGCATGTAGGATACAATCGTGCAGTCTTTGTGACAATGTCATTTCCTCATCGGTTGGCGCTCCAACCCTTCCTCTTTCGACCTCGACCAAGGGGAAAACGGTAGCGTATTTCCCAACCTCGTCTCTCCGTTTCGTCAACTCCATAAGCTCCTCCTCGCCTATGTTCTCACTTCTCAATGGTACAGTTTCTTCTATGATTGCCCCGGTGATAGATGTTATGACAAATGTTGAACCACATTTTAGAACATTTGAGCCCAAAATGCTATTGCTCGTTGCATTAGAACCTCCTGATCTTGAATTATAACGAGATAAGCTTCCTTGATCGACATGAACTTCCCGAAACTCTTCAAATTTCCTCAAGCATGGTCTTATGCCCAGTGATAAATGTCTCTGAAGCGACAATTCAGGCTCAATTCGAGCCAGAACTTGGGGCGGAAAAGTGATTGGGTGGATTTCTAAACTTTCTGCTTCATTCTCCGCCATCCTATCTCCTATAGAGATCCAATTGACCTGTTACTGGTGTATGACGACTGATAATGTTAACAAGCTCATCGTTCAATTTTTCAGCTAACCAAAGTAGGCAATTTAGCCAATTTCCTATTTGGGCGACTGACTACCCAAAAAAGTCGAAGTGACTAAAGAGGAAATTTCAGCCAAATCTAGCATTATAGGCTATAAAGCATCTTAGATATTATAGTTAAGAAAGCTCCGAAGACTCTTGTAGGTTATATGGGTCAGCATTGATTAGATATGAGCATCACGGTCGTTGGTTCGCTGAATTATGACCTAGTTACGTACACAGATCGTTTACCTGAAGCAGGTGAGACGTTCAGGGCGAATAGTTTCGAGACACATGCAGGCGGGAAGGGATTGAATCAGGCAATAGCTATTGCCAGACTACGACATCCCGGATCAAAGAGTCTCTTGAGAATGGTGGGAAATGTAGGCGAGGACATGTTTGGCCAAGAGTTGCTGGATTTACTTACCGAAAACGGCGTGGACTGCAAAGAAGTTAAGAAGGTGGGAGGAATGAGCACTGGCGTAGCAACAATCTTGGTAGAAGAGAAAAACGGGGGTCAGAACAGAATCCTACTGAGCGAAGGGGCTAACGGGAAAACTGTCTATGGTCCCGACGAGCTTTCGCGTATCTTTAACGGCAAGAGCTCTGGCGGTGAAAAGCATTACGTGGTGTTCCAACATGAAATACCGGATCCCAGTTCCATAATGTCCTGGTTGAAGCTAAATCGGCCCGAGTTTCAAATAGTATTCAATCCGTCGCCTTTCAAACATCTTGAGCTGGAAGCTTGGAAGAATGTCGATGTTTTAATCGTGAATGAAATAGAAGCCCTGCAAATCGTGGAGGCGGTTTACCCCGAAGAAGAATGTGAATCATATAGGAGCATGATTGGAAATGACTTTCTTGGTGGCTACCAGAAACTTTGTCTTGAATTTCAGCGCAGAGTTGTCAGCCAGACGAATTCTGCGACAGTGGTAATTACCCTCGGATCACAAGGGTCTCTGTTTTGCTCTAAGGACCATCCTCAAGTTGGATACACCCCTTCCCTCACGGGAATCAATGTTGTGGATACTACAGGCGCTGGTGATACCTTTCTAGGCTCTTTGGTTAGTCAACTGCATAGTGGAGCGCGGCTCGAGGATGCGATCAGGTTTTCTACAAAATCCAGCTCACTCACGATTCAGAAGAAAGGAGCAGCTGAGACTATACCAACATTTTCCGAGGTCATGTCGCTGGAATAAAATAAAGCGTAGGGTTTGCCTTAGTGACACAGCTTCAGAATTTCTCATGTAATGACAAAAGCACGGTTATCGGCTGAGACAGCTCTTTTTCTCATCCTCAACTGCGGCCGATATTTCTAGGCACTTTGCTGAGGTGTACTAAATGCTAAGGTGATATAAGAACGGCTTATTGTCATGATTAGCAAGCGTGTCAGGCGTGTAGCTTAGACTTAAGTTTCGGAATTAAAGGGGTATGTAAATCATATGTAAATCATACAAAGGCCCATCATTATTCTTTTGCCGGTGATTGAGCTATGACTCCATCATTAATTTTAGATCCCGTGAGCACAGCGCTAATGCTTTCAGCACCATCCGACGAAACTGATGATGCTGGCGAGTTGCTTGTTGAGGGTGCTGTATGTGTTTTGCGCAGTTTGCGTCTCCCAAGATTATTCTCTAGACCTTCGGCGAGCTCTCTATTCGCCGAACCAACTTCTAAGCTCGCTATACTGCGCTGACTGGGCCTTGACACAAAACCTCTAGCTGAGTTATTAATACTCGGCTGTGCATTGCAGCAGGCATCACTGAGATGATCATCATTTGAATCATCAGACGCGTTGCTTTCATCGTCTGTTTCCTCTTCCTCATCAGTTTTGTTGGTAACGTATAGTGCATACTGCTGCTCTTGCATCTTCTGCATTTTAAGATCATGCTCCCTCCGAGATTCATTTAGTACTGCTTGCAATTTTTCACCTCCAACCTTCCCATTGCCTGTACGGCGCAAATAGAACAAAAGATAGGCCGAACCGGCAATACTATGCTGGGGGTCAGTTTCAGTGACTCTAGAATCATCAAAGTAATACCACTTGTCGTTTTGTTTAACGTACGCCGTATAGTGACCACCGCCAATGCCACCGTAATGATTGTCAACTGCTATCAAGTCATATATGGAACCTTTGGAGTCACTTTCAACAATATATTCGCCCATGTCAAGTCCTTCAATTGGGAAGTGAACAACGTCATCAATCTTGTCGCTGAACGACCTCTGATTTTCAAACCTTTTCAAATGTATGAGTAGTATATCTGGAGTATTCCACAGCTGAATTTGTTTGCTTGCTTGTCTATGTTCCTTGCATGTTGGACAATACCATGAATCATCCATTGAAAGCACCTCTTTCTTCGAGAAAAGCTTTAAGCAATCATACAAAGTAATATTTTCTTTCTTCGTCTTACCTTCTTGTGTTGATCCACGGGTAATTTCCTTGTTCACCAATTCTGCCGGATGTTCCCAATCAATATCTTTGTCTTGGGCAAAGGCTTCTTCAATACCTGAAGTAGTCCACTCACACAAGATGATATCTCGAGGCTGAATAATGGCATTTATTTCCGCATCGGGCTTACGGTTCATTTCATCCTCTTCGCCTTCACGGGATTTACCCATATCTTCTGCAGCGCCTACGCTGTCAATTTCTATATCGGAACCAATTTGGTCTTCGCAAGCAGCCTCACTTGAATAATGATTGTTGGTCTGCTCAAGGTGGTTTTCACTTTCACCACAGCTCGTGAAACGTTTCTCGAAATTGGAGTAATCGTAGATGTCTCTGACAATAGGATCTAGGAGCTCATTGATATTGCTTGCCTCCTTTAGGTTCAAACGAGAGGTAGGAATATAAAACTGCGAATCGCTTTCAGTTGATGGTACTCTCGCGAATGGTTTCAACTTGCTGCTTTGAAGCACCTTAATCGAGAAATAGCCATCGAGATTCGCAGTGTCAGTGGCAGAATATCTAAATATCTCTTCATGAGCGCACAACTCATCCCTATTGTATTTTTGTTGAAGCAGAGGACGAGACTCGATTGATGGCACTTCGTTCATGGTTGATAGAGGAAATTCTACAAAGCCTCCACTTAGGTTTGTATAGTACTTCTCCAACTTGAGTCTAATGAGTCCCGGGTTTTTAGCCTCGTCGGATGAAAGAACAATGAAAAATGGTACTCCAAACAAACTGGCGGTTTCAAAGCCTTCTTCTATCCTTGTGTTTAGAACCGGAACTATAATATCTGTAGGGGAGGCTACCAACTCGTAAAATATAACGTCCTCAGGATCCGATATCAGTTCTTGTACTGGAAGAAAATGTGACATTGTTTCTGGAGATTCGTAGTTGCTGCAGAACTGGTGATTGAATATTTCACAACCATAAAGGTTGCTTGGCTCAATCTTTGCGTATTCTCCAACATATGTTTTAAGCTGTTGGTAAGAAGCGGTTTTGCTTATCTCGATTTTGATAATACATGGCGGAGAGTTCTGTGGAAATACCTTGATATTCAAGCAGCATGTTGCATTGACTGGCAATGGTAAAGTGAGATCGTTATAGGGGTCGAATGTAATAGAGACTGTTTCGCATTGCGGGCATTCAAGTGTGGATTTATAAAGCCCAACGAAAAGATCGGTCACTATAGAATCATTCCGTAGGAGGTGCATCTTCCATGTATCGTCAGCGAGTTTTTTGACAGTTTTTGGATCATCGGCATCCATTTCCGGCGTTAGCGACGGCTTCTCGAGGTATGGTTTATCACGGATTCTGTTCAAATCTTCGTGAAGTCCGTCCAGTATAAAGGCCAAGAATTCTTGTGAATCCTGCTGCATATAGCCGAAGAACATACTGTTAAAATGCCCTATTGTGGATTTAAAAGAGGTGGGAGAGAATGCAGTGTTACGCGGCACAATGGAATCCATAAAAAGCGCCTGTACAAGCATGGAAAATGCTTTAGCAATGTGCCCTTGGTAGCCAAGTGGGTTTTCAATATTTATTTCACTCTCGTAGCCATTGTAAAGAAAATAATCCCGTAATTCAGGGATGTGCATAAGGCATTGCAATGCCGAGTTCATGTAGCAGCTATTACCCAAATTGCTTAACCCAATAGTTCCTTCCGAAGGCTTAAGCTTGTTATAAATAAAATAGTTCGACAACCAGTGGTAGTTTTGTCCCCTCTGTTTAACTTCTACCACGAAATCGCCTGATGTGATCTCCAATTTCTTCAATGTGTACTTTTCGAGCTGAGAGGTCACCAGGGTCTTCACTGGCAGCTCCATGAACTGGAGCGGATTCAACTTATAGGTTAACGAAAGAACGCTATCTCGATTGTCCGTGCTTGAATCTTTAACGTACCACACTTTGGTTTTATTATCTACACCTAGATGAGACTCCTTGCGATAAAACGCTTGATATATCTCTTCCAACACGTCTCCTACTGTCGACAGCCGGGAAGTCGTGATGTATATCGGATGTTCGTTAGCGTACCGCCGTTCCTCACTGCTTAACACCAAATAATGAATTTTCAAAATGCATTTATTGTATTCGGTGACCAGGCCGCCGGCTTCTGAATCATGAACTAAGACGGTCGTCACTGGCTGCGACCGTGCTGTCAAGCCGTACCATTCAACCAATTTTTCAAAAGCAGACCTTGGGATTGACAGATACGGACGCCGCTCATAGTCCTCAAGGATAAAGTTCTTATAATCTCGACAAATGGATGATGTATCCATAGGTCCCAGCTCGGTCGAATCGCTGATCTCTTCATCCAGGAATTTATCGTACCATAATTGCGGTATAATACACATTTCGTCGCCTTCTCGCGCTAGCTCAGAGTGATCTTTTAAAATCTTAGATATGATCTCACGTTGGCTTTCCAGAGTCAGTATATCAGGAGATTCATCTCTTCTTCCAGCTTCTTCTGCTCTTTCTACAGCTTTTCCACCATCTTTACTGGAGGCATCAAGCATTGCATCCTCAGATGCTTCGATTGTTTGACACGTTTTATCATCGCTGATCATTGATAAGTTCCAAGCCACTCAAAGATCACAAATCCGCCTTTCAGCGGTTCACAGACTACAATTTAGTATTTCATATTACAATGCCCTTTAGTAACATAGCTAGTAACAGACGCGCTTTTGAAAATTTTCTGCTAAATGAACGTCTAATCTCTACATAATCAGAAGCCAAGCCAATCCCAGCCGCCGATCTGCTGGATCAGACTGCCGTAGTCAATTTAGAAGCATTGGCAACAGTGGAAATATATTCAGCTGTATATATCGAGTGCTGCACATAACGTAGAAAATACAAAGTGTCGCCAATTCATCTTCAAATTCAGACACCTTTGATGACAGAAATTGAAATACCATACCCTATGGTAATAACGCATAGGAATGCCAAGAGTGAAGCCGGAACACCTCTCGTTATGAAGGAGCTGACGTTCAGATATCTCTGGCCCTTTTTATCTGTCATCGATATTGCGGTTACATTGGGGAAACCTGAGGATGGCAAGCCCATGCCGCAAGACGCCAGTAGCGCACAGCCGAAGATCAGGACTGGGGCGCTATTCTTGGCTGTCATTCTATCGCCGACTTCTTGAACCAGTGGGATGATGATGATGGCGGAGACGGTGTGGGAAACAAATGTACCAACGACCAACATTAAGATACCAAAGATACAAAGAATAGCGAACAAGCCATCGTTTGCAATTTTCCTCTGCAGAGAACGGGCTATTGTGCCCAAAAGACCAGAGCTTGACACACCCTTCCCCAGGGCAATACCACCCATAGCAAGAACCACAATTGACCATGGAAATGAGTTCAGATCATGCGTTGAGAGTAAACCAGTACCAAAAAATAGGACTATAGGTATGGCTGCAATTTGACCGGACGAACCAAAGGCATTCTCAATTTTCGACTCGACACACCATAACAAAATCGTGCCAATGCTTACAACGATGACAAAGTATTGCTTCAAAGTAAAGCGGGTTTTAATAGGTGTGAATTTTTGCAACCGTGTCTTGTGAAATTTGAAGGTGAAGCACATTACACCCCATGCGCACAGCAATGAAAGTATACCAGTCGGTAGAGCCACGGCAAAGAACTGACCCCAACCGATGCCATAAGGCTTCAGGAAGTTCATGGATATGACATTCTGTGGAGAGGCAATTGGTGATGCCATACCACCAACATCAGCCGCCAAAGCGACGCCCATAACCAGCGCTTTTGCAAACGGTGAAGATGCTTCCAGAGGATCTAACAAAGGCGACAGCAGTGAATAAGTTAGTACCGGTGCGGCGACATTTGAAATCCACATCGATAAGAAGAAAACCACACCCATTGCCATCAAAAGCACATTCCTAGGCTTCGTTCCTGCTGCAGCCAGTAGCCAAGATGCAAGCACTCTGGCAATGTCATACTGGGCGAGAGCTTCGCCCAAAGTGAAACCTGCGAGTAAGATCATGATCGTAGAGGACCACATTTGCGATAGAATCTCTGAGGAAGCTGCTGCAGCACCAAGGACATGACCTTCTGAATCCTTCAAGACTCGGAATAAGACCACAAGTAGTGGAACCAAAATAGCTGTCGCGTATAACGGAATCGCTTCACTGGCCCACAGGAATGCTACGCATTCCACGAGAGCCATACAGCGGTGTTGTGCTTCGTCGTTGAAAGTTTTCACTCCTAAAAGGACACCGGTAACCGTAATTATGAAGGCAATTTTGAACGCCTTCCAAGTAAAGAATAACTTTGGAACCATCAGCTTAGTCACTTGGAAAACCTTGAAATTCAGCGGCCTTGGCAAATAGTACTGGTAATACTCCAATTCCAGCTTACTGCGGCTAAAATCAGAGCCTGTCCCTTCACCTTGAAGATCTTTTTCTTGCGAAAGCAATCCCAACATGTCTTTCCATGTGTTACTTCTCTCCCAAACAATGTGGTCGTGAAGAAAGGACTTCAACTCATGTTTGCACATCTCGATGTTGGAAGGTTGATCTTTGAGAATTGCGTAAAACTCAATAGCTTTCGATATTTTTCCATTCAGCACTCTAAGTGTAGCATGCTGGAAAATATACGTATCCTTGTAGAACTCCTCCGATTGGATCAGATCTCGTCTGGTATTTTGATGCATTACTTTATCAAATTTTTTGGTGATCTTGCTGAAGCCTATACGGTTCAACTCAATAAAGGACTTCAATTGGCAAAGATCAATGTACAGATTGACCGTCGACTGCTTTAGGAGAGACGTTTTCTGCGATTTGACATTGAACTGAGAGTAGTTCAACAGAGCAGTGTTGTCTTGAACATCGTAATCGTCCTCTTCGTCGAACTCTTCTTCCGAATAAAAATCATTCTGTGCTCTATAAGATGGCTCCTGAGACCTCTCGTCCTCCTGACCAAAACTGGAACCGTTGTTAAGAGAGCGGGCTGAATCATCGCTCAACCCACAAACACCGATTTTTTCAAGATCTTTCACCAGGTTATCGAACTTTTCGTAAAATTTCGCTTCCATTCTCTTGTAGAAATCATCTACTTTCAACTTTTCCTCCTCCAGGCTTCTCACAAACGTATCCTGAGGGCTAAGCAGCGTCTTCCCCTCGCTGGAGAGAGACGATCGTCTAGACTCAAAGAACTTTTCCTTGACCTTCCTGAACGGTGCATTCTTCAAATGATTACTCGGTCCGAGCTTCGGAGAGGGGAGCTCTTCCAATTCGAAAGTTTCTTCCTGAATATTATCATCGTTCTTGGCATCATTGCCAGCTCTCTCTGCAGCACTTCCCTTGTTAAACAGTTTACTCTTGAACAACCTTCTCGCCATCTGTCTCGGCGAAGAAGATCCCTTAAGCTCGCCATTCTCTGCAACCTCGACAACTTCACCATTCAGTTTCAGCTCATCTGTCTGTAGAGTATAGATCAAGTTTTTCAGATCGCTGTAGTCCATATAATGGCTTTGCCATTCAGGCACAGCATTATACTTTAAGAAATGCGAAAATCGCATCTTCAACAACTATTCGAGAAGTCTTGAGCTTGAAAAGCAGTAATGACCGATTAGAATGAATGCTGGCCAAAAGATCTTCAAGTAAGAGTGTCTTGCAACTTTTACACATTTTTTTACCTGGCTTTAGCGATGATCTTTTTTATTATGGGCCTTTCGAGGCTCTAGAAATCAACGTACAACAGTATGTGATAAAAACGTCAACTAACATCAAGCATCTTAGCATTAGCGACCAGATCTCGTTGCGAGTTCGCTGGTCTGATCGAGGATGCTAGGCGGATGAGGCTGGCTTTTATAGAGCACAGGATTTGCGCTCCTTCCTGGCGCTGTCTGCATGACCGGCAGCTTATGGTTGTTTGCACGTGTATCTTCATCTGACGAATTTTAAAGAGAAAGCCCATGTGGACGATTGGAATCTAGTTCTGCGGGCCTAGCGCTCTTGCTACGGGTCCGTTCCGCGAGTATAGCGGATTATACGCATCATGCTCGCAATTGGATGGTGTGGCCACAGCTGCTTAGCTACGGGTGCTATTGTTTATTTTGCTCTTCGAAATCTGTGATGGTTCGTCTAGCAGTAAATGCTATGGGATCCTGGGTAGCTCTCTAATAGCTTTCAACTGGGTCCCTTTTATATGTTTCATTTGGACCTCTCGTTGACTCGCTACCAGTAGCTTAACACCAATATGCTGGTCACATATGTTGGTAATCCATAGTGTTTAAGCCAGCCCTTTGCCTTCTGTTAGTGACTTGAGGTGCGATCTGAATCTTTGATGCGGTAGCTTCTCTATTTCGTCTTCTTCAAATGCTACCGTAATCTGCGGGTCGACGTATTGCAACTTACAATGGTAGATCCGGGTCCTATCCAGCAATGGAAATAATATCTTGCAATTTGTTCATCCTGGTGTACTTGTCCCAGGGAGGGCGCTGGTAGTACAGTCCTTCTCTGGTTATAAACTTTTTTAGCCACTTAATGTTGAATACTCTATGCTTCTTCGTTATAATTGGTAAATCCAGTTCGAACGCGTTGTCGTTTATCTTCTTAACAAGGCAAAATGGCCCGACGAAGAATGGCTGTACTTTCCACTATCTGCCGGTGCTGTGATACGCGTCCCTGTGTAACAATACATAGTCTCCGACTTCGTACTGAACTTCCTTCCTCCCCCGATTGTGAGAGGCTTCCTGTCTGTGAGCTGCGGACAGAGCATCCTTGGCGATTACGGTTATCGTCTCAGGTGTCGTGCAAACTCGACAGCGGTGAAGGAACGTGCCGATAACTGGTTTGCGGTGGTGGTAATGGGTTCATTAGGTATGTAGCCACAGTCAAGTTCAAACGGTGTGCGTTGGGATGACGTTGACGGGGCCGACTTGTACACGAATTCGATCTGGGGTAACCAAATGTCCCACTGTGAGTGGTCAACGTTGGTGTACGTTCTGAACAACCTGTTCAAGACTTAGATGGTTCTCTCGCTTTGGCCATCAGTTTGGGGATGGTTCGAAGATGACATCGTGAGCTTTATGCCCAGTCGGGAGGTCATCTCTTGAAACAGCTTGCTGTGAACCGCATGTCCCGGTCGGACGTGATAGTCCGGGGAAAACCATGGTAAGCGAAGACAAACCAGTAGAGCAGGTCTATAACCCCTCGAGCGTCCAGTGTTTTCCGACATGGTATGAAGGGGGCTCTCTTCGAAAACCTACCTACAACAACTAGGGTCATGTCGTGTCCCTGGGATGTGCGTGGGAGGTCCGTCGCGAAGTCCATGGATATGTCCAGCCATCGCCCTTCGCGAATGGGCAATGGTAATAACAATCCTTGGTTCTGCTGTCGAGAGTTTTTGGACATTGCAGACAACTCTTGACGTATCTACGGACTGACGACAGCATCTTTGGCCAATAGAACATTTCAGCTACTTTGCCATAGGTGATTGATTCACCATAGTGTCCGCCAAAAAGCTCATGGTCTTGATAAACTTCTAGGACTTCGGGGATTCTGGAATTTGGTACACAATAACGCTTATCATAACGCAAGGTACCCTCGTGAATGTTAATGTATTTCGTGGTTTGTGGTGATCGACGCAGTTTTGTTACCCATTGTTGCCAATCTTTGGTTTGCAGGTTGGTTGCCTTGTTTTCTGGCTCCAATATGTGCATTACCGCGGCCCAATACGCTTCTTTTTTGTGCGTCTGGGATCCATTGCGATGGTTCCAATTTTGGTAAACGGTCTACTGCGTTAACCGCCACATTTCTTGACAGGGTGTCCGCCCTACGTTATCAGGTCCCTTAAGGTACTCTAGTTCTATGTCATATTTCGCCAACTCGTCTAACCATCTTGCGAGTCGCATTGACGGTTCGCTTCTGTTCTTCAATGTGAGAAGTGAGATATCATCTGTCCTTAAGGTAAACCGCTTGCCGTGTAGCAAGTATTTGAAGGGGCGTAAGCTTTCGATAATGCCCAACAGCTCCAGCTCTCCTGCTGGGTAGTTGTTCTGGGCACCTTGGAGCGATTTCGAGAAATATCCAACTACTCCTGTTACCTTTTTATTCTCCGTTTCTTCTAGCACCGCTCCGAGACCTAGTTTACTAGCATCTGTCGTTAAGCGGTATTCTTTGTCGGGATGAAAGGGCACGAGTAGGGGTGCGGAACTTAAGTTCTTCGAAAGCCTTGGTCTGAGCTTGGGTTCATGGTGTTTTCTGGGATGTGAAGTCTATTAGTGGTCGCGCTACCATTGAGCACCGTGGGATAAAACGCGGATAGTAATATATCATGCCTAGGAATCACTGTGCGTCCCGTACCCTTTTGCATTCAGGAATAGCGTTTATTGCTTCGTACTTATCCTTTATTGGTCGGATACATCGTTCGAAAATGTGATATCCTAGAAACTCGACCTCAGGTTGTAGGAATTTACACTTCTTATCCTGTACTGGTGTATTAGATCGAGCTGTAATGGCTTGAAAGTCTTACTGATCTCTGCACGTATTAGAGCTTACCATGAGTAGTGTAATCAAAGTAATACCGCTCTAATTGATTGGTAATAGTTACTAGTGCTGCCTAGGTTTGTTCAAAGTCGGCTATGCTCTAGAGTGCCACCAGTTATACTCAAAGTGAGTTAAGGTATACTTGTCACATTATTTGATACGTTTAGTCTCCCGTACGTCATTCCCTAACGCCGTGATTTCAGTACTATTTGTATATCTTGCTCATATGTTTTGGTCATATTGTTAATTATTACCCTGTTGCGTATTATCATTTTAATTATTATTATACCTATTCGTTTCGGTTTTCCCTTCTTCTTTCTTCTTTTCTTTCTTAAACTATCGTCTGATTTAGTTTGAATCTATCGATTTTATCGTTGTCATGATTACTCTGTTAGATGATTACTAACACCCAGGATTCCAAGCCTCCCTCGTCTGAGGCTGCTGCCAAGAGTATGAATTCCTGACTACGCACTTTGCACCTTGACCGCCAGCCATAGCATATGTCTGTTTACCCCCTTCTCACAATTGTGGTGTGGCCACACATTTATACCAGCCGGCCTATAATTACACTCATTCCAGGCTTGAGCTGACTTCATATAGGAAGTAGAAGCAAAATTAAGACAGTCTTCCCGTGCAGTAAGTTGAGCGAACCCTTGTTCGCTGTCATCGCATTGGGAATTCCAATAACCTAGCACTCGCAGCGGGTTATACCATCCCTCCCATCTTTTGGATAGCTGAGCTATAGTAGCCTGATGGCTCCCCAGCAGTTATTGGGGTGGTTGTGAGCTGCAGTGCCGTAGTGCTACCCAACGCAGATCTGTTCACTTGAGTTTTTAGCATGACTTGGTGAGAATCAGCCTCTTCCGGGGTGTAATACTGTAGACCGTTATCTTCCATAACGCACTTAAAACTTCCCAATCAGTGTGAATCTCAGTCATGTATAAGTCGGCAGAAGCTGCAGCTATTATATCATGGGATCTGGTTGACTCTGCGCAAGTACACCGCGCACTACTTGCGCTGGCAGCGGCGGCCCTGGTTGCCATCGCGACCGAGCTACTGCTGTCCCCACGCACGTGGCGGGGCAGCATCACCCGGACGCGCCGCCGAGAACGGCAGCCGCGCGTAGATCGCCTGATCTTCTCGAACGACGCGAAAGCAAACTTGTTTAGTCATAATAAAAGTCTCTTACAAAGTGTTGGTGGCTCTGAAGTCTGCCAAGGCAACGGCAATTCTCTTGGACATGGTCTTTTCGCCCTCTCTGACCTAGACTCCTGAGTCAAAGTACTTCTTGTTTGGACTGTCTTCTCCCGAGGATTTCCTCCCATGAAACACTCAGGTCGATACCGAACAGGGCTCTTGGAAACGATCCTGAGGACAATGACGATTTAGCTACTGCCGCGTTAGCTCACCGAGATCTGCTGCAGGGGGGACGTAGCCTACAGGAATTATTCTTTTTTTCCTTTCCGAGTCATGTAATATAATACGTTACGGTATTATTCGTGGGTTGCTATGGTTTATATATGGTTGGTCCTGTAATTAGAGCTTGTGATAGTTCGTTCAATATTTATTACTAACAAACTATACTTGTATCCTATCGAATCCCCTTGTCCTTTTCTGGACCTGGGTGGCTCTCTAATAGCTCTCAACTGAGTCCCCTTATCTGTTTCATTTTGGACCTCTGTTGGTAATCAGAATAGTGTTTTAGCCTGGCATTCACCTTATTCAGGCATTAGAGCTCCATCCTATCGAGCCGGTATGCTCAGCTCGTACTAGTACAAATCACCAATAGCTTCTATGGCCAAGTTGGTAAGGCGCCACACTAGTAATGTGGAGATCATCAGTTCGACTCTGGTTGGAAGCATTTTTTTTCCTCGAGCTCAAAAATTCCGGTGGAATTTACCGCCGCTTGAACGATTATCGATGAGCTCAGTTCACTGGAAAATCTACAATGGTATATGAATGAACTTCGTAATCGAATTTCGTCTTATCATGAGCCATTGTCTTGCTACAGGTTGTCCAGTTCGAGGGCCAAGCTACCAATTTCATTTGCGTGCGGCATCACCATACAGCAGATCGCTTTCTTGGTCAATCAAAGATGCTCTCAGCAGTCTCGAGGGTAAACCTTAAGAGAAGTCTGGCGACTCATGCCCAGTTCCCAGCGACGCCGAAAGATTTTGCAACTCGCATGCCACCGTATGCCAAATTATTGTCTAAGCTAGGTAAGGTTAAAGAGCTGACGAACAATGCGCCATTGACATTTGCTGAAAAGATTCTGTATTCCCATCTTTGCGATCCGGAAGAGTCGATCACGTCTTCCAAGCTGGAAGATATTCGCGGGCTACAATACTTGAAGCTCCACCCGGACCGTGTCGCCATGCAAGATGCGTCTGCTCAGATGGCTCTACTGCAGTTTATGACAACGGGCCTTTCAGAAACTGCCGTTCCCGCATCCATTCACTGTGATCATCTTATCGTCGGTAAGAAAGGTGAGACGGAAGATCTGAAATCTTCGATCGCAACGAACAAAGAGGTGTTCGATTTCCTGCAAAGTTGTGGTAAGAAATATGGTATCCAATTCTGGGGTCCAGGTTCCGGTATTATCCATCAGATTGTCTTGGAAAACTTTTCCGCCCCAGGTTTGATGATGCTAGGGACTGACTCCCATACTCCTAACGCTGGTGGTCTAGGTGCGATCGCCATCGGTGTCGGTGGTGCAGATGCTGTTGACGCACTGACCGGCACGCCATGGGAGTTGAAAGCGCCTAGAATACTTGGCGTTAAGTTGACTGGCCGACTCAATGGTTGGGGCTCTCCAAAGGACGTCATCACTAAGCTTGCGGGTCTTTTGACCGTCAGAGGCGGTACTGGCTATATTGTCGAATACTTTGGTGCAGGTGTCGAGACTTTGTCATGTACTGGCATGGCCACCATTTGTAATATGGGTGCTGAAATTGGCGCTACAACCTCCACTTTCCCCTACCAAGAAGCACATAAATTGTATCTACAAGCCACAGGTAGAGGCGCAATCGCGGAACATGCCGATGTTGCTCTTCGTGAATATGGTTTCCTGAGGGCAGACGAAGGCGCCCAGTATGATAAGGTGATTGAAATAAATTTATCAGAGCTTGAACCACATGTTAATGGTCCATTTACGCCTGATCTATCTACCCCAATCTCCAAGTATGGCGAAAAGAGCTTGAAAGAAAACTGGCCTCAGAAGATCTCAGCAGGTTTGATTGGTTCCTGTACCAACTCTTCATACCAAGATATGACCCGTGCGGCCGAATTGGTTTCCCAAGCAGCAAAAGCAGGCTTGAAACCAAAGATTCCATTTTTCGTTACTCCTGGGTCAGAGCAAATTCGTGCCACACTTGAAAGAGATGGATTGATTGAAACTTTTACCAAAAATGGTGCTGTCGTTCTGGCAAATGCATGTGGACCATGTATAGGACAGTGGGCGAGAGAAGACATCCCAAAGAGTTCCAACCAAACGAACTCTATCTTCACTTCTTTCAACCGGAATTTTAGAGCCAGAAACGATGGTAATAGAAACACCATGAATTTCCTGACCTCGCCAGAAATAGTTACTGCCATGATATATTCTGGTAGTGCGCAGTTCAACCCAGTTACTGACATCATTGAGTTGGAGAACGGCAAAAAGTTTAAGTTTGAACCACCTAAAGGTCAAGATCTACCAATAAAAGGCTTTGAACATGGTAGAGACGAGTTTTATCCCGCTAACGATCCAAAACCAGAAGCTGAAGTTCAGGTGGAAGTTAGCCCTAGCTCCGATCGCTTACAGCTTTTGGAACCCTTCGAACCTTGGAATGGTAAAGAGCTTCAAACAAATATCCTGATGAAAGTTGAAGGTAAGTGTACGACTGATCACATCTCTGCAGCGGGTGCCTGGCTGAAATACAAGGGACATTTGGAAAATATCTCCTATAATACTCTGATTGGAGCTCAGAATAAAGAAACTCATGAGGTTAACAGGGTCTATGATTTTGATGGGACTGCTTACGGCATTCCAGAGCTGATGATGAAATGGAAGCAGGAAAAGAGACCTTGGACCGTCGTTGCAGAGCACAACTATGGTGAAGGTTCTGCCAGAGAACATGCTGCTTTATCACCTAGATTCCTAGGTGGTCAAATCATCTTGGTTAAGTCATTTGCAAGAATTCATGAAACTAACTTGAAGAAACAAGGTATGCTACCATTAACCTTTGCTGATGAAGCGGACTATGATAAATTGGCATCGGGTGATGTTTTACAAACGGTTGGTCTAATTGACATGGTCGCCAAGGGCGGAGACAATGGTGGACAACTTGATGTCAAAATTACGAAAAGCTCTGGTGAGTCCTTCATTATCAAAGCCAAACATACCATGTCAAAAGATCAGATTGAGTTTTTCAAGGCTGGATCAGCCATAAATTATATTGGTAACCTGCGTAAGACACGTCAGTAGATAATTTAATGTAGAATAACCTACGCGACCTATTTATTAATCAGCTACAAAGCTATTTTTGCGCTTGGAAGAAGACTAAGCGATTCAATGAAGGCCTGAACTATCCGTATGTATGAAATTAAATTGGTGTTCACTAATTAAAGTTCAAGGCCGATGTTATTATAATTTATGTATATTTACTTTCTGGGAGATAACTGCAAGCTCAATTGATATGCACGGTCAGTGGTTTCCTTGTATAAAATGTTGACCCTCCAGATCTCATAAAGAATAAATTCTTGCAACAACGGAATGGGTTTAATGCTTTTAGTATCACCATCAACCTGGTCGTTCAAATTAAAGAAGGAGCTTAAGTTTTCGGTTCGCTCTTCTTGCACTTCATAATCAACCTGGAAGTATGCTGTAATGTTCAGAGTCTTTGTAATCTTGTAAAATTTATCAAGGTTTATCAGTTTATGTGGCCTGAAGGAGTCCGGATTCCGAAACGTGTTGTTTCCTTCAGAGATGAAGGTAAGATCCTGTAAGAATAAATTGAAAAAAGGAACAACCGGCACTGAGGACCTATCTTGTGATAATGTACCCACAGCATCCTCTTTCATATATCTTTTCAATTTTTTTCTGTAAACCTTGAAGTTGTTATTAGGGTGGACAATTCTTGAAAGATATTCATAAAGCTCAATGTCTTTCTTGCGCAGGTCAGTCCAGATAGTGTTCAATCTCGTTATAGCATGATTTTGAAGAGCAGTCATGATTGAGGCGACTGAATTATAATTCCTGAAATAAGAGCACGATAAAGCTACTTTGAGCCAGACTTTTAACCGTGAAACGCGGGCTTTGAGCGAAATTTGAGGACTCAAAATGGTTTCGAAGACATAATTGGATAATCTGTTGGTAAAGCCCAAAAGCGTGGTAACATTAGGAGACGATTTTTCATCAAGATTCTTCTCTAAAAGCTTGTCATCGAGTAGCTCAAAAGAGTGAATATTCAGATATAACCGTGATTCGATTAGTGTAAGCTGCTTCGCAACCTCCAGAGCGTTCAGGTCGACTAAACTCATATCATTATGGATCAAATTCCTAGGAACCTCCTTGCATCTGTTAACAAGATCATTCCATTCCATGATTAAAAGAGAGAGTTCACTTTTAGGCACGAAAGCATTCGGTGTGGTTGTTTGAATCGATTTTCCTACCATTGATCTGTAGCGATTTACCAACCTCTCCATGTCTTGTACGTTTCGCTTACTGAGAAGAGATGAAGTTCCCAAGTTAAGAACCGGCAACGGCAACGATATGGAGCTAACACTGCGTGGCTGTACATGATTTAGCTCGTACTCTTCAATGATTTTTTCATCCAAAGAAAACACGGAGAGGCGACTACTCAAGCTACTCGATGAAATATCAGAGTAGATCGAATTACACCTTGATCGAATTTTCTTAGGCTTCAGCTGAGGGTGGACTTTCTGTCCCCTTTTATACGCCTTCGAGGTGGGCTTCCAAGCTGATAATTTCGCAGCTATCTCAATGAGTCTTTTAGACTCTATGGGCAAGTGCAACGACAAACCTTCATTAAAAAAGTTTATCATGGTGGGTAATACTTTATAGTCTGTGCTAGAATCCCAGAAACTTTCCATCCAAGTCTGAAATATGAAAGATACAAGTTTTCTTCTATTTTTGATTCTCGAAGATCTTGAGGAGTATGGTCCGTTGCTTGTCGAACAATCAAATTGCGAAGTGCTGTCATTTAAGTCAGCGCGGGAAATTAGCAAATCAATGAAGTCTATTGCAGTACCGAAAGAGCGGAAGTTGTATAGGCAAGTTGCGATAAAGAAGTCATCTGGCTTATCTATCTCATCAGTCAATTTGTATACTAAAGCGCGGAGAGATCCAGCAACAATGTTACCATCATTATCAAACACAAGCTCGTCAAGCATTAGTTGTTTGTCATTGATATTATCCCACTTAGAATCTTGTTTTTCTTGCTCTAATTCATCTGGTCTGAAGGCTTCGAAAGTGGAGTCCCTTCCAAAAGGCTTCTGATCTTGCAAATAGTCCTGTAAAAACTGAGTTCCGCGACGCGTGATTCCAGGATCATCCATACTGCCCGAGCGGATACAAGAATATCTACTAACCGATTTCCATGAGCGTGGATCTCGGCCACTTTCAGCTTCAAAGAATTTCTCTTTTAGCAGTCCCTTGTCAATATGCTTTGTTAATCCCACAGAGCATCTCTGGAAGAATTTTGCAGGTGTCATCTTAATCTTCTGAAAATCTAAATTTTGTCTGTCAGCAGAGAGCTGAAAATCTCCGATAAGGCGAAGGTAGCTACTGCAACCGCTGATAGAATCCGAAATCAGGCCGGTCATATTAGCTACAACATCGCATAATCTTTGGCCTTGATCAGTATAGTGGTAAGTCCCTTCCTTTATCGAGAGATGTCTCGCTGTATGCCCAAAGTCTTCTTTCAAAGTTTCCGTAACCAAAGCTTTAACGCAAGAAACAAGTTCCGACACTAACGAGAAAAGTGGATCGAGATTCTTGTGTAGAGTATTCTCGTAAGCATATTGAAACTTCTCTTGAATTATGGCAGAACAGGACTTGTTGATGTATAATAGCTCCCTTAGTAGTACGATAACTTGATGAACAATATACTCCAGTGCCTCCACCCCGCTAGGGTTATGTTCGATCAAGTCTAATCGGCCTAGAATCAAGCCAACATACAGAATCAAAAGATCGTAAATCTCATGCAAGCGCGCCATGGCGGTTGGAGGTTTCGTCAAATGTGGCATTTGAAGATCACTTGCAGATGGCACTAGAGCAGATTTTGTGGCCTGCTGTACATCTTCGGCTTTTTGCTCTGGATTTTGGATAGCAGCAGTCGTCTCCGTCGACCAAATGTTAAAGAATTCGAATGCTCTGTTTAGCACTTCAAATGTTAAATCTATCAATTTCTGGATGTTGGCTGGATTGGTCGAATGCTTGTGGAAATCTGCTTTGATCATCAAATTATACCAATTTGCAAGTAAAAGTTTCCTCGCCTTTCGCAGGTCTGGCTTTTGTTTAACCAGATCGTTCGATCGAGAAACACAGCCGGTCATCTCCAAAACAGTTTTCACACCATCTCTGATCTGGTTTATGTATTCCACGTTGAAAGTCGCTTCTTTCGCGCCCGGTAAACGGGTGTCTTGAGGATGTAGCAGGAATTTCGCACATGCTGAGAGTAACTCTTGCAATGGAAGCCTTGATTTTATAAGATCATATGTGCTTAAATCTGAACGTGAAGATTCTGTTGGCTTGACAGTGTCAGAAAAATAGTTAAAAGGAACCCATCCTCGTTTTCGATTACGGATTAATGTAACTTCACCCCATCCTGATTCGTCCACTGTATGCACAAATGCAATGTCATTTTTCTCGAATGATAGGCATATCGAAACATCTTCGGGATTCTCCAAAGACTCAGCATTGAAGGAATGAATAGCAATGATGAATAAATAGGCGAAGCTGTCGTCATGCAGACTTATTTCAGAGCTTTTCTTGAGTGTAGGAGCCTTCGAAAGCCCCATTGGTCGTTTGTCCAAATCTGGAGCTAATGACGTATTGCTGTTTGAAACGCTGTTTGACTGGTCATTACTTACTGGGTTTCCCTTCTGCAAGCCTCCGTCCAATAACTTCCTTCCAGCGCGGTTGTTGATAATAGCAGACGCTCGTATAGCTCTGATAGGCGACGATGTCGGGGAGACTATTTTTGTCGAATTTGCTGTTTTAATGTAGGAGCTGATCGTGATACTACTCTCTCTCTTGCTGATTCCCAGACCGGTCTCTGGTTCTTTGTAAAGCAGCGCACGATCTCCCTCTGATTCGTGGCTTTTCTCCGTGTTGTTATCTCGAATACATCTAGGCGTCATCACATCCTCTTCGGTAGGCGATTTACGTCCTATGACAGGTGTGTTATCGGCTAATTCCTCCTGGTACCCCCGGAAACCAGTCAATGCGTTGTTGCTCATTAACGTTAGATCTTCTTCGTCTTCAGCATCAGCCCTGACCTCAATATGCGCCGAAGGCGCTGTTTGAAACGACGTGTCACTAACGCTGCTTAAAGATTTGGATGAGTGATCCTTTCGATGTCCTGCTGTTGACTTATATTGTTGCTCTGGTAACTCTAACATACCTTCCTCTGAATGTTCAAAATTGATCTGAAGGGATCTCGTCGGCGATACAAAGTCGTCATCATTGTGAAGAAATAAGGGAGTAGTTGCACTGATCCCAGAGTTCATGACCGTCAGAACCCGGATCTACTGTAGTTCTATTTTTCAATAGATTGGCAATAAATTGAATTGAGCGCGTTTTTGGTTACGTTGCGTCCTTACTGATCCTTAAACTCCTTCACACTCGAACAGGAGATAGCATTGTAAAATATTTCGAATATGTTTCAGTTACACTCCTGTACTGCCATATGCTTGTTGACGCGTTTTAGGAGGGTGTTTTCCCATTCTCGAATTTTCGTGTGGGTTGATAATCTAAGCGCGCCTGGCAGCAGTATATCATTACCAAATCGATATGAGATGTTCATGAGAACGACTATCCTGAGCTGGGTTAATAAATATAGGTCCTTTACTCGCGTAGAGTGCCTTTCTTAAGTTCCTTGTTTGATGCTCTTTATCTGGGCAGTTTTTGGTCACTCAAGAGTGACTTTCGGTCTTGTTGATCTGATTGAGGATTTGAAGTCCTTGCAGTCTTTCTTCATAAAGAGCCGCTAGTTTGCTCACTTTATTACCAACCTTGATATCCGAGTAACCCTGCAAGGAAAATTTTGCGTTCAAATTTGCTTTATTGCTCAGCTGTTTTTGTTTCTCGAGATCTTTATCGAACTGAACAATCTTGCTGTATTTTTCGGATGACACGTTAGTAGGCTCTGCGGTTATTTTATTATTTGCATTGTCGGTCGACTTATCGTCTGCCGTATCATCCGTGACCATCTGGTTTATGGCTTCTGCTGTTCTCACTGGCGAGGTTGATCTTGATTCAGTCGACTCATCAGTTAAGGTTGTTACTGAGTCATTGTGGACACGCAAAGAAATGCTCAGCTCTCTGTTTTTGAGTATTGGTCCTCCTTCGCTTATAAAAGTCGATGCAGAACTAACAGCGCGACTGTTGTCCGATTGTTGAGAAGACGATCTAGAAGCATCGGTTGATTTCAGATCTCCATATCTCGAAGGGCTCGATTTCCTCGCTCGGGGTATATTGGGCGGCGGTAAAGCTACTGGAGCCGTGAGTTTTGTTGGTCTCTGAGGCTGCTCGATAGCAGAGGTTACAGATGCTGCCATTGCGGTTCTTCGATTGTGCAGTTGGTCTACAATTGCAGGGAAATATTCGAACAGGTTTCTGATAAAACGACCTCCCAACGCCAATCGGTCAGCACTCATCATAGACATTTTCTCCTTACATAGGGTTGGTGTTAATGCTTTGCCCAGGCTTGTTTTGTTATGTTTGGTAACATCAGAACATTCTAAAATTGAGATGAACAGCGGAAAAATAGCCTTTAAGAGTTCGAAGTAATGGTTATGCACGATGATATTGTAAAAGGTTTGAAACGTATACTGAAAGTCGTCTTTGATTGGCAGTGGCACCAAATCGATAGGTATTAAAGGTTGCGATTTATTCCTCAGAAAATGTAAAAAGACAGAGGCCAACGAGTAAATATCCCATTGAGAAAGATCAACGTAATTGTTTCTTTCAATCACATCAAGAAGGATGTTAACTTTTTTATAGGATCCCGGCTTCTGAAATATAAGCTCATTAGCAACCGCTTCCAATCTTAGTCTTTTGAAAATCTTATCAAAAATCAGCTGCCTGTATTGCCGACTACCAACTGATGATAGACGTGAATAATATCCGTCTGGCAACTCGATGTAATCGTTTATCTGATAGTCGTGCAGGTAGACATTTAGCGAAATCCTCAGTCGGGTTATATCTATCAGCTGTGAGAGCTCAGTTAGATTCGATACATGAACCATCGAAAAAGGCTCCGAGCTTTTTGTGCTTTGGGAGCTGTATGCACCTAGCATTTTGATACTCATTGCATTAGACAAAACTTGATAAACAGTTCTGACGAAAAACGACTCATGAACGATGAAAGTCTTTTGTAGAAGGCTCCGTAGTTCATGGGGTAGTTTTGAGAACATTTTGACGCCGTATACCCAGCTTATCTTCTTCTGAATGAACCCCGACGAGAAAACCACAAGCGAGAAGGGAGCACATGGTATCCGTTCTATCAGTTTGTCGGTGAGCTCATCAATGAGCATATCGTATATCTGTTTATCGCCAACTTCATCTGGCTCAGGAAGGAAAGTTGAGTCGAAGACATATATGCTGTGTCCAGAAATGGGATCAATAGAGTATGATTTGAAAAAGATCCTATTTACATTGACATGCAGCATTGCGACTAGTTGCAAAATGTGGCGGATCGTCTCCAGATGTGATTCTTACGATAATTGCTAGGCGGACTTGAATGATTTGATGGGCTTCATCTGCTTGCCAAACTCGAGAACCTGTTTCATTAAAGGTAAACAAAGCGTTCACTGTTAGCCAATCCGCCAAAAAAAAAAAGATGATGAAGAACTCCTCATAGGGGGCTCGAACCCCTGACATTTCGGTTATCCTTGATTTAAGCGATGCTTAAAAGCCGAACGCTCTACCAACTGAGCTAACAAGGATGAGTTCTCAAGGAATTAGAAGGAGATCTGGATCTTTATTATCAATGTGACGAGGGTCACATCAAGCCACACTAATATTGATAGTTCCAGCTTCATTTTATATGATTACCTCCAGGTACCTGCAGGTAGTTCGCTAGAACAACTTATGTCACTCATCCTTACGGAATTACGATACATGCCTCATCCAGTGATCGATCTAGCTGATATTTTCAAGCGAGCCATTACAAAACAGATTGGAAATAGATTTACTACAATCAGCACTAGTGGTATTGATGCATACCATTAGCAGCGAGCGCCTAGCCTATTAACATATTAAAAGAACCAGTTGATAGCCATCTTGAGGTTCAAAAACAGTAGGATACGGCAGATCGAATATTAGATAATTAACGTTTTAGAACAAGGACATGTGGGAGTTAATGGCATATGGGATCCCAAGTGTAATATGCCAGCGGTCATCCATTCAAGCGAAATTCTGTTTCTTCAGACTTGCAAAGTTCAATTTAAGCTTTAACGCAAAGCTTCAGAAAATTTTGTTCTTGGACCTCTTGTGAAGTGTTTGCATTTCGGTGCTTTGGATAATTGTTTAACATTGGTTATGGTCCCATCCCTGATCATGATACGAATGAGAAATACAAAAACAAGAAGGCATTGTAATATGCTTCATGTTTCTGAGATGGTGTAATTGGTCTGGCAACCAGACGATCATATCTGTCGCAGATTCTTATAATCAATGCCCAACTCGCCTTTTCTTGTCCTAACAGTAAATGTCCCAGATGCACAGACATGTCATGTCGAGGGGCTGGAAGCCTTCGCAACTCTTTTTATGTTCTCATAGACTTCCGCAGAGCTTAAATTTGAAAGTCTGTGCTTGGCCTCAAACTTCTCTCGTTCTGCTTTATAGTGCGGGTCCGCTAACAGAACTTGCAAGTGCTTATCGAATTTATCCTCTGGAATTAACTTATTGGTAATAGGACACTTAATATATCTCAGCTCCGCTTTATCTTCTGTATCTGTCGTTGTTTTTCCCATCTTCAGCCTTGTCGCGCCTGCCGCCTTGAGTTTCCTCTTCTTCGACTTGGGACCCTTTCTTGGTTCCTCTGCTTCAAGTTTATCGAATACACTCAGCATATCGGATTTTTCCAATCTTTTCAAAGCCAGCTGATTGAAATCCAACGGCGCAGGAAGATCACTAGAATCCGAAGTCGGCAGAGTGACTTTGTTCACCACCTTAAAACGTGTCCAGTCATAGGCGGCGAATTGGATTTTTTGTAGACTCAAAACTTTGTCTTTCTTCGCTCTCGATTCCTTATTGTAAACATTGAACTCAGCCCTTTGGAAACTCCTCTGCAGAATCTGGAACTTATAATCCCCTTTCCTCCACTCAAAGAAAGGCGCTCCAAGTGAATTGTTCTTTACTTGCTTGTATTGATTCACAAACTGAACGAATGTATTATTCAAAGCATGGTCAGGGTTTAGAAAAACGAGGAGCTCATCGTTGGCAAACTCATGTCTCATTTTTTCCAAATAATTATTACTCTCATTAGCCACACAATAAGCTGCTGCAAGCTTAATAATCTCTAGGTCTCTCTGTGTTATATTCTCGTCATAATTAGAAAAGCAAAAGGCGTAAGGTTCCTTCGGCATTTCCCTTCTACCAGCCTGTTCATCCTCTGACGCTCGAGAACTTCGCTCCTGGCTCAAAGTTTGCTGATAAAGCTCATAATTTTCATCTCCAGGCATCACAAAGGAAAATCTAGCGTCTCCCTTCAGCTTTTCTTCAAAGCTGCTGCCATTCTCAACCACATACTTAGCTGTCTTCTCAATTGCTTCTCTCAGCAATTCGCCATTTCGTACCGATCCGGTTAACACGTTTATATCATTCATTTTAGATGTCGAAACTGCCTGATTCGCCATATCTTCCTAGTACATATCATCTAGTCGTTGTATTAGGTAGGAGCATTATTAGGCTGTGGCGATCTTATTAAAAAAGGTTAATTGTATAAAGGCTAGCCAGCACAAAGAATCAAGAGATCGGTATTATAATAAAAAAGATTGGCTTATGATAATATGGAAGATTTGCTGAAGGTCAAAGGAATCGTGGTAAACATCGCTGGGAATCTGAATACTAGAGATTACTTAACTTTCCAACAAATCAATAAGAATGTTCACGATGCCCACCTACATGGCTATGATGATGATAGATACTGGTGTGAGAAACTATTGAGGATGGGATTGAAGAAAGACATTGAACTAGAAGAGGCGTCAGGCGCTCTCGGATCGCTGAGCGAGACTTCCGAGGATTCGGCTTCGATATTCGATGTCGTGAGGACCTTTTCATCCAAGAATGCCAAACAAACCTACAGGCGATTTTATCGTTGTTTTCATTCATACTGTGTCAAGCTGAAGCAGAATAATATGGCCCATTTTTTTCCAGAACATTACGATAATGATCCCGTCATGCAAGTCAAGATCTTCAATTACATTAGTCGATACAACAAGTCCAACTACAACGACCCGCAGGAATGTCAAACTATCGAGCAGAACCTCGCCATATTGAAAGAGATTTTCACTAATTCAGTTCTACAGGAAATGGAGGACAATTATAACCTCGAGAATTATGAGGCGGTTAACAGGTTCATTCTAGTATTACTACTATGTCATGAAGAAAAAAATGCGGTGGAATTCTTTAGGTCGAAAGCGGAGTATGCAGGAAAACCAATATCGTTTGAGTCATTCTTCAATGATGACGGCGTTTTAGAAACAAAATTGCTGGTCGATACCCTGGTAGAGATGCGTGACTTCTTAAATTCCAAAATAAAGCTGATCGATCTGCTTTTTGAAGATAGATATCCGGTCGTCTTGCAGTTCATCGAAAGCTTCATTCAAGATACTCTTCTGGATTTTCTCAATAATTTGTTCAGCCTTAATGATGCACGATTAAACTTCATGCCTGTCGTATACTCCTTGGTGACGAAAAGCATGTGCGATGAGATGATAGAATCCAAAAATGCGGGGCCATCTTTTCATGAAGTGATGAAGGAATTTCTTGACATGTATTTGGAACCGATGATCATAAAATATCTGGACATGCAACCGCAAGCGTTTGAGAAAGAAACTTCTGAGAAGTTCCTAGAATACAAAAAAGAAGCTGCCATAAAAGAAAAGGAAGCCAGCGAATACATTTATAACTCTCTCCGAGATCAGAGCTTTGATGAAAAGAACATAGTTGACGATAAGAATGATTTCCTGAGCTCATTTACCAGAATTTTCAAGCTTCCTAATAATGAGAGGCAAAAGACAGAAGAACAACTACAGCTTGCTTACAACTTAAACCTCATAACGAACAATTTGCAAAATATCAAGACATTAGTGAGCTTGGATCTCTGTTATAAGATTGTGAAAAAGGCACAAGACAGAACGGACCAAATGTGCAGTTTTTACGCTGTTGAAAACGCGACGCAGATAGTGAAGGTCCGGTGTCAGGAACTCTTCAAGATCCTCATTGACCAACTGAGCACCAACCACATTAAACCTGCGTTTGACAAAGCAATGACGTTATTGAAGCGGTATGACTCGAACGAAATTCAAAGAGTAGAACTGAAGCTAGAGGGTGTTGAAACTCAAGTAGAGCCACTCGTTCAATTCACCGAGTTGATCAACATCGGTGATATCATCCTGCAGATGATCTCAATTTTCTATCGAGATGAATTGTTGCATAAGAACATTATAGACAAGAACCGTGACTTCCTCAATGACGTTGTGCAAGCAAAGAAGAATTTCGAAAATCTATTAGATGACTATGTTGCCGAGGGTCTAAACATTGGTATCAATAAATTGATGGATGAGGTTGAGTTTGTCTTCAACACGGTTCAAATCCCCACGGATTTTAATCCTGATCCAAAGGACCGGAACTCTAGAGAAATTAAGCCCACACAATGTGCTGAAAAAATTGTGGAGCTTCTATCTAATCATTCCTTTCTGTTGACAGGTGCAACAGATAAAGGTACGATTGATGTGTACCAACAAGAGATAGGCGAGAGGTTCTTCAATGAAATAGTGAAACACATCAAGAAGAATTTCATTTCCTCTGATGGCGCCATTTTCTTGATCTGTGATCTCAATTGCTACTACGACTTTATTGCATACAAGCTGAAGCAGAAGAATATTGTGCCGCTTTTCGCTGCGCTGAAGAATGTCGCTCAGCTCTATCTCATTTCAGGTAAGGACTCTAAGGAGCTCGGCAAAATGATATCTGATGCCGGAAGATTCCATGGTATTTTTTCCCAGGAAGAGATTTACGAGTTTGTCGAACGACGGAGTGATTGGGTCAAGGTCAAAAGAGACGTTGAGAAGGTGATTTACGGTTTAGGCGTGAAGGATTGTACTATTATGTAGTTTGTGTACTTGAACAAAATGCATTTTACACAGCCTGATGCTTTCTGAAAAAGCTGGAATAGAAGATTTTGACGTTGTTCAGTGCCACATGGTTGATACAATTATCGATATCAGAAGCAGTGAACTGCTGCAGAGTCTCATCGTAAATATTACCATTTAACTTCAGTGTAACCAACGTTGGATTGGATTCGATGAGTTTGACAACTTGCACCGATAACGTCAACTTCAAGTTTGAAGCATGGTTAGTAATGCTGAGATGGTTCAAATTTTCGAAGTTAGGACTACTGAGAAACATCTTGAACCTTTCGCTGATGATGAAAGCGTTGGAATAGCAAAGTTCGATCTTCTGGATCTTACAGCGACCGAAATTTTCCAGTTCGAATGGATAGCACCAACTGCAATTGATTAGCTCCAGAGAGTCTAAAAGCCTGCAGCAACTCGGATCCTCATCAAAGGATTCGATTTCGTAGTCCTGCAAGCTGAGTTTCTTTAGCTGTTCAAACGGCCTGAGGTGCTCAAGGTTAAAGACAGATCCCGGCTTGGTAGCTGTGATTTTTAGTCTTCGCAAATGTGATCCCTTCGAGGAATACTTGAAAAAGTTGGTGGAGCCGGAAGTAGGCATTGCAAGGCTTTTCAAATTCGGAAGCCTTGGCGATGAATATAGCTCTGCAAAAGGGAATGTCCACTCGCTCTTCGAGCAGCACCCAGTCAATCGCAAAGACTCTATAAGTTGAGATACCCCTATCGGGAATGGTTTCTGGTGCTTATTCCAGTTAGATATTAGATCATCCCAAGAGACTTTGGTGTATGCAAAGAGATAAGGTAGAAAAAGCCGGCGCAATCCGTGATTTGCGCTCGAAAGCGCAATCAAATCCCTTCTAGAGATAAGGCTGAGTATTCTGATCACGATCTCATGCGGCAGGCCCTCGAAAAATCGTATCTTGACATCGCATTTAACCATTTTTATATCTCTTTCTCGAGAACCTTGAACACTACTTCTTTTTATCCCCATCGTCTATCTCTGTTAAGCCGTATTATTGTTCTACCGAGAAATTTACATCAAATCGTCAACCAAAACGTGAGTCAACCAGACTACTCCCAACTACCATTCAGCTAGACATTCAAGGAACATCGCTGTATAGCTTCAACCAGCTTATCGCGCTGTAAAGCTTTCGGCTTCGGTCACGTGACCGTTCTTCCTTATGAATGAACCATGTCACTGAGCTCTAGGAGCTCCTCGAGTCTGCCGACTTCCTCGTGCAGCCTACCCTCGTTTCCATCCCGTTCGTAGTTCACAATCTCCGAGACCCTGGCTATCGGTTTCATGGTCAGGTCGCCTGACGCGTCTGAGGAGCTGTTCATCAGGAACGCCGTGTACTCGGCAGAACCAAAAACCTGTCGTCCAACGATCTTCCTGCCTCTGATGTACGTGACGTGCGAGACGTCGCACTGCTGTTCGGCTTCAGGTTTCTTCAGCGACCGATGGTGCTCGCTGTCCATATGGAGATTGTCCTGAAACTCGGCGGTAGGCCCCGAGTATCTGACCTTGCAAGGCACCAGATGTGCTGTGTAAGTGGGTAACGCGTCGTGATCTCCCGTCAGGTCTACCTTTCGCTCCATCTGTCGCCTGGTCTGCCAGGATCGATGATCTTGGGCTTTTCAAGAGCTGCTTTTATACAGAGAGCGAGCAAGAAAAGAAGCTCTTTAGCAGCAGTAAGCGAGGCAAACGCATCGATTGCAGCCAATGGCACATCAAGCTCCGTATCTCCTAGGCCGTTTCCTCGATCCCATTTATGCCCTCATGGTGGGCACTTTGAGCTATTACCTGTACGAAAGAAAGGTAGGAAGACCCGAGGGCCATCGCCTGAACGAACTGATCATGAAGAAATACCACAGGCGGTTTTCTCGGGAGAACTGAAGGAACCTGCGGCCGAACCTTCAGTAGAGCTCCAGAATGGGTCGCGCGAGTCGCTACTCTCTACGGTTGGTTGCCGCAACACGCTTATCACCGGCAGGTATCCAAAGTCTCAACGGAAATATATACACATGCAAGAGTAGACTTTTAAATATTCAATTGTTTGCTGAACCTCGACGGTATCGGTTAGATCCATCGAAATGGGTACAGCAGTATGTCCTGAACGCCAAGAAAGAAATTTCTATGACGTATTTCCTAAGCGAGATCGCTAATATGAAAAATACTATGTCTGTAAGAACGATGAAGCTAGAGAAGATGTAGAAAGTGGCAATAATGAATGATTCTGCCCTTGAGTGGCTGAGTCTAATTAGCTCTGTCAGATCAGAACGCGGATGCATGAGATGTTGAGAGGTCAACTTGGCGGTTACAATTTTGATGTTTTTTCAGTCTATGCTGCTATGCGCAGGTGCGAAAATCTGACTAACTCTGACTAACTCTGGAAATTGCATAGGTCTGGGGAATGGGAAAACAATCTGTCAGAGTCCCTGAAGAGGGCTGTTCCTCATTGAATGTTGATCAGTGGTAATTTGTCTTGGTTCCATTGATTAAGAGTGATCGGGCCTCTGCTTGCGAGGAACAATGGCACCTGAGAAACGGTCACAGTCAAAAATGCTGGTTCTTTCGATAGACTCAGCAACGAAAGAGTTGAAAACAGGAAGCTTCAGAGCTTCAAAGGCATGCGATTTTTGCAGATTGAAGAAGAAAAAGTGTGATGGTCAACAGCCGTGTTCTCTTTGCCAAGCGTTTGGAAATAAGCACTGTGTATACCAAGATAGAAGGAGTCCCCGTCAGGTGCGTCGGAAAACGCAGGAATCTCCGTTACCTAGACGAGTGTTGCAGGATTTACCTGATAGAGATGTGGCGATCCAACTGATTCACAAGACTTGGGATAATGTCTGTGTCCTGTTCAGGTTCCTATATCGGCCATCTGTTATTGAAGACTTGATTTCGCTGTACGATGCAAAGGATACGACTCATTTTACTGAGCGACAGCTTAAATCGCTGCCCCTGATTTACTCGGTGATAGCAGTGGGTGCTCTGTTCGGGAAGGAAGACTGTGAAAAGAGTGATGTGGTCGCTCGAGATCTTTATAGGGAAGCGGGTTACAAATATTTTGAGATGGCAAAGTCGTTAATTGACGTTACCAACGTGCGGGACATCTATTCAATTCAGACTATGTTCATGTTGACCATGTTTTTACAGTGTTCTGCAAACTTGAACACTTGTTATTCCTACATCGGGATTGCCCTGCGGGCAGCCATTATTGAAGGTCTTCATAAAAGGACTTCGTCGGTTGGACCGACCGTGATAGAAGACGAAACCAAGAAGAGATTGTTTTGGAGTGTCTACAAGGTTGATTTGTACATGAGCTGCATCCTAGGTCTTCCTAGAGCTCTTGCCGAAGCTGCGGTCAACCAGGAGCTGCCTTGCGATGTTGATGACGAGAAAATCACCCGTGATGGAATTCTGGAGCAGGAATGGGGAAAAATCAGTAGTTGCGGCATGAACAACCAACACACAAAGCTCATGTTAATCATGGCAAGGATCCATGAAAGCCTCTATCCGGTCTTGACGTGGGACCAGGCTACCTACATCAATATACTTACGTTGGAAGAGCAGCTGGAGAAATGGTTCCAAGAGCTACCCTATCAGCTTAAACCTGACTCCTCATTCTTCAACGATGACGAAAGAGCATATTATTTAAAACCGGCCAAGCTTCTGTATTTGGATTATCTGTTGGCGAAGATTATTCTTTATAAGCCATTTATCCACTATCTGGCGATCACTTCACCTCTCTTCGATTTTCAAATTTCAATGGCTAACAAATGCATTCAAGTGGCCCACAAAGTTATTTGCCTTTCCGATGAAATGTTGAAAAACGATCTTCTCAGTGCTAGCTATTGGTTTTCAATCCACACCATCTTTTTCAGCGTTACATGTTTAATGTTTTATCAGCATCAAATTAACCTTGGTTTAATATCTGAAAAACATATAGATGTTGAAAAGGACTGTGAATTGGGTATCAACATACTGCTAAAGCTGAAGAACTCCTCGCCTGTAGGAGAAAAGTCTTTTAGTGTTTTGAACTCTATTTTCAAGGAGTTTAACAAGAAAACTATGGAACTCTATTCCCAAGTCAATGAAAGCGTAACGCAATTAATGAAAGACCCAACGAGCGGGGCATCTGTTGAAATGAGTGTCGAATTTTTTGGGCAATCTGAACAAGACCAGATATTGGACCAACTGCTGCAGGATTTTGATATTCCGATTAGTAACATCTTGCCAGATTTCCAAATGACGTCGTTTTTCCCTACAAGTCTATCAGAGCGAGCAGCCGAGAAATGAGCTCCACTGCTATACCAAGGAATGCGCTGTAGGCGCTTGGACAGCATAGATAGAAATAACCTTTTGTATCAAAAGTGACTTCTACGACTGCGTGAACGTCGTAACCCGGTAAGATTTCTGAGATCTAAAGCTAGATCTCGCGAACGAAACATTAAAAAAATGTGACACCTATTACATTATGTGCCAATACGCGATGTTCAAATATGCCAAGCGAAGATGCATGCAGACAGATTACGCAAACGGGGTTCTTAGAAGAAAGTAAATGACTTCTTATTCGTTTCTTAACTTTCCAATTCAAAAACTTATAAGCGCAAGTGGTTTAGTGGTAAAATCCAACGTTGCCATCGTTGGGCCCCCGGTTCGATTCCGGGCTTGCGCATTTTTTGCAGCTCATACACTCTTCGACATAATGAAGAGTCTATAAAGAGTCTAATGAGATGGGGGATGGATTAACCACCCATCTGACCAGATTGAAATCAATGGTCAAGAGCTACGCAAACTCGAAAATACTCAGCAATTCAGTCGATTTCTTCAATATAGGCCAGGTGTCAGGTCCTAGACCTATCTTTGAAAGTGATAAAATTCTTGCCAACATTATTTCGATTATCTCTATGTAGCCTTAGAAAGTGGACCTCGCGTTGACTTGATAGAAAACGGCGGTCATTGTTCAAGAACTGCTGCTGGTGTTACGGGTGCAGAAGTTGACACCATTATCTGCTTTTCTGGTTACTCTTCTCCTAACTTATGACGGATGAGTGAAGCTAAGTTGGTTGAAAGAATCGAGTCGTCAGTTAACAAGAAACACGCTCTTCTTTCTTGGGTCGCCTTAAAATTGGAAGAAGTGAACGCAGAAGAGGCTTTGAAAGATGATGATAGCCGTTGCGAAGAATTTTTGGGCGTTTGTGCTGAAATCGATGCCTTTATAAGGTACAATGCGGGCCTACCAGAGGACGAACAACTAGATTCGTACTATGTCTTCCAAGCTCTCTCTCATTTATACGGACTGTATCTGACGCGACTGGAGAAGGTTAGACCTGGCAGAATTTATGACTCAGCAGAATTGTTAGCAACAGTTTTAGCGGAAGATGACGTTACAATCGAAGTAACAGAGAAGAAGAAAAAGAAGTCAAGCAAGAAGCGCAGCTATATTCGATCGGCTGCCAAGGAAATGGCATGTATCGCCCTGATACAGTTCTATGAAACGTTTAATCAGCAGTTATCTTCCTTGGCTCCGCTTCTTTTTGGAATTATCTTTAAAAATCTCAAGAAGATAATGGAGAAAAGTAAGTATGCTCATGCAACTTTCGCTACTTCTCTAATGCAGCTCCTTAAGGCAATTTTAAAGAACGTGGGCGGTTCTTCCTTTTACCATGAATATTTTCCCAAGTTTTCCAAGCTGTCCAAGAAAGTCTTTGAAGCTATATGCTCGGATAGACAGGAGTTTTCAACTGACATGGTTTCAGCCATAATGGAAATCTGGTCGTACCACTTTCGGCGAGAATCTTTTGTGAAGGACAATAAGCATAACTTGGAAAATGCCATACTAGCCAACTACTCTGAAGGCGAACTAGGGCCGCTGGGATTCGTCAATGACTTCTCACGCCATGTCGTCGCGAGGACACTAGCCGAGGTTATGTTTGATTATTTCAAGATATCAGAGGTTTTAGGTATTGAGCAAATTCTTCAGTTCTACGCAACGTTATTTGAGCGATCAGTCACTCGAGATGCTCAAGCTGGGACTTTTGAGTCGATTGTGCACTTCCTTGGATTATGCTTGTCAGCCGACATAAGCTTTTTCGAAGGCTCCCAATATTTGGAGATTGTCAGGACTTTAGCAAGCTCTATATTCAGTCCTTCATGTACCTCCAATCATAGGGTAGATTCGATGTCGAGGAGTTTACGGTATTTTGTTTATATGCATACGCTGTTGTTACCCAAGATAGAAGAGTCCTCCAAGAATCTAATCGTTTTACAACTGCTGAGCCCCAGCCAGAGTGCGGCTGACACAACTAGCGACTACACAATAAACAGCGATCCTGAAAATCTGTGGCTCAATTTAGCCCTCTTAGACCTGGCACAGCTGCTGCTGTCTGAACTTTCGTCCTGCTTTGGTAACGAAAAGCACCTTGTTGACGAGGTTAAGAAGACTCTCATAAGGTTGAGCATTTGCGATAATTTCACTCTTCGGATACACGCCAGTGCGGTCCTCAAGCTTTTCTTATCTAACTTCCCACAATATCTGAGTGGAACAATAGAAGGATCCTTGAATGCCCTTTCAAAGAATTTCAAGCAGGATGATAATTTTCTCTATACTGCGAATCATGGTCATGCTCTAGTCATTGCCAATTTGATTGCCTGTGCTGATAAGGACTATGTTTCATTCGAGCTAATTATGAGGATTACTGTATTTGCTACCTCCTTCATCAAAAACCATACGACGACGACAACCACACCTCTCTATTCCAAAAATCTACTTTGCTGGATTCTGTTAATAGGATGTATGAACTACAAGGATGATCGATATTTGCAGATGCAGTCCTCACAGCTTTTTCTCTTTTGGAAGGTGCTGCTCACGCACAACTACAGTTCCCGTCATGAAGACGACTTGTACAGAAATCTAGAGATAAGGAATCATGCTCTGACATGTCTATTGGCTTTCTTGGGTAATGATAGCATTGGAAACAAGGCTGTTGCAAAACAAGTTTCTTACTTATTGACCAAATGTTCCAGCTTTAATCATGCCATAATTGAAAAATCTGATAAAATCGACAAAGCGCTGCTCACAAATGAACTAAGACTACTGCAGATCCATCTCCGGCTTCACAAATACATCAAAGATGACTTTAATAGCTCTTTGTTAATTTTAATCATGAAAAACTTTTCAGATCCCAATCTTTACAGCGAAGGTACTCACTCTCTAATTGAATCGCTGACCTCTGTTGCAGATGGGAAGAAATCAAGCTCAGAGCAAACACCAAATTTTGGAGAACCATCGGTAGTCACTCTGTTACGCCAAGACGACGGTTTTGCCTACGGGCTTTCAAGCAGGCTTTCAGGAGCAAACGTTTCAGAGCTTTATGTAAAAGATCACGGCGAGCTCAGGCAGCATTTGAGTTTTGAATCCAAACAATGGAGTTGGAATTTCGAATTTGAGAATGAGATTACAAAGCCAATTTCCTGTGCACTTTCTCAAGATTATCTGCTAACGCTTTATTGCGCTGGAGGATACTCGTCATCGGACAAATGCAGCCCCAAGATCACAACTGCGTTGATTGATGCATCGATGGAGGTTTTTTCGTTAAAGTTTCCGTTCCTGAATGACAAGATAAAATACTCCATCATTGAAACTCTGAATTCCTCAATGTTTTGCAGAACCACTTCAACTTTACGAAACGTCGCTATTGCTGCTAACACGCTGGTATCTATAAACAAAGCCCTTGAAGTTATGCATGAAGAAGGGATTACTTTAGAGCACTCTGTTGGCGAACTGCTATTAAAATCGGTGGATAAGATCAAATTTGATAATGACCATTTGTTGACGGAGATGAAGGCCAAATGTATAGGACTTGTTTGTGGTATTATTAATCGAAACAGCGATGAAGATAGAGCAGGAAAAGACATGGTTACCGAACGGGTCGATATTCTAATAGACGGACTGATAAAAGTAGATGAACCTTTCACACGGGTGCTCCGAGCGTTATCTTTGGTCAATATATATAGGTATCGTCCAGCAGATGCGCCCTTTTGCAGAATATTTGATGTCATTTTAAGTCTCATCAGCGATCCTCATCCTGTCGTTCATTGTTGGTCTCTAAAGGCAATGCACTTGCTCATAGATAAGCATGCTGCGATAGACCACACAACAGCTTCCACCCTACTTGGGTGTTTAGAAGATATCTCCACCAATCCATCGTATGGGATGTATGGATCATCAGTACTTAGATACAACTACTGTCTGGAAACCGATTCACATTTGACTGTTGGACTAATTCTCCAAAGTTTGAGCGAGGCGATTGGTGCTTACATCTCAGAACTCCCTGCTAACGTATGCGAAAGGTTCAAATATTTGATTTATGGGCTTGCGATCTCCAATTCTACGGCACACCAATTGTTAGCACTAGAAATTTACGCGAATTTGGCAATCTTCAAGAATCAGAACAGCTTGGATGATAGAATCTTTATAAAGCTGGCCGAATCAATTGTGAACGGCGCCATCCTCGTCGGGTTTTCCTCGGCTTGCTGTAACTGCCATTTTATGGTGAAAAATGGAAATATTCCCAACTCATTCAGCTCCCTGAGCGTCATGAAATGTTTTGATCTCTTCTGCTTGCTAACGAAACTTCAGAAGGGACATCTATTCGCTCAGGATCTTGAGAACTCCAGTTGGAGATGGCTTTTTTTATCCCCTTCATCGAAAGAGCTCCAAAATTATCTTTTCACCTGGATGGGTCAATCCCCAGAAGATGAGATCAAGTGGTTTGATAAACTCTACGTGATTTTCCATATTAGCAAGTGGCGACTCTTCTTTAGTTATTACCGAACCTTGAATGGTTTACTGAAGAAGATAAGGTTTAAAAAAGAGGGTGACGAGGAAATTCCTTCTGAGGAAGAGAAATCCATTGCGCAGGCCGAATTAGCTGATTTTGACGGCTCGCAAAATTCTGATTTGCTTCCGTGGCGTGCAAGATTGCTGATACTTAAAATGGTGAAGCATTTATGTTTAGCTTCTGCCCGAAGAGAGGGCAAATCCGTACTGTTAAGTCGAAAAATTCCAGAATTGATTAAACTGGCTTTTCAGGCTTCTACCAGCAGTGTAGCATCAGTGAAATCTTTAGGATTGGACATCCTGAGGCTAGTTTTGAAAGCTAACTCGTCTTTACGAAGCAGTGAGAGCGGACCCTCAGAGCTACAGCAGCAGGAGGCCCAAATTGTGAGCGCAATGATGCCCGCATTTAACTCAGGTACTCCGCCTGACATTGTGGTATCTGCCATAGACCTTTCAGCGGAAATTCTCACTTCCGGCATATCTACGGTACAAGAAATGCATAGAGTCTCTCAATTGCTCATCGACTGTCTTGGCATTTTTAATGAGAACAAATCATCTGTGAGACTGGGAGATGTGCTGATCGAGACCCAAAAGTCTAAGAAAAAAATTGAGCTCTCAGTCCTAAGCGCCTGGGCTGAGTTGACAGAAAAGTCTGTTAATACTGATGAATTGAATCTCAGAGAGTTCACAGAGAACTATTGGGATATATTAGTGCCTCTTTGGATCATATCGTTGAGAGAGTATGCGATGGTAAAATATGAGGGCAAGCAGACAGATGAATTAACCGGAGGGCATATCAAGGAGTCTTTTTTTGAGAAAAGTAAACTGGAGCTTTTTGAAGGCGCCTGGCTGAATATGGTTGTGGCATTAAGCTGTGTACTTGAAGCAAATCCTGACGTGGTTTTACAGCGCTTGAGCAAAACAGAGACAGAAAGCTTCATGTTAATTCTGTTTATACAATGCATGGAAATAGTCGTCAAATCTTTAGACGATCATGAAGTGTTGATGAAGATTTTACCTGCGTTGCATAGCTTGCTGATGTGTTGTGTTCCACTGGATCTCCTGTTCGAAGACGGCACAAACGAGGAAATAGTGGGCGTCCTAGATCGAATCATGACAATGGGAAATAATCAGGAAAAGCTGATGCTTGTTCGGATAATCAATGATTTGATCATGAGATATGTTAAGAAGAATGACACTCATGACACTTTTTTGCAAGGCATCGACAAGCTGTACGAATTACTGAGGCTTCTCATAAAGCCCATTGCACAGCTTCTTCCTTTTATTAAGTATAGCAGTTTGGAGAATGAAGTATCGAGAACAGCAGGCTTAGCAGAAGATGAAGTTCGTTTGCTGCGCGCATCCTTCTCAGCCCTAGAATCAAATGTGGGTAAATTTGACGACCTCTTCAAAGTCGACTTGTACTCCTGTTTGCTGTTCATGATCGGGGAAATCTTTGAATCAGACGCCCGGGAAGAGGTGATTCCCATCGTTTTACCCCTTTTAAAGTCCGTCTCACGAAACCTACTATCTGGAAGCCTGAATAGTTGTTTGATGCAGACTTTTTTCGAATCGATAAAAAAAGCTTTGTTTGACCAGGTACAGTTAACTAATCAATTGGCGATCTGCTTTATCCTGCTAGCAAATAACTATCCTTATTTCACTGAAAGTGATTTGAATAGGTTCATTTCTTTGATTCTATCGGGCCTGCGCAGTTCCGACACTCAAGCAATAACTATGCATGGCTTGAGGTCACTTGTTAACAAAGGAATGAGTCAGCACGCCTGCCGATACATCATTAGAAACCTGATCCTGGAGATTTTCAAATCCATTGGCAGAGAGGACACCCAGACTGTAGATCTGATGTTTGAGTTTGTTCAACATTTTGTCAAGCGAGTTCTGGACACTGAACCAAAGTCAGCACCAACAGCCATGGCTGTAATACTGTCATTGGAGCTCTTATACTGCGGAAAGGATGGAGTGCCAGATGAGAGAGTCGGAGGCAGAATGATGACACTCATAGCCATGGACAAGGAAAGCTTCAAGATTGCGTCTAGCAGCCTTCTAGACGAAAAGCAAAGAGCTCGCATCGAGCACATCATAGAGAAATCCCCAGAATTTGGTAGCAGCGGCCCCTCAGGACGAAAAGCCGATCTATTGTTGAAAAACTTCGTTTGATGCCAATGTGGGTATTGAACCCACAGACGTTTTCATGGCGTAGGACAAAAAATGGTAATCAAGACCTTTAGCTGACATGTCACTCGAAGACTCGAGGCAAGTCCGAACTGAGTCTGATGCCAAGTCTCTGCTTTTGGTTTGGTATCAATCAGCGATACATTCCATAGCGACTGTGGTTCGGTCGTACCGGGTGGTCGATTGCCGGGAGTACATCAAGGCAGCAAAGGAGTTTGCCGAAGGAAGATTTTTTACATAAAGGAAGATTTTTTACATAAATACGGGCGTTGAGGATCCCAAGAGTTATCAACTGTTAGTGTGCTAACGAAGCTGGGATTTTTCAATGTGCATTATAATTGAGATTTCAACTTTTATAAGAGATAGCCCGCGTAATAAATCTCGCTTGAAAAGTCTTGAACTCACCTCATCTGTAAATCATCAATCCGACATAGTCTTCGATCTACTTAGCATATTATATTTATGAGTTACAAAAATATAGCGACTGTTCTTGGCAGTGCTGCAGTCGGTGGTGGGATTGCCAATTATTTATTTGGTAGATCATCGAAGGCCCCAGCTGGCGATCAGACGGTTCCATCGAAGCTAGAACCTGCACCCAGTCGCCCAGATGGAAGCGTTAGTTTGGTTGGATCAAGTGTGAATCCCTCTGGTTTCTTTCAATACGGCTTTCCAGGGCCAATCCATGATCTACAGGGCAGAGATGAGTTTGTTTCTTGCTACAACAGACAGACAAGAAATCCGTACTGGGTTGTGGAACATATAACAAGTGAATCACTGGCTGCAAGGAATGCTGACAGAAAGTTTTCGTTCTTTAAGGAGGATGAAGCAATTCCAGAGATATTTCGCGGGAAGTTGAAAGATTACTTTAGGTCTGGATACGATAGAGGTCACCAAGCTCCCGCTGCGAATGCCAAGTTTACTCAAAAGGCTATGGATGAGACCTTTTTCTTGACTAATATTAGTCCCCAAGTCGGAGATGGATTCAACAGGGACTATTGGGCGCACCTGGAATACTTTTGTAGGCAATTGACCAAGAAGTATACTAGCGTGAGAGTCGTTACAGGCCCTCTTTATTTACCAAAAGTGGATCCTGTAGATGGGAAGACCAAAGTCTGCTACGAAGTAATTGGAAATCCACCTAACATTGCAGTTCCCACGCATTTCTTTAAGCTAATCGTAGTGGAAAAGCCGGTTGGGAATTTAAACACTGATAACATATCTGTGGCGGCTTTCGTCCTTCCTAACGATGTCATCCCTAATGAGACCAAATTGACGGATTTTCAGGTGCCAATTGATGCTTTGGAGAGAAGTTCAGGCCTCCAATTTTTGCAAAAGGTACCACCGAATAAAAGGAAGGAACTTTGCAAAGAAGTGAATTGCCAAATTACTGTCAGAGAGTTTCAAAAGGCTCTTCCTCCACCAAAAGAAGTTCTGGGATTGCCTGGCCCAGGGAAGTGATGATTTGAAAACTTATGCGACTACACTATCTATAAAGCTGGTGGTGCAGGATGACTTTTATTTCAAGTTTTTACTTATGAAGGCCAGTTTTCCGATTGAGAGTTTCTCATCTATTTGCTTTCTCTCAGGAAAGCTCGCTCGTCTCATCTGGTGGTCAAGCATCATGTTCCAATCGAGTAGTAATTCCTTCACGGGCATACCATGTTGATATAGTTCTGAACAGCACCAAAGAAAGATATCTTTGCGTCTTCCCTTGATAGCATTCAATGCAATATTTCTAAGTATGACGAATCTATTGCCATCTGTAATTTTTAAGACGATTTTATGCGGACTCGATCTTATGAATGGATTGACGTCAATCATGCTGGAGTCCCTCTGGGTTTTCTTGCTCCGTAGGTACAGTAGTTTAGCAAGGTCCAAATTTGCAGTGTCCAATTTTTTTCCCTTGGAGTAGAGGTTGGAACTGAATGTTTTTCGTTGGAAATTTCGATGATGTACTATCTTTTTAATGAATAGTGATGCGATGATATTCCAAAGTGAGCTCTTGTGATTGGGATCTTGAATATGGGCTCTGCGAAGCAGTTTATCTACTACTGGTAACGATGCTGCGGTAAATCTGTCATCCGAAGCGATTTGCCATTCGACGATTTTATTGATGATTGAGGCATAAGCTAAAAGAGCTCTCTTGGTAGGAAAGCTGTCCACTAATTGTACAGCTTTTTTCAAGTTGTCGAATGATTTGATCTCTACCAAATGAGATACTATCGAAGAAAGATTCTCTTCTGAAGGTTTTCCAAATGATTCTTGTATATATTTCAGGACTCGGTCCACACCGTTTGAATCTTTGAATTTTAGGTGCATCCGTAACATCGATGAAAGACATCGTTTGCTAAACAAAACAACCTGTGTATTATTTTTATCCAGAAACTTGTTAACGTTATTCATGAGTTCCCTTGCTAAGGATAAATTATTCGTCTTGGTAGCGTAATCGATTAAGGATGGCAGTAAAAGTGCATTATTGGAATAAAAATAAGGACTCAGACTCGCGACTAACTCCTTGCAAGCCTTTCTGTAGGCTTTGTGGTGAGTGAAAATGTTGATCAACTTGTAAATAATCCGCGGGTCATGCTTTTCCACTGATGTATAGTAATTCTTGATAGTGGTCCAGGTGAGAAAGACACCTGCCGCATTGTTTATTGCATAATCTCTCTCTATTAGATGATAAGCCGCAATTATTTTATCGTTTCTGAAATCAGAAATAGGCGTTAGCTCTATGTTCATAGCTCTGTCCAAAACGCTTTTTGTTAAAATAGGCGAGTGCTCTAATGCCAGCGCCTTATTACATATAGTTGCAATTTGAGTCCGCGTTAAGGTCATCTTAGTGTTTCTGATTTCATGCAAATGGTCCAACTCCAAAAATTTCAGCAAATGTATGTGGTCGTAGCGGGGGTTTTCAAATGCCAAGGCCGAGATTATTGATTGGCACAGATCGTTGTTTAGAGGCTCTGTTTCATACAGCTTGTAGTAAAGAAGATATACTTCAACGGCGATCATAATGTCCTTAGTCTTTATCGAGTCATTTATGCAAAAGGCTAGAATGTCCGTTTTCGACTTGATTAACTCTGGGTCGATATGCAGTTTTTCAGCTAGTTCTTGGATTTTTTGAAAGTCGCAGTGGAGGTTGTAAATCATTTCTCGTCTATAAAATCCCCTTACGGTTGAAGAATTGAGCTTATTTGCGTTAACAAACTGAGCTATGGAGTCAATTGGTATTCTGCGCAGAACCGAATTCGCGGTGTTTTTAGTGGTCGACACGAATTTCCAGTAGTCTCTGAATGCAGGCTTTTCATTATTGACGAGTTTTTTCGAATTCTGTATTATACCCAATACTTTCTCTGCAGAATGATCTGTTGAGTCGCTGAATGATCTGGTTCTCGGTACCTTTACTAACGTAGTACTGTATAACGAACGATGCAAAGTATTGTGAAGGGAATGACATGTTAAGAATCTCGGCAGCATTGCCACCAAATGAAGAGCTAAATGAGAGCTTAAAGGCCCTCCTATTTGACCTTTGGATCGGAGTTGTTCTAGTAATTCAACGTATACTAACAGATTTTTTAATCTCACTGTGTAAGCTTCTGTCATGTGACATATATAGTAAGTGACAGTAAATCCATTAAATAGGTGGTTGGCTATTGATGAAGCAGTTAGTAGATTGGCTCTGCTCGTAAATTGGTCGAGGAGCTGCAATTATCGCAGCACTTGGAATCTATAGCTCTGATGACACAAACATAGCAATAATTGGCCTGGCAGCACTGGATTTGGAAGGGATTTGTGGGAAGCTCTTGACATCTTGCGCATATTTCTGGGAGTTGCGCGGACATTTTTGTCGTAGAAGGACGCTGTCGCCTGCCATTGAGCCATCTGGCGTTGTTAAGGAGCGTAGCGTTGAAAAACTCTAGAATAGCATTCCATAACAGCTGTCTGTTTTGGAACTCTATTCCGGCATACACTGTGTTGTGATAGAAGCTGACCGGATTGTATGTGTCAGTTGATGAAGACGCCCCGAGAAGCCGATGAATCGGGGTGAGATATTTAAAGTCGCTTTGGCCTGTTGATAGCAGGAAACAGGCGAAATTAACCAAGTCGGCTGCCGAGTAGAAGTGGCTCAGATACACGTACAGTGGTTTGAGGCGGCTCCACACCGTACCATCCGTTGTCGAATACACCTTCTTTGATATCTTGGACCCCAGATAGCTGGATAAAATAGCAACAATGTACAGAGTGCGTCTTTTGCAGTTGTATGTCACCCCGCTCAATTCCGACCCATAAGTCTTGGTTTGGTGTGCTTTTTGGAAGAACTTGGAGCCAAAGAAGAACACCAAAGTGTCCAGAACGAAATGCCACTCTTCCTCGTTCTTATGTATATCCAGATTCTGCGACAATTCGGTTCTGAACAGGCTATGCAGTTCCTGATCTAAGGCAGTCGAGTCCAGCTGGGCTACCCTTGACATCGTCTGTTATCAGTGTCTTATTTCTCGCCATGAGTCGTGAACAGACCATGTTTTAGTGCTCATCTTGTTAAAATCCTATCAGAATTGTTATAATCGATTTTTCCGAGCTACTCCATACTAAAAATGTCGTCATATAAGAAGCGTCTGAGAGATTATTTCTTGGCAAGCAGGTATATAATATTGATCTGGTTGGATTGCAGTGGATTCTGCACTTGGAAAATTTGGAAAGGTGAGATAACGTTGAGTGGGTTTGGATTGGATACTAGATGGTAGTTCCTTCTGAGAAAAAGCCTCTGAGATCCTGTGCTAGATGTCGAAAAAATAAGATCAAGTGTGATTCTTTCATTAGAAGGCCTGAGCCTTGTTCGAGCTGTGTTAAGAAAGGAGTCGAGTGCCATGTCGATTATGTGAACCCGCCGCAGAGATCGCAAGAGATGAAGGTGCTGTTTGATAATATTAAATATGCGAAGGAACGGATCTCTTCGCTATGTGCCGTCTATGATAGGCTTTTGGAGGATGCACATGTGGGGAGAAGTGATATGCAGGTGAGGAAACTGGACAGTCCGACAAGGATTTTGAAGATTCTTGATAAGTTTTATTTATTTGTTATTGATGAAGATGCTGGATCATTCTATGTCAATAACTACAAAATTGATTTGAGACTGTTAGAGGAGTCTTTTGAGCATTTTAGGAAGTTGATCTCGAAGTCTCTAGAGATCTATGTGACGTGGGAAAACGTGCGAGATATCGAGGGAAGGGAACTGGATTTGTTTATTTCGCAGTTCAGTTTAGAGTCTATGGTGGAGAATAATCAATTGCTGTTGTTGATTTGCATATTGAACTTTTATTTTGATATTCCTGGTTTAGATTACTTGAAAATTTACAATCATGTTGTGGATAGTTATTGTGATGGAGCGTCGAAGAACGGGACAGCTGGTTCAAAATTTCTGAGCAAATCGCTGCTGGCGAAATTGGTCATTGGCGACTCGTACGGCTGGCATTTTCACAGTGAGATGTTTATCAAGCATTTCACAGTTTATTTATTTCTGCATGTTGTGCTGTATGGTCCGCAGCATTTTATGGCCTGCTTTATGGACAGGTACATTCGTATCCTTGAGTCGCTGAGGAAGAAGATAAACTTCGATAAGAACTGGGAAGTAAAGTGGGTTAATTTTTATATTCGATTATTGAATTTGGTGGAGAGCAGGGCATCGGGCGAAGAGGGGCGAAGTGTTGATGAAGTGGTGCTTGAAGTCATGCTGAATGATGTTTATGAGAAGGATGATCTTTTGAGCAGCTTCATTTGCTTAGTGAATATCGACCAGTATCTAGTGGAAAGGCGGGCTTGGCCGCTTGGTAATTTCTCAAAGTCGGTCCTACATAGAATATGCAAGCGGGTAGGGAATGTTCTGGCTATGGATTTTTCTGGCACTGAAAGGCCGTCGTTTCTGGAACTACTGTTCGCGCAATTACTGAGCCTTAACAAGCTGCTGTGCATTAACAACCATTTTGCATGCGATTTGGATGATCAACGAATGAACGGATTCAACCAGCAAGTTTACGTGGAGGTGGGGGACAGACAGATGGAAGCTGCGTATTCATGCCAAGCTGAATATCATCTTGTCTCCGGGTATGACGAAAACGAGAATGGCTATGCATTGAAGCTGGCGGGGCCTGTTGTTGGTAAACACAGGTGTCGACTGAGCAGCAGATGTCTCATTGATATTGTCGAGAGCGATCTGGACGCCTACAGGAACCGAGATGACATGGCGCTGAAGATCCTGAAGTCTAGTTGTCTATTAATATGGTCGCTGTACGAACACGTTATATACTACGAGACGCTGAACCGCGTGTTATACTACGTGCCGTTCGAGTGGAACGCCCAGCTGTTGCTCGAGACCAGCGGTCTTGTCTGCCAGCACGACGACCAGCGCGCCCGAGTCAAGCTTGCGCGGGAGAACAACGGCGCGAAGGGAGATGCTGGCATCGACCGAATCCTGAACGACGTAGACTGGATGAAAGAAAGTGCAGACGACGTGCTGCGAAAGATACACGGCGTGTTGAACTAACCGCTCATGCCGACCCTGTATTTCCGCAGTTGCTCGACCGCGAGGAAGATCAGAATCGTATTAGGTCCGAGCCTCGCGAAGCTTGGTAGCCATCCTCTGAACATAAAGAGAACGCCTTCGGTCTGGACCGATCTCCACAGAACCCTCACAGCGCTCTCGTGGTGCTGCTGCGCGTTCATGATCCGCGTTTTCATCACATCCGCTGGCGAGCAAACCGTTGTCGCTACAAGCCCGGCCAGCAGCGAAGCCGCGAAGTGGGTCTTTTTCTCGGCTGGATCCATGCCGAACTTTGTGGCCAACTGATGCTTAAATACATCATAAGAGACTACTTGGCTGGCCGTCATCAAGACACCTCTTATTAAGTTTGGCGCCAGTCCCGTAAAAAGCTTATAAAAGCCTTCTTCCCTAACAATACTGTTTAACCCATCAAATGCATTTCGGTAACCTCTTCTTAGATGTGGATCGTGTGCTGAGTCATTTTGCATCCTGATGTTGACGACATCTGCTGGATTTCCTACAAAACCACCGATTGCTCCACTCAACATTGAACATGGTAAAAGATACAAACTATTATTGATCTCGCTCTGGGGGATTAAATTTTCCTTAATGATGTCGTAGCACCCGAATCTCGCGGTGGTATAGGTGCACTGCCGAAGAACAGAGGCGCTCAACCCGGCATAAAGTCCACGAGGTCCCTCCTGTTGTAAGATTCTTCGAATCATGTTCAGAAGCGTTGGCTTTGGCGGAGAGGCGGTCTGAAGGCGAACCTTGGCTAGATCAAGTGGATGGGTGACGATACAAGCAAAAATGCCACCCGCACCGCCATACCACCAGGGGTACTTGATTGGGGTGTCTGTCATCGCCACTTTGCCGGACATGACCTTTGAACTGTGCTGAGCGCAGTTTATGTGCTATCGCCCTTCGAAGTCAAATTGCCTGAGATTGGGAAAAAAAAAAGCATGCCTCAGCTTATATTTTACATATCACGAAGCATTGAGGATTATACAGTGAGGACGAAGATGATCATTGAAACGAGAAAACCCAAGGAAAAAAAAAAAAGAAACCGGCGACAGTAACATGGAAATAAAAACCCATGGATAATAATGGTAGGTTGTGGAATAATAATAAGCCTAATTCAAAATTTGTTATTAGATCTGTGATCCAGAAGGGAGGACGGAAAACAGGCGCAGTTAGAAAGCTATCCTGATGATTTTCCTCTCTTGAACCGAATGTGTCTCGCGTCTTTCCACTCATTTTAATAGCCCGAGTGCTCAATACTCCACTAGTTCTCTTGACACAAGTAAATTAGTAGCAGATCTGATTCAACAGGCAATTGATCTCCCCTCGTTGTGATATGGTCTGAACCGCTGAGAGATGTATCATTCTCTACCACGCAACCCTTTTGAAGCTTTCCTCTTCTGACGGCGAAACGGCTCCAAAAGAAGGATAGGAGGGGCGAGCGAGTGGATCTGCGCGCAGGTTAAACATAAAGATCTTGTACTTCCAGATGCTGCTTGGTGCCAACCATACACCGCAGCTTCGAGTGCAATGAGCTGGAATCGAAGCCGAGGGAACTCATGTTCTTGGCGCTGGCATGCACAGACGCCAAAGCGGTGGATGAGACGTCGCAACGACTCGGGTCGCCTCGAAGAGGCGAACCGGTTGCTTGGTTATGCTGGGAAATGAATGAGCCGTACTTCTCAACCGATAAAGAAGGATCCAATGCCATCTCACAAGGATCTTCTTTCTGTCCAATGGTTATAGGACATAGAGATTTTGTATCCCTCTTCGGTGATCTGCAACCACCGGTTCTGGTAACTCCGGATACTTTCAGTCTCTTCGAAGGGTGCGCGGTAGCACGGCGTTCCTTCTTTTCCGAGCCAAGCTTGATCCGATCACACATGTGACCCTGCATCTTTACCGTACACCTCTGCTTGCGGACTCTCTTAGTATCACTCTTCATGCTCTTGGGCCTGAAGCATCTGTCGTGATGTGTCTTGAAGGGATTGCGGTCTGGGACGTTTGCTGGATCTTGTTGTTGCCCGAGCTGTCGATTTGTAGCTGGCTCGACACTACTTGTCACCGGGCGGTTTTGTTGGCGAGAAGGAAGTTGATGGTTTACGCCATCTTGATAAGAGGACAACGAAGAGTAGGCATAGGTGGAACCGACCGGATCGGCGGCAAGGGGAACACCTGGAGCAGCAGGGGCATCAGCGGCAGTATCCGCAGCAGAAGCACGTGCGGAGCTTAGAATACCTTCCAATTTCGATGACAGCGAAGATGCTGTAAAAAAGCGCATCCGATTTAACATATTCTGATACACGAGCTTATTCTCCAGTTGCCGACTTATTTTATTGACTTTATGGTAACGATACTCAGGATAAATGTTTAGATGCCAGTGCTCTTCTAATTGTGAAAGAAGCTCAAAGTATAGCTGAAATATTCCATCATTCTTCCCCCATAGTTGTGAAGTGATTGCAGAGCTATAGCAGAGTTTTGTTCACATTTTTACATAATTTTTTTTCTTCGTCTGCTTTCCAGTCAGTTTTTAATATGTGGTGAGGAGCAGGGTTGTTTCATAGAGTTCGGGCGGTACACACTGAGAGATTATTAGCCGCTGTAAAAATAATCAACAATGATTAAAACTACAGCTTTTGTCATCGAACTTCCCCTTAAGCAATCTCCCCGTTTCAATACAGTGTTTGGAGTAGATATATGAGAGCTCCAGCTGTATGGTGTACGGTGCATAGTTTTGTTTTGAGGCTCTATGCGCAATGATGTCCCTCTATGTAGAGCAGACAAAAATCAATATGAAACAGCGCTAGGGTTAATTTAGGCTAATTCTCGAGTATAAAGAGTAACGCCTAACGTTCGTCAAAACCGTCCTGGTTACCTTACCAGAATCGTCAAACTACTGCCATGCACGAGAAATCTTTCCGTGGGTTCAAAGCTAACAGACCTCTGTTCAAAGTCCAGATTAAACGGAAACCTGGTCAGTGTAGACCAGCAAAAGCTCGGTGTATGGAAGGGAGTTGTTCTCATACATCTGGCTATACAAAGGAGAAAAGCACCAAGACCTTCATGGCAAAATTGGGACCAATTAAGATTCCTTCTCCTCCTAATACCTTGCTCCGGAAGATTGAGGAAGAGAAGCTGAAGTTGCAGTCCGAGAGCTCCGCGGAGAAGGGATCATTATGGGACTCTCCAATTTCCTGGGACAGCGAGGAAATACTATTTTCCATAGCGAACGATGTATTAGATAACATATATAAAAAGCCCGCTAGGAAAGGTGCCTCCACAAAGCCGCTTAATTCCTTTATGGCATTTAGGGCTTACAATTCCCAATTCGGCTATGGTCTGAAACAGAATATTTTATCCCCGCTGCTTGCATCCGCGTGGCATTCACATCCTGAACAACAAGAAATATGGGACACTTTTGCGCAGCAGTTTAATTTTGTCAAGCCGAAGTGTGGGTTTGTGGAGTGGGTGGATCAAAGATATGAGCGGGAGAGTTAATTAAAAGATTTTGTAGATTTGTATTTGCATTGATGATGTCTTGTTGGGAGGGGGAAAGTAATGCTTGGAAGTAGAGTTGAGAAGCTTGGGCGAGGAGTGGGGACGGGTTGCGCTGTAGCAATGTTGTTACTTGATGTGTCAACCGGATGATGGCTGGAATTGAGGGCTCTGCCGAAACGGCTATCTCATTGGCAAGCTGGGAAACGGAGTAAAACGAAACTGGCTCTCGGCTATGATTAATTGATTGAAGAGCAAGATGAATGGCAAGTCTCTGGTCTGTTGAAAGCACCTTTGCTCTCTCCAAGGGTGTCTTGTCAGTCATATCAAACGACTCTGGTTCTGGTGGTAACTTTGGCAAGCTGATTAACGAAGTAAGTGACTTGATCGAAGAACAATCAGCATAAAGCTCAAAAAGATCTCTGTGCTGCATACGATAGCGCTCACTCAGTTGCTCTAATGCTGCGTGGTCGTCAATCTCCTGCGTTAAAGCTCTCAGCATCGCCGTACAGAACTTGAATATCCCGTAGGACTCCGTCACCAACGGCACTACCGCCGCAACAACCAGCTCCGCCTTCCGTCTCCGTCCCATAGAGGCCAGCATTAGTTTGCACGTCTCCATAACCTCCTCCAGCAAATCCATCAGACTCCAAAGCGTGTCGTATCCGCGGTCAGGATCCGAAACAACAGCCAGCGACGTATATTCCTTGTATTCAAACATACCGCCATCGAATCCCCGGTGCGACGCCTGGAACATCAGTTTCTCGCATATACAGCTGGCGTATCTCTGGATCAAGCGCCCGTATTCATTGCTTGGAACCCTGCCAAGCGACCTAATCCACTCAGTGTTCCTAATCGCTTCCCGCAACGCAGTTGGATGACCTTCTTGCACAACCTTGTGAACCACAATCAGACATTTAAACACTTGAATTTCACTCGGTGCCAGCGGAACGCTCTTCAAGATAGAGAAGAACTGCGTAGCAGATTGGTGGTCCCAAGTATACACAATACAAGCTCTAACATGCTTCCTTTTCGGCTCCACTTCCTCGATCGAGCAAGCTTTCTTAATACTCCTGGCGAGATCAACAGCAGACATCTCCAGATTCAACCAACTAGCCTGCTTAAATACCTGTCTGACGTCCCCTATCAAAGTTTCAGCTTAAAACTGTCCATCGTAGAAAATCATTTCATATTTATCCTTTACAAGAAAACTAATGAAAATTTTCCACCTCTAAGATGACAAACTCTTTCAGTAGCAAGATACCACCGCTATAGTTATCTCTAAATCGTTTTATGTCTATTGAAAACCTAAAATCTTTCGATCCATTTGCTGACACCGGTGACGACGAAACTACAACTGCTAACTACATTCATATCCGTATCCAACAGAGAAATGGTAGAAAGACGCTAACCACAGTTCAAGGTGTCCCAGAAGAATATGATTTAAAGCGTATCCTCAAAGTCCTGAAGAAAGACTTTGCATGCAACGGCAACATCGTCAAGGACTCCGATATGGGCGAAATTATCCAGCTGCAGGGCGACCAAAGGGCCAAAGTGTGCGAATTCTTGACCACCCAGCTGGGCATGCAAAAGAAAAACATCAAGATTCACGGTTTTTAAACAACCGTCTCTATAGTCCACTACTTCCACAGACGTATATCGCTTGTATACTTGTATAGTGCTATTGAAACGATGGCAGGCTCAAGTGATCTCAACCTGTTGAAGTCGTGGAACCCAAAGCTTGCGAAGAACAGGCAGAAAGTGCAAAAGAAAGAGCAAGAGGCGCTAGAAGAAGAGAAGAAAATACGCCAGGCAGCCAAGGAACGAGAACTCAATGACTTGGCTACCGCAAAGTCCAAGACAGGGTTAGAATGGATGTACGATGTTCCTAAACAGCCAGAGACAAAATCTTTGCCACAGGAAAAACCCAAGCTCCAACGCAAGAACTCTACAGAAAAGCGTATACCGACGGCTAACAAAGCCAAAGCGTCAAGATACGACAAGGATGATCCAATGAACAAGTTCAAAGTGGCGAAGAAAAGATTAAACAAGAAATAAGTAACTAGTTTACAGACTTGTATAGCTTCTCCTGTTGTAACCATAACTTCTTCAATTTCTTGGTCATGCTCTTTGTTATGGCATTTCCTTCTTTATCTTTGGTCGGAATGCCGTCCTCGTCCCACTCCGAGTACAACTCCGGCTGCTTGAACAGCTCCTGCGGCGGAATTTTGGCCTTCTCCAGTCTTTCCTTCTCTTTCGCTTCTCGTTCTCGCCTTTTTGCCTCTTCGCTAGCCTTTTTCGCTTGCCTCTTCTCAGTCTCCTGTCTAGCTTCCTCAACTATACGGACCTTCTCTTCTTCGCTGATCAATTTCACCAGGGCTCCCTGGCCACTTCTATCATCAAGCAACACGTTGAGGTTCAAAAGCTCCTCGTTTCTCAGTTTGTCTGTCAATTCTAAAAACTTCTTCGGATCTCTATTGTCAATTGCAAACTGTCTCACCTGGTCTCTGAACTTGGCCAAACATTGCACATATGGCAGAATCTGCTCCTCCTTGTTGTTCTCCTGCCTCACGTCACCTTCATACCATCCTAGTTGGTCTTCTCGTATTGGAATACCTGCTATTCCAAAAAACTTTGAGATATATTTGCACACAGCAACTAAAACCTCTGTTCTCACATCAGCACCGGCATCTGATATGTAAGTGTTGCTCTTGTTCACCAGCTCGCTTAGCAACTTCATGCACTGAGGAGTGGATAAATTGTCACAAAGAGCACAATCGATATCTTCCTCAACCTTTTCCAGATAGCTTAACAAATCCTTCTCACGAGATCCAAGCTTTTTACTAACGCGCGAGCTATCGTCAGACTTCAAAGCCCTCGTATTCTTAAAGAAATTGGAAAACATATTCTCGAGACTCTTAACCTCCAGTAAAAGACTCTCCTTGAAATCAAGCTGATTATTCCACTGAGTTAACAAAAAGGCCAACCTCAATTGTCTCGAACTATATTTTTCGAGGGCTTCATCAATTGTGATGAAATTCTTCAACGACTTGGACATCTTTTGTCCTTCAATATGCAAGTGACCGGTGTGTAAGAAATAGTTAACCCATTGCTCACTCTCAAAACAAGCTTCTGACTGAGCCATCTCGTTATCATGATGAGGGAAAGCCAGATCGATTCCACCAGAGTGAATATCCATACACTCTCCCAAAATATCACTAGCCATAACAGAACACTCTATATGCCACCCAGGTCTGCCTGAGCCCCAAGGAGAAATCCAACGTGGCTCGCCCGGTTTTGAAGCCTTCCATAACGCAAAATCATTCGCTGACTTCTTCCCGCCGTTAGACGAGGTTAAACTGCCTTCACCTTCCTTGATCAAATCGAGCTGGCCTTTATTCCACGGTTGATTCTTTGCATAATCATGTTTTTCCGAAGAATCGAACTTTACAGTATCAAAATAAACTGACCCATCATCCGTAGCATACCCATATCCATTGTCAATGATCTTCTTCACAAATTCGATAATTTCTGGAACATACTCAGACACTCTAGTAGTAACCGTAGGGGGCAGCACGTTAAGCCTTCTCATGTCATTGTCGAACTGCTCTTCCCAATAAGCGGGCAGCTTTCGAAAAATCTCCGGGTCGGTTACAGATGACCCAAACTTAGAATCAAGAAATGGCACATAGATATCTTTGATGTCATCATTAAACCCTTTCTTTTCCAGACTTTCCAGCGCCTTCAACGCCCTCATGACTGCGTTATAATGCATATTGAACTTTGGATTTTTTAACTTCTCTTCATCCACATTAAGTGTCTCAATGGCTGAACGAATGCTCTCAATAGTTTCTAAACCAGACAAGTTCATATTTTTTGCAACATAGACAGACAAAGCATCAACAACATCACCCATATTATGCTCTTCACTCCGCGAAACAAATTTATCAAAAAGATAGTTTTGTCTAGCTCTCACGATAATCTTATCATCAATATCAGTCACATTTTGAACAAACTTCACATTGTATCCAAAGTAGTCAGACAAAATTCTTCTATTGATGTCAATGGAGACATAGTTTCTCGCATGTCCCATATGAGAAGCGTCATAAACGGTAGGCCCGCAAGAATACCATGTCACAAGTTTACCGCCAGATTTTGGCACAAAGACTTCTTTTTCCCGAGTTAAACTGTTGTACAGTTTCAAGCAAGGTCTTTCTTTATGAACCTTTGGTTCAATCCATTTTGGTTGCGCTACTTTACCAGTTGACATGAATTTTCGTACGCTGAATCCAAAATTCTTCATCCAACGTTTCGATCTACTCGAAACAATTCAAACTCGCAACGACTCGTCAAACGAATAATTACCATCTTGCAAAGTTGAACACCTTTAGCTTAATACCAGATTTTTCATCAACAGTCGAATCTTCAACTCAAAGTTCAATCATCACTCAAAACGACAAAAAAGAAGAACTCCTCATAGGGGGCTCGAACCCCTGACATTTCGGTTATCCTTGATTTAAGCAACGCTTAAAAGCCGAACGCTCTACCAACTGAGCTAACAAGGATGAGTTCTATGGGACAAACCAAAAAATAACAAAACCATACCGACCATCAATGTTTGAAGATCAATCACCTCAACAGCACTTAACCCAGTCAATAAACCCCAATAGCTCAAAACTCGCATGCAACCCGAGACCAGTATCATAGCTGAATGCTATAAACAGGTACGACTGATAACAACAAAACTCAAACACACATAATAACTCAGTTAAGAATATCAGCAGTGTGAAACCAATCGTTACCGAACCTTCAAAGATTAATCCTTTCACGCCAATCCACCAACTATATTTCTTCATATCTCAAACCGTGATAACAGGTCTCTCCCTAAAGCACTCTACATCTTAAGCCATGGCTTAGACAACTTCGCCAAAGTCCCAGACGCAACAAAAGAGGCAAATCAACTAAGAACCACCCCTCCCATTGAGTTCCATGCATTTGACTTTTTTTTCTGTTATTCTACTTTCTACTTCCCCTTGTATGCTACGTTTAAATGCCAAGCTATGGCCATCATAGTTCAAAATACAAAAAATACAGAGTATACTCAACTAGCTCTCCAAGCTCGAGAAACTAGCTTTTGACGCTAAAGCTATTCACAATGAAGCATGAAGATGCAAGCTCCGAGCAATTATCTTACTATAGCTTATCAGACAGCGAGATCGACTCTGACTTAAGACGAGATCGAGCGGATCAGCCGGTCAGAATGACTGAAACCAAGTTCCGCTCGTCTTCAGATGGGGTTAGCGAAAATTCTAGTCCAGATTTCTTCATAGGTGGTGCAAAAGTTCGAACAAATAGCAAGAGCCATGAGTCGCTTTACAGAGGCAAGTCAATATACGACGACGAACCAGAGGAAGAGGATAGTGACATACTTCAGTCTACCAGCACAACATCACCAATTGGCCAACTCTATGGAACGAACAGTGGGAAGAATCAACCAGATTTCGACAAAACCGAGCAGGATATACAGCAGAAAAGGGCTACTCATAAAATATTCACATTTGCATTACCTTTCGGTGGCAAATCGATTCTACCGTCATCTCCCATTTCCAGCATCGTCAGCTCAATGATGTCTAACGAATCTGTTGATAAAAATGGGGCTACAGATAAATATAAAATCAAGGAGAAACTGAAAAGATCAGAATCTATTACAACGTTAGAAGAGCTAGCACTTTTCAAGAACACAAAGGGAATTGATAATGTAAGGGCCAGAGCACTCAAGAAAACTTTTGAGCTGGAATCATTGAAACAAACACTCAAGAATATAACTTCCTCTACAGGTGATCTGACATCTGACGGATATCAAATAACGCGACTCGATACAATATGGAACGAATTGGAAGGAAATTTTCTAGTGATGGGCGGCTACCGAGGAAGTATCTTGAGGGATGCCAAAACGAACAGGAGAGTGTGGATCCCGATCAGAGCAGGTCTCAATATTAGAAAAGTTGATTTACTAATAGGTCCGACAGACGAAGATGAAGCCCAGGCTCAAAGAATAATAAAACCCGACGGAATGTTGACTCATATAGGTCCCGTTGACGTTTCAAAACGACTAATCAAAAAACTTAAATCAAACCCCAACGTAGAGGTAGAAAACTATGGGTACGACTGGCGCCTATCTTTAGACATATCTGCTGAGCAGCTTCGTCAAAAACTGCAAGACATCTACGATTCTCAAACAGTAAAGAAAGGCACTTTTATCATTGCTCATTCAATGGGAGGCATGGTAGCTCACAAGGTCCTACAAGATCACACTCATTTGATCAGAGGTATTATTTATGTTGGAGCACCCAGTGAGTGTCCCAACATCTTAGGTCCACTGAAATTCGGCGATGAGGTCATTATGAATAAAACAATTCTCAGCAAGGAAGCCAATTTCTTCATGAGATCAAGTTTTTATTTTCTGCCAACTAATGGGACTTGCTTTGTGAACAAGACCACTTATAAGAAATATCATATAGATTTCTTTGATCCCACAGTGTGGGTGAAATTGGGATTGTCACCTGTGGTTGATGAAGACAGGAAGAAATTGGAGATGAAACTAACGCGCAAAGAGGAGGGAGACGAAAGAGCAACCATTATAGAGTATAAAAACCAGAAACAAAATATGGCCAAAACGGAGTCTAAAGAAAAGCAACCACAGCCCGGTATATCAGCAGAAGTTAAAGATCTGTTAGGACTTATCAACCCAGTCCCTATATTAAGGTCTCTGTCTGGTCCCAGTGCATTCACTTCACACACAATAAAGCCGCTGAAGGTCCTGAATCCGGCTCCGCTGCTCTCCAAATTTTCATCAGCAACAACCGATGTGATTGGGCTTAAAGACGGAAAGGAATGCGACCAGGAAGACGGAGCGCTAACTTTCCTAACGCCATATGAGGAGTGCCTACAATATCTCATCAGAACTTTGCGCAGGGCCAAAAACTACTTAAATAGCCTCGGCCACATTAAAGACAAGACTTATCCACCACTAGTAATAGTGTACAGCAAATCTGTTCCCACCGTCAGAGGTGTTAAGATTGACGGATTAGACGACATTAAGCGAGGAAACTACAACAACTTTTACTACGGACCAGGCGACGGGGTGGTGCACCACAAATGGTTACTGCCCGAACAAAGAGGCTTTCCGCTGGCTGCTAAGATTGAGTCTACTTGCGGGCATGTTAGTCTACTTTCCGATCTAGACTCAATGGCCAAAGCGTTGATCTCCTTGGTGGATGAGGAAAAGAAAGCAGACACAGAAGAATCATGTAAATAAGCACTATATCATACATCAGCCTGTTCATACTCTTCGGCAAGATCAAAATTAACTTTGAGCCACAGACTGCAAGCAGAACATTGGGCAAGCACTAGGAACCCGCCGCTTGCTCTTTCCTGACAATGTTCCTCTAGCGTTCCCTCACTGAAATGGAAACCATCCTTACCATGACAACGGGGACAATCCATACAATACTCGCAGATCGCCGGATTAAAGCAAAACTCGTCTAAAGAATATTCGTCGAGCCCATCGCCGCTGCTATGGAGCCCTTGCTTTTTTTGATCATCTTTCAATGATTTGTCGTAAATCTCACGTAACTCTGGGTTGCTAAGTACTTTGTAGGCCTCTTGGATTTTATTCACCTCAACGCTAGAAGAATCATTGCGGGTTTTATCAGGATGGCTACTGAGAAGTCTCTCTTTATATGCTTTTTTAATGCAGCCCAAGCTAGAGTCACAGCTCAACCCAAGAACTTCATAATGCGAGCTTGCCATCGCTGGTCGGCCACCCGAATTTTATCCATTATCTATATCTATCGACTTAGCAAGATATCACCATTGGATGATAGATCAAACTGTACAGTACCGTCCAGCGCGAGAACATAACATAAGATGATCAACTTACGACTCAAAACCTGGAGTTTGTGCTTTACCGTTGGCGGCTGCTAGCGTAACAGCCACAACTCCTAACCAGGTTTTCCTACATCTCTTCAGTTCAACTCGAATACTTCATATATACTGCTGAGCGTCGAATCGACCAGGTTTGTAACATCCTTGCATCTTCTACACTAACAAGCCCGTCCCGAATACCAGCTTCCCGCCAGCGATTCTATCGTTTTTCCTCTGGATCTATGAACAGAACGCTCTTTTAATGTTTAGTTGAAATTACGAACGATTCGCAAGTTCTAATGAAGATGACAAACGAAAAAGGCGTAAAAAGCATGTCTACAACACTCGCATGCAAGCCTACTAGCAAAGTATTACCTCAAGCCCCTCCTGTATCTGTAATTGCAAAGAGAATATTTGTTTTCAGAAACTAATGATTTTCTACCGCTACAAGCAAGATCTTGACTCATAGACTGCTCGCTTTATAAGGTACTCCCAGTTCCCAGCAGATCGGCCATTTTGAGACCCATTAGGATCGTAATTGTAGAGAATCTTGTTTCATTCTTTACTGCTGCCGTTTTTCTTAGAATAATTTAAGTCGATTTTGAAAAATTTTCTGCGATGAGCTACATTAACTAGGAATCAAGATACTACCAGAGGGAAGAAACGGTTGAATATCTCGCTATAATGGGCTCTAAGAGGAATTTCACCGAGGTAGAAATAGAAGAGTACCAGGATCACCCCAGTGTTGTTGTAGGAAGTTTTTTCAAGGGAGTACGGGTACCAAAAGAGACTACTTTCGAACTTTACAAGAAAAAAGGTTCCAAAGATGCCTTTGTACTGCACGGGGAAAACGATAGATTAGAATATGAAGGTGACGGAAGCGTTTCTTTATCCAATCAGTATGTTGTTGGGGTGTATAACCCAAACAAGAAGGCGATTCGGCTTTACAAGGCTCCACTCATCGATTCAAAAGTGATCTCCAAAAGCTGCAAGAGTCTGTCGGGTCCAAGAATCAAGAGTGAGTCGAATATCAAAAACTCTGCGTTGAGGAATGCGTTAGGTGAAGCGTTCGGTACCAAAAAGGCAAAGAAGGCCATTGCTGATCTAGAAAGAAATCGTGTCGACTCAGATAAATTAGTCGATTCCGCTATTGATATTGTGGATTCTGTTAGATCCGCTGCAAAAGGTCTTCCAACGAGACAAGAGTTGGAGGACAAGATCACTTTGGATAGACCAACTCCCGTTGCCAACGTCGATGCCACCGATGTTGAACAAATCTATCCAATTGAGAATATAATACCGAAAAGAGAGATGCAGTTCATTCGCGTGGGTGCGTTCTTCAAAGAGAATGACCACGAGAAAAGATTGGAAATGTTGCCTTACTCGAAGTCACAATATGTTAGCGAGAAGCTGCCAACTTTGACACAGGTTACGCAGTCGACCAAACTACAGCTGCTTTACTATCTGTCCCTCCTTCTGGGAGTGTACGAGAACAGAAGAGTCAACAACAAGACAAAGCTGCTGGAAAAACTGAATTTCCCACCGGAAATGCTTTTGGATGGGGTGCTTGAGAGATTCACTGTCAGCAAAGCCAGTCAAGTGGGAAGATCGAAGGACAGATCGTTCGTTATCGATCCCCAAAACGAAGACAAGCTACTCTGTTACATTCTAATCATCATAATGCATCTAAACAATTTCATCGTTCAGGTCTCACCACTAGCCAAGGAGCTGGCTTTGAAACCGTCCAAGATTGTAAACTTATTCCGAGTAGTCGGTGCCACTGTTAAAGGAGCCACTGTTGCACAAGCCGAGGCCTTCGGTATTCCAAAGAGCTCAGCTTCCACATATAAGATCGCCACGCTCAAAGTTCCCTTCAAGTTGCCACAGATGACGAGAAGAGGCAGAGCTGCTCGATAACTTTCTTACATAGGAACTAGTTTTGACTCTCTACGTCTTCGACCTTTAACTTCCTACCTTAACCAAGGAAATACGCTGTAAAGAAAGATCTTGATGGCAAAGGTAAGAGCAGGCATTGGGATAGATCTTGCAAATTCTGCAGTGAGAATAGATATCTACAACCAGGATGATGATCGTGAACTTGGAAACGTGAAGAAATGAACTCCGCTATTGCTACCTTCAGCACACCCGCAGAGTACAGATGGAATAATGGCTGCTATTGAGGATTGTTTTGCTAGACTACAGATAGAGCAATACGATAAAAGTCATATGCAGTATCGGCAACCTGCTCACTAGCGATTTTCGCTAAGGTTGGAGACAGTCTACTGCCCTTTGGTGGGCTCAGAAGTCAGAAGAGGCAGAATGTTGTATTTGGATGGATTCAACTTCTAAGAAAGGATGCCAACTTTTAAGTGAGACACCCAATCAGAATTTTAGGGACTTCATGGGACACCGTTTTGTTTATGCGATGACTATTCCTAAAATCATACAACTGAACAATCAGTTAAGAGCAGAAGGCCGATTAAAACATCATAGACATGGACCTTCGTCGCTCTATCGCATATCAAATAACCAAAAGGTACGGTTGGGATTTTAGTAAACTTATTAATAAGCTCAACGCCAACGGAGTTGGTCGTGATGGAAAACTATACGGTTAGAGTGGCAGTTTCTATAGAAGATGTCATCAACTACCTCCTAACATTATCATTGGACCGGAGCCTGAAAATGACCAAAGCTCCAGGAGAACCCTGACAAGATTGCGAGCTGCATAGATTGTGATTCAAGTCATATACTCACTCAGTTTGATTGTGATCTTTATCCATAGTTGCAGGAACTTCTACATGTTTTCTACTAGCTTCTAAATGCAAGATACGATACCAGATGTATGTGATCCGTTTAATATAATACGTTGAGCCTTTATGAGGGAGCAGCTGTATATTGGGCGCCTAACAGGATATCCTCTACAGACTCATCCTGCTTCTTCTTCTGCTTCCAAACGAGATTGGCCATCTCTCCTAGAAAATTATTGAGATTGAGAAGAAATCGGGATGCTTGATCCACATGGACACCAAACAAATGTTATTATTCTGCGCAGATCCTCAGGGGAATGGAACGCCCTATGCTAACCCCGCAATGCCTGGAAATATCCTGGAATTTCTAGCTTTTGAGATCTAATATATGGTGTCGGTGTTGAATAGAAACAATGAGGAGATGGAGACAGTAGAACTTAGAATCTGTGCTAGCCAGTTGAAAAAAACGGGACTTCTCAATCTCATCTACCACATCAACAAATACCTATCAAGCTTCCAACAACTGATGCAGACCTCAGTGGTGTGACCAGAGATTCCTGTTCGGTAGATATGTCATGCTAAATAAACCACAGATTGAAATAACAGAGGAAAAGGGAATCAACAAAGGTGACGAAAACTTTACTACAGACGTTCAAGATGAATGCGTCTTGAAGCTGCTTGAAACCAAGTATGAGATCCATCTGCACATGGCGAGGCAATAGATTCGATAGCGACAAACAGTTGACAAAGCTATTGGACCTTCGTGTTACAGTGCACTTAAATGAAGAATAAAGTCTAGTCACTAACTCTGCTTATGTCAACCCACTCAATTTGCGATTTCTGCCTATCATCCCTCTTTACCCTAAAGAAATGGTCGGTGAATTCAGATGCGTTCATATGATTTAAAAACTGTTCATCATGCGTGATAACGATAAGCTGGAAGTTTTTCTGATGTCTTCTCATTTCAATGATATTGCTGAGCGACTTTGCAAGGCTTTCTATGTTCTCCTCATCAAGGTTTGTGGTAGGTTCATCCAGCGCTATGACGCCGCAATTGACCCCAAAGGTCTCCGACAGTGCCAGTCTAATGATGATGGAAGCAAGAACTTTTTGGCCAGCTGAGCATCTGCCGCGCATATCCAATTCCGCATCTTGTTTGTACATAACAACCCGATAGTTATATGACTTACCTTTCACGCTACTGCCGACCTCGTCCGAACGAATTCGGATTGAGTCCACATCAGTACCACTGTAGGTTCGCTTCCAAAGCTCGTCTATAATTCTGTTAATATCTTGCATTTTAAGTCCATGATACCTCATAATGGCACTATCCAGAGCCTTCGAGTATGTGTCAATATCGTCAGCAACAAAAGTTCTCGTCTGCAGCTCTACCCACTTCTTGTGGTAATCATTCTCCACATCTTTATAATCCGTTTGCAATTGTCGAGCGAAAGCCTCAATTTGATTTTGAAGTTGCTTTATCTCACCAAGCTTTCCCGCATTCTCTGAACTCAATTTCTCGTATAGATTTCTGAGACGAAGAGACTCCTGCTGATACTTGTCGCGCTCAGCCTCAGCGTTTTGCACATCAAGGTCGTTGATCTCTTTTTCGATTGAACTTAATGACTCCTTGAGATTAATTAACTCAAGGTTCTGTTCCAGATTTCTTTTTTCATTATTGGAATCTTTTACTCTTTGTGCTTGTTTCATTAAGCCCTCAGATTCCCTTTCAATGGCTTCACTCAAGCTTCTGACCTCCCGTTGACGCTCTTCCAATTGCTTCGTACAGGACTCAAGTTCCTGAGGGCCATCTAGCGCAAAACTATCAACGTCTGTTTTCAATTTCGATAGTTCATTAATATGTCCATCGATAGCTTTACAAGAGTTTTGCGAAGCAGCATGTTCTTCAGCAAAAGTTTTCTTTCTTTTAGTCAATTGCGTTTCAGAATGTTTCATTTTCTCATTTTGCGCATCTACTTCCTTGCCGAGAGATTCGATTGTTGATTCAAGGTCATTTAGTTGCTCGCTTTTGCTGTTTATGTCTGCTGTGATATTTTCTTTTAACATTAACTGTTTTTCAAGTTCAGTAACTTTAGAACCTCTTTCCTTGATGACGGATGACAGCCTAGTATATTCTCCTAATTTGTTCTGTTTTTCTTCTTGCAAATAATTTATCTCCTTCCTGCACGACCGTAGAAGATCATTTTTGCTTCGTTGCAGTGTTTGAAGTTCCTCCACAGTTCGAACACCATCCTCAGATGTCCCATATAATGCAAGTTCATCCGTTATAGTTTTGTTTTGGTCTTCTAATTGCTTAACCTCTTTTACACTTCTGATGATGTAATCAACTATAGGGCGCAAAATTTGCTCGGCATGACTTCTATCTTCTTCCACTTTTTTTAATTCGACTTCACATTGGTCTCTGTCAATTTTGAGTCGCTTCACCTCTTCCCGAAGATTGCTTTTGGCTTCAGACAAATCTGCTATCCTAGATTTAGCACTCTGCAAAGAAAGAATATCTTCCTTCAAACCCCTCAATGTATCCAAGTACTCTTTTTCATTGGAAACGGTTTCTTTAAGTGTATCCTCAAACCTACTATCCGTTCTAGTCCTCAATTTTTCCAATAAACCGCTCGCGAACTTCTCATTTTCAAACTTTCTCGAACACAAGTAGCAGGACCTTTCTTTCTCTGCAACCTCTAAAGCTCTTTTATTAAACTCTATTGTCGTCTGATGCATTTTTAAATTCTCCAGAGCAATTCTGTATGATGACTCACTTTCTGCAACAACTTCATCGTAATCTTCAATAGGACAATCCTCGGGTAATGCTTTTTGCAATTTGGCAAGCAAGTTCTCTTTCAACTTTCTATTCTTGGCAAGCTCAGATTCAGTATTATTTAGGTTTAATGCAGCCTCAGTGTATTTTTTATCCAGATCTTGTAGCAGCTGTCTCTTGCCACTTGTTTCCTTCTGAACATCAATGTACTTCCTTTTAAACTCAATATCAAGATCGGGTCCATATTTCAATTGCCACCTGTGGGTCATTGGATCATCTTCAAGAGTCTGTATTTTCTTATTCATTTCCTCGAATTTGTCTTGAAGCGATTGTTTGACGATAGATAACCTGGCGTACAGGTCCGCCTGATCATTGGTTCTCGAGATTCTTGTCTGTAACGTGTCCAACTCATTTTCCAAAATAACCATTTGATCATTTTTCTCCTTTATCTGTTTATTTAGAGCTCCTACGACGTCCACTTTTTCCCACTCTTTCAGTTTTTCCGTAAACCTATTAAGAGAAGCCCTCTCTGTTTCCAAATCCTCCCCTGATATATCAAGAGCTGCTAATTCTTTCTGTAAGCGATCTATTTCACGGGATATCTTATCTCTATCCTGCTTACCATACTCCAGCCTCTCATTCCTTACAATCGCACTCCGCCTTATGCCATTTAATTCCCGTTCTAAAGCTTCAATTTCCCGATTGGCAACCTCTTCTATCTCTTCAGATTGTAACCTCAGCTTATCTCTAACAGATTTCAATTTCGACAAAATAACATCGCTGGAACATTGATCGTTCACAGTCAGCTTGTACAAAGCGATCACCTCTTGTCCCTTTTGCCTTAGTCTATCTTTACGTTTCTCATTGAGGTCGCACGCTGCTGTCAATTCTCCCTGTCTTATCATCAGTCCATTGCACTCTGCCTGTAGTTTTGAGACGCGTTCCTTCATTTGTTTCGTTTCCTCTTCCAGATGTTTCATTTCCATCTCTTTCACCTTCAAAGTGCTAGCGAAGCTCTTCAGCAGCTGTTCCACTTCTTTTCTAGGCAAATCAATGATATCAACTGCATTTGACAGCCTTTTGATTTGCTGACTGAGAGATTCGCGGTTGTTCTTCAAGTTCTCAACTCTAGATAGGATTTTTTGAAAATCTTGATTGGATTTGAAGAGATGATCTGATTGCTCAGTGATATCAACTAATTGGTTTTCTATTTCTTTAACCTCCGCTTTATAGGCGTCTACTTTTGCTTCCAGTTGGTTGATATTGACTTCAGTCATCTTAGATCTATCTCGATCAACTCGCAGATGTTCAACCGATTGCTTCAGCAATCTTATGTCAATGGACATGTCTTTCTTGATTCCCTTCAAATTATCCAGAGCCTTCGTGAACTTCATGGCCTGAAAAATCTCATCAAATTTCTTCTTCAAATTAGCGGGCTCACTCAATGGCCATAGACTATCCTCCTGATGGCAGAAGATCACATAGTCCAAGATCGCTTTTGGCACCCCCAGATATAGCGGCACCTGTGTATCGAGCTCAACAGAACGGGTACTCAAAGTGTTTCTATTGCCATTACCATTTACTATAACTAATTGGCCTTCGAGTGTTTTAAAAGTAGTCGTTGTCTTTTTCACGAGTAACTGGATATTTCGTGTAACTATCATGTTTAAGTTGTTGGCACTCGTGAAGGCCAACTTCACCTGAGCTCTAATGTCCTTTTCACCAGTAATCTTGGGATCGTGCACAAAGGCACCCCCCTTGCTGTTTGGAGGCAAATCACCGGAAGTAGCGTATTTCAAACATTCGATAATCGTTGTTTTGCCTGAACCGTTGGCACCTACGATAAGCGTAAGCGGTTTACCAAATTCGATTGTCTCCCTGTCATTTGAGTCGAAGGAGCGGATCCCTTGAATCGAGAGCTTGTAAATAGCACTCATAGCAAATCAATGTCATGGCAAGATCGCACAGGGCCATCTTGAAACCAGCTGCAGTTTGTTATCCGGTTCTTCCAACAGCTTGAGATAAAGCGAACGTCACGTGACAAATTGTCAAACTCAACAGGAGATAGAATTTGAGCATCTCTTCACAAGGACTGAGTTCCTTGTCTATATGATCTAGTCCTGGCATTTGAACTATGAGCAATGTTATTCTATTGGTGAACTGCTTAGCAGATTTTGCGTCCCACTCTCCAGACAAAACCAAAAAATCTTCGCTCATCGAAATAAATCAGGCTGCTTAATTAATCATCCATTAAGTCATTTTATCATAGGTTAATTCGCAACCAAAAAAATTGACTATATGAAAAATAGCCGCCCATTGCAACGTTACACAAAAATGCCGAGTTTAGGTCCCTAATCCATGCTTATCAGAACCATGCCCACGGAGAGCTGTCCGGTATCATTTGCCATACCAATAAGAGTAACAGCGGTTGCAACAGCGAACCCATAATAGATCTTTTGTGTATAATAATTGGCCACTAAATGCTTTATTTACATTCTAAAGTTCATTATCTTACCCTCTCTCAAGCGGGTAACTGGAATTTGGGGGCCTTTTCGGATTTTCTTTTTTTTTTTTTTTGGGTATATAAGGAGCAAAGAAAAACCAAAAAAACTTTCCTCCTCGCAAGCATATCATTAATAACATTATTTAAGTGCCATAGCGTACTTTTGTGTACAAGTTAGAAGTAAAGTCATTTGTGCTAGGCTACTAGTTCTGTGCAGACTAGAGAAGTATACAATTTTGTGCCGTGCTAATAGTATCCATAGACAGTAGAAATTTCCTGGAATTGGGAGACAAGGATACAATCGTATTTATTTGTCTTTCAAGAGAAAATTTCTGAGAGTAGTACGGGATTGTAGTCTTCTGTTGATTTTTTGCCAAGTTTATTTGCCAAATTATTCTTCTCGACTGTACTCTGCACCTCTAATTTCTGTATTGATAGTGTGAGTATCAAGGAGGAGTAACGTAAAGGAAATCAGACGGACACAAGATTATCCAAAAATGAGTGAAGAAGATCACCAAAGTTTTGTAGCCACCTTGGAATCCTTTAGGGAGCTGAAATCTGGGATTTCTGGGTCTCGTATTAAAAAACTGACGACTAATGCACTTGAGCATGTTGAAGACGAAGAAAAGATAATCTCTTTGATCATTAACTACTCAAGGACTTGTTCGGATTCTCACAAGTTGGGTTCTTTGTATATCATCGACTCGATCGGTAGGGCGTACTTGGACGAGGCTAGAGCGAACGATGAATATATCAAATCCACTGCGAAACCTGGTACTTGTGCACACGCAGTTTATACACTTGGTGAGTCTATACAGGAACTCTTAACCAGTGCCATCTCCAAGAGTAATGAGGACCACAGAGAGAAGATACGAACTTTGATCGATATTTGGGATCGAGCTGGTCTTTTCCAGAAGGGCTACTTGAATGCCATTAGGGCAAAATGCTTTTCAATGGATGTAGTTGCTAACGAGGGCCAGTCCGCCACCAGTGCTAGCACAACTAACCACCTTGCCGAGGATCCAAAGGAGAGATGCATTCAGATTCTCAACGATCTGAAACCTTTGAAATTCTTCCCTTCTCTCACACTACCACCAGCCTTGAGCTCTCCAGACGCTGCACAGCAGCAAGCCGGCTTACTGCAAGCTTTGGCAACTATCCAACAGCAATTCAACCAGCAGCAGCAACAAATGAAATTGCAAGGACAATATGGTCAGGCATCCGGCTTAGCTCCATCGGCACGCAACGGACACGTTACTACTGAATACGGCAGTAGGCGTGAACGCGAGCGGGAACGTGAGAGATACTCCTCGAGAAGGAACAGATCCAGATCGCCTCCTAGAAGAGACAGCCATCAGCGCGCCAGCGGTCCACACAGCAACTCCAATGGTCCACTTGGCACAAATAACCATCATCTATACCCGGACGAACAGAACGTTCCATCCAACCCTCATTTCAGACCCAAGCCAGTGAGCTTCGAACCCAATCTACCGCCTGAACACATAAAGGTCTTCAGCCGCACACTCTTCGTCGGCGGCGTGCCTATGAACATGAAGGAATGGGACATTGCCAATGTCCTGAGACCTTTTGCAGAAGTACAGAGTGTTATATTGAACAATGCTAGGAAGCACGCATTCGTGAAAGTTTACTCAAGAAGCGAGGCCGAGAATGTGCTACTCAACTTCAATAAAGATGGCTCATCACCATTGAGAACCCGTTGGGGTGTCGGCTTCGGCCCAAGAGACTGCTGTGATTACCAGCATGGTTTCAGCGTTATCCCACTTCACAGGTTGACGGATGCCGATAAAAAATGGTGTGTCCATGCTCAGTGGGGTGGCACAGGAGGCCAGCCCCTGCAAGGAGGTGTAGTATTCGAGGAACCGGATATCATCGTTGGTGAAGGTGTCTCCTCTAAAGCTATTTCACAGAAAATGCCAACCGACTCTGGCAGAAACGGACCAAGGTCAGGAAAATCAAGTAAGACTACTACGGGCACTCCTCCCATGGCTTCATTCGCCCCAAATCAAGCCCCTTCGCCTGGTCAGATGTATGCTCAAATTCAGCAACCGTACCCTCCACAGCCAACCGCTTCTGCGTACGCACAACCTCAAGTGTCGGCTCCCATAACAACATACGCTCAGCAGCCCCCACAACAGCAGTCATTCGACGCTACGGCTCAACTTAACTCTCTAATGAGCATGCTAAATCAACAGCAAAACTAAGCAATACAACTAAGTAATATATATAATCTACAGATGCCTTATATGTGCCAATCCTCTCGAATATTTGTTACTTGAGCTTCATTCAGCTTTATGGTTTTGATAACTTATATAGGGCTCGTGTCAAGCGATATAGCTCTTAGTGAAGGAATCTGCAAAATTTTGACGTCTTAAGACACCGGCTAAATCAGCGTCTATAGTGGGTTGGCGACTGACTGGTGAAAGTCAATTGGTCGCGATGTTGCCCTTCAGCAGAGGTATGGCCAGCGTGGCGAAAAGCTCCTCGAACAATGCCATTTTGGCGGGGCTAATACTTTCTCGAATTCCTATAGTGACAAAAGACATGACAACACTGGAGAAGCGCTACTACGAATACCAATCAGCGCTCAAAGAACGATTAATGTGGACATTTCCTCACTACTTTTATTTCAAAAGAGGTACTTTAGCGGAGCGCCGCTTTTTGCTTGCTCAGAAGGGTCCCATCAGCAAGCAGCCCGGTGTATGGTTCCCTAAAGGTGTCCCAGATATCAAGCATAACAGAGAGAGGAGCAGGAAACAAGAGGTCAATCTACCAGGACAAGAAAGCAATAATACAACAGAAGCGCAAAATGGGGACGATATATCCAGACCGGTTGTTCCAAATTCAAGAGTAACAGAAGCAGATAAAAGCAACGACTTTTCAAGTCTAGAAAGGAAATTGAGCAGAACTCTGTATCTGCTCATAAAGAGCAACGAGGGAGTTTGGTCTTTTCCATCTTTTGCTGTCGAGGATAAACCATTGCACATCAGCGCGGAGGAGGGCCTGAGAGCGTTGGGTGGTGACAACATCAACACATGGACTGTGTCCAATACCCCAGCTGCTGTTCTTGAGAAGGACAACGGAGCCCACGAATTTTTGATAAAGTCCCATATCTTGGCAGGTCGGTTTGACTTACAAAAAAATAAGCATGTCGCTGATTTTGCATGGCTGACAAAGGAGGAGATAGGAGAACGTGTCAGCGAAGACTATTTTAATGAGGTGAGGTTTTTACTGACTGAATATTAGAGTATATTACGATGCGCGCTTGTAAATATGTTAATAGCACAAGTCAAGAACAACGAGACGATTTCAACGTCTTTCCGAAAATCTGCCACCCCTAGAGCTCTCACGTTTGCCCGCACGGCCTCTATCATTCTTGTCGTTCTCACGGCTTCTTTTAAGTGATTTCCTCGTTACGTTTCGGTTGCGTAGATCAATTTTGGGCTTTTCGTGCCCGGCTTTCCATAGACCTAACGCATCATTATAAGTGCTGGGAGTGAAATGCCTTTCCAGGATGTCCCATTTTGAAGGAATAATTAACCAAGTGCGGTCAGGATAAAAGCGAGCAACTAAATCGGAGCCACTGGCTCCCATCTTTTGGCGGAGTAAACATTTGCCCGAATGTAAATCGTAGAATCGCAGATCACCTTTTTCAGTACACAGAGCCACGCACTTTCCCAAATGATCTATACTCAATGAAGCGATCGGAGAGTCCAAGCCATCGATCACCACAGAACAACACATCGACGAGATGTCCCAAACAACACAAATCCCATCGGACCCACCAGTGACAACGAACCTGCCCCATGGATCTACAGCTATGGAGGAGACAAGTCCCCGATGCGCATCCACGGACATGCAGAGCTTGAATCCGTTCGACGCGTCAAACTCGAGCAAGGCCAGTTTCCCACTCTTGAGACCTAGGAAAAGATGCGACCCGGTGTTGTTCCACGCAAGACAGTGTACCGAGTCACCGGCTATTAGTTGTTTCAAATCAGAAACTGTGTGCAGTTCGTGGTCCTTTCTGGCATCAAACAAGTATAGCTCCTCGGATTTCGCCAGCGCAAGAAGCCACCTGCCAGTCGGATCGTACGCACAGGTGTGCAGCTTCAGCTTGGCACCCACCGATATGGTCCTCACCTTTGACATTGTCCTTTTTTTCTCGTCGACAGCCCAAACGAGCACCTCAGAACCGTTGCAAACCGTCGCTAGCTGGTTCATCTCGGTGCTATCCCAGGAGAGACAAGAGACGCTCTTGTCACGCCCAACAGCATTTGCAACGTACAGCTTCCTGGATCGAGCAAACGTCGGACCGGTCATAACCCAAACGGTCAAAGAGCCGTCAGCTCTGCTGTAAGCCAACGACTTGCCCGACGGATGTATTTCCAGCGAAACGATCTGGTTGGGACTGAGAGGTGACGCAAACCGCGACTGCGTCCTCGAAACCACATTAACGTATCTATCGTCTTCAATTTCTTCCGTTTGACTCTTGTTCATCAGCACAGTCAGCACTTTCTCGGTCATCGAAGTGGCGAGCTCTGGAGTAAAAACCCGTTCATCTGCCAATCGAGCATGCTCAATCTTACTACTTGACATTCCCAGCAGACCCAAGCTGCTTTAATAGCCCACTGTTGAACCATCTTGAAGGTCCTTTAACTTAGTCCAATTGACTGTAAGACGACAATGGCTCCACGTGATATCGCAACAGCCTTACGCCTAACGCAACACACAAAGGGACTGATGTGATTGGCATTCAAATCCTCGATCTGACCGGTCATTGTGGTTTAAAACTGCGACCTTACCGGTAACTCTGGTGCCTCTATGTTTGCTGTCTGCTAACCATGTTCCAGTACCCTCGGGGTTGAATCGGAAAGTATGTGCAAAGGCAACGGCGATGACAAAACCAAATGTTTCAATAAGCTCCAAATGCGTTGGTTAATAAGCGAGCATATCTGGATCCAGCTGGTCTTTGGCTTTAGTGTTGGTTTCGTGGTTATTCGAGGTAGTTGATCCATGTTTCGTGTCTGGCATTCGAAAATCCAGATCTGAGATCTGATATACAATGCAAGAGGCTCACAGAAGCAGCATTGGGAGGGCTGGATGAACTCTGAGGGGCTCCATGACAGCGAGGAAGGCTCTTAAGTCCAAACGAAATTTGGTATACTCGACAAGAGAAGACCGAGACGAGAAACTGCAGGTATTCAAACGTAGAAGAGCAGCGATATTCCAGCAAAGGTGTACTGGAGGGGAGCAGGCAGCTTCTGATGGTGTGAGTGGCGGCACTGAAAGGAGAGTTGTCGGGCGGCGGAGACGTTCCGCAAAATCGCGGGCCCTGCAGGCCATTGCAGCGGGAGAAGATAGCGACTCATCGTCGGATGCAGGCCGGGCGAGTAGCGAGGGATCTGAGCCCTTAGTGAATCTGAGACAGAGTATAGCGCCAGAGGACATTGAGGAGATCAAAAAGCAAAACAGTAAAGGTGTTCGATCTGTCGGTGATCTGATCGAGAAATGCGAGCACTCGATGGAGTATTCGAGTCGATCACCGGCTGATCAGCTGCTGGGATCGTCTGGCGACAAGGGGCATGTTGCGCGGAAGTTAGAGTTACGCCGGAAATATGAGCAAAAGTTTGCGCTGCCGTCCATTTTGTACCGCTCAGAACTCATCATGAGGATACAACCGTTCCTGCGGCTGGTCGAAGACCTATTCAAGAACCGGGTATCGTCGTACTACAAGCACGAGGCGGCGAGCGCATCAAAGGCGTCGAATAATGCCTTCCTGTCGCTCGATGAGTTCAGGTCGATGGACATTAGCAGATTCGTAGCCGGATACTACGGACTCAGGAGGCAGCTGAGCGTTGGCGAGGAGATACTGCGGCAATTCAGGCCATTTCTCCTGAAGCGACAGGGCAAGACTATGAAATGGTGGGGTGTAGCGGATTTCGCAAACTACGTTCTCGCGCCGGAAGTGCTGGCGTCGTTTTGCATAGACGAGATGCAACTCGGCGACGATATTTACGACCGCGAGACTAGGGAGAAGGCTTATGAGCTCTTCCACAATACCACGGAATTCGGTTTGGCGATCGCAGACGCGGAGCCACTCGAACAATGGGAAGCACCGGTCCGAGACCAGCGAGCTACGGGCCCAAAAATGACCGAATCACAGCGCTGATTCAGCGATCAGTTGCCCAGTTAACTGCAATTTTGTCAAAGTTCTATAAACTCCGGTCTTCGCTTGGATCTACAGATCACTTGGAACGATAAAAATTTTTCAGCGACATAAAGGCATTGGAACCATCTCATGTTCAACTACGTTCATTCTGGCGATATATTCTTTCACGGCTTATAGGTTGAGTGGATTGGTGTTGTGAGAATGTCTCAGAAGGCTTGTTACGTGTGTGGGAAGATTGGTCATTTGGCTGAGGAGTGTGATTCCGAGAGATTGTGCTACAACTGCAATCAACCGGGCCATGTTCAATCCGAGTGTACTCTTCCAAGAACTGTTGAATACAAGCAATGCTACAACTGCGGTGAGACGGGTCATGTAAAGACGGAATGTGCCATTCAGCGCTGTTTCAACTGTAACCAAACAGGTCACATTTCCAGAGAATGTGTTGAACCTAAGAAGGCCAGATTCCCTTCCACTCCTTCGAGAGGTTCCAAGGTATCCTGCTACAGATGTGGCGGTCCAAACCATATGGCTAAGGACTGTCTGCAAACCGGCTCTAAATGTTACTCCTGTGGTAAGTTTGGACATTTGTCGAAAGAGTGTCCTAACGGTCCCGATGAGAAAGTCTGCTATAACTGTAACGAGACGGGACATATCTCCAGAGATTGTCCGGTCAACTAATTGCACAAGTGTCAAATTTGAGGAGGAAAGGAAGCGGCGAATTTTGATTATCCTCCAATAACCGTTTCTTCAACTATCACTGGTGTTGTCCTGGTTATCTCATATTTCATGGTCATGCATGCGCTTTCCAATTTTTTGGTCTTACACGAAAACTTGTAGTATGTAGTATTAGTGATTAATTTCATTTTCTTGTTTTTCCGTTCTCTATGGAAGCTGCTTATACAGAGCGTCAGCGACTTTTACAGCCTTAGCACAGTCCTTGGCGTTATGGACCCTGACAATATCGGCGCCAAAACCTATGCTAGCAGTTATAACGGCACCGGTTGCGAAATCTCGGTCACTCGGGTTCTCCTCCTTGGTGATTTTTCCGATGAACTTCTTCCGCGAGGGCCCAACCAGCCATGGCAAGTTCCGGAAGCTTACATGCTCTCCATTTTCCCATGTACACGAGAAGCTCTTGAGTAAAGGCAATTGTCTGATGATTTGCAGATTTTGATCTCCATTTTTGGCGAAACCAATACCAGGATCCATTATGATTTGCCAACGTGCAACTCCATTGTTAACGGCGGCAAAATATCTCTCAGCAAGCTCCCTTCCAATGATCCTCGTCGTGGCGGTTTCACTTGTCTTACAGATCTTGTCCGAAATATACTCGCTTAGTTTCCCATTCTGGCTTTCTTCATAGTTCGTTAGCTTAGCCATAGTCGCTATATCACCTCTTGTGTGAGAGAGCACGTAGGCTACGTTGGGATTCGCGGCAATGACAGAAAACATCGAAGAATCAAACGAGCCACCAGATATGTCATTGACAATGCTTGCTCCAGCATTGATGGCTTTTTGCGCCACATTTGAGCGATACGTGTCGACAGAAATGATAACTTTATCAGAGGGCAAGTCTGGACACGATTTTATTGCTTGAATTGTTGGGATAACTCTCCGTAATTCCTCCTCTTCCGAGGGCTGAGGCGAATTTGGCCTGGTTGAGCAGCCTCCCACGTCTATAATCAGTTTTTCATGTAATCTCAGTGTCTGCGAGCAGATCTCCTTAACGCAGGATAATTGCTTATCCAAATCGCAATAAAGCTCTCCACTATCGGAAAACGAATCCGGAGTGGTATTAACAATAGCCATCACCAAAGTCGCCACCTTACTGCCTCTGCCGAGTGTAGAGCCAAAGATTCCTTCTTCTGTGACATTTTGAAACTTTAGGAAATTAACTGTCGACCCGCTAGAACCTACTGGTACAAGGTTGAACAACCGATCCTCGTCGTTTCCTTTCTTGCTGAGCTTGTTTAAATGGTCAATTAATGGTTCTGCGGTAAGAGGATGCACGAAATTAGGCGGTATCAATTCGCACAATGGCTCGAGCACGAACGATCTCTCTAGCAACCGCTTGTGAGGGACCGTTAACTTTTCATCATCTATCATAACTGGTTCACCTGCTCCGTTCAGGAATAGGATAATATCAAGGTCAATCGTCCGTGGCCCATTATCAAACTTCTTGACTCTTTTTAGCTCATCATATTCGATTTCTTTGCAGCACACCAGTAGCTCATGCGGAGACAGCGAAGTTTGTATCTTCAGGCAACCGTTCAGAAAAGACTCCTGATCTTTGAAATACATTGGTTCACTTTCAAACAAGGATGACATACATTTTACTCTGATTGTTTTCCTTTGATTCAACAGATCAATTGCGGTTCTGATATTTTGCAAACGGTCTCCAACGTTAGATCCAAACGCTAGATATGCAGTATTCCAAGTGTCAGAAGGCGCCACGTTAAGGCCATGATGCGGAATCACTTCCGACTTTTCCTTTGCGAATTCATATTCATCAACGTCAGGTAAGATTAAAGGTTTCTTGAGATGTCTCAATTCATTAACACTCCTCACACAGCTTACACCGACCCCCGAAGTCGCTGTGATTGCATTTAACTTAATCACTTTAACGTCTATTGGAAAGTCAGTGTATTGCGCAAAATAGCTGTCGCTCGAGATAATCTTGGCAACGGACTCAGCGAGAGCCTCGACAGTTAAAAACTTCGAATGCTCAACATGTTCAACGACTCTCTCTATTGCAGATCTTACTGTTGCATGACGCACCACTTGCTTGGGCCAGGGCAACTTTAAGTCGAGCGTCACGTATTGCTTCTGCAGTCGTTCAAAGGGGAAGACGCCTATCAATGTTAAAAGCTTCAAATTGGATATACAAAGCAAATCATATCTTAGTGTATTAATTTCTTCATCTCTTCTTCGATTTTCCTCTATTACGCACGATATGTCATCACTTCTGATGTGTCCTGTCCTTGTCTGCAGCTTCAGCTTCAATGAGTCAACGCCAGGGAAGTTTGACATCACGAATTTCGTCACAGACTTAGATAGATTGCCCAGCGAACCCCAATCTGTCCTTGAGCCTACAAACTTGCCAACTTCCCGGCATATCACCGCATAATTGAGCGTATGGGTAAGGTCATCGTGCTCTGCAGCCTTGCTAAAGTCTGTCAGCATTTCCATGCTTAGGTAGCACTGCTGCGGATTAATCTGGTTCCATGAGTCTGGACCGATTGCCGTCTCCACTTGTAAATTCTCTATATGGACCTTGTCCCTCATTGTATATGGCTTGTACCTCCTAGAAAGCGAGCTAACAGTTGAGGAAAAGTGCCTTTGGAGTCCAGCAGACCTGCGAACGAAGTTTATGTAAAACACTTTGGCTTGATATCACAAGGAAGAGATCCTGAATGTATCTTTCCCGGTACTTCTGCTCTCTAAGTATCGATAAGCATGCAATTCGGCGAAGGCAGCCAGAGTTTTTTACCGAGAATGGCCTTTCTAACTGATATAAGTTCAAGTTCAAGAATTGAACACTTCAAATCAACATTGATTGGCGATTCTATCTACGTGCTTGGCATAAAGCTCTCAGATCTTGGCATCCTTCGATCTCGCAGTTATCGAGCCACGGAGCCCGCGGTTGACGGAGATCACAACGACGTCCAGCGCTAATCTAGAAGTCGAGACGCTTCTCCCTCTTTAGTCGCTAACAAGTTTGTAAATAAGGCTGCTGAAGCCGATTCTTGTCTTCCACTAGAAACGTCAGCAGTTAAACGAAGATGTAAATCATTTTCGCTTAAGAAACCAGTATTAGGACTTTTGCAGCGATGTATCGACAGGAATAAGTTGAAAAGACACGGTTCAGAATGCTATCGAGGTCCGCAATTGGGATTCTTAGAAGTTCTTCGAGAGGGGTCTCTACGACATCGAGCGGTGCTAAATTGACCGATGTGTTAATTGTTGGGGGTGGGCCAGCAGGGTTAACGTTGGCCGCAGCTATCAAATCGTCTCCTAAATTGCAGCATCTATGCACGACCTTGGTTGATGCTGGTGATCTCACAGGCAAGGTGGCCCCATTTTATGATAGCCCTCCAACGAGCTATACGAATCGTGTAATCAGCTTGACTCGACCATCAAAGAGGTTTCTGCAGGATAGAGCGGGCGTGACTCTGATGGAAGACAGGATCCAGAATTATGATGGTCTCTACGTGACGGACGGCTGCTCAACCGCCACTTTGGACATGGAGCAGGATTCAATGTCCTGTATGATTGAAATTTTAAACGTACAATCTTCTTTACTAAAGAGGCTGTCGGACCTGCAGTTGGATACAAGCTCATTTCAGCTTCTAGATAAGACTAAAGTTGCATCGATCGAGTACAGTACCCCTAACGACGCCGGATCTTGGCCTTTAGTCACTTTGGACAACGGAGAGGTTTATAAGACACGACTCTTGGTCGGCGCGGATGGATTCAACTCTCCCGTCAGGAAATTCTCCAAGATCCCGTCTCGGGGCTGGTTCTATGATAGATTTGGTGTGGTCGCGACGATGAAACTGGAATATCCTCCATATAAGATTAGAGGCTGGCAGCGATTCCTGCCTACGGGCCCCATCGCTCACCTGCCTCTTCCAGATGATAACGCTACGTTGGTATGGAGTACTACTGAGCCTTTGTCCAGGTTGCTTATCTCCTTGCCCCCGGAGCAGTTCACGGCGCTTGTAAACGCAGCGTTTGTTCTCGAAGATGCCGATATGCAGTTCTATTATAAGCAGCTTACCGATGGGAAGATGTCTACCGAAGAGCTACTTGCAGATATTGAGTTCAGAACCGAGCAGGTTTACGACACACTTCAGGTGCAGGACTTGGTCGATGAAGTTTATCCGCCAACGGTGAAGAGCGTCCTTGGAGAGACCAGAGCTCGCTTCCCACTGAAGCTCTCTCATGCGGACACGTACTGTGCCGAGCGTATCGCACTCGTGGGTGACGCAGCACATACAACACATCCACTGGCGGGTCAGGGTCTGAACATGGGCCAAGGTGATGTCGAAGCCCTACTCAACGCTTTGGAGCATGCCGTGTCTCGCGGCTCTGACATTGGGTCTTTATTGGCCCTTCAACCCTTCTGGGCCGACCGCTACCCCATTAATAACATGCTTCTGGGAATGGTTGACAAGTTGCATAAAATCTACGGGACTGACTTCGCACCAGTGGTCGCTCTACGGTCTATCGGCGTCAATTTCATCAATAGCTTCCCTCCGATCAAGAATCTGATAAAAGGAACTCTGAGTGAATCAGGTAGGTAAGACACAACTGAAGGCCACCTTGATAGCATGTAGAAGAGCTGTCATACTGCTGTAGAGAACAATCACGTGAAAGCGATACTAGTCTTGACCATTAGAGGTTTATAACGTTAGCCAGACTATAAAGAACTTGGAAGTTCAAGTTCCTGAGCTCCATTACGCTGCGGTCTGACGATCCCGATATGAGCGTCCTGATAGAAACCACAGTGGGAGAGATTGTCGTCGACTTGGACTTCGAACACTTCAAGATTGAATCATACAACTTCCTTAAGCTTTGCAAGTGCAAATTGTACGAGTACCAATGCCTTTACAACATCAGGAAGAATCAGACTGTTGAGTTTGGTGATCCACTAATCGGCTTTGGAGATAGAAAAGAACTCCGAGTCCATAATACTTCCATTGAAGGGATTCTCCGACCAAACAGCGACGGTGAAGTAAAGGCGCTGTTGATCAAACCCAGTAGAGAAGATAACCTTCCGATTCAAGCACAAAAGGGGAGTCTCGGGGCTGTTATAAAACCTGGTGATCCACTCAATCTAATTGGATCTAGAATGGTAATTACCCTTAACGAGGAACCGCGGGAGCTCGAGAACATCGTATTCTTCGGTAATGTCGTTAAGGAAAGCTTCCCAATTTTGGATCGAATCAATGCTGCAGTAGCTGACAGGTCGGGACGGCCGCTAATTGACATCAGAATTCGCAAAATGCATCTCATTCATGACCCGTTCCCGGACCCACCCAACTTCCGGACACTAGACGTCTCTCAGCCATTCGAAGACGTCCGCTTACCTGACGACCTTCAGTTGGCATTCTGCCAGGATTCTCTGCAACAGGAAATCCACATTGATATCAGGAGAAAGGAACTGTCTCTGGAAATAATGGGTGATTTACCGGGAGTCGGACTAAAGCCATCCGATAAAGTGCTATTCGTATGTAAACTCAATCCGTTGACAAGAGCAAAGGATATAGCAACGATATTTCAGCGCTTTGGCTACGTTAAGTCTGTGGAAATTGTCAGAGACAAGGAGAGCGGTCGTTCGCTCGGTTATGGTTTCATAGAGTTCGATAGCAAGAAATCTTGCGATTCTGCATACAAGAGCATGGACGGCGTCCTGATCGATGATAGAAGAATACATGTAGACTTCAGCCAGTCTCTCAAAAAAAGTCAAGTGCGTTAAAGCGATTTCCTGACCTGGAGCAATGGCTGCAAGAAGGGGCTTGTTTATACATTCTTCAAGAGTTGTCAGTCGTGATTATTCCACTCAATGAACTGGCTTGACCTGACTGTCTAGACGCTACGAGTTTACAAGTCAGTTTGACATCTTTGTCTTATTTGAACCGCGCGCGCTGGATTTCTTGGCATAAGGGATCTGCAAAGCTCTAAGAACTTAAACAGATAAAGATCGGTTCAAATGCTCCAAGAACCTGTTAACGGAAAATGTGTCCAACATTCATTGGCACAGGTGGCTGCCTCCAGCAGCAGTCCCTTAATGCGGCTGTTTACAGACACATACAGGGCGCTTCTTTGCAAAGAATTGAAGAGAGATATTAATCCGATTTTGACGGAATTCCCCAGCAAAAATGATTTCTTGCCCCCAAAAAATCCAATTGTGTTATGCCATGGCCTATCGGGATTTGACAAATTGATCCTAATACCTTCTGTGTTTCAATTGACTCGAATAGTGAGTAATTTCATAGTGGGAAATAGAGATGAATATTTCATCGAGGAAGATACAGATGCAGACGCCACTAAAAGCATATTTGAGGTTGAGTACTGGATGGGGGTAAAAGAGAAACTTGAAGAAAAAGGCTGCACAGTGATCACTTCCAAGGTGCCAAGCTTTGGAAGCATTGAAGAACGAGCAGTGATTCTGAATGCATTTTTAGAGAAGGAGACGAAGAGACTCAAAGAGACACTTAACAAAGGACAAGTTTACAATACTGAAGAAGTTGACTCCAACGCATCTTTCAAAGCGGAAGAACGCATAAAGCTCAATTTGATTGCACATTCAATGGGAGGCCTGGATTGCCGTTATCTCATCTCGAGGATTCCTAACAAAAGCTATAAAGTCGTGAGTCTGACTACGGTGTCCACCCCACATCGAGGCTCAGAGATGGCTGATTACGTTGTGGCGCTCTTTGAAGACTTGAAAGAAGGAGCACCATTCGACACAAGGAAGCAAGTTCTACCGCCTAGTTTTTACGAGCTTACTACTCAATACATGAGCTATTTCAATAAGATAACGCCAGATGACCCTGATGTCTCGTACTTTTCTTACGGGGCCTATTTCGAGCCCAAGTGGTACAACGCCTTCGTTATGCCTTGGAAAATAATATACACTGCTACAAATGGCCAACCGAATGATGGTATGGTCACAGTTCGAAGCAGTAAGTGGGGTGAGTATCAAGGTACTTTGGCGGACACGGACCACTTGGATCTGATCAACTGGAAAAACAAGATACAAAAAGATATCGGAAAGCTTTTTGATAATACTAGCCATTCCGCTGAAAAGGCCGTTAAGCCGGAGATTGATATACTCAACTTTTACCTACGGATTGCTGACGACTTGGCAAGAAAGGGCTTTTAAAACCATCAAAATCATGCATTTTTCTCTGCTTCAGGATAGAAGATGAAACTTTTACGCTCCCATATCCTTCATGACACGCACAAACTCTCAGGCTGGACAGCTTATCGCACTGAATCGAAAATGACCACTGGTCATTTGATGCCAGTACGTTTTCATTTACACCAAGCTGCGCCATGACAAAACTTTAATGGCTTGTGCAAACGAGACGACCAACATGCCAGCAGCATCGACTGAGTTCATCTTGAGTGCTTTTCGATCTGCTAATCGGAAATCTGCCTTTCTTCGATCTAAGCTTAGACTGAGAGACTATGCCGCATTATCTTTTGCTTCATAGCTCTATATGAGCTGACTTCATGTTAATCAACTGCGCGGTTGTGATTCATCTTGAGCATAATCTCCAATGTACATCCCAATACAGCCAGTGAGTCGATCGGATTAGGACCAATCCTCAACATATCGCAAGGGCGATTTTATAGTTATGCATTAACTGATTAGCCGCTAAATAAGATGAATTCTTGGCAGAGTCCTAGCAATATTGTGTCGGATGTAGCATCCAGATCGAGACGTACAGTCTGAATTTACATGGAATATACACAATGCTTAGAATCATAGTAGAGAGAGGAACTGCCCTCTAAGCCTTTCAATTTTGATGGGTCATTGCAAAGAGATTGCCGCTATTTTACCACGAAGCACGTTACGCCACAATTATGGAGTAAACAGATATACTATGAGCACCCTTTTAGGTCAGATAGCTCTTAGTTATCAAGCTTTCATCAGCTTTCTTAGCCTTCTGAAGGTCCTGTCTTCTCTGTTAAGACCACTTGGTGTATCTGACGATGTTTTCGGACGGTATAAAAGGTATAGATTAACAAACGAAACATCAGGATGGATTCAAATACCAAGTCATTGGGCGTCGGGAGACAATTTAAGCTGATTCCCTGATAGTTATAAGATTTCGTCATTAGAAGTACCATGGAACAGAAGGAGAAGGATAAGGATGCGGAATGGAAGAGGCTTAAACTAATATCAGTTGCTTTCAAGGAAGCGTCGCTAGATACACCATCTTTTAGAGCATCGGTTAATACCTTTCAATTCAAGCTGGAAGCGTTTGAAGATTGGATAGACAAGAGTGTTGCGTTTTTCCAAAACCGATATACACCCAGCTTTGAGAATTTCCAAAGGGCTCAGCAGACGTTTCTATCTCAGTTACTTCCTTCTCCACTGATACTCTTCAATGGGTTTGTGGCGAATCAAACCACTACTCCGATGATGGTGGAAGCTTTCAATAACGAATATTTTGAGTTTGCCAGCAGGATTTTGAAAATTATAGCATACCATGACACTTCATATCCCGATGCAGTGCTCGAGCTGATGAATAACGACTTGGAGCCGTATAAGGCCAAGAGAGCGGAATTTGAGTACTGTCAAGGTAAATTTGATGCTGCACTGGCCAAATACTGCGCAATAAAAGTTTCGAACACAAATATCGAGCCTGTGAACATAAAAGACGAAGCGCTAGATCTTTTTGAGATACGAAAGTCGTATCTAAAAGCTTCCCTGGAACTCATGGCAGCGATTTCCACCCTGCAGGTGGGCTTGGATAAGTTCCTGATGCGGGCAGTGTCGCTTATTAGCGAGAAGAACAGTTTCCTGCTCAAAGAGGCGGGGAAGAGAATCGACCTTGCAATGTCCTTAACCGAGAGTGTCGCTGCATATTCCGAGTGGGTAACCAATGCTGTTGAAGCTTCGGAGCTATTGCAAGAAGATATGGAACGCGCAAAGCAGCAGGTAATAGAATATACCTTAGGTCAAGTGACTCCGTCGCGTGAATTATCTGACTATAACGTCAAGGCTATTAATTCATCAAAGCTATTAGCTAATAAAAGTTCGCCGGTCCTTGAGGCACCTGAGATATCTGGTTGGCTGTATATGAAAACCACCGTCGGTACTCCCAGCAGGCAAATCTGGGTACGCCGATGGTGTTTTTTGAGCAGTTCTGTCTTTGGATTACTTCTACTCTCACCTTCAAAGACGTACGTGGAAGAGACAGATAAATTTGGTGTTCTTTTAATTGATGTTAGATACGATCCTGATGAGGACCGCAAATTCTGTTTCGAGGTTAAAATCCGTGGCAGAACGCCAGAGATGAGTGGCGACAAACAGACGAGAATCGTGTTTCAAGCAGAAAGTTTGAAGGAGTTGAAGCAATGGTTACTTGCATTTGAAACGGCAAAGCGTTATGCCGCTAAGTTAGACAGTAATGACCCTCAGTATAAACATGCATGCAGGCGGATCTCACCAGCATATTTTGAGTTTGCATCAAGCACTACAACTACTACAGATCAGCTTATTACAACCTATGACGAAAATAGCCTGAATCTTATAGAGACTCTCAATAAGAAACTGCCCAATCTTGACCTAGCATCGATCCCTGGGCGAAACGGCTTTCAGTACGAATTGGCTCTTACTCCAATGTCAACGAAGTTGACACAATTGGCGATATTTGGTAGCTCAATTAAACAGAATACTTATTTGCCTAGTGCCTTATTGGCAAATATATGGGGTTCAACGAACTGGAGTGATTATGCGACTTTTAAGAAAGCACAGAAACGGTGCCGGGATAATGAGATCAAAGATAAGCCGCACAGCGATCTGGATTTACTGAGTAACTATCCTAGTTTCTATTCCGAAAAGATGATAATAAACGATCTTCAGTTTAAAAGCCTTTTCTTTTCCATCGATCAGAATCTGGCTAAGTTTCCGCAGGATCTACTGCTTTTTAGCTTCAGCTCATTCTGGTGTCCGAATAAAAGACAAAAGTTTTGCGCTACAATTTACGTTACCTTGGATCATATTTTCTGTTATATGAATTCAATGGGATTCATTTGTCTCACTTGCAGGAATTTAAGTGACATTGCGTCTGTAGAGTTGGACCCTGGTTCAGATCACTCTTTAAAGCTGTACGGGGTGGACGGGAATCAATTAAGGTTGGCCGTTTTCTTTACAGACCGCAGGCTTATCGCTAACAAGCTTCAATGTTTGTTAGAAAACATAGCTCTCGCTAATCCCAAGAATGAAGAACAAATTCTGAAGCAACTAGATGGAATTGAATCTGACTTTCAGTCAACACTTAAGGATGAAAAGCTCAGAAAGATCCGGTCAGCGCTAGGCCAGGACATTGCTCATAGCCCTCGGGAAGCAGCGTCTGGTTTGTATCCCACTAATACCTTTTGGTCCATGAGTGCAACGGCTGCAGAGCTTTTACATAGGCGGAGGGGATTTCAATCTCAATCCACCGCGATGTATCATCACGTTTATGAAATACCTTGTAAAGGCTTAATGCATATACTATTCGGAGATCAGTCCAGTGCATTTCCCAGGTGCTTATTTCTATCCAGTAACGATGGCAGCTCAAACATTAGTCGACCTTGGATCAAGCACGATGAAACTGATGGCGAAAGGATGCAGTTACAGCGTATCCTTCAATTTCGCTTGAATTTGACGAATAACTTTTTGAATGGCTTGCACACAGGCGGACCGCCAACGATTCTGATGAAGCAATCGATCGTTGAACTTATCGAAAACAAGTACTGTGAGGTAGATCAGGAACCTATAATCATCAAAGTACCTTTTTGTCATCCCCTGCGCATGAAAGTCAAATATGTCGTGACGGAACCATATGAATCATCTACGCAGAATACCTTGCATTCGACAAGTGGGTCTCTGTTATTGGCATACTATAAGCTCGAGTTTTTCGAGTCTACTACCGAGAAAGTCGTAGAACACCTCTCTTTTATAGAGAAGGCTGTTTTCAGGATAGCCTTGCAGGCAACCAACAAGGAATTTCTGCTGATAAGAAAGGTCATTAGGTATTATCTCGAGAGGATCGGGAAACATGGCAAAGTCATCAGAGCAATCAAACTCTGTGGCATGTTGGGTGTGTCTCAAGAAAAGGTAGAAGCAGAAGCTGTCGGCGGCACTGATGTGCACAAACCGCCTGTTGTTAACTACAGCATCTCGATCATTTTCAAACTGCTAATGAAGCTGCTTGTCTACAAGATAACGAGCCTCGCACTTCTTCTTATCCGACTGATTTTTGGGTCAATTCTAGTTGCTGTTACGAATCTCACTCATATCAACAAGAATCTACTCTTTGGGTTGATCGCATCCATCTTAATCAATGTCCTATTATCCGGCAAATCCAGTTTCGCATACTGGTCTGCGAGGCGATCTGACAACCTATTCCAGGACTACATGCAAGGTAAGAGAGAAATATTGGTACGACGGGCAGTCAGCATCAAAGATCTTGAGCTGCTGTCGCAAAATTTGGCTTTTGAGCGAAACAATTTACCATTCCAGAAGTTTAACGAGACTTACTCAGCAGAAAACCACAAATTCACTCAAACAAGACTGGAAGTCGCTCAACGAAGAAACGAACTGCTAGTTGAGCTCAAGATTTTGCAAAACATGGAGAAAGAGTTACTTCAAACAAATTATAGAAGTTTTCTACTCAGCGAAATAGACAAGTGTCATGCGATCGAGAAGGAAATCTGCGTTGTTTGGGAACAAGATGCCAAACTACGAGATTACTGTTCCAGTTGCCGGGAAGAGCTGTACAAGCTCACCGATCCCCTATTGTAAACTATGAGAAGTCTAGCATTGGTTACCAAACTTGCCCTAACTAGTTGATTATACGCCCTGAACGGCGGGTAACCGTTATCTATCCTAGCGTTAGTTAAAAACTGGACGATCTCTTCGTATTCAGCTATTCCTTACTCTTAGCTGAACTTCATAGTGTTCTAACAATTCACAGCCAAGACAACTCGATGGATTGCTCATCACTAAGAATGCTAGTAAGGCTACTGTAGCGAGTGATCAAGCAGTCTCATCGAGTTAGCTTTTTTCTCTTGATACTCGTTAACCACTCGATTGTTTATGATGACAACCATATCTCAGCTCACTCAGATCTACATATGATCGACAAAAATTTCCTATCCAACATTCATCAAATTATCTGAACTGACAGTCGTTGTGGATTAACATCTTTAGCATCTCTTGAGCCTTCTTGTAAATGATGGAATTCTTGGACGTTCTGGATGATAAATAGAGGCCTACGTGCTTCAAATGAAGAGAGTTGTTCATGAACTTCCTTCGATTCCCAGACACTGACTTCTAAGAGGGTCTTAAGGCTCTATGAACGTCGGGCTGACATCTGTGGGCGATGAAATAGGCTCAATACTGGGAAATAGGGACGAAATCGCGCGACAACTGGGCAATGATCCTCTGTTCAGGAATAATGAACACGGCGAATCTTCAGACATTGGCACGGAAGCGATTTTAAGACGAGAGAAGGAATTGAGCAGTGAGTTGCATGATTTCACTGCTTTGAAGACTGTTCCTGGCCTTATATTGGAGTTTAAGACGAATTTACGGCTGTTGGAGCTTGAAAACTGCTTCTACTCACTACAAGCGTTGCGCCGAAAACTACACGCAAATTTCGCTATTATCAACCGCAGTTTTGGACTGCAGCGGTCCGTAGCCACGTATGTCGACAATATGCATTTGGACCTCGTTAACACACTTTTTGCAACGTTGAAGGATGGTTTTTGGAAAATAAGTGCGGATGCGATCGATTTCCAATCAACTGTCGCTCACGGTGAGGACCAGGTTCAGGTACAGTATGCCGACCTGATGGAGTCTGTGGAAAATCTTTACTTCCCCTCCGGCCAATTGGATCCTAAATTGTGGATTATCTCAGACATGGTTCTGGGGACTTTACAGGAAACATTGCGTGATAAATTGAATACAATTCTGAACGAGCACGTCAAACTTTCTGGAATCATTATTGCCATCAAATCTTCCTTATTTGCTGAGAATAAGCAGTTTGTATTGACCAATAACAACAGTAAGCTGCTTTTCGAAAATTCGATGAAAATTGGGGATGAAAAGGTTGAAGAAACTGCGAATTCTTTCAAGAGTCTTCTACTGTTCATGCGGGAGACTGTTGTCCTGCGGGACCGGAAAATCTTGGCCCAAAAGTTGGGTTCATTAATTGCCACTGAGTTGGCCGAGTTCATAAAAGCCAATTCGTCTGTTGTATTTCGACCAGAGAATGCGCAGCTTAGGTTTATCATTGAGGGAGTAAATGAGGATCTCGTCAAGTTATCAACAGAAACTAATAGCTGGAGTTACGACGGCGCCGCAATTAACGATCTGTTCAATAATGACCAAATTCCTAGGAACCTTCAGATAGACAAGGTTTTTCATGACCAAGTGACAGAGTTACGAGTATTTTTTGCCGACAAAGCATGGCAAAGACTGGAGGTTGTCGCGTCAGCGGCAGCTCCTCTGTCACCCGCTCAAAGTCCTGCTCGAAGAAAGAGGCTACCGTCGTCTTCCAAAAGATCAATAAATAGTGACTGGGGGTGGGAAGAGAAGACAGGGTGGGATGAGCATATGGATCTCGATTTAGGCGAAAAGCACTCAGCAAGCGAAGTAGCCAGCACCGAGTCCAGGAAGGATACGGCCAGTGATGCCGCAGATGATGCGTGGGACGAGGCCTGGAATATAGAAATCGAAGATGACGAGTCCGAGAAGCAAAAAAGTGCTGATAATGATCTAGATGATTCTGAAGTTAGAGTGACTCAGCTACCAGCAAAAATCACTGCCTTGGTGAGAGACTTCGACGAAGGCTGTCATGGATCAGGGCAAGAAATCGATGAATCTTACTACAAGCATAAGCTAAATGTGCTGCAGACTACTATCATGGCAATTGCCAGTCGTCAATACCGGAATAATTGGTGGCAGTTGCACATCGATCTGAAGCAAATTATTCAACTTAATCCATGCTTAACTCGCCTGCAAGAGCTGACCGTCAACAATTTGGACCTGTACCTCAATACCAGCGAAAGCGTTGTCTATAAGCTAGTCTGTCAGCAGCTAAACGAATTGAAACAAAACGAAAGATATTGTTCGTGGAATGTAACTGTCGATCAATTGCTCCCATTCGTCAAGACCAAAATTCTCGAACCGCTTGTTATGATTGGTAACAACGACAGTCAACGCCCTTTATGTTCATTCCTTCGATTCCTATATGAAGAGTGTGTTATCAAGAATATCCTACAATGGCAGATAATATCCGAAAGAAGTTCGGAGAACCTTTCAGAGTTCGTTTCTCTCTTATATTCTGGAACAGAGATTTCTGCTTTAAACGGCAACAAGAGCTACAGAGAGTGCCGTGAAAAGTTCGCAATCATTGGCAAGTTTTTGCCGCTACACTTGAAGGACATCATGGAAATGTTCTACAATGGAGATTTTTACCTCTTCACAACTGACGAATTAGTCCGGTGGATTGTGCTGTTGTTCGCTGAAACGCCACTAAGAAGAAATGCAATCGACGACATATATGAGATCAGGAACGCCGATGTCGGAGAGGATTGATAGTCGATTAACAGGACTGATAACTGGAACCGTCGAAGCGATTGACCATGAAGTAACCGCACGTGACAACTTCTCTGACTTAATAAGCGATGGTGCAGTTCAGTGTGCTTCGAGAATGGTCCTGAAGTTCAATCATTTGAGCATTGCAAAGCAAATTGGGAAGTGATCGACTTTCTTGATTCAGAATTATTGAGCTTGATCACAATGTCACAACAAAACCACTACCAATTCATCGTCGTAATGACCTGCTCTGGATGTTCCAACGCCATCAACAGAGTGTTGTCGAGACTTGAGCCTGAAGTTTCTAAGATTGACATATCGCTGGAAAACCAGACTGTTGACGTTTTTACATCCCTTCCTTATGATGTTATATTGGATAAGATCAAGAAGACTGGCAAGGAAGTAAGATCTGGGAAGCAGCTTTAAAGCTGAGTGGTTCAAGGCTGAACTTATATACTTGAATATTTAGCAAACTTGTAAGACACATTCGGGTTGGTTACTAATTTAATTGCAATTTCTTCGATAGCAAGGACTTGCAGTAGATCAGCGACCAGAAAGCGAGTAAGGTCAAGACGTCAGTATGGATACCGACTATTTACTGAATCTAGAACAGCAATTTTATCAGGAGGGCTATGAGCAGGGATCCGGTGAAAAGGCAAGGGAGAACTACATCGAAGGAAAGCAGTTCGGTCTCCAGGTAGGATTCCAGCGATTTGTCATTCTAGGACAGATACAAGGGATCCTGGAGGTTTTAAAAAGCTCCCTTGTCGACGGCAGCAACATTCTGAAGAATGTTGAGAGCATTGACCGGCTTCTGGCTGAAATCGAGATGAGTAATGATGATGCTGCTGTTGCCGAGTACGAATCGAGGATAGTCAAGGTGAGAAACAAGCTGAGAAATGTGTTATTGTCACTACATAGGCAATCCGGGAGTGCTTCAGGGGATTCATTGACTTTGGAGGACGTTGAGGAAGCTTGCACTAAAGTTGCCGGGCAGCTGAAGGCCTATGTCGATGAGGGAAACGAAGAAGAAGATGTGAATGGTCAAGATCATGCTATGGAGTGGTGAATAAATGCTACATGAAAGTTACGCTATTTAGATCTAGCCAGTTTTCTGGCTTATCCGCATCATCGTGAAATCGCACTGCAACGTTATCCTTGAAGTACGACGATTTCCAGCGTTGCATCTGGTAGTTTGTGTACGGTCCATGCACTACAGACGGTTTCTTCGACCAGCTGAAGGACCATATTAGCGATTTATAATCGTCTATAACTGCAGAATCGCTCAAACATTCTTCCTTGTACAATGCGGCGACATTAGCGCGTTTTAGCAAATAGACGTCCTCAAGGCCCTTCTGCTCAAGACTGTTGATCAGGTCTGAGATGTAGTTGATCGAGTTCAGGACATACTGGCAGCCTGTTTCACGTCTTTTGTTCAGTTTCGCCAAGGTATCTACAATTGTACCGTCACAGGACAAAAAGAAGTAGAACCGCAACAGCGCCTCATCTATCATGTAATGTCTGCTGCTTTGTTGAACTTTTCGGTTTTCCATCCTTCTGCTGCTCTCCGCATGCTTTTGCGAAGCAGCCGCTTTCTGCACATCCTTGAAATCATTTATCCATAAATCTTGATCTTGCATGGCGTCCTCGTCATGATCTTTTGTCGGTATATAGTTGCCGGCTTCATCCAGGTAGCCTTTCTCTCTTTCTTCCACTAAATTGAATGCCTCGACTTGGAAATCTCCATCGTCCGGCAGATGCGTTTCTGGGGAATCATCGATGGTGTCTTCATCGTACTGATCGTGGTCATATTCCTCATCATTGCCTGCATTTCTGGAAGCTTGATCGACTTCATCAGCCGCAAACATGTCATCTTCAATAGCGTACTCTGAAGCTTTTTGCTTCCCATCCGACTTGGACACAGTTTCGATATCACTATCTTCCTCGTCAGATGAATCAGACTCGTAACCAGTTAATGAAATCTTTCGCCTTTTCCTTAATGGTTCAGGTGCTTGCTCATAATCAGCATACTCTAAACTAACATCTTCTTTAATGGTCTCTTGTTCGATTCTGGCCGGCTTGGAACCATTGTGCAGCATGTGGAACTACTCGCAAGATACTAGACTCGACAGGCCTTTCGAATCGTCATATCAGGCTTTAGAGCCCTGTTCATGTCTTATTTCACAATAGTCCTTTGGCTGTACTAAACGTTAATTCAACCATCACATGATGAAGGTTGATTATATCATTATAAATCAATGGCACTGGTAAAATGTCAACTGAAGTGTCTATAGATATTGATCCCCTTACTGCCCGCCAAAATACTGGCCAACGTCGAAATCGACCGACCTGCCTATCTCGTTGATGATTTCCCAAGGTACGTTGACTTTCCACTTCACTTTATAATTGAGAAAATCGATATTTCTTGCGACAGTTGTCGAGACGAGTTTCAAAGTGTGAAGCTCTGCCAAATTCTGAAATACTTCAACATTGGCTCTCATAAGTGGTTCTTCCTTGAGCAAGGCCAAAGAGCCACTCTGAGCTTTCCGCTCGACAGGAAAAATGGCTTGGAAAACGGCCAGCAATCTTTCAAGAGGGAAAATGGATGGTTGCAGAAATCTTGGATTTGTCTCTATCTTCTTTCTTCGACCGTACGAGGCCCTGCCGGTCTTGATATGCGATTTTTTGGAGAAGACATTGCTGTCATATCGGGGCTCCAGATATGAACAGATATATGCAGCTATGAGGAGGTACTTGGAGATGGCTGAAAGCTCATAAGACAGGGCCACCTCATTTGTTATCTCTGCGCTTTCGGAGTCTTCGGGGCTGAACGTGTCGCCTGTGCTAGAAAACACCTTATTTGCAGCTCTGTAAAGCGCCAATGGTTCAAATATGTTCTCCTTGATCACCTTATCTACGAATGAGTCCCACTTGAAATCAATCAGATCATTAAGTGCCGCTATGTTGTTTCCTGTGTATGAATGGAACGACTGAACGATCAGTTGAATAAAATTTATCGCAACGCCAAGAAACTGTTCGTCCGTGCATTCCGTTATACCTTCTTTTAGCACCTTTTCTCGGAGGGCGTCACTCATGATTAGGTCATCAGCTCTGGTTGCTATCAATATTTCTGTTACTTCCTTTGTTGTGTACCTGGGAAACACTACGACGGGTAGACAATGTGATGAATATCGCTCGACAAACGCCATATCCTGTATGGTGTAGACGAATTTGAGCTGGATCTTGGAGCTCGCTGGTAGCAACTCATGTAGCTTTATTAGTTTCCGGAAGAGAACTGCATCCAAATCGTTTAACTGGTCAAGGCCATCAAAAACCAAGAAGAAACTAAGTTCCTCTTGCAAAAGACTATCGTATTGTGACAACAAATTTGTCAGCAGCTTAACAAGCAAGTAGGTTTCTTCCACGTCGAGCGGATCACTTTCTTGAATACTTACCTCAGGATACAGCGATCTTAGACCATTTTGAACCGTCCTAAGGACCGCCTGCATCAAAGGCTTCCATGTCACTAATTCAATTGGTTCCAGCCAAGCGTTCACTAGTTCCTGATTGGTCTCAAAGAACCTTTTCAGTGCGAATGTCTTTCCAGTGCTACTATGCCCTTGAATCACCAAGTTTGGCGGAGTTATGCTTGGATCTCTATGTAAGAAAGCTGACAGAGTATTTATCTGATAATCACGAAATAGCACATCGTTCAATGAGCCGGACATGGACTACCGGGACTTCAGGTTGATAGTTCTCTGTGCGTATTCCAGGTTTGACATTTCAGATTTAAGTGTGAAGCCATCGCCAAAGATGAAAAAATGCAGTAGTTAAATACAGGTTATGCTACATAGAGATATCTGCCAGTGCCGACAGCACTAAATCAAGACTGTAATATTCAGAGACCTGCTGAAACACTAGTATCTTGTCAATGAGCATGTCTTTAGAAATTGAGCCCACCCAGGATCCTGAACATGCACAGTATTCACTCATATTATCCTGCTTGACTTTGTGGCATCTCGAACACTTCAGATCTTGAGTCAAGTATGATTCAACCTCAACGTAAATACTCTGAATCAGGTGCTCCTGAAGAAGCACACGATTGAGTTCTTTATGGCAATTCGGACACTTGAACAAAGTGGAGGGATTGTCTCGACAGAAATCGATGTCGATGGTGTAAAAACATGACTCGCAAAGAAATCCGTTGATCAGTAAACTTGCGCTGGGATTTCGGAACTCTGCTCTTTTGTCAAACTCACGAACCTCAAATATCTTCAGGAGCTCTTTACGAAGTTGACGTACTTCCAGTATATTGGCTTTGGACAGCGACATCAAGTGACACAAATATTTAACCAGTTCCAACAGCGGGGCCTTCATTTTAATGAAAGAACCAGGCAGGAAGGGAAAAGCATATTCAGCGGCATACTTGGGATCCAAAATGAAAGCCTTTTCATTGCGATACAACTTCTGCACTCTGTTTAGTAAGGGCTCGAAAAAAAAGCTAGTAAATCCGGCTAAGGGACCGTCACCTTCGTCCTCATCCATGTCGATTTTCTTTACTTTCCCGGACAAAATCTGAGTGGGTCTCTGTGTACTGTTGTTGGCTTCTAGGTAACTCTTTTTCGTCTTGGCCAAACTATCAAGAATGATCATCATCCAATCATCAAATTCAGATTGGTATATTGGTGGTAAAAAGTCCTTCATTTGCCACTTTGAAAATGCTCTTATATCCTGTGTCTCTTTCTCCTGTATCTGTGCACAAGCGAGACCTCCAAAGTTATGTTTGTCCATCCAAATCAAAAGGTCCCAGTATTTCTCGATTCTCAGATCAAGGTATGTGAAGACTAAATTTTTCCGAACAGCCTTGACAATATACTGACCATAAGCATAGCAAGTTTCAGGCGTAAGCTTAGGAGTTTTGACTAGGATTTTGTTTCTGTCTGCGTAAGTAACGTTCGATCCCAGATTCTGAAATTCGCTCATAAGTTGAAGTAGTGACTTTTTAGTCAGATTGTGTATATGATACCTGAGAGAAGCATCAAAGAGTTTGGAATCAGGATTCTGTATCCAAGTCACAAAAGAATTGATCAGCAGGTCCGAGGTGGTATTACCAGTAAGAGCTCCATCCCACCATTCCTTGAGCAGATTGCGCAGGATCATCAGGGATCCGACGGAAAAGGCGTCTTTAACAAATGGTTCACTGGTACTTCGATCTGCCCCATTAGAAAAACTGGCGCCATCAGTACCCATGGATTCACCACCCTCGGCTTCATTGATGAGAGCTGATGCTAGAACGGCGTTAACTGTCAAGTTCCCTACTCCAACTTCCAATACAACATGGTCGAAAATTGAAGGAATATTTACATTCTGGAATGCCACATCGGTCATCAAAGATAGTGTGTTCAAATCAAAATCCTTCTGAACTCCACCGTGATCTGGAAGAGGATCATTTTCGTTCCACCAGAGTATAAAGCCGTCTTGCTTCAATTGACGTGCATATAATATGTCTATGACGTAACCTGCATTGTCTAGTTTGAGGTTACACAAGGGAATACTGCTGAATTGCGAGATTGTAACCAGATGAGACAACCAAGCCCCACAAGAAAGAAAGTGACTGACCATCTTTTTGGCCAGAATTGGTTGCCATTGTAGCTGAGGTAAATTCATCTCATTCATTGACAATTGCAGAACGGGAACCTGATCGAGTAATTTGATTTTTTTCCTTAGCTTCAAAGGATATGGTGAATGCAGTATTAATAGAAACTGTAGGCCTTTTTCCTCTTTCAATTTACTAACATTGGATGAGAGCTTGTTGTGTAGCTTTGAAAGATCATCGAAACTTTGAACCTCGAAGGTCATGTTCTCATCCAGAGCCATGAAACGGGAAAACTTGTCGACGTAGGATTTTTTATGTTGGTATGCCTCAGCATAAATCTGCTGCATCAGACCAAGGGAAAGTTCATTTGCAGTAGAAGACGGTTTGAGAACATGCAATGTAATGATCTTGCTCCAAGACTTAACGAGGCAGAAAAATTCATAGCCAATACTACTATGAATATGCAGCAGGTATACCACAGGCAAGGAGAATCTGCTGAGGTATCTTTGTGTGTCGGACATGCTTAAATTTTTCATCTCGAAACCATTTTGCAAACCTTTACCCAAAGATCCCATAACATTTGATCTGAATATTACAGATGACCCCAGCTCCAAAATGGCTCTTTCGGTTGCTCTGATAGTGCTTTCAAACACAGCGATAACGTTTGCGTCTGTGAAAGGGTTCGACTCTTTCTGCACTGCGTCGTAATAAACACTTTCTGGCATTGTACATTTGTACAGATTGTTGCAGGTCCCTTGCATCAAACGTGAGCTGTTAGGTATTGTAGCATTACAGGGCTCCATCACAAGATGCTCCAATGTCAGATTTGGGATGCTTTTGAAGTTGACGTAAATGGTTTTAGGGATTCTAAATTTCAGAATTTGTACCTGTCCTTGAATAGAAACGAAAACATTCAATATACCTGGCTGAGTAGACGGCTTGTATTGCAAAATTTCCCAGGTAGAGTTGGCATACGTTTCGGCCTGCTTTCTCATCATGCCACCAAGCGCACTCCTGCCAGCGGAAGAGTTCATGTCTCCGAAAAGCTGAGTTCTACGCATCCTATCTCGCCGTTGAATTTTCCACTTAATCTTTTGATATTGCAGCCACGTAACATAGTCCTCATCCAAAGACGGCATGGTTGAAGGCAGGACCAGTGCCTCTTCTTCATTTTTTTGCGATCTCTTCCTCTTGGATCTTTTGTCGCTAACAGAGACCTTTGCGGTTTTGAGAGTCCTCAACTGAGGCTGGGATTTATCGTCGAAAAGATCCTCTATATCTTGAACCTGCCCAGACACGTGTGGCTTCAAAGCTTTCGTCAAAAATCTATTCAGTGAACCTTGCTTGAATTTATCGTCTTTTATAGCCAGCCTTTTCTTAAGCCATGGCGGATGCTCCACTCTAGGAACAGGATTGGAAATGTTTTGCAAAGCAGCTGGAATAGTGATGATTTTCTGAATGACAGAGGCTATTCTTTCTCTGTAATAAAGCCAGTCTATGATCGTCCGAGGATCAAAATCCTCAAGTGACGAATCCAACGTCCATCTTCTAAGGAACGACCTCTTCACAGTTATATCTGCAGAAAATATGGCAACTGGAATTGCACGTTCGGTCACCGGAGAGCCTGCTGGCAAGCTACTGATGATATATTTACATTGAAGACCTTTATCTTTCACCATATCTTCCCCCAAGAACTCTCCCAACCGCTTTGCTGTTGTGATAGAAGTCGATTTTTGTCCCTCATATTCCTTGAGCGTCTTCGACATACTTCTATTCTCGCAAATCAACTCAATTAAATCCTCATCCTCCAACATTGACCCTCTAGAGTCTAAAATGTCTAGCCACCTGTTCGCAACATCAGCGACTGCGGAGTAGCAGCCCTGCAAGTTATCACCCTGCAGGAAAACCTTGAATAAATCACCTTGAAAATTTTTGATGAGCTGCAGTTCACCCCTCCTTTTTAACTCAAAACCTTTAAGTTCAGCAAGTGATCCATCTTCATTAAATACTGCATACCGCTTCTTGATTCCCTTGCCTTCTTCCTTAGATGTTGGTAAGATCATTGCCCTATAAGGGCCGTCAACTTCGAAAAAAATGGAATTTTCGCTATGTGTTTGATACTTGTGTTTGACGGGATCTATGATTTCTTGATACTGGGTATTAGTGAACTTTTGATGAACTCTATAATTGAGCATTGAGCAGGGATAAGATAGGAATAAGCGCTTACCGTTTTTCAGTGTGAACGAAAAGTTTTCCGGGAAAGATTTCGGAAGTATGCACCAAATACCGTCAGTATCCAACTCAAGCGGCCTTCCCAATCTCTCGACTAAAGCCCGTGCCATTTGAATAATGGTTGCTCCTGTCAAGCAGGTAATACCAGCCATCTCCATTGAATACCATCGGGAACCCTTTCTCATAACATAGCCGTAAAACGAATTCAAAATGACTTTGTGAGCGAGTTGTAAGGAATCATAAAGCACAATCATTTTCCTGGCCTCATCTTTGGCATGTTTATCCGCAGATGGAATCGAAGAAAGCTTTCCCTTCCAAGTCTTCGCCAGGCCTTTGAACTCATACCTTCTGTCACGGAAAGATCTGACTGTGTTAACGTAAAAAGGATTCTCTCTTTGGCATACAATTGATTCCCTTTCTACAACTTCAGAAACCTTGACTCTATGATAAACTTTCCGACTATAGTCCGTCAAACGTTTTTTTATATGACTAACTTGCTCAGCATACGATAATTCATCAAAAGTAAGATATTTTTTCTTTGAAAACTTCCTCTTATTTAGAAAAGTTTCATTTTGAAGTGCTCTTTTGACCATGTTGTATTCGTCCATCTTTGCTGGAAAAAATTCCCCCCTCCACGACCACTTAAGCCTTCGGTCGCATAATTTCCCCGGTCTATTGAAATCGCAGCTGGCGCAATCTCTTTCAGTTTTCATGCTATCAGGCTGCAGTCGGTTGGTTGTCATAATGTTAGGATACATTGATGCGACGTCGACGTGATATATTAGCGGCAGTTCACATCGCTTGCTGTTCAGCTTCAAATCAAGGAGCTGAGAAGTTATCACCTCTTTTATTTCCTGGAAATTTGTGACATCTTCTAGCTTGGATTTATTTTCAACTTCGATGCAGAACCGAAGGGCGTGAGGCAGATCGCTTAAGAGCTCATCAATTGCATCAGCATCAATTTGAAAGTCAGTTGCTATATCACTTCTGAAAACTCCCGCTTCCAAGGACTCCACATGTCCTCCAACGTATGTCTCGGACTCCAGCAGGTGACCGTCATAAAATCTTTCAACTGGATCCGTATATTTGTTCGGCAGTATTATATTACCGTTATATGCTTGAACCATTAACAACATTTCACATAAGGTACCTGTACCTTTTCTGAGAACTTCGTCGGGATTTAAAGGAATGATTGTGCACAAGGAGAAAATGAACGGATGAACGTATTTCATGTAAAGATAGTAGGTAGCCACTGCGTCAGAAACAGAGTATTCTGATAATTGCTGTGGCTTTTCGAATGCATAAGGCGTCATAAGCTCGGGATCCAGTTCAATAGGATTGTATCCCAGCTTTACCTGCGTGACAGCTTTCAAGCCTTGTGAGCCCTGAGGAAGATATGAGTCTCTTTTTACCCAGCGGAAGCAATCCATATGCGAGCAGTAGGACGATTTGTACTCACCATCCGAATCAGGAGAAAATCCGATTTCTTCAAACATATCTAACCCGTGTATCTTTGATCGATTGTCTATGAAAGGCCAATCGAAGAAGTCACCATTAAAGGTCGCGATAACAGTAGGCCTGACATCTCTGATATGTTCGAAAAATCTTTGAAGCAGTGCTAATTCATCAGATTCGTTGAAAATTGTGAAAAGCCCGGGATACTCTGGTTTGGGGGAATATTCAAAGTCCTCAATGTCTTCAGAAATTATTTCTCTGTTTGTAATTAGAAAACCGTCTCCGTCAATCATGTAGGAAATCATCATAATTTGATCTACGGCTGAATCTGGGAATTTTAAAGGCGCCTTGGTGGTCTCAATATCAAACGCCAAAACTACGGGATCAGCGAAGGCGACCTTTTCTGTTATCTCGTGAAGGCCATCAGAAGTGATTTTGTACCACTTGCCCACTCTTATATTTTTATCAATCGAGACCCGCACATGATAAGGCACATCATATTCCCTTATATCCTCAATGAGGCTTTTGGCATCCTTCAAAGAATTTCCAGCTCCCTGTGCCGAGTATAGCTGCTTCTGGGCGTTATTGTTTTCATTGAACGTTAGTATAGGGCGAAGTAGTTTTCTCGCTTCGAACAGTTTATTCGAGTTGATAAAGGTCAGCTTAATCAAAGTACTTTTAAGTCCCATTAAATGATTGTCCAAAGACAAATCTTCCTTCTCTACCACCGACACACCTTTCAGACAAGAATCAAGGTATTTTTTGATGAATTCCTCCACGTCATTAGCCCTAGACACGTCAGAACACTTGATGAAGAAATACGGGTCATAAGTGATACTGGATTTAAAACTGCCACCTTCTTCATCTAGGAAATAGAAATCGACCCCAGCGATTCCCAATGGTTCACTTGCACTCGCGCCTGGCATCGAAACAGGTGACAGGAGTGTCGCATGCATGTTCGTCAGCCAGCCAACGCGACCTGGAACCTGATCCAGCTTACCAGGATCTCTCCGACCGGTGTATTGAGGAGGGAAATATCTCTCAAATCCCATCATACTGTCGATCTCGTCAATCTTCCCTGCCTGCATCATCTGATTCGCAGTAACTGCCAGTGAATTTGCAGTCGAATTAACCCCGTTAGACCAGCCATTTTTCACCACTCTAGCAGTATTAGAGCCCTTTGACCAAGATGACATGCAAAATTTAGCGATTGACCAGCTCTCTCAGTCTCACTTCCCAACAGGTAGTCTCTCGACTACCTCATCCATCATCAAATCTTCGCTTATTATAGTTCTTACGCGCCCCATCACGTGCCGCAAACGATGAAAGAACGTAAAAGATCCTTGACGCAGTGAAGAGCCATAATGAACCTGCTGCCACTCAATTGGATGTCCCGCCACCAACTGAGATAGCTAGTAGCTGACAGTTACTCCATAGCTTTGTATTAAGAGGTGTTAAACAATATTTCGTACGAAATGATCTTTAAACACTACAAGGCCACATATGAAGCAACGAAGGTGGTTCAGCTATAAGATGTATTGAAGATCCAGTCATAGTGGTCCGTTCGCGGTAATATGTCTTACAATCCTTATGCGTATACATCTAATGACGTCTCTATCAATGACAGGTTCTCACACGAGACAGGAGGTCAATTTGCATCGTCCCGAGAACGACCAATAATGCAGGAAGCTGCTCCACAGGGCCATTTCGCATCCAATAGCAGGCCAGCTCAGCAAGACGGTATACCATTTCAGAATCCAACGACGTCCATGGCGTATCAGCTTGGCCAAAGTGCGTTTACGAACTTCATCGGTCAACAGAACTTCTCTCAGTTTCAAGAAACCGTCACAAAAGCTGCAGGGAGCTCTTCGAGCCTCTCACACTACTTCCAAGTCACTACTTCCTACGTGTTGAGGAAGTTGCAAATTATTGTGCTTCCCTTTTTCAAGAAAGCCAGCTGGCAGCGTATACCGGATACCCAATCGCAGGCGAGCGGCTCACTGTCCTTCTTACCACCCAAGGACGACGTGAACTCCCCGGACCTGTACATACCCATCATGGGGCTGGTCACGTATATCCTGGTTTGGAATATGCAAAAGGGTTTGCAGGGCTCCTTTAATCCCGAGAACCTGTACTACAAGTTGTCTTCGACATTAGCATTTGTCGGCCTGGATTTGGTCATTTTGAAGCTTGGTCTGTATCTGTTGGTGAACGTCAACTCCCCAACTTCGAGCCTGACAGAGTTGGTGTGCTACGTCGGCTACAAGTTTGTACCGCTTACTTTGGTTCTGTTTTCTCCCAACAGGCCGCTCTACATATCGATGGCCGCCAAGGTATACCTCTTTATCGCATTCGGTGTTTTCCTTTTGAGATCGGTCAAGTTCAACCTATTCATGAATGCCAATAATGACATGGCCAACATTAAGAAGTCGACAGTCAGAAAATGCAACTACTTCTTGTTTGTTTACGGTTTCTTCTGGCAAAGTGTCTTGATGTGGCTGATGGCTTGAGCGTATGTATATGATGAATAAGTGAGACTACATAATCGAACCTACAAGAGTATGTTCTTCAGTTGCTGGTGGTGCTCTGGAAGCTTACTTCACTAAGGCTCGCCGCGGGACCATCAAATTTCTATCACAAACGATGAAGAACAACTGAAGGACTCGAGGCGATGTCTTTGAATCTAAATAGTGTGTTTTCGGAAAAGATAAATCTCTATGATGAGCTGGAGATTCCTGTCACCGAAGGTCCAGAGCTAGTGCCATCCTCGCTGATAAAGAAACAGTACCGTAAATTAGCACTGTTATACCATCCGGACAAGAGACCTGATGACCCGGGCGCAATCCACAAGTTCCATATGCTATCATTGGCAACTCATGTTCTTACTGATGAAGCTCTCAGAGCGACCTACGATGAATGGCTGCAAAGAACGCTCCTGGATGGGAGTAAGGTCGATGAGCAACGCAATGAGCTAATAACGAAGCTAAGCAAGCTTGAATCCAAGGCGCGGAAAGATGAAACAGCTGGGCAAGCAAGAGACCTCACTAAGATTCAAGAATATGGGGCAATGCTAAGGAAAATGAAGCATTTCAGAATCCCATACGGTGACTGGAGGACGCTGAACCCCGCCGCCTTAGCTGCTGAGCACAGAACTGATAAGCACAGATTTTATGACTCCTCTACCCTAAGGATAGAGCTGAGGAACGATCTATTGGATGCAAAACTGTCTGAGAAGAGTGTTCTGTGCCGGATTTTGAGCGATCTCTTTCAAGTCAAACGACTGTACGATCTGTTCTACTCATCAAGAAATGATTATGAGCATGATAAATCTATAGTTGCCTACGCTGTCTTTGAGACAACAACAGATTCAAAGCAAGTCTACGAGACGTGGAAAGCCAGCCCCAGATCGCCCCACTGGGGGGAACTCGTTTTGGATATCTCACCTAGGATTCCAGTCAGTTACTACAAAAACTATGAGAAGGAAGTGGAATTGGATCAGCATATTGCTGACCTGGTCGCTAACTCGACAATAGTTATAGACTAGCGATCAGTGTTTTAAATGCTTGGCGGCTATTTGATATTATCTTCAATCTCTGTCACGTGATCCTATCATCGGGAAAACTCGGAAAAAAATTTGTCGTCAAGTGACGACAAAACCGGAATGACAGCCGTATGCTCTATGAATTCTAATATCATCGGCAGTTATTGATAAACGTTTGGGGACCAACATGAAGCCTAAGTTTTCCAATTCAGTTACATTATTCATTTGGTCATATCTAATAGCCGGGGACGGTTTGCTTTGGTACTTAAGCTTCACGAAACGTTATCTGAAGTCATAATCATCGTCTATTAATGATGGCTTCGAGAGCGACGGTAGGTCGAATAAAGAAATTTGTGAGATGGTGGCAGCATCACTTTCCATGCGATAGAATTTTAGCTCAAAGGATAACCAAATCCACTGTTAATTCGACTGTTGCATTTATCTTCTGTCTGATCCCGAAGGTGCGGGATCACCTAGGAACAGAGCCAGCGATGCTTCCACTGATTTCAGTAATGGTGCATCCCGGACGGCGTGTTAGTGGAACTATTCAGGGTGCTATCTATTGTATGACGGGGCTAGTCTTTGGGCTGGCGTACGCAATATTTGGCAGATTTCTAGCTCAAAGGTGTTTGGGTAGTACATGGAACACGCTATCCGAGCCCGAACAGTACGCCATGCACTACGAAAGGCTCCAGGCGGCACTAGCTATTTTAGCAGTCTTCGAAACACTGATGCTTTTCTTCCACGGCTGGATGAGATCGGTCTCGCATCATTATTTCGGCATTGTCTTCCCTCTTTTCCTCGTCGTTCATTTCACGTTTATGGCTCCTCTAACGGAGTCATCTGGAGTCATTGCCCAATCATTTAGCTCCCCTTTCTACCTGGGTATAGCAATGTCAATTTTTTGGAATTTGACTCTGTTTCCTGAGTTTGGGAGCACTTTCCTCGGTAATGCAACTATTGACACGCTAAATGAGGTCCACAAAGCTATTGATGAGTCGGTAAGGTTTTTTGTATCGATGGACAACCGAGAAAACGATGACCTGTATAATGGTCCGCCCATTACTTTGTCAAAATTGGTCAAGATGAAATCCACGATTTCCAAGAAAGTTGGAAACTGCTTGCTTGTGCTGGATGAGTGCATTTACGAGATTTCATATTCGTATCTTTCGCCATTGCAGCTGAAACCTATCATCGACTTGCTTAAACCGCTAAACATGTACATCAACGGCTTGGTCAATGCCTGTCAATTAGAGTTCATTCTCCTCGGCAGCCAGCAGAACATAGAAGGGGATACTATGGATATTGATACCAATAAAGAAATATTGTATGCGGATGCCGCCAAATTACTGAAAATATTGGAGAGGATGAAACAACCTGTCTATGAGTTGCACAGATATATGAGCGAGTGCATCTATATATCGAAACTTATCCTTTCTTACGCGTATGATGTGGACTTAGGCCGCGTTGATACCAATGGCATGTTTGCGGATATGAACCTTCCCACATACAATCATAGGGAAGAGTTACCAGAAGACTTTAATGTTGATGAGCACATCAATAAACTGACTGCAGCGTTGGTAGAGTTTGACGTGACTTTCAGGGAGGAGATGATTCATCTTGACATTGATTTGCTTAATCCAAATGATGAGATGTTTTTGTTGTCTTCATTTCTGATGAATTTCAAACAGTCAACGCAATCTGTCATCTCTATCCTCGAACATGTGAAAAACATTTATTCGACTAGAAAAGCCAGAGAGGAAAAGGGGTGGATTCGAGGTAAATCTTTATGGTCTACATTTCTCAGTGACAAACGGTCATTTAAAATTTGGTTGAAAGGAGGTCGTCCAACATCGAATGTCATCACGGAAAATGAAAGCTTGAAGGGGACTTTCGACTATGATCAATATAACGCCTTGGGCGGGTTGGCGGTCAGGCGGCCATCCAATGAAGAAGATGATCTCCTAGGGCAAAAAAGGTCTACCGCTGCTGCTTCATCAAATAACCAGGATTCTAAGCAACTCCCTGTTTCGACGAGAGATATTGGAGACTCATCTCTTCCTGCAACAAAGGCCAACAAAAAGATTGGATACAAATATTTATCCTATTATCTCACGATGTTCTTAATCTCAGCTGATAAGTTCTACAGAAAGTCTAAGGCTCATTTCAGATTTGGTTTTCAAGTGGCAATTGCATTGATGTTGGCGTCATTCCCCATGTTTGTCCCGAAGATTCGTCATTGGTATGTGGAATATCGTGGTACATGGATAGGTTTCGTTTGCATTCTATGCTTGGAGCCCTCAGTTGGTGGAACCTTTTGGGTTTTCTTTTTGCGGGCTGTGGGTGTCATTTCGGGTTCAGCATGGGCTTACTTGTCCTATGTCGCAGGTGTTAACCAAACCAATCCATATCTTGAGACCATTGTGACAATTTTTGGTGCCGTTCCTGGCTTTTATTTTCTCTTGGGAACCCCGTACGTTAAAGCAGCCATCATTCAGATTATTAGTATCTACATTGTGATGCTGGCAGCTATCCTGCCATCTTCTAATAAGGGCGGTATCTTGGTTAGTTTTGCCAAGAGGTGTTTGGCTGTCGGGTATGGAGGTCTCATTGCTTTGGTTGTTCAGTTAACATTCTTCCCAATAAAAGCTCGAGACCAGTTGAACGAGGAAATTGCCTTTGTTTGTGGATGTATTTCAGAAATGGAGCTACTATATGCATCGGGTTTGGAAGGGGAATCGCTGAAAATTTCTATGACTGATGATAGATATCAAAAGTTTAATCGCATTTCTCAAAGCGCCAAATCAGCTCTCGGCAGGGCAGAGGCATATAAAGGTCTAACTAGGCAAGAGCCTAGATTAAAAGGCGAATATACGGAACTTGAAAACGTTTTTTCTCAGATCATTTTTGTTCAAAGACAGATTCTCGATCGCATGGATAATGTGGCCTTATTGAGGAAACAGTACGGCAGTGGGGTGATAGAGGAGCTCAACAGCGTTGTTTACCCATATAGAAGGCAAATGGTTGCGAGTTTATCGAACTGCATGAGAGCAATCCAAGAGGCGTTTTTGAACAAGACACCACTGCCTCAGTTTTTGCCAAGCGCTAGAGTAGCTCATAGAAGGCTAATAAACATGGTCAGTAGGGCTCTTCACAACAGGTATAGAAATCAGCTGGAAGCGCTTAAACCTAGAGTCGTCGTTGACAAATTTCGCGACGATGAAAGTAGTGACGTAGAGGAAGGACTAATGATGAAGACCAAGAATAATAGAGACAGGTCACGCAACACTTTGCCCCCACATGAGTATGCATTAAAAGAAAAGTTCTTGAGTTGGAACGCATCCAGCGCCGCCACCGAAGAGGTGATAGAGTACGTTGAAGAGCTCTTAGATTTGACTAAGATCTTAGTTGGAATAAATGAATTCAAATACGGATTCTTATCAAGACCGCTATACGAAGACTGGGCCGCCGAGGCGGTGGTTGGCTTCAACAACTTTGTCAAGGCCGGAGTAAGCAAGAAATCAGTTAGCGAAAATGAATCTGGCGACGTTAATTCGGCCATATCGGAGGAGGAAGAAATATCATCTGGAAGTAGTACATCAAGGGCAGAAGGGGAACAGCCAGTTGCGTTCAATAGCAAATATACAGAAAACAACGGAATCAATCTCGCTCGCATTGCCTCTCACAAAATCGGTCAAGATAACCAAGGCTTGCCGATAAATCTCAAGAACAGAACGTACTCCATCGGGTCCTACCCAGACTCCGTCAATCAGCTAAGCGCTCTATCGAGGAAGAAGACTCTTGGTGATGCGGATTCAAATTACTTCGATGGGGAGGACACATCGGACGACGAGCTTCCTTTGGCGTTAAAAAAAATTGTGAGCCATAAATCTAGAAAACAATAACTGTCCATGATTCTAATCAATAATAACTAATTTAAGAAAGATAGACTTTAATCATGCATCTTAGCCTATAAGTAATTCCAATTATTGAGCGCTCGAAGCGTATCTCAATCGATTTCTATCACGTCCGGACTTCTTGGCGTTTTTGACTTTGCAGAAGAATGGTCAGATTTACCTTTTCGCTTATTACTCTTTCGCAGCGATTGTCCCTCTCCTCTAAATACATTCTCAGACGAAGGGCTCTCTCCGTCAGCTGCTGACCGGGGGAGTACTATAGGGAATCCAAAGAAAAGCTGGCCATCCGGCAGGCTAAGTTTAGCCGGCTCACCCTCCAGCGAAATATTAATCTCAGAAAGGCTCACTGCGCTAGTCTCTTTACTACCTGTCTTTCCAGAGAGTTTCTGTCCTTCACCTGTAAACTTGGACTTCCCCAGTTTAGACTCTTTCAATTTGGACGCATAGTCGATTCTTTTAGCCATAGATCCATTTTGGTGAGCCGACACGTCAAATTTACCACTCTTCTTAAGCATCTGCCGCTCTTCCAACTGCTTTTGCTGCAGTGCCTGGTAGTCAGGTTCCACGTATCCGACTGGAGGCGCAAAATCTGTAACCAGGTCCGTCTCAATCACACAAATGCTTTTGGAAGCGGACTCCGGTTTCACCTCGAGGATCTTGATCCTATAACTCCTGTCATTATAATTGATCTCGATGATATCATCTACCGTGAGTGTGGAAAACTTTCGAAGTACGTTTTCCAGTACAGCTTTGGGATCGCTGATGTCCAGAAAGTCCACCGATTGCGGCTCCAGTTTCACGAATTTCCCCAGCGGCACATCAGTAGATCCAATCTTCAGCAGCGATCCGGGCTGCACTTTTAAAGTCTCCAGCATCCACTGTGGCAGATACGCCCTACCCTCCTCTGCAATGAATTCCAGCACACCGCAATGCGTAACTCGTCCATTTTCGTTCGCTGTCAGCTCGAACAGCATCGGATAACGAATGTTCAGCATCGTCAATTTGCTTAATGCACTTGGTGGCAAGAAAATCTTTCCTCCAAAGTTAGCGTCGCCCTTCCTGATCCTATCATTCATCATTGCCACAGGATAGCATCTAAAGAAGTCCTCAAATTTCTGTGGCAAGTTCACATACCCACTGCCAAACGCACCAAACCCGGAAAACATGATACCGATTGCAATACGACACTCCCAGCTACCGTCCCAACCACTTGAATCCGCACCAGTGCTGCTTATATACCATTCAAACTGAAGCTTAATGATTCTAAGGCGACGATCAAAGGGTACCCACCTATAAGAGAGTGTCACGTGACCAGATTTCAAAACATATATAAGGACGAGCTGAGAGATGAGCTTTGATTCTGAAGGGTATTGAGGGAAGAATAGCGCTAGTGGTGTGGTTTGGTATGGCTTCTGAGAGGCAGGAAGAGGGCTTGAATGCTGCAGGTGGCTTAGATGAGCCCAGGTCTGACCAGGAGGTGGAGGATGTAGAAGATGAGAACATTTACAATGTGGATGAGCTTAAGATGCTGATAGGAAGCGATGAGAGTGAGCGAGAAGTCAGTGGCAACGACTCGGAGGAAGCAATCTCGGAAAACGAAGATTATGCAAGCGAGGCGGATTCTTTACTGGCGGAATTCTCCGACTATGGGGAAATGTCTGAAGACGATGAGCAGGACTTTATGGATGCGATAAGAGAGGCTAACAATTTCAAAGTCAGGAGAAGGAGGAAGGATAAGGATGGGAAATCGTCAAGAGGCCCTGCAGCGCGGGTTTTGGATCCGGAGGTGTCTTTGTTGCTGTCACAGGCCAACGAAGCGTTTGTGAGAAACGATCTAGCAGTTGCGGAGAGGCTGTATAACGAGGTTATCAAGAAGGATGCGCGGAACTTTGCGGCGTATGAGACTTTGGGTGAGATTTATCAATTGGAGGGACGGCTGAACGATTGTTGCAATTCGTGGTTCTTGGCGGCGCACTTGAACTCGTCAGACTGGTCGTTTTGGAAGATCGTGGCGATTCTTTCTGCCGACTTGGGTCACATTAGACAGGCGATTTATTGTTATTCCAGGGTGATAAACATGAACCACGAGGAGTGGGAATGTGTGTATCGCAGATCTTTGCTCTACAAGGAGGTAGGTCAGATCGGCAGGGCGCTGGAAGGCTTCCAAAAACTGCATGTGCGCAACCCGCTGGATGGGAGTATTCTGCGAGAACTGGCTGTCCTGTATGTGGAGTATAACCGCATCAACGACGCTATTGACATTTACATGAAGATCTTCGAGAAGAACGTCGAACGCAGAGAGGCGATAGTGGCTGCCTCTGAAAATGCACTTGACTCCTCGGAAGAGGAAAGCCAAGAGGATGAAAAAGAGGAGCAAGCATCACCGGATGCTGTAGAAGATGAGGGCTTGTCAGAGGAGATGAAACTCTATCCAAACGTCAACTGGAAGAAAATACGATCAAAATACAAGTGTATCATATTTGATTGGTCGTCGTTGAACATCTTGGCAGAGCTGTTTCTAAAGCTCACCGGCGGTGAGGCATCCGGGATCAAAGCAATAAAGAGATGTGCAAGATGGATTGAAAACCGTGAAAATCAAGTCTTTTGGAATGAGGTCAATGATGACTCGGAATTTGACAATAGAAGATTCAAGAACAGTAAATTCGACTCTCTAAAGGAAAGCGAGAAGAGGAAGAGTTATGATCTTCCAATTGATATCAGAATACGGCTCGGTCTTTTAAGATTACAGAATGACAACGTGGTAGAAGCTTTGAATCACTTTCAGTTTCTGTATGACGAGAATTTTTCAGATATCTCGGATCTTTATTTCGAAGTGGCATTAGCTTTGCAGAAAGCGGAGAAGTATAAGGAGGCCATTGATTTTTTTACCCCGTTGTTGGCAGTAGAGGAATATTGCACTCTGGAGCTTTTCAAACCACTCGCCAAATGCTATAAGGAAATTGAAGATTACGCCATGGCTGAAAAATACTACTCAAAAATTATTGAATTAGAACCTGACGATCTGGACAATAAACTTGTACTCGCGGAGATCAACTACCACTTGGGAAATACGGAAGTATTCAGCAAACTACTTGCTGAAGCTATTAATCTGCGCAAGAGTCAAGCCAACCAGGGTTTACTACACGATGAAAACAAAGAAAGGTCCTCTGAGCCAAGGGATACGTCAGGGAAACCACTACTAGAGGATAGCTTATTCAGAAGATCTGGCCCCAGAAAGAAAAGGACACCCCAAGACGCTGAAAGGGAAAGACAGGAACGTGAAAAAAGAATTACCGCCAAGGTCCTCGATAAGTATAGTAAACTAGCCATTTACAAGTCTGGAATGCACCATGGAGACAAGAGCCAAAGATTCCTATGGATAGATACAGCATCTGATTTGGTTGATGTATTCTCAAGCGTGAAGAACTTTTTTGTCAAGAGTAAATCGAAGAAATTTGTTGGTATATTTCGAAAAACCAGAAAGTTCAATAAAGTGATAGACTATAAGATTGAGAGGTTATCCAAATTATCTGAGGGTGATAATCTCTTGAATGGGTTACCACTGATGGAGGAGAGAGTCACTCTCACGTCAGCCACCGAATTGAGAGGATTAACCTACGACCAATGGTTCGAACTATTCATGGAGCTTGCTCTAAATCTTGCTCGATATCAAAATGTGGAGGATGGACTGAGTGTGATAGAGACCGCTCAGGATGTTAATGTTTTCTTCCAGGACCCAGAAAGAGCGAAAATAATGAAATTCGTTAAGCTGGCCATTGCGTTGCGAACCAAAGATGACGAGGCTCTCATTGAAAATCTCAGAAATTTACTGAATCAATTCCAGTTTAATCGGAAAGTCCTACAACTTTTCTTGTTCTCGCTAATTCGGGGTCAAAAGTCGCTGGACATACTGAGCTCTACTGTTCACCAGAAATTCTTCCTGCGACAGCTGAAGGCTTTCGATAGCATCCGGTATGGCAAAAGCGTTAGCGGGCAGGCTTCCGTCACCAATAAGATCGTATCGAACCCCGAAAAGCGAAACTCCCCCTACTTGTACTACATTTATGCTGTGTTATTATATTCAAGTCGAGGGTTCCTGTCGGCCTTACAATATCTGGTCAGACTGGAGCAAGATATTCCGGATGATCCCATGGTCAACCTGCTGATGGGTCTCTCTCACCTGCACCGGTCCATGCAAAGACTAACTGCTAGCAGACATTTCCAGATTCTCCACGGCTTAAGGTATATGTACCGCTACTACGATATCAGGTCGTCCTCTTACAGCATCTTAGAGAAACAGGAGGCTGATTACAACATGGGGCGCGCTTTCCACTTACTTGGGCTAGTGTCAATTGCAGTTCAGTATTACGACAAAGTGTTGAACGACTATGACGATGATAAGCTGAAGAAACATGCAGCATACAACTGTATGATAATATATCAGGAAAGTGGGAATACTAGACTCGCAAACCATGTCATGGAGAAGTATCTAAGTATATAGCTCGAATCGCCTGGCACACCGGGCATGCCATCCTGATGGCTATGTATTATCGATACTGCAATTCAAGACCTGAAGCTCGGACTGAGAGCGTCAGACGCTTCATAGTCTTGAGCTATTCAGCTTGGGCTTCTATAGCACTTTCAAGCATAAGCGAGCTGCGAAACTCTAAAAGGGACTGTCAATCAGCACTGCTTGACGGGAAGCTGATCTTTTGAATCGGTTGAAAGCAAAATGGCTCAGCAAATACCCTACAGCGTAAGTACCGATGGTTGTGCAACTGCAATTGTGACAGATTACTAACTACCTACAGGCAAAACTGAAGACATGCTTGAAGATGTGCATCCAAAGGTTAAGGTTTGCTCAGGAAAAGCAACAAGCTCTTGCCAAGCAAGATCGTAGAGATGTTGCCAAGTTGCTGGCAGATGGGAAGGAGCAAAAAGCTCACTATCGAGTGGAGAGTTTGATCAACGACGATATACACAATGAGTTACTTGAGCTGCTAGAATTGTACTGTGAGCTGTTACACGCTAGAGTGAGCATACTGGTGAGCATCCAAGATGAAGAGATTTTGATCTCTGAGCATATGAATGACGGTATCAACGAGGCAGTAAGATCGATTGTGTACGCGACAGTCCACTGTCCGGAGGTTAAAGAGTTGACTCAAATGAAGGAGCTTTTGGCTCTTAAGTTTGGACAGGAATTTTTGAGTCTCATAGTGGAGGATCGTGTTGGTGTCCCAGAAAAGGTCTTGAGGAAGTGCTCGCCAACCCTACCGAGTCAAGATCTAGTGACTTTGTATCTGAAAGAAATCGCTCGCACTTATGCCGTCACCTTTAGTGAACTAGAGCAGGAGGAAACGGAGGAGGAATCAAGCGACGGTGGAAGCAAAGCAGTAGATAGCGGCAAAGCTGGGAAAGAAGACGAGAAGAAGCCGATCGTTGCGGTCGACAACGATGAAAGGTTCACAGAGGATGCGGAGCACCCAATATCTGTAAGGAAGCCCAAGAAGAATAGCGAAACAGTTGAAAACGATCTCAAAATACCCAAGGCTATCAAGAAAGACGTGAAAATCATTCGCAAGAAGCCAGAAGAAGATAATCTGGATGAACTTAGAAAGAGGTTTGCCGCGCTGCGCAGATGATTAGTTCTTACATGTATTCGGAAGAAGTTATACGTTCGCTAAGAATGTAAACTTCTTGACGGTGTAGAATGACAATCAAAATGGACGCTGGAAAAGCAAGATGATGAGATCAAAAGGTCTGGGTATATGTACTAGTTTCTAAATGTCTTCGACTTCTTAGCCCATGCATATTTCACTGACTTAGTGACGCCTGCCGTAAAAATGCCTTTCAAGGTTTGAGTGACACTAGATTTAGCTATTCTGCTCTGCAGAAGATTTCCGGCGTTCTCTGGTGTGAAACCTTGCGGCAAGTAGTGGGAATTGTTCAGGACAACATCCTTGTAGATGGGTTTATAGTAATGCTGGAAGTTTTCGAAATTTTTTGAAACAATGTTGTTGACTTTATTGGGATGCTCACCACCGAGATCGTATCTTATGTCTCCCAGATAGCTCAAACCTGCGATTTCCTTGTAAAATTGAAGTTCGTCAAACTTTCCATTATTCTTCTTCAAAGTCATATGTTTGGCTATCGTAGCAGCCGCTTTCAGATTCAGCTGGTTCCAATATTGTGCTCTCAAGTCATTTTTCAGTATTTTAACCGGTTTCTGCATTCTGCCTGCGATGTAGAACGTATTCCAAGTGGCTAAATCTTTCAAAAGGTTCTCCATAGAAATAACGCCATATTTAACTTGATGGCCGTTTATTTCTGCGAAAGGATTAAAGTAAACTCCTGCACCAATCTCCTGGAACTTGGAAACGAAGGTTGACCCAAAATAGCGTAAGCTCGAGTAGTGATGAGGGTTTTGTCTCATGTTCAGTGAGTGGAAATGGGCAGGATGATCCACACCAAAGATAAGATCGATTTGTGGCTTCGTATCCTCTTTATGATAGCCATTCTGTTGGAAAACCCCAGAACCGTAACCAAAAGCATACTTTACAGGCGCCTTAAACGACGTCAATATGCCTTGTAGTTCCTGTTGAAGCTCTGCAACAACCGTGAGTAGCTGATTTGATCCGTAATCAGCAGGGAGCCTGTGAAACTTATACAGATAATCGGTAAATTTAGAAGTCATCTCGTCAGATCTCTTAATACCCCTTTCCAGCAAGCTTAAATCATCATCTAGCATCTGTTTAGAGGTTTTTGATGATTCAGAATTTTCAGCAATGGCACCACGCATCAGTATGTTCTTTTCCTCGGCGTATGCTTCATGGTCTTTCTTGGTCAAGGAGCTCTGATGTCTTGCTGACAATCTAGGGCCTGTCGCTAACCTCAGCCCCCTGGCTGCAATCAGCCTGGCGTTAGAATTTCTTACTTGCAGCATTCACTCACTATTGGTCGCTGGTTTTCAGCTTGACAAAAGAATCCTTCAACAAGCAATGTACGAAGCTATGATAGAACTTCAAGACCAGTTGGTGAGCCTTAGAGGGGCTGATAATTGCTATGTTCAGGCTCCAATCCTCATGTAAAGTGCTGGCTGATGCCGACCGACAAAGCCCGAGGTCGGGTAACAGTGCGACTAAGCTAGCTGATTAATGACTGCTGAACGCTTACTTCTAGGTGAAGCACCTCGAGGGTCGCAGTGATATGGGCATTCAACTATATATGCCCTGCGTTATGAGCTGGAATTGGTCGTAGAGCCTTGTGTATATACTGCCAAGTGATTTGTTGACCAAATAGTTCTCGACAAAATCATCACACTCCGCATCCGAAAGCTCGAGATGGAACCTCTGCTTGAGCTGAACGCTTGTATTTTCGCCAGCGTTGAAGCAAGGTTGCAAATTGTCTTTCTGCATAACTTCACACATGGAGATGAGCTGCTCTGAGTGCCTTCTCAAGGCCATAAAAGCGTCTTTCAATAAACGAACGAATTTTTTGAAAGGTTCGCCTTCTATGCCGCCAAGCAGCTCAATGTATTCGTAAGTCAGCTTGAATGGAGCAGCTTCGAAGCCCACCGAACCGGGTGAGTTCGAGAGCATGAAACCAAAGTCGATATGCACCACATGACCTTCGTTATCGATCATGATATTCCCGTTGTGTCTGTCCTTGATTTGTAAAATGTAACCAATGATTGAATAGGCCGCAAGTGAGCATGCAAAATTATCCTGGGCTCGCCTGTATTTGAAGCCCTGAGGATCACCGAAGGCTCTCACGAAGTGGTCTTTCAGGCTTGCGATTCCTCCCTTTTCATCTAGGTCTCCATCCTCGATCATTTTCTTTGTTAGAGATTTCTTAATACTATGAACAGAGATAGCATTCGTAATGGTCTCCACAAGTCCGGTATTTGCACTTGTTATCAAAATTTTCATCTTCTTTATCCACACATCCACCTTCTCCTTTATCCATATCTGAGCCATGGCTTGAATCAATTGACAGGCAAACGCTTCCTGTCTCAAATCGTCTCCCGATTTTGCTATAACTGAACATAGGTCCCAGTTCTCCAAGTGACCATATTCGGAAGTCTTACGTATTCTCTCCTTTTTGCTTGCCCAGTCTTCTCCCAAATAAGAAGTATCAATACCACCAGTTTTTAAATCGTTCTCAAGTTTGCGCTCACCCGCTGAGCCGTGGATAGCTTCTAAATCGCGATAGCCAAACTTGTCTTGCACCTCTTTCATAGAGGCAATGATTTTGGCACGTATTTGATTTGACGTCTCAGACTGTCCCTGTGGTGATTTATCCAACTGAGCTAGCATCAGTGCCGATATACGCATTTCATCAGCTAATTCCACAGTTCTATCGCGAAAGTTACGGGTGCCAGATTTTCCCGCTATGACTGCATCTTCCAGATTGGATACGAAGCTCAGCTCTGGAGCACGATGGTCCGAATCGGTTGGAATTATAGGTACCTTTGTTGCATTCTGTAAAACAAGCGTCTCCCGATAGGCTTCGGCATCCGTCTGATTTTTAACTCTGATCATTGACAAGTCCCCTAAGTCCATTTCCTTTCCAACAACAGTAGAACGATCAGAATGGGTTGATCGCGTTGATCCAGCAAGGGATACCCCCGAGACAACTCTTTCCGTACCTTGAATTAGTTCACTTGCCATCTGTAATTCTGCATTCCAAGATTGGTGGCTATCGCCTTGTCTATTATTAGGCCGACTTATGTCGTTTAGGTCAAACATTAGACTGCCAGCGTTCGGTTTTCGTCTCAAAATCTCCTCGTTTTCCTCACTTGATGGATCGAAATCAAACTCATCACGTAAATACTCAATCAACAATAGATATGGCACCTTCTCTGCAGAATTTAACACCTGAGCTTCGTTAGCTGTTATAAGAACCAACTTATGCAGCTTCCCCTTTTTATTCGGCGGTAGTAGTGTTGGAATATCCACCTCCGCAGGCAGGTCCCTGTTAAGTAAAGAAAGTTCTGCTCGCAGTGCACTGAAACGCGCCTCCGTTGGAACCTGAGTGAGTCTTCGTGAGATGGTTTCTAACGCGACAGCAAATTGAGTCTCACAGCGAAAATAGTTTGCCTTCAGCATTTTTATCTTAGCGGTCGTACTCAGCTGCGAAGGATCAATTTCCTGACCCTTTGGCTCCAATCCAATTTCGGCAAAGTTTCGATAGTCCTGATTTGGCGGCACTAGCTGCGAAGACGATGGAGCAAAATTGGATGCACTATCTACCGACGAAAGTGATGTGCGTGATTTATCTGGTTGATTAAAGTGCAAATCTGGCATTGAGCTTGTAAACTTGTCAGGCAGTCCGATACCATCCTCCAAATTAGTGCTCGAGATTGAAGGCCCTAAACCCATCGAGTTCATACTTTTTGTGGGAGAGGAAGACAGCGAATTTGCATCATAAGTTCTGTGCACGTAAGAGTCATCCAGAAACTTAGTACGCCTTTTTGGCATCTTAATAGAATTTGATATTCTATCTTGGAACAACTGTTCACCTACATCATCGACAATGTCGAAGTCCAGATTGGTTTCTGCTTTCCTTGGTTTTCGGAACAACGCATCTTCCTTCGTTTTCACTGGATCCACGATATCGACCGGAGATACAGGCGCATCACTATTTTTCGAATTCTTTGACATTCTCCGTGTATTTAAAAGAGTGTTCTTCAATGTGATGTTTTTCCTCAAGTCCCTTATCGCATTTTTGGCCAACTTGAAAACAAAAGCCTTCTGTCGACGACCCTGGGACTGTACGAGCGGCTTTGCCATTTGGCCAAGTTGTGGCAGCCCAATTGAAGATATCACCATCGAGCACAGGACCAGCCCAGGTGCTACGTTTTCATGCATTTTAACATCCTTCATTTCGTCACTGGGTTTTCCAGTGTTAAACAGAGTTGACTGAAGATTATTCAGTACCCTTCTAGCGACCTGGAAACCGTAAGATTCCGGGTCCGTAGATAGATCTACTAGTAAAGCCTGCAATTGCCAAAATGTTAAAAGTGCAAAATGTGGATTCTCATTCTTCAGCTCCAATATCAGTTCTTCCAAAGCCATTGACTCCGTCTCCACAGTCAATAGCACTTGAACTAATTGAGGAATGTAGAATTGTAGCTCAGCGTGAGGGAATGTCAGTAGCTTCTGACATAAATAGTAATGAATTCCGATATTGTCAGCATGCTTGCACAATAGCTCGATGCAATTGTAAACGGAGAGATGTGATGAATTGATGTATTTCAGGAGAACTTCATTTTTGCCATTCGTTATCGAATCCTTTAGATCGTTACCTTTTGGTGACGTTTCTTTGCTCATAGCGTCCCGAGTTTATTGTAAGAATGTAGCAGAATCGCTGCCAACGCGAAGGAGATGCAATAGCACCACAAAATCCTTTGAACGATTGTTTTAACCGTTAAATACGTGCTGGTCTTCAAAACTCATCCCTCTATGTATGTTATTATAGACCACGAAACGCCTTTATTCCTGGTATATCTGTCACTTGAAAAACTTGCTCGTTCGGAATGACAAGTATACGAATCTATCAAGAATTAGCATATTTATGACATTAAACCATTATACAGAAAGTATTCTGACCGGACTTCTATGCCACGGCAGCCCAAAACTTATCCCACCAGGTTTTTGGTTCCTCTTCTTCCCAAATGATGCACTCAATTTCCCGCCTGTCGGAGTCGATGTCCACTTCCTCTATCTTGGTTAGGAATCGACACCTGTAGTACAACTGGCATCCCACAAATATGACTGCGAGCACAATGAGTGAAATGTAAGCAGTAAAAAAGCCCGATACATTAAATTTCGGAGCGAATGATTGGAAACCTTGGATGAAGATAATAATTGTGACAAAGAATGCAGCGTAATAAGCGCCCCAGGGCATTAGCTTCGCCTTGAATGGTAAATCGTTTCTTGAGATTCCCCGGAATTTCAGTGCTTGCATGAATCTGATGTGCGACAGGGAGATGAACAACCAAGCACACAACCCAGCAAGCGTTGAGATGTTAATTAACCAGTTGAAAGCGACGTTGGCGTTATTGTTGACCACCAAAAATGCAAGCAAACCAAGCAACGACGTGGCGATGACACCAAGGTACGGAACCCCATGCTTGGTCACGTATCCGAACTGTTTGGGAGCGTTCCCGCTTAGAGCCAACGCATACAGTACACGGGACCCGACGTAAACGTTCGAGTTGGCGGCAGAAAGGATAGTGATCATGACGACTGCATTAAAGATATGCGGTAGAACTTTTGTGCCCGCGTTTTCGATAGAGATGACGAAGGGCGAAGACGCTATAACAGCGCTGGTGCTAGCCAAACGAGGATCGTTATATGGGACCAGCAATCCAACGAAAAATAGCGACATGATGTAGAACATCGCGATTCTGAACACCACCTTGTTGATGGCCCTTGGGACCGATTTTCTAGGGTTGGCGGCCTCGCCCGCAGTGATACCGACCAATTCGGTTCCCTGATACGTGAATGCGGCATTGATCAAAGACGAGACCCAGCCCAAAAACCTAGCCTCGCTCTTGCTCTTTGCGATGATACCTGCACCCCAAGGCCCCGGATGTCTCCAGTAGCGGAAGCCTATAGGCCCCTGAGAAGAACCACCACAGACAATAACCAATGCGTAAATCAGGTAACCGACTATCGCGATAACTTTGACGGATGCGACCCAAAACTCCACCTCACCATAGAACCGCACCGGGAAAAAGTTCATCAGCGAGACCAGCACCCAGAAAATCGAAATCCAGGCCGCCAACGGCACCGCCGTAGTCCAGAACTGGATCACCTGGCCCACCACAGAGATCTCAACCGCATACGTGATCGCCCAGTTGAACCAATACATGTACCCGTTGGCCACGCCGAACGCCGGCGACAAGAACCTCTTCGAGAACACTGTGATCGACGACGTCACGGGAATGAATGTGGCCATCTCACCCAGCGACTGCGTCACGAAGTAGATGATGGACCCCATGAACAGATAAGCGATCAGGGCGCCGACAGGCCCCGCGTTCGTCAGCGGCGTCGCGATACCGACGAACAGACCCGTACCGATCGTCCCACCCAGCGCAATCATCCCAATGTGTCTCTGCTTCAACGCTCTCTTCACCTGTGTATCGTGGTAATGTGCCTCCTCGGCATCGTCAGCGTTATCGCCCTCCTCTGTGTTGAGCAGCGACAGCGTAGCAGCATTGGTCACCGGGTCGAGGCTGCCCAGATCCTTTGTTTTACTCTTCTCAACCGCAACGACTGAACTCACATCGTCCTTCGACCAATTCCTCGACGATAAAAGGTGTCTAAGCTTTGACATGCTGTAATCCCAATCACCTTCCCGACCAACTGACCAACCTCAATGCCACACCGGCTGCTTCAGCGAGTACTTCACTATTAGTAGTACCATCGGTTGACCGATGACTCGACAATACTTTCGGTCTCCCAAAAGAAACGCCTCGAGAACTGTCAAAATTTTCCTCGGAAAAGAAATTTGATGATCGACATTCGAGAAACCCCCACTTTTTACCCTTTTCGTACCGGGCATCTCAGAAGTCCCCGGGGAAACTTTTTCAACGGCGTTTTCTGCTGCGAGGAATGCCCCTCGCTGAACTTTTTGCCTTGCCAAGACGTAATTTTCCGCTCGCACGGCAAAATCTGGCAGCGTGCAGCGCCCCGCTATTCCGCTTGGTTCCTCCCATTGGCAAGTTTGCGTTTTTCCCACCAGATAGACGTAACGGGAGTCTGCTGCGATATTAGATGATAAGGCATTGGAAACTGATAGCTTTAGTTGGTGGGAGTGAAAAAATGTAAAAAAAAAAAAAAGATAACGACCGCTCAATCTTGCGGCGAGGTTAGACTAGTTTATTATTCATATATAGCTTAAATTGTAGTGAATCTGTGTTGGTGCTGCCGAGGGCACTAATGTGGAAGGTGAAGAGAAACTTTCACATGGGGGAATACGAGTTGGAGGATCTTGCCGGTTCAAAAGATGAGTATTCCACATCTGTGAGCTCTGCTACGCGTTTAAAGAATTCTTCGGGGTCTAAGAAATATGAGCTGAATCGAAAGAGCAGCGTCAAGACGGAGGTCATTGACCAGGGAGATGAAGAAGGGCAATTTATCGGAGAGGAGACTAACGGGAGCGCGGGTTTCGACGACGATTATATCCACGAGGGACAGGTCCATGAGGCGGAGGTGAAAAGGGCGTTGAAACCGAGACATATTGGGATGATTGCGCTCGGCGGGACGATCGGTACAGGTTTGTTTATCGGTATCGCGACGCCGTTGGCGAACGCGGGGCCTGTCGGCGCCCTGATCGCTTATCTGTTCATGGGTTCGCTTGCTTACGCCGTGGTACAGTCGCTGGGTGAAATGGCGACTTTTATCCCAGTAACGTCGTCGTTCACTGTCTTCTCAGACCGGTTTTTATCACCAGCGTTTGGGGCGGCGAACGGCTACATGTACTGGTTTTCCTGGTCGGTGACGTTTGCTCTGGAGCTATCCGTAGTAGGCCAGATAATCGAGTTTTGGACGTTTGCCGTGCCTATGGCCGCTTGGATTAGTATATTTTGGGTCTTGCTCACGGTAATGAACCTCTTCCCCGTCAAATACTATGGCGAGTTCGAGTTCTGGATCGCGTTTATGAAAGTGCTCGCGATAGTTGGATTCATCATTTACTGTCTCTGCATGGTATGTGGTGCGGGAATAACGGGACCGGTAGGTTTCCGTTATTGGCGGAATCCAGGGCCATGGGGCCCCGGTATCATCTCTGAGAACAAAAATGAAGGACGGTTTTTGGGCTGGGTCTCTTCTTTGATCAATGCCGCATTCACGTATCAGGGAACCGAATTGGTTGGTATCACTGCGGGCGAGGCTGCCAACCCTAGAAAATCGGTCCCAAGGGCTATCAAGAAGGTCATATACCGTATCTTATTCTTCTACATCCTGTCTCTTTTCTTCATCGGGCTATTGGTTCCATACAACGATCCCAAGCTATCAAGCCAAGAGTCCTATGTTGCTTCTTCGCCTTTCATTATAGCGATTCAGAACTCCGGAACCAAGGTACTCCCTGATATATTCAATGCCGTGGTGCTTTCCACCATCATATCTGCAGGTAACTCGGACGTCTATGTTGGCTCTCGTGTTTTATTCGGACTGTCAAAGAACAAGCTGGCCCCCGGTTTCTTGTCGCGCACCACAAGGCACGGTGTTCCTTACATGGCTGTTCTCTTCACCGCAGCCATGGGCGCATTAGGATACATGGAGCTTTCGACAGGCGGCGCTTCCGCCTTCAACTGGTTGTTAAATATCACAGGTGTCGCGGGCTTTTTCGCTTGGGTGTTGATCTCAGCCTGCCACATACGGTTCATGCAAGTGTTGAAGCACCGTGGTATTTCCCGTGATGACCTTCCATACAAGGCAAAATTCATGCCCTACTTGGCCTACTACGCGCTTTTCTTCATGGTCCTCATCATCTTGGTCCAAGGCTTTACGGCTTTTGCGCCTACCTTTAATGGGGTAGACTTTGTTGCTGCCTACATCTCAGTGTTCTTATTCGTTGGAATTTGGTTCGTTTATCAACTGTGGTTTAGATGCAGGATAATCAGAAAACTCGACGACATTGATATCGACACTGATAGGAGAGGCATCGAGGCTGTTGTTTGGGAAGATGAAGGACCAAAGACCTACTGGGATAAATTTTGGGACATTGTCGCATGATTCTGTAGCGTCCCTTATTCCGCATTATAAGGTGTATTATATGAGTATTTAAATTAATCGAAGTAATTCAATCATGGACTCCAAGCCACATTGAATTCAGCGAAGAGCAATCAGTTGCTGCTTATTTTTGTTTTCTGTCGTTGGCTTTCAGCCTATTAATTGGAGGGTTCGGGTCTTAATTAGTTTCGAACTCGAAGAAAGCACCATCAACAAGGATCAATCCACAAAAAAGACTAGAAAGAAAAGGGTCGACAGCAGTGTGACATTCGCTAAGCATAGTGTGAAGCCTATTACTTAAAGTATATTGCTCGTAAGCTGCTTTGAGGAGGCATTAAACCATGCCTAGAAACTCTCAGTCAAAAAATGGTGGCGGCGGAGGTTCGGCAAATAGCACGTCCAGTTCTGGGCTTCTAAACAACTTAAAGCGCCTCACCAACTCCTCCGGTGGTCATAATGGATCGCAGCACCGAATAGAAACCTCAGATATCACATCGCCCAAGAAAGTTAGCGTACCGAGCAGGGTTTCGAATGCGACCGACCTGCGACCTTTGAACAAGAAATCGACCTTGAATATGCAGAACTTATCACAATACGTCAATGGAAAGTCCTCTGGTGAGTCGATAGTGTCAGGCCATTCCAGGGCGCCTTCTATTCATTCTGGCACAAAATACACCTACTCGAGGAGGTCTTCGGCACAGCTTTCCACACTGGCAGGTGGTTCTGTGTTAACCAGAGAACCAACCAATCAGAGCTTTACCTCTTCTAGCCTGCATTCGCAGGGCTCTCAATCCAATTTGGCGAAGTTTATGACATCGGATGGCAAGATCAAGTTGGATATGCCGAAAGACCACCGCGAAATTGAGACTCTATTCGAAGACATGATGTATAAGCGGAACATTCTCCAAAATCTATCGCCAGAGAAACAGCAAGATCTTATGGATTATGACGTTGAGAAGAAATGGTTGATTGTGAAGCAAGATCTACAAAATGAGTTGAAAAAGGTTCATAATAACGCAGGTGGGGCCACGCATGCTTCATTGGCTTTCGGGTCAATAGCAGCAAACAGCACTACCCACTCTCAATCCATGAACCACACGTCTCCGCGATCTTCTGTGACTTACGATTCCTCGCTACATGCGTCGAAACCCTCCAAGAAGAATAGTACTTCATCCCATGGATCTAAACCCGGTAGTAAGAGCAAATTGAATCAACTGTCTGAAAAGGCATCGAACGGTTCCGGTTCAACAACAGCGAAGCTCAACTTACCACCTATACACTATGTCAAAAAGATAATTGCTGATAAACTTACCAACGATGACATGAATGATTTATGGGTCACTTTACGCACAGAGCAACTAGATTGGGTAGATGCCTTTCTAGAGCACCAAGGCCACATAGCGATGGCCAACGTACTCATTACATCCATCTATAAGACAGATCCGAATCAACCACTAACTGCTGAAATACTGGAGAAAGAGAACTCTTTTTTCAAATGCTTCAGGGTGCTATCTGTTCTGTCCCAAGGTCTTTACGAGCTTTCAAGGCACAGTATCATGACCGATACGATAGCGAATGGTCTATTTTCGGTGAGACTTGCGACTAGAAAGATGGCTACCGAAATTATGGTCTGTATGCTGGAGAGGAGAGATAAGGCTAGGTTTGAAGCGGTTCTCAATGCTCTAGACAAGAAATTTAAGATTGGCGAAAATTTGCATATGGTACATTACATAAAAAGCCTGCCTCAGCACTTTATCCACTTTACTCCCGATAGCCACTTTAAGGTTATACAGTCATGGTTATTCGCCGTGGAACACACTTTAGAGGGCAGAGGCAAGATGGGGTCGCTTGTCGGAGCATCCGAAGATTATAAGGCTTCTGGTGGCGAGAACGCCATTTTAGAGTACTCCCAGTGGATAATGGTATTCATGAACCATTTTTGTAATGGAACTGATGTGGTAAACCAAAGGATTTTGCTCAGGTCTAGACTTGAGAATGCCGGCGGATTAAGAATTATGAACAAATTCAGGCTTCTGGATTACGACAAGCTTACAGAACAAATTGAAGATTATGAAAATCGTAAACTTGATGACCTCAATTCAATACTCGAAACAAATGCACAGGATTCGAATATTAATATGGAAGATTCCGTAGCGTTACTAAGGCAACTAACAGATCATTGCAAGGGTACTGAAAACGAAAAATTGCTCAATTCACTAATCAAACATCTGTTTCTTTCTAGCAAAAGATTGCTAGAGGAAAAAGAAGATCCTACCAAACTTTCTAAGCAGTTGAAATTGATGGATTCCTTGATGACGAATGTTTCCGTATCTGCAGTTGACGAGTCATCAAGTATGAACATGGCCATTCAAAGGCTATATGATTCAATGCAAACCGACGAAGTTGCTCGTCGTGCAATTTTGGAGAGTAGAACTTTGACAAAGAGGCTCGAGGAGATTGAAGCTGAAAGGGACTATCTGAACGAAAAGCTAAGTAAAGCTGGAAACGGTTTGATAGGACAGCTGGAGGAGGAGTTGAAGCAAAGAGATAGAATCCTGGATAAAAATCAAAGGGTTACGCTACAACTTCAAAGCGAGTTAGAAGAGTTGAAGAAAAAGCATCTATTAGAGAAACATGAACATGAAGTAGAGCTGCGCAAGATGTTGACTATACTCAATTCACGGCCAAATGAAGAAATCAATCTCTCTGGCGCTTTAGGTACTCGCATGTCTCCAGGGACCTTGGATCCCGATAAGAAAAATAGCATACAAAAAGCTCTACAAGACGGTTTGCGAAAGACGGAAAAGGACTTTAGCATCGACTCAAAAAGGTTTGGCATAACAGTGCAACCCAACAAGAGACTTAAAATGTTACGTCTTAGAATGGAGGATATAGAACAAGAGGCCCGGCAACTTGAGATGACAAATTTTGCTGATCATGAAAAGAAGATCCTGCAAGCGCCTGTTCAAATGATTAAGAAGGGAGATCCCAAAATTGAAGAAAATATTACGGCTAACAAATTAAGTCAATTGAGAAAAGCGCTCGCAGAAATTCAAAATGAATCCAATAGTATCTCAAAATTCAATGTCGACGAAAGAGTTAAGGAACTTTTCAATAATAAAAGGCTTGTCGCGTTACAGAGGCTTAGAGACCTCGAAGCTATGTATGGTGATTACAGAGCTGATAGTAATTCGGAAATGCTCTTTAGCGATCCGTTGGAAGCTAACAGCTTAGATCCCGTCGAAAATCTTGGACTCTCAACATTGGATCCGAAAGCGGTAGAAGCAAAGCTTGCAGAAATTGATCGAGTAACTTCAGAATTGACAGCACTCAAAACTGAGCTGCAAACTACCGATCTTCAAGCAAAGGCAAAGCTCGCGCGCTCTCTCGAGAAGCTGCAAAGTATAAGCAATGTGGCATCCGAGGTTCCTAGCGAGAAATCGCTAACTTTCGAGGGCGGTTCTTTCCTTGAAGCTCTTTCACAGAAATACGCAACAGGAGCTGATCGAAGAGATTCTTCACTTCAGAGTCATCATGAGATTGATATTGATAAGAAGAAGAACAATCAAAGGAGATCGTTTGTAGAGCGAATGAAGAGGCAGAATAAAATCAATCCGTCAATCGCCCAGCTTTCCGGTGGATTGGAAAAACAAAGTGAACTGGAGACTGATTCTGCCCCGGAAAGTTTGATGAAAGAAGAAAAAGTATTAGAGTGTCCTGAGCGTGAGAATGATTCAAATTTGGTCGGCGCAGTTAAGGAAACTACTTCAGAGGAAGAAATGCCTGCCATTTTGCCACCTGTTGCACCACCATTACCGGAAATGATGAGCAAATCTAAAGAATCTGAATTGTCGAATTCTCCTCCTGCGCCCCCACCTCCACCAGCTTTCTTTAACTCAGCGAACAAAATTAGCCATATACTATCACCTCCACCGCCTCCACCACCTCCTCCGCCTCCTAATTTTATATTCAAGAGTGAAATTCAAGTTCCACCACCACCTCCTCTTCCATCATCTTTCACACCCGGAAGCTCAAAGTCTAGCACCCCCCCTCCACCGCCACCTCCTCCCCCAATAGGACGTGCGGCAAAGATTGACCGAAGTACATCGTCATCACCCCTAGTTCCGGAGTCGCCTTCTCCCTTTAACAGCTACCCGCGTGCTCGAAAGAAGCTGAAGCAGCTTCACTGGGAAAAACTGGACTCAACCGATGATTCAATCTGGTCATCTGGCAAAGCAGAAAAGTTTGCTGGTGATTTATACGAGAAAGGTGTTCTTGCAGACTTAGAGAAGGCCTTCGCAGCTCGGGAAATCAAATCTTTGCGCGCTAAAAAGACAGACGACCTGGATAAGATTACATTCTTATCACGAGACATCTCCCAACAGTTCGGAATTAATCTTCATATGTACTCCCAGTTACCTGTTGACGAAGTGGTAAGAAGAATTCTCAAATGTGACAAAGACTTTTTAGGAACGCCAAGTGTAATTGAATTTTTGTCGAAACCTGAAATTATTGAAGTGACAAATAACCAGGCAAGGAATTTCGCACCATACTCTACCGATTGGGATGGAGTTACCTCATTAGAAGACGCCAAGCCTCCAGAAAAAGATCCGGCCGAGCTACAAAGAGCGGATCAAATTTATTTGCAACTGATATACAATTTGCAGACATACTGGGGTTCGCGTATGAGAGCGCTTAAAGTGGTCACTTCTTATGAGCGCGAGTATTCAGAGCTTATGTCCAAACTACGAAAAGTCGATAAAGCCGTTGCCGCTATCCAACAATCAGCTAATCTGAGCAATGTATTCAACGTAATCTTGGCAGTTGGAAACTATATGAATGATGCATCTAAGCAAGCCCATGGGTTCAAACTCTCCACCCTGCAGCGACTGACTTTCATCAAGGACTCCGATAATAACATGACGTTTTTGAACTATGTCGAGAAGATTGTTCGAGATAACTATCCGTCCTTTAATGATTTTTTGCTCGATCTCCAGCCAGTATTGGATGTCGTCAAAATATCCATCGAGCAGTTGGTACATGATTGTGACAGCTTCAGCCAATCCGTCATAAACGTCCAGAGATCCGTCGAGATTGGTAATCTGAGCGATTCGTCCAAATTCCACCCCCTCGACAAGGTTCTAGCGAAAGTATTGCCCGTTTTGTCGGAGGCGAGCAAGAAGGTTGAGCTTCTGGATGAGGAGGTAAAACTTTCCCTCATGGAGTTCGAAAGTTTGATGCAGCGATATGGTGAAGATTCCGCTGATAAATTTGCCAAAAATTCGTTTTTCAAGAAGTTTGCGGACTTCATCAATGAATACAAGAAAGCGCAAGCCCAGAACCTCAAGGCTGAAGAAGAAGAGAGATTATATCAAAAACATAAGAAAATGGTAGAGGAACAGCAAAGAAAGGCAGAAGCAAAGGATAAGTCAAATAATGACGCCGGAGAGCACACTTCTAACAATGCCGAAGCGGAAGACAGGCGTGAAATAATGGATAAATTGCTTGAACAACTGAAAAATGCCGCTCCAGCCAAAACGGATCCTTCCTCGGCGAGAAAAAGGGCAATGATAAGGAAAAAGCTACTTTCCGACAAGGACGCCACGTCCAATGCGTTACAGTTTATTGACAACGAAGAAGACAGCATCATATATACTCCCGAGAAGAATGACGGCAAGGACCGAAGACCAGAGGAGGATAGACCAACTCTGACAGGCTCGCCTTTAGCGAAGGAAGCCGACGAATCTCAAGGCGATGAGCCTATTGTAGACCGAGCGAAGGCACTTCTACTTGGTTTGAGAGGTGATGAGTCCCCAAGCAAGCGGAACACTACACTAAGCGGTCACAAGGAGAAACTACGTGCACGTCGAAGGAAAACAAACACAGAGATATCTCCCAATGAGTCATTTTCCTTCAGTGAAGGGATAAGAGAAACGGTAAGCTCCGCTGACACTGACTACTCAAATGATACTAACAATCTCAACCTGACGCCTTTAAAGGAACCTAACCATCCTGAAAAAGACAGAGATACTGCCACCAGCGAGACATTATTATAAACGTCTATTAAATAGTCTTAAGCGATTATTTCAAAGAAATCAAGCCAACTCCTAAAGCCAACGCCGCCTGGGTAGTAGGTAGTTCAATTCATCTTCATGTAATTAGTTTATTTACTGTCACATCTAAGTGCCTTACCCGGCCAAGATGCTTTAAGTTTCGCAGATCATTAGACATAGTCAAGAAGAGCTTTTACGAGATCAATCGAGCGATTGGCTTGATCTTGTCACTCAGAGATCACTTTTGCTGCGTCCTATCACTGCTAATGGAGGGTCTATCTGAAGAGTCTGAAAGGGTTTCCGTTCAGATCTCCTCCTTGTCAACTCAACTCATCGAGAGCATCGAAAAACAATCCCAGCTAGAAGAAAGACTAAATAAAGCTAACAGAACGATCCAAATTCAGAAGAGCATTGTTGATCAGTATGAGGAATTTAAGCTGGTGTTTGATGGATTAGAGAGGAAATATAATGGCCAAACCGAAGAAATAGAAAAGCTGAAAGAAGAATTAGCCGCAGAGAAAGAGCTTCGATCTGCCGCTCAAAAGACAGTGGAGGAATTGAACACGGAGATTGAAGATTTAACAGCATCGCTATTTAATGAAGCAAATAAGATGGTGGCAACTGCTCGCAAAGAAGGGCATGCGCTTGAAGTGGAGAACACCAAGTTAACGGAACAGCTACGAGAAAAAGACTCGATACTCGAGATTTTGAACCTTCAGGTGAAGAATCTCAAGAAGATATTGCAAAATGTAGAAGAGGAAAGTATGGCAAAGACAGCGCCCCATGTGAAACCTTCGACGACAGATAACGACAAATCTGGATCGACCTTACTGCTAAACAGGGCTTCCACTTCAAGCTCAAGCAAATTACATGAACAACTCTCGGGACCAATTTACTCGCCAAATATAAGATCTATTCGTTATGATCTCGACTTGTACAAAGAATTTATGAAATTCATTGCTGTTTTGCCTCGCTGTGAGACACTGAAGGAAGCGTCGTCTAGCTCGAAGTTACTGAGGAGGTTGATAAACGATGAAATACAACCAATCTTGAGGCTAGACAACGCCAGCGGGCTGGGGTGGATTGTTAGAAGGACTTTAATGTCATTAATGATGGAGGGATTAGTTGTTGTAGAGCCTCTGAGTGGAATCAATGAAAATTTCCAGTACGGCTCGCCAACTTTGAAAAGCTCAGAGTTCAGGCACGCTAACTTAAGCAATACAAAGGATAACCATCTGTTCAATTTTCCCTTGGACTCGCCACCAATCGCCGTTCATGACAAGTGCTCATTTTGTTCTGAAGCCCGAGATGACGTTCTAGAACATGCCAGGATGTACGTTCTTAAAACTCAGAATAAGTTAGAGGATGGTTCGCTCGTTATTACCAATAGCTTTCCACTTTGTCGGTATTGTTTACTGAAAGTGAGACAAACCTGCGAGATCTTCGCATTTTTAAGGTCCTTGAAGCTTGGCACTTGGAACCTTGAGAAAGTGACTTTGACCAGTGTGGCGAAAGATGAAGGACGTGCAACTAATGGTGGCTCGAGAGACGAGGGAAGCCCGAGAAAAGAAGGAAAGTCGTCGCATAGATTGAGCGTTATAGGAGGTACAACTAAAACGGAACCGCAAGTGGATACGAAGGTCGAACTGGCAGGGTCTCCCACGAGCAACATCCAGAGAGCATGGTTGCAGCTGTGTAAACTGCGCTCCGCTTTGCATTGGACCCACATTGGAATCTGGTCTATTGATGACTCCATAGGCCAGAAGATAGGTCCACTGGTGACTCCCATTAACGAAGAGGGTGATGCAGGTGATATCTCGCCGATTGTAGTTGGTGGCAGTAACTTTTCACTTGGAAAAGCAGACTCGGAGGATTTCACAATAAAGAAGGGCGACGATGGAGAGCCCACGGAGAGTGAAACTTTTGACTTCGAAGGCAAGAATGCATCCCCAGCGACAAGCGTCCATGATGTGGAATTATCGATAAATAAAGGCGAAGCAGACATTTGCAGACCAGCGAGTACGAACGCATCAGAGGAGCGTGACACTACTGTCAGACGAGTAAACGACAAAGAATCTTCTCAAGGACTAAACGTCAGAGACTCAAACATAGAAAGATCGCCATCAACATCAAAGTTAATTGAGTCAACTGATGCAGAAAACGACCGGTCAAATACTTCTTCTGGCGATGAGATTGGACTACAACAGAACAACTTCTCATCATTTGGCCCTCAAGAGACTGGGCACAAGGAGCCCCCAAATGATTGCAATGGCCAACCTGAAACAAATGACGAGATATCTAACGATGAAGAGGCGTATGGAGATGCTCTTGATAACCACGGTTTAGATGAGGTAAAGCACGTGACCTCAGCTCAAGGGCAGGCTTTATCTTAGATTCGATGCATAGGAAGATCCATGTCAATCGATGGATCGAAGAGGAGCAACATGAAGGTTGCTATTCACTATGGTTACGAGTGAAATGCCTAGTGTAAAGGGTTATTCTAAACTGAATGATAATGAGGGAAGTCTGCCTACCGAATTGGAATTTGAATTGACAGATTTTGATGTTGAACCAATGAGGAAAGAGAACACTGTCGAACCAAGATACAATGAAGTTGAAGCAAATTCGAATGAACACAGCATAGTGACAAAGCTGATACGAGAAAATGAAAAGAAGTCCACAATGCGCTGGGCATTTATGAATATGGCAAATAGCATTCTAGGGGCAGGAGTGATTGGACAACCATTTGCAATCAGGAACTGTGGTATTATTGGCGGATTAATGGCTTTCATCGCCCTATCTTTCCTTGTAGACTGGACTTTGAGACTCATCGTTATTAATCTAACGGTAGCCAGTAAGAAAACATATCAAGACACTGTCGAGCATGTTATGGGACGGAAAGGCAGATATTTGGTGCTTTTTTCGAACGGACTCTTTGCTTTTGGTGGTTGTGTCGGGTTTTGCATTATTATTGGAGATACTATTCCACAGGTTCTTAGAGCTTTCCTCGGTTCTTCTCACTTTCTTCTGAGAAGGAATGTCATCATAACACTTGTTACGCTGTTTATTTCGTACCCGCTTTCTTTGCAGAAGAACATCGAGGCGCTCTCCAGGGCATCGTTCTTAGCGCTCCTAAGCATGGCTATGATTGTCTTCAGCGTCATCATCCGAGGGCCAATGGTGGAAAGAACCTTAAAGGGCTCCAAACTGACTCTCGAAAATATTTTCTTTACGCCTAGAATTTTTCGTGGTATTTCGGTGATATCTTTTGCATTGGTGTGCCACCATAATACCAGTTTCATCTTCTTCTCAATGAAAAACAGAAGTCTACAAAAATTTTCCAGATTGACACATATAAGTGTTTGCGTTTCAATGATTTTCTGCATGGTTTTAGGTTACTCTGGTTACTCTGTGTTCAGAGACGCAACAAAAGGCAATATCCTCAACAATTTTCCTGAAAACGATATAATGATCAACATTGCTCGATTGTGCTTCGGATTTAACATGCTCACAACATTCCCATTAGAGATCTTTGTTTTGAGAGACGTGATAGGGGCTCTTTTTATATCGCAAAACTCTACGGATAATGTTGAGTCTGACAGCATGTCAGCGGTAAGGCATTTTGTTATAACAACGACGTGCGTCTTCTCAACGATGTCAATAGCTTTGACCACCTGCAATTTGGGCGCATTGTTCGAATTGATTGGCGCTACGACGGCTTCGACAATGGCGTATATTTTGCCGCCTTACACAAATCTAATCTTGACAAAAGAAGCCAAGACTATGCGACAGAAAACTCCTCATTATATGTCAATCGCTTTTGGATTCCTTATCATGATTGTTAGTAGCACTCAAACGATAACCGAGTCTCTCAGAGATGGAGAGCAAAAGCATTGCAACTTTTAACATCTATAATGCTCGATATGTACTATTAATGCTATTTGACGTTTAATCCTCATCATCCTCTACAAATATTCTTCTCCTTTTTCTAGCCAGATGGCCCATTTCATGTTCATCCTCTTGTTCTGTCGGTGTCATTGGGGTTTCTGATACAGAGCCGTCGTCATTGGCAAACCTAGTTTCTGTTGATACCTGAGAGTTAGGTTTTTCGGGATTCTCGTTGATTTTTGTATTGGAAGATTCGACGGACACTATTTGGCCATCGTTGGTTGTGTTTGCTTCGATTTGTGCTGAAACGAGACCTGATAGACTAAAAAGCGTCTTATCCGGTCCAGTGCTAGCGAAGTCACCATTACGAAGATCAGAAATCTGGGGAATAGCACCATCAAAGAGATTGCGGAAATCGTTCTTTGTTCTGCCGTTATTTGCCATTCTTTCAGCTGCAAATTTGCCAAATTCTGTGTACTTTGTATCCGGCAATTGTCCCCCATGCTTGTCAATCAAGAATCTCATGTACATTTCATTCTCGAAGAATACAGGGTTTACAAAATCTTCATCGTCGGAATCATTGATGAATTCTTTACTAGACAGTAAAACCTTCTCTCTTCGGATATGCTTATTATTATCTGCGTCCGAAGTCTTCTTCGAGCGGGCTGTCCTTCTCTTGTTCTTCGATTTCTTCGTTTTCGCCAATCCCTTACTGATCTCTCTACCATCAAACTCGGCCATCATGCTTCCTTGCAAGTCATTAAAGTAACCGTTATCGTCCACCATGTTTGCTTCACTATCGGAAACTATCATAGGATTAGTATAGTCATATGGCTCGTCGCCATCCCCTTCCTTCTGCTCCTCGAGGCCAGTATCTCTATTGACTTTAGGCCTTATCAAATATGATGATGAGGGCAAACCGTTGGGTGTTTCAAATGGAGTAGTCATGTACTTTGTTATTATTTGGAGATTTCGATCTAATTCTGCAATTTCCATACCATCGGAGATGTAACATCTTTCCTTTATAGTCGATGGTAGACAGTAGCCTGCTCTGGCGAGTAGAGCTCTAAAATCTTTATCGAAATACAAGGAATCATGATTAGTGTCTGGATCTAATACCAACTCCTTGACGGATTTAGTATTATTAGAAATATTTTGATTCAGGTTTATTGATGCATCGCTTATGATTGTTGACAAGTGTTTTATTACGCCATCCACCAATTCCTGTTTGCCATCATCTATAAGTGATGAAACGAGAATACCAAAATGCATATCCAGTAAATGCGAGCTCGGAAGCTCTTCTTCCGATTCAATCGGTTTAAATCTACTGGGTAGCACTGCGTAAAATGCACTCTTTTTTATCACCTTCGTCTCACAATATTTCTGATAGAATCCGACCTCACTATCATGCAAGAGAGGGAAAAGCAGACCGGTGAACCATGCTGGTGATTTTTTGAGCTTTTTCTTTAAACTGTGTAGGAAATAGTTTGAGAGATCTTCGAAATGCTTTCTGAGTCGCGAGGCATTCGAAATCCCTTGAGGAGAGAGTATATCTCTCAGCAGCACTATTAGATCAATTCGAAATAATAATGATTCTTCAGTACTCTGGGTGAGTACTCTGTGAAGGAAAGATAAACCTCTTTTAAGATCTTCCTCATCCAATTCCTTAAATCTTTGCAAAAAGCTGATGTAGGAGTCAATAGTAGGTTCATTCATGTAGCATCTTTGCACTTTCTCAAAGTTAATTGTGTATTTTTTGGGGGAGGAACTCAAAAGCTCCAAGGCCTCGTCTCTATCCAAATTTTCAGATTGCATCAAACTAGCTATATCGGATTCTGAAAAGCTAGCTTTGCGTTCATGCTTACCATTTCCTGAAATGGTGAGCTTTGAGTCATTGTCGTACGCTTCAAATGTTCTGAGAGCTGTATGGGTAAGTTGGACGCAGCTTTTCATATATTGTAAGGAGTATCGGAGGGAACTCTTTGGCAAGCTTGCCAGAAGCTGGATTCTCTCGCTATTGAACAGTCTTGGAAGAATAAAATCAGCATCATCTGAAAGTTTGAAAGACTCATCGCCTATCAGCAGCAATAATTCATTGAATGCAATCATTGCTGCGTGGGTGACAATCCAATTCTTTTCGTCGTAGCCCTTCCTCAGTAATGAGCTAACTAGAATAAAAGTTGTCTCTGCCACTGCCCCAGATACAGATGTTGCATCAACTGAACCATCCAGTTTGCGCTGCTCTCTGTTATAACCCAAAAACCACGAATAGTATAGAAGATATTGGACCTGCTGAAGAATCGTCATCTGGTCTAATTCTGTTGTGAAGTGATTTGTTATCCGATGCAGTACATTGTTAAATGCTGATGCGATGAAATTCTCGAGGAAAGTTATAAAGCCCTTCAAGGTAGTGCTATGCAGATGAACAGATTTTAATTGTGAGTTCAGTAAGCTGTTGGGTAGTCCTTTGTCTACTACATCATCCTGTCTTGTGCTTACTCTCTTCTTCCACTTCTTCCTGTTATCTAGTTTCTTAAGTGCAGAACCATCATCCAGCAGATTTTGGCCGCCTGATACCGTTAAACGTACATTGTCATGCGTTTGAATAGATAGCAGGGCACCGAACCTCGAGTGTCTACTGGATGTGTTCTGTACAACTATTTTTTTAAGCCTACGCTCTTTTTCTAACAGTTGCGTCAGTTGTAATCCAGCGGTAGAGTATTCATCCTCTGCGGAGCCTTGAAGCTTGCATTTCCTTGCTGTAATCAAAACCCTGTGGTCGAGGTCTTTAATCAAGAAGAAAAGAACTTCCATAACAGGGAGGTTTATGAACTCTTGATCAAACTCACCGGCGGGGGAGCTTGATAAGGTCAGCAGTAATCCGAACACCTTATTGCGGTGAAACGCTGAGATAACGGCATTCAAGCTTATATCATCCATCGAAACATCTGGCGGCAGCATATCCGCGGAGCTAATGCCACGAGAGGAGGATTTTTGCTTTGCACATATGCTCAGCTCACCAGGCTCTATTGCCAAAATATTTCTAAAGAAATGAAGCACTAATCGAAGTACCATGTTTTCCCTCGGCGTCCTGTCCACTTTGTTGATTTTAAGCACATTCACGGCCAGCCTATTTGCCGCCTTGAGCACTTTCCCATCGTCAGCTAATAAAATTTGCTTCTTGTAGCTCAATTGGTGCTTCTTGAGATCGGTATAAAGTGCCACCTGATGCGATGGAGACTGTTCTGTTAGAATTAAAGGCCAGGTCATCAAAACCATTAGCTGTAGGCAGTTTAGTGCAATGCTGTCATGGTATTCTTTGTTTCTGAACACTGAGGTAGCATTCGAGTTGTCCTCCTTGGAGAGCTTAGCTGCTAGATAGCATTTGTTTTCCCAGTCTATCAGAATTGGCAGTAAATCGTCTATCAAAATGCGATAATTCGCACAAGCCATCGCAACGTCCCACCTATTCTGCTGGTCATCAACCAGTTTAAACCATCTTTTTAGATCTCTGAGACACGCCAAACAGTCATCTCCCAGCTTATAAGGCGGAGGATCCAATTTCGAAGTATAGTCAGGACCACCAATCGCTGTCGCTAGTAATGCGATCCTTGCCTTAAGAACTGTCAAAGACGAATCTTCATTAGTTGCATGTGGAGCCTCTGATTCACTCATTGTCCCACCCGATACAGAGTGCTTCTTATGAGTCTATCACTCGTTAAGATGTTTGAGCCAGCTAACTATGTGGTTTTCTATGATCTGCACTGACGCGTCAGGCGCTGGAGGACGCGTTAACAATTAATGACAGTAAATGCAAGCCTTGATGACTTGAAAGTATATAAACCTGAAATTATGTAGCTATAAGAGGGCTCAAGGAGATTTGGGAGGCTCATGCAAGCCCACTAGCATGTATCAGGGCTTTAGTTGAAGAAGTTTGCAGTAGTGTGGGTACTTGGAAACCTCCTCTGACACTTGATGAATTTTCTCGACGGCCTCGTTGCTTCTCAATCCCATCGACATGTAGTAACCAACGACCCCAGCACCAATGGCACAGCTAGCTGAGGTTCCGTTGATTGAGGTAAGGAGGCTTCTAGGATTCAAGTCGGTGGATTGCAACGTTCTTACACCGACACCTGAGGTATAAACATCCACGCAGTCTCCATAGTTAGAAAAGGATGCGATACGATTCTTATCGTCGGCGGACCCTACCACAAGCACGTTCGCGACTTTCCTTTTATCCAGTAAACAGAAGTCGCAGGCTTCCGATTGTTGGTTTCCCGCCGGCAAAACAACTGCAATGTCGCTGGGGATGGCTTCGAGAGCAGTTCTGAGCACGTAGTTTTTCACCCCAGCAACCATTGGTATAACAAATACCGATGGTTTCATTGATTTCGAAGCATGTGCCGTCGCCAGGCCCAAACCTCGAAGAAGATTCGAGATCTTCACTCTGCCCTGCTCGTCGGCGACCCTGACGTCCAGCAGATCGCATCTTTTCAAAACACCGAAGGTTTCAGACGCTATAAGACCCGCTAGCGCAGTTCCGTGACCGTGCGGATCGCAGCCCTCCGGAACGGATGAGTCGCTAAAGTCGTCCAACCGCCGCACGTCGACGTTGCTCAGACCCGGATGCTTGAAATCGATCCCTGTGTCAAAAAGGTACATATCGACACCGCCTCCTGAATGCGAGTCAAACATGAACGGCCGGTGGACGCTCGTAGAGCTAGACGCCAGTCGACACAGGTGCATGGGAGACTGGCCCTGTATCACATATTCTTGAAGCTCCAACCAACGGTCGATCGAGATCGCCGCTACTCGTGGGTCCCGGTGCAACTTACGCAGCACATCGGCAGAAAATTCTCCCATCAAAGCCCGAAACCTACCACCGAGCGCAATGGCCTCAACGTCCCCTGACTTCACTTGCAACGAGTAATCGCTTATAACTGTCGACATTGAGGTATTACCGGCAAGCTGCACAATAAAGCTATGCGCCATGACAGCAGAAAGCTGCACAAATAATCCCAAACCAACGTAAAGCATCACAGTTATCGAATCCAACTCCAAATACCGTCTCAACATATATCCGTGTGGCCATTCTCTTCCTTATACCCATCGGCGTCAGCGTCCGCAACGCTGACACTACATTTTGTGTCACTTTCAAAGGCCACGATCACTATCCACGTAAAACCTTTCCAATTGAAGGCTCTAATTACCACCCAGACACCACACCATCCATTCGACGCTGACAACTTCGCATCTCTCCAACTTCTCTAACCCGATATCGCAAAGCTCTGAATGCGATTTGAGCTACAGCGATGCATCTTGAGTGGGAACCCTCTGGCTCAATGGAAGTTCAGGCGCCCCTGACGCGTCGTCTGCGTTCACGCGCCGTTGCCCGATTAGGGCATCGGTTGCCGTGCGTCGAGCACTGAGAGATCTCTTTTAGTAGGAACGGATGTAATTCCTCCGAGATTGTTTTTCCCCAATGGGGTTATAATTAACCCCGCCTAATATATAAATTACAGATTCAGGGAAAAATTACACGTTAGATGTTTACGTTAACCGGTAGAAGATCTGTATCTGGTAATTTTCTGTCTTGGCGTTGACGTGTTGTTCCCATGACTTTTATCGATGTATCTCGAAGGCCTTTACTTTTTGCCTTTCTTGCGAGCGTTTCGTTATGGCTGCTGCCCGAATGAGCACTACGATGGACATTATGTCACCTGCAAAGCATGCTCGATTTATGTGGATAATTATATATAATTATAGATACGGATAGGGCTTCAAGTTACTGAATTTTTCAGTCGATTGGTTTTGAAGAAATACAGTGAGATTGAGTTGAATCGAGCACAACTGGATTGTGTTGATAAAATTCGATTCCCGGCTGCAGTAGTATCTATGAAATAAGAGTTTCGAGCAAGAGTCTTTCGATTTTTGTCGACAAGCTGGTTTAGAAAAGAAGATGAAAAGACGTGTGGCATTGGATCCTAAACTGATAGAATCTGAGAGAATTGCGTGCAACATAGCCATTGAGCCGTTCAAGAATGAGATCTTGCAGTACCTGCAGGATCTGGAACAGACCCCGACGTCGCTGTTGAATCCCGTGATGATTGACAACCAGCCGGAGATTCGGTGGGAAATGAGACCGTATTTGATCGACTTCCTGATTGAATTGCATCTTATCTTCAGGCTTTCGCAAGAGACGTTGTTTCTGGCGTGTTTTATCGCGGATAAATATTGCAGCAGGAAGATCGTTTACAAGAGACATTATCAGCTGTTAGTCACAGCATCGCTTTGGATCGCTGCTAAATACCATGAAAAGAAGACGAGAGTGCCAACATTGAAGGAATTATGTCATCTGTGCAATCAAAGTTATGATCCTGCGATGATTCTGCAAATGCAGAGACATATACTTATAACTTTGGAATGGTCAGTGGGAAGCTCGGTGTCGACATTCGATATGGTCCAATGCCTCATGTCAAGTTCATCGGACCGTACCATCCCCGAGGACTCAAATTTCACCGGCCTGAGCTACTTTCTGGCTGATTTGACCCTGTATCAGCGGGACTTCATGTTGTATTCTTCTTCAACGAAAGCAATAACTGCGATTCTGCTGGCTTCACGGATTTTGAACGTGGGCAGATTTCCGGAAATCTTGGGGCAACTGATGATCAACTCGTCGCATGACAACGATGGCTGTTTTCACATTATGACTGATCCTACCGCTAATGATATCTCTTTGTCTCCAAGCAAACAATCTATCGATGATATTAGGGCTTGTCTTCAACTATATCTCAATGATATTTTTGGCTATAAGATGTTGAATGCTAAGGAATCCATATCAAACACATTGTTGAGGAAGTACAAACATTTGCCAATTCAAAATTGGTTGAGCGATTACAGATCGAAAACTCTGCAGCTCTACACTCAAATATCATCCTTTACTGGCTCTCTTAAATTCACAAACTTGATTCCCTACACAGCTTCCGGAAGCTCACTTCTAAAAGAGTATGTGCGTTCATGTCTAGATGAGATTGCTGGTTTCAAGAACATTTCCAAGACTGATTCTGATCAGCACGACTCGCCGCCCTCTGAGAGCCAAGTGAATGTCTCTCCGGCTACTCCATCGTCTTCTTTTTCTTCGATTGATCTCAGTATGTCAACTCGCTGGGGTCTTCCAACTCCAACATCATCAAGGTCTTCTTTTACGCAGTTCAGCGAGCATATTCCCAACATGAGCTTTACACCCGGTCATGTAAAACCTTGCACCGTGTGTCCAATAACTCCAGCATCCGCAAGCTCGCTCTTCAGTACCGCTCCAAGACTGAGCATCACGAGCAGGTCAAGTAGTTTCAGCTCCCTTCCTGGTGTAGCAACATCAAGCCACAATATTCCAAAGGATTCATGCCCTAAGGGCCCGCCAGTGAACTTCAAAAGATCCGTGTCCACACAGGATGCTGTGCCAAGCATTTATGAATTTACAATTACATAGATTTTCTATCAACGATTGATGATGCATAATTCGAATGATGATCGCGGTCATTTAGATGTTATCGAAGATCCCGATAATGACACCGGTGAAACCGGCAGGCTTGAAGCGCTTTCTAGATTGGGAGTTTCGTTTGGCAATGGTCTCTCAAAACTCTCTGATATTTGCCTCTCAACAGCATTATCAAACTTGGTGTCATATTTGAACTCGCGACTCAGGAAAAGATAAAATAGGGCGAACACAACCGCGCAGTTTGCAGCATACGCCAGATTTCTTTGACCTTTCAATTTTTGCTCCAAAACTTCAAGTCTCTGCGAAGTGTGTGTCGTGAACTCATCATTGTTCAATTTTTGTTCCTCGAGAATCTTGATCGATTGGTCCTTCAACTGGTTTGCGAAATTCCGCAAGGCTCTCAAATTGTCCATCATCGTATCGTTAAACATGGATACAAGACCATCGAACTTGGCAATTTGGGCCTTCTCCAAATTATTGAAAGAACTCGAAAGTAATTTACCTTGCTCCTCCATGTAAAGGATCGAGAGGGTGGCATTAGACTCCAGCGAAGTCAATCGTTTCACAATGTTCTTGAAAATGGACTCTTCGGTGGTAGCAGACGGAGTGGATGACGCAGGTGCGTGGATTGCATCCTTGATAGGTGCTGGACAATACGTGTCATTCAGATCTCGCAGAAACTCTTCGAATTTGAGAGGCGCTAGTCTGCATGTGCAGTTCTTAAGAGCGTCACTCGATTTCGATGGAACCATTATATGGTCGAAATCGATTGAGGGCCAGAGGCTGCATTCCTCTGCAGCTTCGGACTCTGGATTACCTTGTATCTGAATTGCTTCTTCCTTAATCGGTTTTTGTCCTGATGGTCTAGAATTATCCATCTTGAATTCATCCATCATTGTTTTCCCATGAACTTGCACAAGTGAAATCGGGCAGTAGTATTCATTATCGTGATGAGACAAAATCTCAATCAGTAGGAATCTGGCCCATATTTGAGGGTTAGGGATTGGAAACGTTTGCAAGTTCCGCGTGTTCTCTGCCTCAACCTCGCTCAAGACTATCCAACCATTTTTAGCAACTGGGAACCTGTCAGAAACAGAGAATCTTACTCTCTTGAAGGTGGAAGAGAAAAACTCAAAATTAGCGATAGCAACCTCTTCAACCAGTATATCTTGGCATAACTCAATCACGACAAATTTATTGGGAACAAAGCAGGGATTGAGCAGATACTTGTCCTTGTTATCAATCAAAATTGACGAGGCACCGGATGCTTCAATATTCGTTTTGACAATCGTCGCAGCACAATCTAGAGATGCGAAGTTGAATCTGTGCTTCCCAGCTTGTGTTCCTATCTGGGCCGAGTCGTTATCTTCCGCGCTCGACAGAAATCCCAATTCGACTTCCATTCCATCCCCGATTGCATCGCCCTCAGCAGCCTCCCACGAGCTAGAAGCCCGAACTTCGATATTTTCCTCCTTCAGCTTTGCTTCCCTCCATTGATCGAAAGATATGAATGTTCCGTTGGTCTCATTTCTATCATTCGTGTCAATTGCAGCCGGACGAGATGAATTCTTCATCCGAACCGCTACGCTATGTATCGTAGTCGGTAGATTGAGCTTAATAGGCGTCGGTATTGAAGAAGATAGTTCAATAAATTCAGTTGACTCGGTCCTCGGGAGAAGCATTTCCGTAGAGAACATATCGTCTTGTAGGAACGGCGTGAGCTCATCGGTGAAGCACGCTCTTTCATCCGGCACAGGGCATACACGCTGACCAGCAGCACTAGCCTTCCCAATAAAATTGAACAACAGCGGCAATAGCAGCCATCCCCATACCATTGACAGTCTCAAAGGCTATTAATCCTCTCATTAGGCTCAAGTGAAAGCTTCAATCTAATCATCTCAAGGTCCTATCGAGCCGCTTCAAGCAGGCTGACCTAGAAATTGTCGTTAATTATGCTAATAGTATTACACATTAAATGATTGATGAATATTAGGCCACATATCAGGCTTCTGGCTCCTTCTTCGGTACCATTATCTTCACGGTGAACGATCTGCTGTTTGCCTTGATGATGTGGACATTCTCGCTGAAGGGAACTGACGAGATATCGACCCTCTTCTCGTCCGAAGTGGTGATCTTGATGAATCGCAGCGGAAGAATGCCCACTCTGTTGACTATTCCTTTGGCTTGCTTACCCTTAGCAGTCCCAGAACCAGATTTTTTTTGCTTGACTGGTTGTCTGCCCAGACTTATCTTGACTTTATTAGTCCGCGATGAAGGCTGATCTGAATCCCTCTCATTCGATGATGATTTGAGCTTCGTGCTTAGCTTCGTCGGTAGATGAACCTTCAGCAGACCTTCTCTCTTGATAACAACCTTGTTCATACCCATATATTTCGCCACTAACTTTTTATCCCTGGGCATGGTTAGAACAACATCAAAACTATCGAGCAGACAGTATAAGATTCTTGATGTATCGAAAAGACGCTTTCTCTGATAGAGAGAAAGAGTAGAAGTGTGCAGTGCTTCCCAGAGGATCTTTTTCAGCGGCTCATAGGTTCTAAACTGCCTCCTCAGAAGATGCACCAGACCTCTGACTGTGGACCTCATTTTCTGCTCCCTACGCTCTCTTAGCTCGTGCATGTAGTCCTCTTCAATGATACCTCCCGACTCTCTTCTCCCGTCTTCCAGTGCTAGTGATTCTGAATTGATTTGCTCGACCATATAATCGATGTCATCGTCTAGCAGATCCTGCAGCTTATTCACGGCAACGAAATCGATGGCACTGACGAAGACATCCACTAATTTTTCTTTTATATAAACGTCAGTTGAGAAGCAGAGGGCTTCAAAGAGGTACTTCAGCGCCTCCTTATTTTTTAATCCACCCTCAACTAATAACGTTTTGAACGTAGTTAGAGTCAAATCTTGAGAACCTTCCCTTAACCGAGCCACGTTGACATGTGGAGTCTTCGATTCATCCTCAAATGGGTTTAATAAGATTTCGTTGAGATCTTCCATTCGATAAAGGCCAGCGACTCCCAGACGAAGTTTAGCCGATAGAATCGTATTCTTGACCAGTAGCTGATAGGTTGGCATCCACTCTTCGAGATTTTGATATCTGCGCAGTTGCTCCAGGACTTTATTCAGGTACTCGTTATCATTACGGTTAGACAGCACACAGTCTACAACAGATTGGATTAGCATGCAGCGATAATGGCTATCATCGTATAAATTCTCTGAATTTTCATTGTACGTAAGCAGGTCTAATAGAAACTGCTTAACAAAATAAGGTGTTTCATTCCTTTCGTTTTTCACCAGTGTTAGATTCTGGGGGATCTGTTTCTGTAGGAAATACTCTTGAAAGTTACTGAAATCATTGTTGAGCGGAATGCTGGAGTTTTCATAGCAAAAAAGCTCCCTGAAGATTCTGATAAGATGCCTTGCTCCGCCGGTAAAATTGTTTGGCTCAGAATCTCGAACAACATATCTCGCTAACGCTTTGCAAGCCTCGGCTCTGATACCATAGAAGTATCGCTTATCCATTGCCGTTCTTACCAAAATTGACGAGTAAACCTGTGAGCTCACGGGAGAATGTATGATTGTATCTTCAAAGTACCTGACACTTTCAAACTGTGCCTCAACATCACTATCTTGCTGTAACTGGGATGCGAACATATAATCAGGTTGATTCACGTACAGTTTACAAATCCACTCAAAATCCGAATCGATCCTTATCCATTCAAAAACTTCATTCTGTATTTGGGCTTCATTTCCGTCTGATTTTGTGGAAAGTCCAGTTAGGTTCCATTCAAGACAATCTTCGGTACTACTTAATACTGTACCGAGCTTCTGCACGGAACCGCTGTCAGGCCTTTCTTCAAGGGATTCTTCTATTGAATCTGGGGTCATTGTCTTGTTTGTGCTTTTGTTTGCTTGAAGTCTCTTATTCCTTATCTTCCTATACTTCGTGTTGTATTGGATATCTATCTTGGTGAACACATCTTTAACTTCCACGATATGCTCATACGGTGTTCCATCGGATTCATGTATTTTAATTGTCATTGATCCCGTGAAACAAGTCGTCATGCTTTTGTTTGGGTGCTGAATGTAATCTAGAGAGCTAGAGCAAAAGCCATCTTTGCCTACAACCTTTTCCTGGGCCAGTTCTTGATCCTGACACTGTCTGATACCCATTTCAACCATCATTCTTTTTTTATTGAACCTTTGAGTGACCCGAAATATTGGTACACCTGACCCATAAATCCATTGCTGGAAAAAGGACTCAAGTTTGCTCCTGTTGACACGCTCACAAACGTATTGGAAATGTGCTGAAGAAAGAGAATTATTCGGTAGGTCGCCAGACATGGCCTGTAAAAATATTTTAGGCAGCACACGAGACATCCCAAATGATCTTTCTGTCTTTACCATTCTCCGGTCCAGTATGTATAGGACCATCGGAGCTTTCAGTTTAATGAAACTCAAATCATTGCTCGTCCAAGAGATGGGTCTTGAAGCATTAGTAAAAGTATTTCCAATAGGTGGCTTTTCCCAGTCCTGATCCACGATAGCCTCGCAGTTCATTTTAAGTCGAAATTTGAATTCATTATTACCCAGGAGTTTCCTCATTAGTTGGAAAACCATGTAGCCGGCCATCCCTATGCAGCACCATATATGGTTTATTTCTAATGGCGTTATATTGACCCCTGACCATTGAGCTGCGAGAGACCACGCCAACTCATTGGTAGTTGACAACATGGTATCGATCATTTCTGGGGGGTAGAGGAGCCTTGTATTGCATAAAGTCATACTTGCAAAATCCATTGTAGATGTAACCAGCGTCGGTAAAAAAACTAGAGAATATGATGTGAATGGATAGGAGCCGAATTCTTTGGCGTAAAAGTCCATAATTTTTTGGCAAATGATAGTAGAATTCAGCACTGTCTTTTCGTCTATATCACCTTGTGGTAAGGTGTATACCTGAATCGGAATGACGTCATTGTTTTCAATATCATCTATCCCGGCACTGGTGTCTTTCTGATTTGGATTTTTGTTCTCTTCTGACTCATCGCGTTCATCCTCGAAAATATCATCCTGACTTTTGATTGACGGCAAGGTCCAGATATCAAAGGCACCGACTGCCCACCCAACATGGTGAGGAGCGACGGGATTGAATATTTGAAATGCAAATGTTCTCTTTGATGTAGATGTCGCATGCTCAGTTTCTTTAGCAGTCGCGTACTCTGAACAGCATACGAAAATTTCTTTATTCAGTGTGTCATCTTCTTCTGGCTCTTCGTCTTCTAATATGTCATAACCTTCCTCTTCTTCTTCATCGTCTTTACTTTGGTTCTTCTTCTTTCCGTTCAGCTCCGTTTCGCGTTTTGCAGCGTTGTATTCTTCAGAGCTCACGTTTAATCTTTCCTTGTTAAGATCGCCCCCAGTGATTGGTGATCCTCTGGAACGCAATGCTCGGGAGTCTTGAAATTGGTTGCCCACAACTTTAGAGCCATCGATGTCTTTAACCCTTCTAGGAACGCTAATCTCGACCTCCCAAGTGCATTTCTCATCTAAAGTGTTTACACAGGGCATCCAGTAAGATGCAGTGCAACAGATCTCTGAGTTCGTAGTGAATGCATTCCATAGATGCGGCTGCGACTCCAACGCTGTGTCGAATCGCACTCCTGTAGTCGGCTCACTCAGCTCGTACTCTATTCTGATGCTGATCGGAGTAAATACAGCTTCCTGAGACCCCGGTGTTCCTCGAACAGTAGGCGTGATTGGTGTGTAATTCGTCAACGAGTTGGCATCCTGCAAGGTGATCTTAATCGAAGAAGGAATCTTCACGATAAGTTGCGACCGCGTCCTCTCCTCCGGAAACTCATTTAAATCCGCGAATTTCTCTCGCAGAAAGTGCGACTGTTCCACTCCATTAAATTTGTACAGCGTGTCGCTATCGCTTCGACTGCTTCTCCTGAAGTCTGATAGCGGATCGTCATGGATATAATTGTCACATCTCCTGTTTTCCACCCAAACGTTCTTGATTTTCATCTCCTTGCAATCCAGTGTAACGTAGCTTAAATTCTGCACCAGTGGTATCAAAATAATATCAGCAATGCCCTTTATGCTGTGCTTGGAGAGATCTACGTCCAGCGAGATGCGCTGATGGGCAACTTTGAAAGTACGTAGCCCTACACCCAAATCCGCATGACTGGACAAACTCTGGGTCGCCCGTGGGGTGTTACCCCTCGAGTAAGACATGGTAGTGGCGCTAACGGACTCTCGAACCTCTTACAGCAATAATTCCATCTTCTTAAACCTTCATCGATACAGTTAGTCAAGTTATTTCATCAGTCAGGCACCATTTTCAAGGAAGGGTAACATAAGAACAGTTACCCGTCCTAGAGCGGAGATAAGGAATTTTTCATTCTTATCTCCCCGCCTTTTTCAAAGCTCTTCAAATACAGTTTAAGCTTTTCACGGAATTTATGGCAAATGTTCAGACCAAATGGATATCTCTCAGAGGATGAGCGATGCCAATAGCATCTCCTGTTGGACTGTAGAATCTTGTTTGTGTATGTCGCTTCTTAGGCAGTCTGTCTGCTTCACACCCGCCGCTGGCCGGGGATTACCGACCAGCAGAGTTCTTGGTCGCAGATTATGACAGGAGATAAGCTCTGCAGCTCAAGCCGCTTCCTAAATCCCGAGCAAACGACGGGGTTGGTTGCCTCGAATAGCATTCGTAATGTGTATATATACAGAAACTCACGAAGGGTTCATGATTGTAGTTCATCACAGTCAATCGTGGAAATCGGTTGACGGTAGAATTTGAGAGCTCTGAAGAAACAATGAGTGTGAAACCAGTTGTGTTGAGATTGGGTAAAGTGGCATATGCCAACGAAGCTTGGAAGAATCTGGCCAAGATTGCTAATGTGGTCACCATTCCAGAGAGTACGACTCGTGAACAATTCTTGGAGGCGTTGAAAGACCCTCAAAATGAGGTCTCCAAGACACAAATCATCACTAGGACTTTTGCCAGTGTCAAGCAGACTGGCAGGTTCGACGAAGAGATCGCCAAGAGTTTGCCCAGCTCTGTGGTCGCGGTTTGCCATCTGGGCGCCGGTTATGATCAAATCGATACCAAATTCTTTAGTGAGAGAAAGATCCAAGTGACCAATGTTCCGGAACTCGTCAACAACGCCACTGCTGACACCCACGTTTACCTTCTGTTGGGTGCGCTCAGGAACTTTGAGTACGGGAACCGCACGTTGCTGGCAGGGAAATGGCCATCAGCCGGCGCTGCAGGCGGTGCTCCTGTTGGAAATGATCCTGAAGGTAAAGTTGTCGGTGTCTTGGGCTTGGGCGGCATTGGCCGTACGGTTGTAGAGAGACTAAAACCATTTGGATTCGCGAAATTCATCTACCACAATAGGAGAAGACTGTCTCCAGAGCTCGAGAATGGTTGTGAGTACGTTTCATTTGATGAGTTACTAGCGCAGTCTGATATCATATCTGTCAATATTCCATTAAATGGTAACACTAGACACATTTTGAACCGTACTGCGTTCGAGAAAATGAAAGATGGCGTCGTTATCGTGAATACAGCTCGTGGTGCTGTCATCGATGAGTCGGCGCTAATCGAAGCTTTGAAATCTGGTAAAGTCAGATCTGCAGGTCTGGATGTGTTCGAAGACGAACCACATGTTCCACAGGAACTGCTGGACATGCCACAAGTCCTCGGACTCCCACATATGGGAACAAACACGTTCGAAACCATTAAGCACATGGAGGAGTTTATTGTTGAAAACGTTGAGGCATTAATCAAATCCGGCAAAGGGTTGACTATTGTCCCAGAGTTGCAAGGTGAGCCCTGGATCGAGCAAGCCAAGCCTCTGGTTTAATTGAGCGGTTTCTTTTACATGTAGTTATTATATGCATATAGATACAAATTGGAAAGGAAGCGTCACTTGGCCTGTTCTGTTCCTTCCTCTCTTACGGTGGTAATCCGTTTGGTAAAATAATGTTACACTTGAATGTGGCGGTATTCCAGCTCATTGTCTTTCTCAAACTTCTTGTACAGCTTTTTGTCTTCACTAAACATTAGATGACCCGCATAATTCAATTGAACAATCACGACAAAGGACCATACCAGAAAGAGGAACAGGAAGATAATGAGGTAAGGAACAAAGTGTTCGTAAATGTGAAATCTGAGCATCTCAGTCCACGATCTATCGTATATTTCATTTTTCAGCGCAAGGTCGTAGTTGAAGAAACCAAGTCCGTATTTCAGGATCGGTTTGTACCCACCATCGTCAGTAAAAGTATCTAAGCTAAGCACATAGCTCAGATCTCCAGTATCTTGATATGCATGCTCATGCAATAGCACCGCATCAACTGGTGGTGGGATCATCGAACTAGCCTGGCGATTTCCTGGGTTCTGGGCAGCGTATGATAGCATTGGTGATCACTTGCTGAGTGTTTTTCGCTATGGTGCTTCTCGGAAACCGCGATGCGTATACTCCTGGTGCCGTGATACGATTGTTTGTCATTATCAGACCCTGAGAAATCTTGAGGATAAGTCAAATAGACATTGTTTGAACCGTCAGATTGGATTGAAGCTTTTAATGCTATACTGTTCCTCCATTTTCAAGCAATCATTGGCATCCCTGACAATTGCCGTGCAGTAAAGTTATAGCAGTTTTATATTTGTCATCAGTTGCCTGTCCAACCAGGAGACTGTGCTGTAGCGTGCTCGTCCAAATCTGCGTTCAGCAGCTTGATCTCAGTCGTTGTCAGCAGAAGGGTTTAATGAGCTTTCTTCCGCCAAAGTTCATTTTTACGTCGAAATTCTCTGTTGCCCGACTAGTTCAAAATACTGGCCAAATGGTAGTGTATGGAGAGTGTACATCTTCCTGTTAAATAGAGGTGATGTACTGCCGTAACTCTTCAAGAGAAATTGAAATTAGCCGCCAATGCATGCCTGTTACCCGCACTTACCTAGGTCGGCGCTTAGTGCAGGCAGGTTGTATGGATGGAGGCCAAAGAGGTTTGAGGCCGATAAGCTTGTTCAAGTTGATCTTTGAAACTTCTAGGAACATCAGTTGATTTGTATATTATATGCATATTCTAACTATTTTACGCCTCATAACATCTCTCTTGATCAATCGGAATTTCAGTTGCTGCCCACCAGTCGAAGATTCTCCAGTAGCAGGTTCTTCATGGTGAACTCCTCTGCAGCTTCATGATCCAGATTTGCAAGCTCTTCTTTCGTGAAGATTTTGAAGAATGCAAATCTTACCGCAACTGTTAGGAGTAGAATGAGCGGGAATCCAATAGCCGCTACAGTATTGGTTATTGAAAATTCACCAACAAAGCCGGCTAGGCTGAAGGCCAAGAAAATCAGTAGCTTCTTCAGCGGGACTCTGCCAAGTGGGTCAGGATCTTTCCTCTTGTTCTCAGTGAAGAGCCACAAAACCCTGGCTACAATCACATTGTTCATCAATCCGTCAATACCCATCATAAAGAACAAGCCTGATAGGACCGCCTGAGGAATTTCGCCCAGACAGACTAGAAGCGGCCGCGTCATTGTACCAATGGCCATCAAACCTTGCACGGTATTGGTAAATCTTTGCTCGACACACCTGACAACATTGCCCTCTTCGTCGTAAACCAGCAGCGATTCAGTATGCAATGGTGCTTGTGGAATAAGTCCGTTGGGAGCGGGAATTCCCAAAACACCACTTGCCCCTGTGGTGAGGCCCAGAAGGGCAAAGTCAAAATGGAATGAAGCGGTCTTCTTCAGTTTATAAAAAGTCCTCTGGGCCATTAAGGATGACACGTTGTGATCGAAATAAAACAGAATGGTTACAATAATTCCAAAAGGCAATGCGATAAAGACATCTTTAACAGGAATCGGCTCATAGGCCAACCATGTAGAAGCATCTCGCTGTGTCTTATCTGTGGGTCGAAACGATTTGGTCACAGGCAGTTTCTGGAAGTGTATATCGTTCAAATATCCGCCGAAATGGGTAAACGCTGACCAGAAAAGAACTGACAACGGCATAGAATAATCAGAGATGAAAGTACGCAATGTATGGTTGAGCAGTGGCGTTCGCCTTATGTTTTTGAAAGTAAGTCCAAAAATAACCATGCATAAACTTACCACAATATTGGCAAAACCCGCAGGTATGTCCTCGCCGCCTTCCTCACTGTTAAACTGTCTGGATAAAATTTGAATGCCTTTCTGGATATAGACAACGTTGATGAAAAGCCCAAATATATCGCAGGGAAAAGCCGTCACGTACTGCAGAAGAGCCACCGAATTGCTGAACGCCATAATGAGGTGAAAGATCATTGCCCATATGTAAATCCAAAACATAAATCCAAAGTAGTTCGTGTTCAGGGGCTTGATGATCTCATAAACGGTATAATTGAATATAGAAATAGGGCCCGTAACCCCCACTATGCACAAAGGCTGTCCGCCTAGGATACCAAATACTAGACCGGCCATGCCTGAGGACAATAATACTTCGTTGACCCCGTAGGAGCGGTTTGTTCTATCGAACATATCCTGTGCAAATGCCAAAGCTGGCAAAAGATTGCTGAAGTATGTATTCAGAACAGACGGAATAACCCGATAATCCCACGAATCCTTCCAGTCCTGCCAATAAACAGGTAGCTTGTCCTGTAGATCCAGCCATATTCCAGCACCTGGTATCGGAATTCGTCGCCGTTTCCTTGCATCTTGATGGCTTCCGCCGGGATCTATCCCCAATGGAGTTGGTGATATATCAGTCTTTCCCAGGTCTTGCAAGCTCTCGTCACTGCTTTTGTCATGATCCAAACTTTCAAGCGCCATATCGGTTCCTATGCCACCAAGCCGTCAATCTCAAAATATAGTTCTCTGAGTAGCCCTCTGAGATCTGATCAGGCTTTTGTATGATTCTGGCTCGCAGGTGGAACCCCTTCAATCGCTTCACGATTTCTCAGCTAGGCTTTGATGTGCCGTTGCTTGCTTTTTGCCCTGCGTATACGATAATTAACCCCCACGAAGCATCGAAGAAAAAAAAATTAGAGCCATTTGCTATGAAGTAGACAATAGACGATTTTCAGCCATTGAAAACCGACATAGGGCTCCTGACTCTCTATTTTGCAGTAATTATTCCCGAGAATTCGACATATTTGCTCCTGGAATACTCTCTTATGGAGGGCGATCTACTTCGAACCTTGTCCTCCGTCTACAACTCAAAATCGAATTCGGCTTATGGCAGACCACTGCTGTGGTCAGTAATCCGGGTAGATATGTGGGTCAAATGATGATTCGTTTTCCCAAATGAGCTTTCTAATAGATAGGAGGAGCATTCGTATTAACTAGTGGATGTTGGCCTTGGCCGCGAAATCAAAATCGTGAAGAAAAAAGCTGTATAGGACCCAGGATGGCCAGATCGTGCACATATGCCACAGGGCGTGTGCGTCAATTTGCCAACTGTAAACAAAGAAATCAAAAAGCTCCAATGACATAGCCATAGCGGTCGATCCCACGAGTAGTACCGGAACGACACACAGGTTGAACATGTTAGATGCACGTCTATCGTAGGCACGTCTTTGAGTACCATATGTTTGAGCTTTGAGGGACGAGTAGTTTTGGTACGCCAGAAGCAACAGTAGCAGGTATTGCAGCAATCCGAAGAAAACGTTAAACCTCATGTTGTAGGTGTATGACCAGTCAACGTATAGCCGGAGCAGATGGAGAGCAAAGATGAAGGCCACCGACAACGAAAACAATCTGGCAACCTTGGGATGTTGATCAAGGCGCGTCATTCTAGCGAATATGGCGTGAAATCCAGTAAGGACAGTACCACCAGCGAAAAAGTAGTCCAGTTTCTCAGTGATCAGCAAATCCCTCAAGTGAAATATGGTGCTCGCGGACCACGCCAGCATACCAGCGATGGCCACATAGGTGTAATTTTGCAAAAGAGTCAACCTCCTAGTGTCACCTCTATTTTCCAGCCTCCGGATCTTGTCACTCAGTTTTTGGAAACCATAGTAATGAGGAACAAAGTTTCCTATACTAAATAGGGTGGAGAATAGTTCTTGAGTACCGAAAAGTCTGAGGAATGGCCATTTACCGTGGAACTGTAGAATCTCCTCGCCGTCTTGAATTCTAGATTTGGTTATTATTTGTTGACATTGATAATCACAATCTGAGATGCAATCCCAAAATAGGAAAGTAGATAGCGCCAATGGACATTGATCAAACCGCCAATCACTGAACTCATTAGTGGATGCATCTATGTAATTGATCTGCGATCCGGGACACGATTTTTGATACTCGCAGGCATATTTGCAGTCGCCAAACTCAGGTAAGTTGTCGCCAGGTGATGCAGATCCGACAGTTGCCAGTAAGGCCAACAGAGTCACACTGAAACGCATTTCAAAGTCACCGATCTATCCGATGCCATGCTACCTGAGAGCCTCTCACTTAGCTTAAGATCTCAACAATTAACAGCAGTTGACAATCATTGTTGACGTAACGCACGAGAAATCAAGAGATGCCGGGAGTTCACCAGAAAAGTGGCTATATCGCCGTGTTTATTCAGTGATTCCAAGAGCTTTTTCTTTGCATCATCATCGTCAAGCTCTGGATTTGATCTGAGTATTGTAAAATCTTCACTCGAGACGTCCAAAGTTAGATCGCACGAGCGAGCTACGTCTTTATCGTCAAACTGCTGGAATCTGAAATGTAGTGTGCCAGGCTGCGAAGCGTCGATGTGCATTCCTAGCAACCTCTCATAAAGTTGCAGCTCCGGGTTGTCGCGCTGTCGTTGTTTGATCATCTTCTCCTTCTGTTCTCTAATCTCCTGCTCTTTATGCTCCAGCATAGCATCTAGCTCACTTGATTCTTGCAGTAACTCCGCCCGCTGAGACTCCAGTTGGCGCTTTCTTATATGGTATGTCTCTAGTTTGTTTCTTGTGTCTTCCGCATCCTTCCTGAAAGTGTACCTTTCGATCTCAAGTGACTCCTCCTCGTTCTGTAATTTGGTAAATCTCTCCGAGATAGCATGATGCTTGATCTGCAGCTCGCTCACTTCGTCCCGATACTTTTGTACATATTCGAGGACGGAGCTTATACGTTGGGTCAGCGCATCGTTTATTCTCTTCTCGAAGTCATCAAGCCGCGTTCGTAATTCAGCAAACTGGGCTATCTTCCCTTGCATTTCCCAGACTCTGAGTAAAGTACTCTAGAAACCTGGAAGGACCTTCTGACCTTGTGTATGTTGCTTAAAGTGGTGGCGCCTTTGTTAGTGAAACGCGATGCCCAAGTATTAATACGAGAAACATAACAAGGTAGGTAGATCAACACAATCTCGAAATCGAGCCATTAGAGTCGCTAATAGATGACTCAGGATTCCACCAGTAGCGGTAGAAATGAGTTGAAAAAGCCAGAGGCAAGCATAAGGTTTTTGACTTTCAATACTTGGGGACTCAAATGGGCTTCAAAACATAGAAAGCAAAGATTGAGAGCCATTGCAGATGAGTTGGCTGGCATATCATGTTCCGTGCCATTAACGGGTAGCGATTTCCTTTATGGCAGTTCGAGCGGTGAGGAACGAGCCAATGATTACGATGTTGTAGCTTTGCAAGAGATCTGGTGTAAGGAAGACTGGGATTATATAGCCGCAAAATGTTCCGAGGCGTTCCCCTACCAGAGGATTTTTTACTCGGGGATTATAGCTGGTCCTGGTCTTGCCATCCTTTCGAAGATTCCGATTCAATCGACTTTTCTGTATCGCTTCCCTATTAACGGTAGACCCAGCGCTGTGCATCGTGGCGATTGGTATGTAGGCAAATCAGTGGCTATCACACTGCTACAACCAGTGGATCACAAAACTCACCCAGTGGCCATTTTGAATAGCCACATGCATGCGCCTTACGCCCTAACCGGCGATGCCGCGTATGCTTGTCACAGGTCTTGTCAGGCATGGGATTTTAGCAAATTGGCGAACCTCTACAAGAAGGCCGGATATGCTGTTATTATTTCAGGAGACCTTAACTCGAGACCAGGCTCACTTCCTCACAAATTCCTAACAATGGAGACTGGTTTGGTCGATTCGTGGGAGCAGCTGAACGGGAAGCAAGATCTGCAACTAATTGCCAGACAAAGACCTTTGGAGCAGCTGAAATATGGCTGCACGACCTGTGACTCTCTACTCAACACTTGGAGGGCCTCGCGCAAGCCTGACGAAGCCTGCAGACTTGACTACGCATTGATAGATCCCGAACGGCTGCAGACCCTTGACGCCGGTGTCAGATTCACTGGGAGAATTCCCAACATCGGGAGCTTCTCAGACCATTTTGCCTATACTTGTACCTTGAAACTGCTGCCCAAACGGGACCCTGTGACCGTCGATTCGATGAGTGATGGTCGTGGATCCAGAGAGCTGTTATTTCGTAAATTCGCGAATTACGAAGAAATGATACAGTGCATCGCAAGCTATAGAGTCGTGGCAATGAGACAGAAGCTTTTCAGGTGTTTGCATTTTTACTTTTCGATCCTGCTGCTTATCGGTGCCCTAGTTGTGACAACTTTTACGGCAAACAAGGCCGGTTGGTCCTCGATTTTCTGGGTCCTGTTTGCAATCGTGGTTTCAGTGACAGGAACAATTGACGGCTTTATTTCCTTTCTATTTGGCAGGAAAGAGTTGCGAGCCCTCAAAGAGGTCGAGGAGGAAGTGTTATGTGCCCAAAGATATCTGAAAGCTCTTCTTAAAGAAAAAACAAAGTGACTCCGGCTTTTGGATGTCCATTTTATAGATTCAGGATAGATCAGCTTCTTATAGATGAATAAAATGCTTTGATGCTCGTTATATTTTCTTGCAATGGCCAATAATTACTGTCATTTCGGTATTTACTGTCGCGGCGCGCTAGATTTTTGCCCGTCCCCTAAGCCATCCTTTCCATAGTGAAGGGGTCCTTTGCAGAACCTCGACGACAGACCACAATCGAAATGAAGCAGGTTTAAATGGTTATTTTATGGCAATCACTACGTTGATATCTGTGATAAAACTCTTGCGAAAAGACTTATCTGTTTGCTGGAAGACAGGGATGCAAAATGGCTCCCACCACAAGAGGAAGAGGGCCATCAGACTCCAGCTCGCGATCACTCTCTCCTATTGGGAATCCCGGTAAGCTACGCTCAGCTCTTTCGCCTTCAAGACATCTACCGAATCCGATCTCTAAGCTGGGCAGATATGCGAAGAGTAGAGCAAATTCGATTAGCTCTCCTACAAACGAAACAAGCGTCAAGAAGATCCAAGATATTGAAGATGATGATCTTGCCAAATCGAAATATATGATGAAAAGCATTGTTGGACTTTTAACCACGGCTAGTATGTATGCCGGTATGGATGACGCTCAGGAGGCCGATGAACTAGCCCAGCACATTGTACCTGATGATGAGGAAGAAGAAGAGATAGGAAAAAACAAACCAAAGGGCTCTGGTGGTCAGAGCGATGAAGTTGCAGTATACAAAGAACCAGGGAAAGATCAGAAAACTAAACCTGAAAAGGTGCCCTTGCCGTTGAGCCCAGCGGTGAGAAAACCTACATTGTTTTCCTTCTCAGTAGTGCCTACAGATGACTTGGATTCTGATTCAACTGCCGATTCATCAAAACTAACTGGAAGGCGGAAGATAATAACACAGCTTTTAAGCCATTTCAAATTGGACCCAAGCGAAACTTTGTTGAAGGAGTACTTTGCTTGGTTGCTGAAAGATGTTCTTGTTCAAGGTAAGCTACTAATCACCAGCAAACATATCCTTTTTTTTGCCTATTTGCCTAAAAGTCCTGGAACAGTGAAACTCAGCGGCAATTTAAACATACGATCGACGCTCAGGGCTTCGTCGCGATACTGGTGTGTTTTAAAAGATCACACTCTCACGCTTTATACCTCACCTACCGAAGTTTACTTTCCGGTGCTAACTATCGATTTGAGAAGTGTTACTAGTGTAAGAATCGATAAACTATCATCGACTGACGGCTCTCAAAAGACTTTCAAAGTCAGCAGTAATGAAAGAACTTATGTCTTTACTGCTGATACAGATTATTCCGCAAGAACCTGGTGTAATGCGCTGAAGAAACAGCAATTTGCTGAGCAAAATTCAGACAATGATTCTGTTAGTCTCAAAATACCTTTAGCGAATGTTATTGACATTGATGACCAAACGATAGTGAAACAAGCCTTGACTGTTCGAATACGCGCATTAGAGAGCACTTCTTCATATGCTATTGATGATTTTCATTTCGTGTTTCTAGACGGAACGGGTTTCACTCTTATGAAAGTGGTAAAAGACCAAATCTCTGCTCTTAGCGACGCAGGTATGCGCATCCTTTTCGATAATGTGGTAATTGACGATCAGCGGAGCCGATCGCCTACTGTCAAGTCTGCAGATGGATCTGATGCTGATAACGGCGCTCGGGGTGCTTCTCCTGTCACTAAAGGGGAAAGATTCTCATCGCATGAATTATTTATTGACAGAGCGTTACAACGACCAGCTGGCTCGGATGCTAAAGATACTGGTGAAATATCGTGGAGAAGAAGAATCAGAGAAATAAGTGGCAACTGGTTGTTGGCAAAGCCTCCTGCAATCGATAGTGCCGAAGATACCGTCGTGGAATACTATTCCAAATCTTCTTCGCTAGGTGCTAATGGATCGCCGCAGGCCAACTTAGGTGACCAAATATCAGACGATGACATATCAGAAGAAACAAGCCGTGAGTCGAGAAGAGCTAAACTGGCAGGCTGGACGACCAAGCCATTCAAAAATGTCGCAGAGATGTGGAGTGGCCACCCGATGCATTACGCCAACGATTTTATACCATTTAGCGAGGATGATCCATACCTAGTAAAGGATAAGCATAAGTTGGCAGCTATTCATCGTTTCCAAAGGCACTTCAAGCTGACAAATGATGAATGTCTCATAAGCTCCTCGTTTACATATTTAACCAGGAACATTCCGCTTTATGGGAAACTTTACATTGCAAATAGTGTAATGTGTTTTCGGACATTACTCCCAACGGTTAATACTAAAATGATTCTTCCATTGAGCGACATTGAGACCTGCTATAAGGAGAAAGGATTCAGGTTCGGATATTTGGGGCTCGTAGTAGTCATCAGGGGACATGAAGAGCTCTTTTTCGAGTTCAGTACTGCGCTCGCCAGGGATGACGCTGAATATATTCTTTTGAAGCAATTAGACGAATTCAAACCAAAATCAAAACTACCGTTGGTGGCTACAACAAATATTTTAGAGACTGACATTGATAATGCTAAGTTGAAATTCTTCGAGGACAAGATTAATGCCGAAGGATTCGAAGTACCCTTGCTTTTTGATGAGAGCCCCTTCTTCAAGACAAAGATAAAGCCCACACGAAGCTATAAGATTGGTATACTTACCATAGGATCTCGTGGTGATGTTCAGCCTTACATTGCACTGGGAAAAGGGCTAATAAAGGAAGGTCATCAAGTTACAATTATAACGCACGGTGAATTTCACTCTTTTGTCACGAGCCATGGAATCAATTTTGAGGAGATTGCTGGCGACCCAGCTGAACTTATGGCTCTAATGGTTGAGCATGAGTCCATGAACGTTAGTCTTCTGAGAGACGCCTCTTCGCGATTTAGAGGATGGATAACATCTTTGCTTGATACTTCCTGGGTGGCCTGTAAGAGCCTTCAACTTGATATCCTTATAGAATCTCCATCGGCTATGGCGGGTATTCACATCGCAGAAGCACTTGAAATTCCTTACTTCAGAGCATTTACTATGCCTTGGACCAGAACAAGGGCTTATCCCCATGCTTTCATAGTTCCAGATCAGAAGCGTGGAGGTAACTATAATTATCTCACTCATGTGCTTTTCGAGAATCTGTTTTGGAAAGGCATAAGTGGACAAGTTAACAAATGGAGACTTGAGTCTCTGGGTCTCAATAGGACAAATCTGGATATGTTACAACAAGGTAAGGTCCCGTTTTTTTATAACGTCTCACCAACCGTCTTCTCACCGTCTGTCGATTTCAGTGAATGGATCAAAGTAACCGGTTACTGGTTTTTAGATGAAAAGCATACCTACGAACCCCCTCAAGAATTGGCCGATTTCATTAATAAAGCCAAGAAGCTGAACAAAAAGTTGGTCTATATCGGTTTCGGTTCAATAGTAGTTTCAAATGCTAAGGAAATGACCAAAGCTATCTGTAAGGCTGTAACAGATGCTGATGTCTATTGCATTTTAAACAAGGGCTGGTCTGAGAGATTGAATGATAAAACCTGCACGCAGGTCGAAGTACCACTTCCGGAATGCGTCTTTAATGCTGGTAATGTGCCTCATGATTGGTTGTTCCCCCAAATGGACGCAGCAGTTCACCATGGAGGCTCTGGCACTACTGGTGCTACTCTGAGAGCGGGCCTCCCTACTGTTGTAAAGCCTTTTTTTGGAGACCAATTTTTCTATGCTCTACGAGTCGAGGATATTGGCGCAGGCGTCGCCTTGAAGAAGCTTAACAGCTCCTCCTTAGCTCATGCCTTGAAGGAAGTTACGACGAATAAAAGGATGCTAGACAAGGCTCAACTAATAAAAAGGCAAATAGCCGTTGAAGATGGGGTTCAGACGGCAATCAATTGTCTTTACGGTGAACTGGAGTATGCAAGAAGCCTAGTTGTTTCAAAAAGAAGAAGATCAAAGGTCGAAACGACAAACATGGGAAAGGCGCAATCCAAAGCAGATGTTGAGAAAGGGCGAGAAGGATGGACTTTAGTGTAAGCCATCCCCGCAGCTATTCGCCTTCACTTTACGCCTTACTGTAGTCATTGCGTTTATAAGAGATACAAAGGTATATACCTGTTCATTTTGGTCTATACATACGTATTGAGTACTCTATCGACATGATATGGACATTTTAGTTGACCAGGCGCCATGCCCCAGCGGTACTTTTACCAGTTGGTAACTTCTTCCGCCTCTCCGAACAGAGATTCGTTCACAGTTTGCAGCTGATTTTGTTCTTTCCAAAGACGAGGAGGAGAATTCATGATCTCCTCGGCATTTTTACGTAGGAAATTGACAATCAGGCTGTTAATCAATTTGAATTGTAGGAGAAAAGCATCGTGACCTTCTGGGGACTCAATCTTCTCCAAGGTGGAGTTCGGTATATTTTCCGCTAGGAACTCCTGTTCTGAGTAGGTGAATAGTCCATCTGATTTTATCCCTATTATTAGCGAAGGCTGCATTATTGAATGCAGAACCTGCGTCAGGTCCTCGTTATATTCCGGCCTGTCACGAGCCAGGTCATGGGTGTCTAGCTTGCGTGTTATCGAGATGTAGCAGTTAGAATCGAATCTGTTCACAAACTTACTTCCCTGGTATCGCAGATAGCTTTGAGCGGAGAAGTATGTTTGTGCGGGTTTAACTTCTTTGACTTCGCCTACAGCGGAACAGTTAGAGGTTATTGAAGATGCTGAGTGGAATGAACATGATGACGACGTGGATGACGAGACGCTCATGCGGGTAGGTTCGTAACGGCTTCTGTTTCCATCGTTATGAATCTGCATAGAATGTTCGCTCACAGTAGATGGCGGTGGCAGGCTCTGTTTCCCTGCCTTATTCTCCTGCTCAGCTGAAGGAGTTCTTCGAGCAAATTTCGTTTCAAAGCTGTTCCTCGAGCGGTAGGTCAGCAGCGCCGACATACGGGCGGCCGACAGACCAGCCGTAGGAGGATCCTGTAAAGAGTAGTAGCCATCTTGATACTTCGGGTCGGAGTAAATCGATTGTCTCTGCGCTTCCGACCACGAAATGCACCAAGCCGAGTGCCTAGCTGAAGTAGCCAATGCAACCATGTTCCTGACATAATCCTTGCCGTACATGGTCGCCCATTCGAGCGCCAGCATGCCACCCATAGATCCACCCACAACGCACGCTATTGACGTCACTCCCAAGGAGTCCAGCACCATCTTGTGGGCCCGCACGTCGTCTCGCACCGTGCAGAGCGGGAACTCCGGCCCGTACGCTCTTCCAGTCTCCTCGTTTTGACAAAGCGGTGAGAACGACCCGTACGGCGAGCCCATCGAGTTCAGACATATCACAAAGAACCTCGACGGATCGAACGCCAGACCATCTCCCAGAAGAGGCCCCCACCAGTCTGCCACGTCCGCAGACCCCGTGAGCGCATGGCACACCACCAGACAATTGTCTGCCTTCTCGTTGAGGCTACCCCACGATTTATACGCGATAGGAAAATTCGTTATCCTTATCTCGGACTCCAGCACCATTTCTGGTATTTCCACAATTCTCTGGTCATTCACCAGCTTAACGAACGGGTTTATTTCAGCAATCTCCCCCACATCAATCTCTTTCAACCTTCTCGACTGCAATGTACCGGACATTATTCCTGTCCTGCCGACTTGTCAATGCTGGAGCTCTCCAGATCTCATCCATTCATCCCTGCCCTGCGATCCCTGCATCTTATATACCATATCAGCACGCCTAGGAGCCTTGCGATGTCGATATTGCTGGTCGTATTGGGCCTTCAACCACTGTGGCTTCTCAAATCTTAACTTTTTCTCGCTTATTAAGAAGTCCGAACAGAAGCCACATTCAAGCTGCAAAATCATATGGTGATCAGTTGATGAGATGTCTATCAGCCTCTATTCGAGAAGCGGCGTCAGTTGTTGGCTGGAGGCTCTTGAAGTGGCGCGGGACCGTGAGAGTGTTCGTGCTGCTGCGATAGTAGAATGTTGAGCTCGCTCTGCGGGTTTCTTGCCAATTCTTGGAACGATCCCGACTCGACCACGGAACCGTGTCTTCCCAGAACTACGACTCTTGTGCAATGCTTGATGGTGGAGAGTCTGTGTGCGATCGATATTGTCGTTTGCCCTCTCTGTACTCTGGCGTGCAAGGCGCGGGCGACGACTTCTTCGCTCTGGGAATCGAGCGCGCTGGTGGCTTCGTCGAGGATCAGCAGCGAAGGGTCCAGGAGGAACGCCCTGGCAAGCGCTATTCTTTGCTTCTGGCCTCCAGACAGTTGGGCGCCGCGCGGTCCGACGAGCGTCTGCAGGCCGTCCGGGAAGTTGGCGAGGAACTTGGTGCAGTTTGCCTGTCCTATGGCGTGGGACACGAGATCTTGGTTGTGTGCTCGTTCAGGCGGCACGGAGTATAGGATGTTGTCGAGGATAGTGCCGTTGAACAGGACCGGTTCCTGCTGCACGACTCCCAGGAGACGACGGTACTTGCGCAGATTAAAGCTCTGGATGTTCTGGTCGCCAATCAGGACCGCGCCGCGGTCCGGGTCGTAGTAACGCAGTAGCAGCGACGCCACGGTGGACTTGCCGCTGCCGGAGGGGCCGACGAAGCAGACGTGCTCGCCGGGCTGGATCGTGAGGTTCAGGCCGTCGAAGATCGTATGGTTCTGCCTGGTGGGGTAGGTGAATGAAACATGATCGAAGGTTATTGGTTTGTTTCTCAGGGTTACGGGATCAACGCCTATTGTTGGGGGAATGAGAGGCCTGCGGTCTTTTAGCTCGAAAACTCTGGCTGCGGCTCCGGCACCTTTCATCAACTCTGAGTAGAAACTAGATAGACCGAACATCGAAGATCCCGTGTAAACCGCATACATCATGAAACTCGAAAGATCACCGACGGTCATCGAGCCGCTCTGTATCATGTTCGATCCGACCATGAGCAACGCCAACAACGCCGTATTGCCAACTAGGCCCGTGGACCCAAAGAAAGCCCCCGAGGTGAGCGCCTCTTTGAGTCCAATATTGAACACATTTCTCACCTCGGATGCATAGCGATGGATTTCATTTTTTTCACCAACATATGACTGTATAGTCTTCGTTGCGCCAAGCTGTTCTTCTGCCACCTTAGTGAGACCGCCCACCGCGGTTTGTAGTTGCCTCGACAGGTTTCTTATTTTCTTACCGTAAATCACTGCCATTATGCCCAATGGCGGAATCATCAACACCATCACGCTCGTCAGCTGCCAAGAAATGTAACCCATCATTCCAAACCCAACGAAGCCCTGGATTATTGCCCTGGTGCCGTCTGACACGTTTTGTGTGACGGACTTCGCTACTATAGAGGCATCTGCCGATAGCCTCGAGATCAGGTCTCCGACTCGATTGGCGTCCAAGAATGTCGCATCTTGATCTAAGGCCGCCTTCATGGTTCGTGTCCTCAGCCTCGCCACAAGCCTCTCACCGGTTATTTTCAATATCACGACTCGGCCTGCATTGGCAGCCGCTCCGACTACAAAGATCCCCATGGTAGCTATGCAAAACTGCTTCGTGCTCATCCCAAAGATCTTAGGACTCTCTTTTTCTTCATCCGTTCCGTCTTCATCATGCTTGTCTTTTGCGATATCTAAAAGTTTGCCCACTATAGTCGGGATTGTCATGCTAACGGAGCTCGATATTAGGATTAGAACGAGTGCCAAAATGATCTGCAACGTCTCTGGTTTAGCTAGGCGGAAAAGGCGTTTGACATCCCGGAAGCCTGATCCATTGGCCTCGCTGGCGGAGAGCCTCGCTTTTTGGACATTCTTGACAGAAGGAATCTCAATTGCATTGCTCTTCGTTGACTGGACTCTAATCTGATGTCCAGCTCCTAGCGACGAATCAAGCGGCGTTGGTCGAATCCATTGTCTCTTTAGAATAAGATTACCGGCACATATATTGTTGTTGCGACGCAAACCAAAGCTCAATTGGGACCGCAACACCAGCGATCTTCGCCACATAACACTTGAACTCACAGAACGAACGATTTCTGGTTTAATTGAGCTCTCGAAGTCCAGTCCTCTGTAAGCTATGCTTCTGTAGGCCTTTATATGCTCGATGATTGTCAGGTGATATGACTTGAATAAAGCTATACCGCTATTGAACTGCTAAAATACACGAATAATACTACAAAAATACTTCAAGCTGTGCTGGGGCGATTTCGGCGATGGATGTGAGCTTGCAATTTCTAGCACCATTTCCTTTTCAGTCGATTTCTACCGCGCATACGGGTTGGTGCTTGTGCTGGGCATGAACTGGGAAAATCCACCATTGGGTGCTGGACGAGGCTTGTGGTGAGATACCGGCCCCGCTTGTTGAAGATAGGGACCCACTCTGCCGCCATTGGGATTCATGGGCGCCGAAGCACCCATTCTATTCATATTTTGAGGTGGAGGACCATTTTGGGACTTGCTGTATTGTCCGCCATGGGTTGGATACTGTTGTGAGCTTTGAGGGTGCATTGGGACATATGGGCGCGGGTGTGACTGCATCTGCGGTGAAGCCTTGTTGGAGATTTGGGGCGGTAGCGGACGCGATGAACTGTTCTTCAAACCCGGGTTGGGGAAGTTACTATACTGTGGAGAGTTGCCTCTTTGAACAAGCGCCCTGTGGGGAGAGTCGGGATACGCCTGCCTTTGATATAGATTTTGCCTGTTTATGTCAGTCTGCTGTGGAGGCGCTTGTCTATGGTTGTTTTTATAGCCATTTGAAGGATCTGGACTAGCAGACGGTCCTCTATACTGCTGAAAATTTCTTACTGGACCAGAATGAGGGAGACGGTGATCAGTCTGCTGTAGGTCGATTGCTGGTGCCTGAGTTGGCTGTGCGGCCTGGTTCGGTTTCGGTTCATATGGCTCGTTACGATCGTTCCGATAAGCTTCAAACTCGCCGGCCTTACCATCAGCCGACGTGTATATGCTCTCGCTCTCTAACATCTGATTTTGCTCCATAAAATCTGGATCAAACACGTTGTCATCCTCTGATCCCTCGTTCCCAGGGCTGTGGTGATGTGGGACATTGAAATTAAGATCAATGTCGATTGGTGATATGGTCGCTTCGGCAGCAGGCTTCCGCAATGGCATGTCATTCTCAATTTTCATCTCACTTACCCTTCGAGCGAAATTGGATAACTCTTCAGAGTCTTTTGTTTCTTCGAGGCCTTCTCTTTTCCCAAGATGGTAGTTTCCACTTGAGTTACGAGCATCTGTACCAGCAGTACTATTCGAGTCCCTTATGTTAGATATTTCGAGCGTTCTACCTCCGGTTGAGCCGACATATTGCTCATAAGGACTGCGGTCCTCGATGTTTATTGTTTGCGCAACTGGGCTTTCAGTCAAACTCTCCCCAAATGGTGAAACGGAATATTTATCATAAATGGCTGATAGATCGGAAGCATGCGAAAACTTTTCGACTGGATTCGTCCTGTTTTTCATGGCGTGGTCGCCTCCCAATCGGCTGAAATTAGAATCAGGGATATCAACCTTCAGCTGTGGGATCACATTATTGTCTTGGCTTATGTTTAATTCGGAACTTTGCGATGTCAGAGACTTGTCAGTTGCCTTTACACTAGAACTGCTAGTAGCAGATACAGAGTCGCTTGATCCCTTATTTAGATTTGAAGGCGTAGGGAGATGTTTTGATTTTCTGGGTGACGCAGACTTGGACGTGAATGTCGATACGCTCTCACTCCTCGAGGATATGCTACTCCCCTGCAAAGGCTTTTGAAGAGATAAAAATGATGAAGATGCAGCGCCTCCTGTGCCGTCAAACAGTTCAGCTGAAGCTATTACGGGAGATGCTAATGCACCAGTTAATCCTGAGCTTGATCCACAGCCAGTATAACCATGCGATAACTTCTTCTGTAAGATATCCCTGATATGATCCCTCCATTCATGTGCGGTCCATTGCAAACTCGAAACTGAGTTAGTCAAGGGTAACAGCTCATCAGCTTTCAAATAGTGAACGTGTGGTAGCGTGGGCAGGGCAAATAGTAACGAGTTTTGATCATCCTTATTTGCAATCAGCTTTTTAGGTCTTCCATAAAGTTTAAAAGCGTTCATAGCAGGAACCAGAAATCTAATAATTGTGTCGTAACCGGGAACGGCATGATGTTTTTCTGGCATTATGAATATGCTTGAATCTTGAGGCTCCTCTTTTTTGTTGAAAACTATGCTACCTTCTAGTTTGATGATGGTTGAAGTATCTATCAACAGTGGTGAAGAAGGATAAACGGCATACAGTGCCACAGATGATGTCACAGTGGCCATTACGTTCGTTTTCTTCGTCTTTTTGTCGCTCTCATAAAAACTGATCTTTCCAAAAGGATGCTTCTTGCTTGTACTCTGCGATATCACAGCAAAACAACGTTTCCACGGCATGCCAGCTCCGAATCTGACACTAACCCAATCTTCATAATCGAATTTTGAGTCACTGAGAATTATCTTTATGTCGCCCAGTTTTGCACCTCGGCTCGAAAGAAAAGCCCCCGTGTACGCTTCCTGTAGGGCTGTTTCCTCGAACAGACTCAGCCTGATAGCTGCATGCCAGCGATTGAATGATTCTTTGTCGCTGAATTGAAGAAAGTATCTGTTCTTCAAGGTGGTCGAGACCACCAGAGCGTTCTGTAGGCTTTTTTTACTCTCTGTGACAATGACATCAGATCCATCTAGCGGTCTCAGGGTTGCATCTGTGAAGTTAATGTACTGCGGCTTCCTAGCCACATCCTTTAACCGCGGATTGTTATTACCAGACTCGCATTCTGCCAACTCCTTCGCATCCCACAACGCCAATTGCGTGCCAATCAGCACCCCGTAGACTTCCTGCCATTTCCTGGCTGCAGCTGTCCCGTCACCCTTTAGATCTTGCAAGATCAAGAACACTCCCTCGTGATATCTCCGGTGCGCGTGAGCAGACAGCAGAGTCACTATCGGGATTAGTTCTGGCGAAACGCTGCCCGTAACAGACATCTCCTGAGGTAATACCGGAGGTACCTTGGGCGAGCTGTCTCCACCAAGGATTTTCGAGATCGAAGACGACCTCGACCGAAGACTCTTGGGACTAGTAGGATCCGACGCGGAAGCATCCCGTTGGAAGAACTTTGGAGGAGCCGGGAAATCTGGCGACATGGCCCCCGAGAATATTCTTTTCATTTTCGTGCTGACACAATCAGTCCCTCGGATTCTGCTTCTAGTATTTCCGCCAAAAGACTCAGTTAGACATGCAACTTTCCGTTGAAACTTTCTTAACCAATTTAAATCCTGGACAAAACTTTACAAACGCCCAAAACACACCTGCAAACTCCGTTTTATTGCCTATCCTTCCTGCGCTGACGCTTCGCCGTCGAGGTTTCTACCATTTTGGTCTAGCTTTGTACAAACGGAGCGGCATCTTAGAGAAGCCGGGTGAGAATGGCGTCGCGCCAGTAAATATTAGTAAAAAGAGATGATATTATACCATTATTTAGGCTTTGTTTGCTCCTCGTTGGTCGGCAGGCGGCGAGACCGGTATAATACGATGGCGATGGCTATGGGTATTTGGCTTAGCCATATGCCTAGAATGACGAGTGCTACGGTGAGTTCCCATATTGCAGTATTGTAGAAGCTGTCGAGAATCTTGATTAATGCTGAACGCAACTCGCTGACGATGTCTTCTGCTGAGAATGGCGTGGGAGAAGTTGTGGAATTTGCGCTGTTTTTCTGCTGTTGCTGGAAAACAGTGGTGATGTCAGAACCGTTGAGCCTTGGAAGCTTGAATTGGACGTTATCGTGGATCCATGTCATGGCTTGCTCCACCGCTGTAAGTTTGTTGCCAATGACACAGTCCACTACGGTGTTCATCGGAGAATACAGTATTGTGCCGTTGAAAACGTCTGCGAGAGTGCCGTCTATTCCTGACATCATCTTTGTCACTGTGTCGTTCACTGAAACGGTGGTTTTCTGTAGCCATCCGAAGAGCTGATCGTTCATGTTGCCCTCTGTCGAGTTAATGTATGCATTAGTCTCTTCACACCAGGTGTTGATGTCGCTTTCAAAGCTCAATGCTGTACTGTTCAGCATTTGTTCCATTGAGCTGCCTCCCTCATGCTGGAGGGTTCTCCTGAGCACCGCTATTGTTACCAGCTGCAACACGCAAACGAGCAAGCCAATTGCACCTACGCAGAGAACACAAAGGGCCCTTGACGACGTGACATATGAAACCACCCAGTGGATTCTAACTTTCTGTAGATTTGTCATTTCACCTTTGCTGCGGATCGCACCGCAGGCACTGATGATCCACCTGCTTATTCTGAAGCTCCAGTATTGCAGGCAGGCATTAACAGCCGCAATTAGATCCCAGGACGGGTTTTCTTCCGTGTTTCGAAAGGGGTCGGGCGGATGGTCTTTTTCCTGCACAGCTATCAGTTCAAACTGATCCTCCATGTATTTCAGGCGGTTCCAATACCTGATCTCGCTCCACGCAGCAGGAAGCAACATCAGGACTGCTCCGAGAGTGAGTAGAACGATGCAAACAATTGTTGTCACCATCAGCGCGTGATCCAGGGAACCGTATAGTTTCTCAATTGAGGGGATATTCTTGCTGCAGATTCCAGCAGTTCCGTTAACGTCATTCAAGGGTGGGACGTAAAGCATTTGTGGGTTTTGCACGATGGCACTGGTATTTAAGGCATCTATGTCGCTTCTAACTTCCTCAAATGGTTTGGAAATTAAGTTTTTGGTCATATTCTTCACCGTAGCAAAATCTGGGGTCTTATCTGAGAGCTGCTGTAGCTTGTCGTCAATCGAGGAGGGTATATGGAAGTCTCGCAGGGAAGAGATCGTTAAATTTACCTTGGCCAAATTTTGAGAGACGGTATCAGCATTACCTCCCTTGAATAAACTTTCCACTTTGGAGGCAGCAGATATAATCTTGTCAATGACATTCGACACACTGTCCAGCCCATCGTCGAGCTCGTTCGCAAAAGTAGAAACAGTAGAATTAACCAAATCAATGATTTTCTCGGTAGCATTAGTAGCTACATCCACGGAGCCATCGATCGCGCTTACGATAAGACATGCATATGTGCCTAGGTAAAGATCGACGGAGAATGTAAGCAACACCTCACTTGCATGCACTAAAAAGGATAGAGTTTTTAAAGTTGCCTTCACTGATTGTTCTAGGGCCTCCTTCACCAAGTAGTTTCCGAAAAGTCCCAGATAATGAGGCGTGTTCTTCAACCCATTGTTGTATATTGCGTCAATCGACTCACAACGTGAGACTATATAAGTCTCGGACTGGTTAATAGCATTTCTGAGCGAAGATGAGAAGAAAACTAGTTTAAAAACGGCTAGCAGAAGTGCCAATGTGTAAGCATTCAGCCACGCTTGCGATAATCGGTCGCGCAAACTCAGGTAACTTTTCAACATTAGTCTATGCCAACTCCATCGAACAAAAAAAAAGGACAAGCATTACAGGCTGGCGGTGCTACTTAATTTCTTGCTGTGAGACCTGATTAAATACCATATCTATCTCGGCAGGATCCAGTTCCTCCTGTGATATTCTCTCTTGGATCGATTATAACACTACGGTCAAACTGGACTGAAACCGTTGTGAATGGGTGTTTCTGTATCAAGGCGTAAGTAGTTTCAGAGTGGTGTCAACAAAGAGACCACCGGTCGGGCACTGCCTGAATGAGCCATATTTACAGTCCCAATCTATAGGATACCCCAGGCGTCTTCAGCACCGTGGCAGAATTTTGAACACGCCACCGACGCAGATAGTGGATAGTTTGACAAACCCACTTTCTCGTCAACGTATTCATCGGCAAAATTATCCTTCCCCCTAGCCATGGCGCCAACAAACACACATACGCTCTCGTCCTTGTCTAATTTCTCAACGTAGTCCTGTACTCTGATCACGGGTGCGTCAAACGACAACGTTATTTTACGGCATTTGGTGGGCAAATGGTCCGTGATAGGGTTCTTGATCACTTTGAGCAATTTCTCTTCTGAGTTGACAGATCTGATAGACAATTTATGCAGAAGCTGAACCATCAAACCTGAAAATCTCTTGAAAGTTCTTGGTATACGCACTGTAGGATTTACTTCGATAAGAACTCCCCGACTCGTCTGAATGTACACCTGCAATTTACCAGCTTTATTTATGGGTGAGTCCAAAAGAGTCAAGAGACACTGGTGTGTGATGTCGGGTCTTGCCTCGCTGATGTCCCTGCCCATTTTCTTCAACAGACCTTGGTGGTCGTCACAATTCAGTAATGCATATTTATCACCCCCAGGGCCCGAAGATGAAATTTTATGTGTCTCTAAAGAAGCCATTGATAGCACGACGATTAGTCGCTGAGTCGTTTTGTCCTTAGAAGTTAGCACAGGTGGCGCTTCGGGAACCAAAGACGCAGGGAGCGCCTTCTGGTCGCCTGCCTTGTTGGCATCTCTCACTCTGGAATCCTCAACCATGCCTATTTTAGTCTCAATGGCTCTAAATAATGGCTCCGGAGCTCATCGCATACCATTTCGATGGCTGATTCATTGAAAAGTTTTCTACATGTCTATTCGGCCCGAAGTGCCGTTATACGATCTGGGCTAGAATGAAATGACAGTAAATACTGACACCTTCAGGTTAAATAGGAGAGATTTAGCTCTCGCGATTGCGAGGACATTGAGTCATGAACAGAGTGCCATTTTTTTATCCGTTATAGGCTGGGATGGTTGTTGTCGGAAGCTCAATTAATTTCACCCTTCTGCCGTATCAGGCAAATCCGGATTCAAGATCTTATTCCCTCGCATAGAGCCTCATCTTTTCTGGGGCATTGTGCAAAGCTTCTGCTGAAACGTTTGAGTGTGAACTTTAAACTTTTTGTTCTGCCGAGAAAGTTGTGCAAAATCTACTAAACGTAAAAATTACTGTCTGAAGCACAGGGCAACGCATATTATCGCTCGCTCAACCTGAAAGCAAGCTGGACTTCAATTGAGACGTCATCTGGTTCTAGTTGAGTGAACCTGCAGGCTGCTATCCTGCTTTTTACTTTGTCTCAGTATTTTGCGCCTCATCGTCTAGAAGACACACCTATAACTTAGCTTAAACACATCTCTCACTGATAGAGTTTCAAGCGCGTATCGGGAACTTTCACGTACTGGGACTCTCGAAGTCTCCCGATGTCGTACGATGACAATGGGATTCTCAGCGATGATGACGACGATATGCTGTTGGAGCTAAGTACACGTCCGCCTAAGCTAACCCAAAACCAATTGGCGACACAGGTGCCGAACAAAGAGAGTTACCAGACAAGTGGTAATATCAGTAACGACGTAGCCAGGGCTCAAGGTGAAGTTAGCATACTTCGAGATAAGCTCCGCTTGCTGGAGGAAGAAAGGAAACGAGACAAAGAGCGGCAGCTCAGGGAAGAAGAGAAGCTCAAGGCTTCACATCGTGAGGAGCTTGCCCGTTTGAAGGTCGAACTGCAGAATCTTGAAGATGCCAAGAAATTCTTGGTTATGGAAGTACGGAAAACTTCTGCGTCCTATAAGCCCAAGACAGCGGGCCAATCGCCTTCTGCAGGTCTTTCATCCCTGACTGACGACACAACGGCTACAGAGAACATCCAAGTAAGCAACAAAGACAGTGCGGATCATTCAAGTAAGAGACGTAAGATCGTGGAGGTGGCTGATGATAAGAAGCAGGTTAAGGCCATCAATAGGCCATTCAACGACGACTCGGGCGAGCTGTTTGACATTTTAATGCTGCATAGAATATGCGGTGTGAAACTGCGGACTATCCAGATCTTGAACTGTCTGAGGTTGGTCTCCACTAAAAGATTTAGCTTAGACGGGCTCGAAATTAGTCAAGGAGAATCGATTGGAGAGCAGCTGACACAATATTTGTTACAATGTAAGAAAGCGATGACATTGGATACTTTCATAGAAAATTTGATTCGCGTGCTATCTGCGCTTATTCAGGAGATTATGGTCTCCGATGGTTCTAACTTAGCAATTCCCTTTCTGCTGGTCATGGTATACCAAATCATTATCTTTAGGCCAAGTGCAATCAGATTGGCAGTTTTGAAACATATTCTTAACTTTATTTGTGAGCTCATAAAAGCATTCCAGAAGTCTTTAAAGCGACCCCTGCATGAAAGCAACACTACTAATGATGTGGAACCGCAAATTTTTCAGTACGAGATGATAGAGCTCTTAGTGACTGTCTATTCGTATGATATTTTGGAGGCTTCCATAGGTGTGCTTCAATCAAATCCCAGCTCAGTGCACGGTGAGGTATTAACCGTGCCATTGCTAAATTCAATCGGATTCGTTTACAAACTTGCACTGCCTATATCTTACAAGCCAATAATGAGCGTTGTTTTTAATACGGTGGAGATCATCAACATGTTAGCAGGAATGGTAGATTCGTCCAGCGCAAAACCAATTCAGACAGATCCGCAATGGTGGAAGGATTGTATAACAAGACTTTACCACATGCTTGGAAAGAGCATTGATACGTCCGATCCTTTTAACGAGGAAAGCCCAGGTAATTTTTGCTTCTCAAGGTTTCACGACGTTTACGGAATGGTCAGAAATATCGGCTCCAACTCCATTGGAAGCCTAATATCAAGGTTGATATATGAGGATAAGTTACAGGATCTACCGAGGGTAATCCTGAAAGACGATATAGAAGATAGCACTACCTTTCTCGATAACCACGACGTGGCAGTAAACATGGAGAGATGGTTCTTACTGCTGAAGACTAATATATTGAATATTCTGGAGAACATCATCAATTTCTACCCGCAAGAGACAGCGGTGGCCAATGGCGAGATGCTGATTCAATTGACACGATTCATGTCGACGCAACAAGAACTTATGTTGCATCGTCTGCTTGGACAGTCGTCACCAAACTTGCTTATACGTTGTCAGCTGATAGAATATGCAATGGCTCTCATATACCGTTTGTGGATGGATCATCCGCGACAAATAACCTCACAGCATGTCAAGGAAGTCGAGAGTGAACTGGTGACTTCGCTCTGGAGATTTTTGGCGGCAAGCGACAGCAATTCAGACTCGCGGGATGCACTGGAGAATCAAGAGCTCATAGACGAGTTTGGGACTCTGACACTAGAAAACCGAAGCAAATACTACGACGATGCGCTTGAAAACGCACCAGAATATGTCGAAGAAGACATTCGTAATGAAATGAACGACCAAACTTCAAAGATCATGCAAGTGAAATACGACCAGGTATGTCGCCAAATGGCACAAACCATACTTGAAACCAAGTTGGATAGCATTATCTCAATCGAAGGAATGGATAGTCTATATGTAGCTATGGGCAAATGAACCTTAAAGATTATGATTTAGATTGCATACAAAAAAGTACCTACCGGAACGTGCACTTAAGCAGATTCAGACTTTGGGACACCAGTCTGGAAACCGTTCTTGAACTTTCTAGAAACGGTCTTTAGGTATCTCATTCTACCAGTACCAGTGGTCTTTCTTCTCTTAGCCTTAGCACCCCAGTTGTAAGATCTGGTCTTGGCAGCTGGGTAACCGCAAGAAGCACAGGTCTTCTTTTGAACATGGAAGGAACGACGACCACATCTGTTACACAAAGTGTGGGACTTGTTGTGACGTTTACCGAATGAAGGAGTACCCTCTGATCAACATTGAAAAACTTCGTTAGTATGAGATATATTTTAAAGTCAATCCGGATGATTTTCTGCTAGGTCATGGAATTGGCATTTCCATCAGCTGTTGGCTGCCAGTAAGCAACAATGCTTCGCCATTACTTTGGTTTGAAATTTCAGTCACAGGAATCGATATCCATTTTATGCCTCTGCAGTTTCCTCATCATCCATCTAATCCCAGGTTTCGGCATATCTCAGTTACATACTACCCATCTTTGCTGATATGCTACTTTCTTAGCTTCCTTCAGCACTACAAATCGAAGATTTACGAATTCATTCACTCATATTTGGCAGTATGACCGTTGACGATTCCCTACTGTAAGTTCGGTATCATCATCCAGCGCTGCTCACCGCGCCGCGTCTAGTTTTTTCGTCACCGTCGGCGAAATCTGAAAGCCACGCAACTTTTTTTCTCGAAACAGTGGGTGTTCGGATTTTGATGTCCGAAATCTGGATGTTTGGGTCTTTCAAAACAGTCCCAGGAAAACGCGTCAGCATATTAATCGTGTAAGACGAAAGTTTACATTTCTGGGAGCGGGAACTTTGGCGTCACATCGTTTACGCGTCACCTTAGAAGTATTAACCATAATGAAGAACCAAGTTGCAGACTAAAAAATTGTGACGTTTAGAATTGATATATTTTATCGCAATTCATCACTCTAGATTGGCAAGTTTTAGTTTAAGCAGAGCACCGCAATGATCAATACTTTCCCACCATCATCCCCGGTGTTGGGCTCCGCAGCACAAACTGACAATCCATTTTATCAACCGTCGTCGGACGACTTTCAGCTCATTGAAGCCGAACAAGTAGCTGGAAAGAGACGTGTTGATCAATTGTATCACGAACATCAGCATTATCCTACGCCGGTAGCTTCCTCTAGCACGGGTAGGTCTTCATCACCCATCAGGACCGTGGAAGTCGCGCCGAAAAGTGGCAGAAGGTCCTCAAACAAAAGTTTCCCAATCGAATTAGACCCCCGTGGATGTACTAGGCTGGCAATTGGACGTAAGAGATCGGTTTGCGACATCGTGTTGCCAAGCAAGAAGCACATCTCCAGACAACATGCATTTATTACTTACATTCCCCAGCGGAATGAAGTCAAGCTGGAATGTAACGGGGTTAATGGTATCGTCGTCGTGGTTCCCCAGCAATTGAAGTGTCGTCTGAGAAAAGCAGATACGGGAAACAGTTATCAGCTACTCACCGACCAATTCGATTCCCCAGACTGGATTAGCGACAAGGATATCGAGAAGTTGAATGACATCACGTCGTTTGTTCTGTTGAAGGGCGAGTCTGTGTTCATGCCGTACATCGATGGCACTATAATTGATTTCAGACAAGCTGAAGCACATCTGACGCTGATGAATCTATACGATGAAACTGACATCAACAGTACCGAAACGGAGGATGAAGCACTCATGTTGTTACCCCAGGATGCCGACCTCTGTGAAACAACAACTACAACAACCCCAAGGAAATTTATCAAGGTACCTCAATCACCTCCCACTGTTCAGGCAAAGGCCGCCTTGCACGAGCAGGAACCATTAGATGAGCCAATATATCCACCTGCCTCGACGACGTACACTACGCCGTCCACGTCATTGCTCACCAATACTCCTTCAACTCCAAAAAAGCCTAAGAAGGATGTTAAAATCGAGGATCGAGAACGACAACTCACACCTTTGCCAATTTTACGTGATGCTATCCCCATCTTGGCCAGCCAGCCAGCACTCGATAAAATCGAAGAACAACATAAGAGAAAGCAACATAAGCCCAACAGTAATGGTAATAGGACTGTTGCAGAAATCTTACTTTCTTTAGAAGAGCGCGGCATCCGATGCAAAGAGCTGCAACACGTATTGGCTAATCATTTGGCATTCGCCAATGTCCAACAGACTCCGCTGTGCCAGTTGCAACAGGTAAACTCAAAGACCAGCGTTTTGTCGCGGTGTGAACTGCGTGCTCTTCTTAAGGACGAGCGTTGCATTGGCATCATCCACCGTGAAGGGAAAGATGCCGCTGGCAAACCCTTAGATGAGGAATATTATTATGACCTGGAGAATGATCCTGACGCCGAAAGGAGGAACTTGGTTACAGCGCTCAAAGGCGGTAGGTCTGGTCTCAGAGCTTGCAGAAGAACTCATAAACAGTACTTTTGGAAAAAACCTGCGAAATAATAGCAGTCTCGAAAACTCAGAAAATCGATAAACTAAAATCGTCATATATATGTAGTCATGAAATGCTTCAGATTTCAAACGTTGTGCTTCTTCAAAAAATCATGCATTTCATCCGTATCCACATCCTGTGGGTCCTCAGAAGATATTGCCTGCAGTAGTCCGTCGAGCATATCGTCAACCTTATCTTCATCAATTTTCAGGCAAAGACATAGCACCCTGCGAAATTTACCCTCTAAATCCTGTTGTTTTTGTTGAATCTCGGCAATTGCGTTGTCCAACTGTTTGTCGTTCCTTTTGTATGCATTTATCCTTGCCTTAAGCAAGACTGATGGCGGTAGTAAAGAGTCTAATTTATCATTGTCGTGTTGTGCAGAGTACTGGGATCGTACTTCTTCTAAGACACTATCAGTAGATTCGGCAGTAAGAAGTTTATCAATATCCCCGTTGTATTGAGCTGCAAGCTTCTTTTCGAGGATCTCATATATAAAATCAACTCGAAAAGGTTCATCAGCGTCAAATTCGCTAGAATCCCAATCAGCGCCGGCAGCATCCTCCGAATTCAATCCGAGATTTTTGCATTCCTTTTGGAACTTTTCACCTTCCTCTATAATACCTTGCTTTAGGTTGTTAAGTTGATCTCTCAACAGAATATACTCATCCTTTAGTTGTTTTGCATGTGCAAGGCGATCTCTTGAGGCAGCCAGCAGTTCACGCTGTGCATTCAATTCCTTATGCAGCTTATTTAGCTTTTCCTGATACTCCTTGACTTCTGCATTGTAGTCCTGTGAGACGGTTGACAATAAAGATTGCATGCTCTTTATCAGAGACATGGTATCGGGCAGATTAGTACCATTCTGGTCGTGTGAAAGGGAATCTGCTATAGGGTTTTCCAGATTCAAGTTTGACGCTCCGTTGTAATGCAATTTTGTCGTGCCCGCACCGAAGTCCACCGGTCTTAGGCCCGACTTGTTGGCCACGTACGGATCTGCACCATAGTCTAGCAAAGCGTCTACTATGGCAACGTTTCCCAACCGGGAAGCAATGTTAAGAGAAGTATCACCGTTAGAGTCAACAGCGTTTAGCATATTATTAATCACCCACTTCAAATCCAATGCTTCCAAAATCTTGTCGCTTCCTGCGCCCGTTAGAGGCCTCGATTGTTTCTTCACGATCCACCCCATCAAAATGTCCAAATAATATTTGGCCGCCGCAGAGCATCCTGCCATGCCGGACGTTATCACAATGTGATGGAGGATGGTTCTATTCATGGAATCTTCCAGAATAAGACATGGATAAAGATAATCTAACAGTTCCTCAAAGGTTCCTGAGTCATAGTTGTTAACCGATTTAACTGCTTTCACCAGCGCCGATTCACCAATATTATCACCGATCAGCCTGTTAGATCCGTGTTCCACTAGTTTCTTGACTAGTTCCAGATTGGCAATTGACGCCAGCCAATGAAGTGGAGTGTTCCCTCTTTCATCCACTGGAATATTAAGGTTCAACGGTACATGCGAATGTGCCAGATCGACCTCGTGCAGTAAATCTTCAAAAGGCACCGAATGGGAAGCGTTTGATGAAGACGGAGACGCCATATCCTGTGCCGTAGGGAAGAGGAGTCTCTGTAAGAACGTTTCTAGTTTTATTCTCTGGCTATTATCCGAGACAAACACGGCCGCCTGGGCTCTCTGAATTACCGGAGATTCAGACAGATGGTCTGTGTCGTGACGAAAGGTGCAAATCGGCCTAGTGGCCAAAGCTTTCTCGTCCGGATTCTCTTCCAGGTTCTCATTCTTTTCACTATCAAGGCGTAGTTTCTTAAGCGGTGAGCCCAGCCCCTTCTGCGAGTTTCCGGCAAGCTCTATATCCTTACTCACTCTCTTGATAGACTTATTCCCTGCTGTGTCACGATACTGCTGTGACTCTGTTGCAGGGCCCTGGCCATTCGACTGGTCCTCGCGACTCTCTGGGTCTGTCGCCTGATCTCCGAGGCCAGCATTCTCGGCGTGAGCGACTCCATCCACGCTCTTATTGCGGCTAAAGGCGTCCTGAAACAGATGTCCCAAGTTCAGCATCTCTAACAGCTCATGTGCCTTGTCACCCGTTATCCATTTTTCGCCAGCATCGTTTGTGTCTACCAGAATCCCGTATTGCGATAAAAGCGCATCCTCCTGCTCCATGCTTAACTGGTCTGCGCCCAAGTCCACATTATCGAACTGCAGATCTCCATTCAATTGGCTGCAATGCTGCAACAGAGGCAGGAACGGCCTCAACAGAAAGTACCCCGTTTCAGTGCTCTTCTTCAGAGTCAAACTCGCTTTCTCACCAATTAGCTTGGTGGCTTCCACGACAGACATCGCCGACCACCTTAGCGATTCAACCGGTAGCTCAAGACCTGCTTTAGACCTCAGGTTATAGCGTACACTTGGTTAACTACGTGAAAAGTTGTCGTGTATACGCGATTGATCAATAGAACCGTCCGAGGCGACTACTATTAAGGACCACTAGCACTAGTAGCTGGTATAGCCTGCTGCTATGGTGTCCAAGGCCGCCATTAACCGGCTGATTGCCACGTCTGCTGATTTCGATCTTACCGGGCTGCAAATTATCGGGTACTACTTGAGGCTGTACGCTATAAAGGTGATCCTGGGCGATGAAGTGAGCACAGCGGAATTTATGGACCAATTGTCGGAGCTGATGAGGACTGTGGAGGATTACAAGAGCTCGGTCGAGTCTGCTGAAGGATCGCAGGCTGAAAGCTCTGTCTACACCTTGATACGCGACCAGGAAAAGGCTAAGACATACATCCTGAACTTCGCCATGTCGCTATACAACGGGAAGCTGAAGCAGATCCAGAGTGGACCGTGGGACTACACGCTGCAGCGGGGCCTGTGGTGCTGTATCGACTTGTTTTCGTGCATCCTGAACCTGTGGGAGGACGGGGATGGCTCGCTGCAGAGGCGGATAAAGTACTGCAAGGTATATCTGACGAAACTGGCTAAGGGAGAGATGGGAGACACCGCGAACCAGGACGCGCCAGCTGGCGGCCTTGCACCAGTGGCCGATTCACCTGTACAGGAGCCCGAAGACGGTTCATCCGACGACGAGATCAGTGCGATGCTCAGGAGGCTGAGAACAGCAGAAAAGGACGGGTCAGACAACGGAGAAGGGACGTCTACGGCAGACATATCGCTGCCCGAAGCACCGGGCACGAGGCCTGGTCGCGGCGATCGCAACGACGAGCCCGCAATTGGTGAAGAGCCCAAGTTTATCGATTCTGAAGCAGAAGAGGAAAAAGTGCCGGATGTAGTGCCCGAGAAGCAGCGCAAAGAAGCCGCCAGCGAGAATCGCAGGTTCACGCAGGACCAGCTGCGGTCCATGATGGAAAAGTCCACCCAAATAGAGAAGGCGCAAAAGATGGCCAAGTACGCGATCAGCGCCCTGAACTACGACGACATCCCTACAGCTCGAGACGAGCTACTCAACGCGTTGGAAATACTGAACGCTTTGCAGTAATACAGCGAGCCCGTTGAAGGTTTTCTTGCGAAATTCTATATGCGTATATTAATCTTATCTGGAATGAAGAATATGACCTAGATCGTCTGCAGACGCCGCGGAGCGCGACAGACCATCGTTGAAAGCATAATGTACATGATTTGAGTTGAGCAAATCAACACAGTTGGCGGGTGAAACGAAGCGACCTCATAGAACCAACTTCTTTGGCTTTTCCCATGGGTAGTCCTGGTTGGTGAAGTGGCCGTACGACGCGGTTGGCAGGTAGATAGGTCTGGCCAAGTCCAGTTCCCTGACCAGCACACCCGGTCTCAAGTCGAAGTTCTTCTTGATGATCTCGATGATCTCCTCGTCCGACTTGGTCGCGGTACCGTACGTGTCCACATGGAGCGACAAGGGCTCCGCGATACCGATCGCGTACGAGAACTGCACCTGCACCCTCTTGACGAGCCCGGCCTCCACCAGCGACTTGGCGACCCATCTGGCCGCGTAAGCCGCGGAACGGTCCACCTTGGAGTAGTCCTTACCGGAGAACGCACCGCCGCCGACAGCAGACGCACCGCCGTACGCGTCGACGATGATCTTCCTGCCGGTCAGACCGGCGTCACCCTGCGGACCGCCGATCACGAATCTGCCCGAAGGCTGGATGTAGTACTTGGTGTTCTCGTCGAGCAACTCCGCGGGGATCACCTTCTCGATGATCTCGGTCCTGATCGCCTGTCTCAAGTCCGCGGTCGAGATCTCCTCCGCGTGTTGCGCGGACACAACCACCGTGTCGATTCTCCGCGGGATCCACCTTCCGTGGTCATCCTCGTACTCCACGGTCACCTGCGTCTTTGTGTCCGGTCTCAACCATGGCAGCGACCCGTCTCTGCGCGCGTCCGCCATCGCCATGTTCAGCTTGTGTGCCAACAGGATGGTCAATGGCAGGTGCTCCGGCGTCTCGTCGGTCGCATACCCGAACATGATACCCTGGTCACCGGCGCCGAGCTCCTCGATCGCCTTTTCGTAGTGCAGGCCCTGCGCGATGTCCGGCGACTGCTGCTCCACGGCCACCAGCACGTTGCACGTCTTGTAGTCGAACCCCTTGTCCGACGAGTCGTACCCGATCTTCTTGATCGTCTCTCTGACGATCTTCTGGTAGTCGAGCTTTGCGCGCGTCGTGATCTCGCCGAACACCATGATCATACCGGTCTTGGCTGCCGTCTCGCACGCAACCTTGGACAGCGGGTCCTCCGCGAGACACGCGTCCAGGATCGCATCCGACACCTGGTCGCAGATCTTGTCTGGGTGGCCCTCACCCACGGACTCTGAAGTGAAAAGGAAAGTGCCTGCCATTGCCTGTGTAGCTCAGTTGGTTCACTGCTGCTTCTAATCTGGCCGTTACACACGCACTACACTAGCGTTCTCTTCGCTATATATACTGCTTCTCGCGGCCGATGCATTGGCCAACGTGGTTGTGTTCCATGTGCTCTTTTACCACCGCTTGCGCTGCAGCTGCCACTAGCCAGAGAAGTCAGCTTTACGATCGTATACCAAATTTTTCACAACTGTGGCGACGCCGCTGAACTGTGGCGGAAGCTGGCGGCCAGCACCTGCTGCCTCAGTACGTCGTCGGCAGCGCGAGGCCCGATAAGTGGTTGAAACGTGCAAAGCTTGAGGATGTTCGGGTAAAAGTTATGGGTGTCTTGGCTACACCCATCCTTCCTCTCATCTTACCGATAAACTAACCTCTTCATCAATCACTCGTCTCTTTGGCACCATCCGTCTTCGTAGCCCCAATTGAATCAACGTACCACTACATTGCACCATCCCTGTGGTGTGTAAAAGAGCGACTGATTTCGTCTCAATGCAGAGCATCAGCGGTGAACCACCGTTCATTGGTGGTTTGGTACCAGGTACAAAGGTTGGCTGTGCCAATTGAAACATCAAAGTTGGCGATGAAGTTCTGACATCTCATGGAGGTGCGGCAAAAGTCGAGGCTGTGTTAAGAGGTGACCATGATTTGGTCACAATTCGACAAAAGACCAACCACGCACACTTGCAAGATCCCTTGCAAGATCCCTCGGTGGGGCATAATCGAAATGACATGTTCCAAGAGACAACAACTGACTTTGAGGACGAAACAGAGGATCCAGATAGCCAAGAAAGGGCGTGGAGGTTTCCGTGTCTCAGCTGGCTGATCATCAAACAACGGATGGTCGAATTATCAAGATCATCAAGGAAAAATCGAGACGATTCCGTAGCCAATGGTACTGCGGAGCGACGGAAGATGCTTTAATTGGCAATGTGAGGCAGACGACTTGTCCGGCTACTTCTAGTATGATTTTGCAACCTATATCGATAGAGATACCTGTCTTGGGCCATGCTTGGAACAATGTTTCGAAAGGAAAATTACTGCAGGGCAGCTTGAAGCCATGGCATGGTTGTTAAGGTTCTGGATTGGTGATGGTTACAGAAAAGGAGCAGCCTTCGCTTTGCACTCTGAAGATGACGATGTCAACACCAGACTTCGGGAGAATGCAAAAGTTTGGGGTATGAGTCTCAGAATCGAGCTTCGGGAGGGCTTTAAGGCAACAGGATACCTTCACACCTATAATGGCGCGGTACGTAATTTGAACAAAAACAACCCGCTAGTTAAGTTTCTCGAAGGACTAAGATTCCTGGGAAATGGAAAAAAAAAATGGCCCAAGAGCGTTCCTCTATTCATGCGAACAGAGCAAATAGTGGTGCGTGAAGCTTTTCTCGCAGGCTTAATAGATTCTGATGGCTATTGCGAGACGGTATAGACTTCATGTCGTTCTCTTGGTTTGACTGTCTCCACCAATTTCCGTGGCGCTAAGTCTAATGAGCGTAATGGATTAAACGAGCGTGATATATGGATTCTCCACTTGTATAGTGGGACAAATCATGAAACACTCAGATCGATCCTGAACAGATGCTCTTGTGAAACGAAGCGAAACCAGAAATTGGTGTACCTCAGGGACAGAGACTTTGACGAATTAACAAGAAGTACTTTTTGACCCAAGAGCCTGGGTCAGAGAGGGCGAAAAGACCATGTCCAAGAGAATTGCCGTTGCCTTGGCAGACTTCAGAGCCACCAACACTTTGTAGGTGACTTTTATTATGACTAAAGTAAACTTACTTTCACGTCGTTTGAGAAGATCAGGCGATCTACGCGCGCTGCCCGCTCGCGACGGCGACCAGGACCGCCGCTGCCAGCGGAACGTAGTGCGCGGTGTACTTGCGAAGGTACTCGATCAGCAGGCGCAGGCGGGACATTCTACCTGTCTTTGCGATCGGGGAGGTTTTGCTATTTTGTTGGCCGGCACGTATATAAGGAGACGCCGCCGCAGCCGGTTACGGGCCGCAGCGGACAAGGCGGCAAGATGGCTTCCGCGTTCAGCTTTACGGGCGCGACAAGCGAGGCGCTGGCCAAGCATGAGATTCTGAAGGATGTCCTGAAAGACGGCGAGTTCAAGCCGTGGGGGGTACTGGCGGTGCAGTACTCAAGTGACGCCCCCGTGGCAATGGGCAACACTCTGGCCGTCGACAAGGCGCAGTCAAAGCCGTCGGTGCAGTTCAACCTTAACCCCGAGCGGGGTGCTCCGCGGATCACCGACAGCGACCTGTTCACGCTGGTGGTGACCGACCCGGACGCGCCGTCGAGAACGGACAAGAAGTGGTCGGAGTACTGTCACTACGTGGAGGCGGATATAAGAATCCTCGACAGGTCGCAGACCGCGGGGACGGGCCATGTGGAACCGCAGTTTGTGTGCGCCGCGGTCGGGAACGGCACGGTGTTGCAGCCGTACATGGGGCCGGCGCCCCCTAGGGGCACCGGCAAGCACCGGTACGTGTTTCTGCTGCTGAAGCAGCCGCAGGGCGCAACAAGCAGCCAGTTCACCCGGATCGCGGACCGCCCCAACTGGGGGTACGGGACGCCCGCCACGGGCGTCCACAGGTGGGCGAGCGAGAACGGGCTGCAGCCCATCGCTGCGAACTTCTTCTTTGCAGAGCACAAATGAATACTTATTATTTACGAACTAAACAATTCGTCGACTAGCTCGTTGTACACGCCAATTTGGAAGTTGTCCAGCTCTATCTTGTTCAGCGGAGGCGCGATGATGAAGCCGCCGCCTTGCTGCGCGTTGGCGTCCGCGAGATCGTCGGTCGCGTAGTGTTGCATCATGTCTTGGTACATCTTGAGCTCCTTGCGCTGCGCGTCGTAGTACTTGGCGTCAATCCCCAGGTTGTTGGGAATCGCGCATAGCCAGATTCTCGTCTTGTAGAACTTGAACAGTTCCTTGATTAGCTCCCTGAAGTCGTTTCTCTCCTCGCACACGTAGTAGAAAGTCAATTTTTTTCTGTCGAATTGGAACTCCGCGTTGAGGATCTTGATATTCAACTGCGGCCGGTTCGCTGGTTGTCCAGCAGGCGCCGCGCCGTTGCTCATGACGCTGTGGTGGTGGTGCGAGAACCCGCTGTTCAGAGACTTGAGCTTGAGTTGTGCAATGTGGAGAGCTTTCAGTTCATCCTGGAACTTGTTGTGAAGATTGGTTGTGACCTCCCAAGGGGTGGCAAACCGAAGAACCTGCTTTGAAGGAACTATCAACTGAGTAAGCTCTATCACGTCATACAGTTTGGAGTTCAGTATCTCGTTTTGGCCCTTGGTAGAATCTATCAGTGCCTCGATAAACGTGCCGTTTGCATGATGCTGGGATTTAGTTGTGATCAACGAATCGAAATGGATTTTCTTCTTCAAAAAATTGATGAACAATGCCAAGTCGAGATCCACGGAGGGCTCAACGACAAGCGCGAGATCTTTCCCACGGTCACCATCGATAATGACCAAATCGTCCCGCTTCATTAAAATGTTGGTGTTTTGCGGGGTTGACAGCAATTCTAATTTACCGTTCTTCAGAGCCACTAGCACAAGCGGCTTGTAGTGCAAGTATGACGAAGTGGAACCGGACCTTTTCTCGGGGGGGCTTTGCTTCCCACCATGGTTGCTGTCCTCAGGTAGGCCTGCCTTGCGCTCAATGGGGCTCTTCGAGAACCGCTTCTCCGACATGAACGCATCGGATTGAGGATTATAGTTCAAGTTACAGCTTTTCAAAAATGTTAAAAATTTGGCGATCGCCTGAGATTTCTTGCTTTCATAAGAGCCATTGGTAGGTCGCATCATTGATTTAATGCGGTCGGCAAATTCGTAGACTTGGCGGCTTGAGAAATAATTTCCACCACAATCCGCGTAAAGCGCCTGCAGATCAGGAGAAGAAACAATTTGATGTGCATTGACAAGAAGTAACCCGTTCTCCAAAAGCACCTCTCCCTTCGAATCTTCTCTTGCAAGTGGTTTTGCGTGATGTGGCTGCTGTTGCTGCTTCGAATGGCTCAAGTATCTGTTTCTCACGTTGCTGTTGGCTAGATGTGGTGGGCTAAAAGGCATCGTAGAAGATCCTATGGAGCTTACTGGTTGCGTATTTCTCCGAGGAGGATAATGCTGGGGTATCATATTCTTATATGGTGCAGCGGGTGCTGTAGTTGGCGGAGCCATCTCACTTGCAGAAGCTGAAAAGCCAGCGGGTTTCATCACCTGGCCATTCATCGCACTCACAGTCTCTGGGTTTGGAAGCGACCCCAGATGACCATGTATTAGTGTATCTGAGATGTAAGACGATCTCCTTGTCCCGGAATGCGGCTGCTGAGAATGGAACTGACCTTGAGGCAACAGCAGATCGCCTTGCAAATTTGCCTGTTGCTGCTCCACAAACTGTGTCTGAGAAGAGCCCATAGGTGGCATCATTGAGTTTGACGTAAAACCTTGGGCCAGGTTGTTCGAGTAGTAGGCCTGTTGTTCATTATTTCTATCAAAATTAAACGAGAACGGCAGGACGTTTGCAGGCTCACTAGACTGGTATACCACTGGGGTCTGATTGGAAACATTAAAGAAGCTCTGCTGTGAAGGACGTAACAAACCATGCGAAGACATCAGCGGCGGCGTCGCCGAAAGCGGTATAGGCTCGGAGTTCGATGGCGTCATCTGCAAAGACGTGAAAGGCGGTCCATGAGCTGCGACAGACCGCATTCCATGCGCATTCTCGAAACCGGTTATAAAATCAATCTTTTTCTCACCCTTTTCGTTGTTCCCGGCCTCGCTGCCTGCCATAACTTCGTTGCTCAAAGCGTGAGCGCTCTTCCCCGAAGGTGGCACGCCGGAGGCGGCGGCTGCCGCCTTCCTAGGCAAGTCCGTGAGTGATTTGCCACTGCCGTTTTTGAACAACAGGTTGTCATAGTAGTTCCTCAGGTCAACATTATCCGAGATGCTTGTTGTACTATTGATCGAAGGAAGCTCGGCAGTCATCGTAATTATCGCAAATGAACGAACGTCGAAAGCCCAAATCTATAACTTAGCCCTGTATCAAAAATTGTATCAAAAAATGTATAAGATTCCAGCAATACAAATGGTTAATAGGAAATTTCGCACGAGATCTTTGCAAACAGGACTCCAGAATTTGCTAACTGCTCATCGATAGTTCATCTACCAACTTGACGACCCTTCTTATACTGAGCCCCTTGTGAACCTTTCTTAGCTGCTATGGCTAGTCCCCCTGCTTGCCCCGACAAACTTTTCGCGGGGACCGAAAAGAAAAGCGTCACGTGATTTGATATTTCACATCAGCAGCCTATAGAGAGCAGCGTTGATGGCAACCATGACGAGGAAGTAGATCAGGAGGACCTTGAATCGATGTGTAGGATGCGTCGGGGCCTCTGGTTTCCCTGTAGGAGTTTGAGCGCTGTTCGTTGCGTTGCCGGGGAGTATTTCTAGCACGACGCCGAGGCCTTTCGCCATGTGCCAGTCGACATGACAATGGAGTAGCCACTTGCCTTCAAACTCGGACTTTATTCTGAGGGCCGCGTAGGAGTTGCCGGGGATGTTGATGCTGTCTCTGGTCATGGGAGTGCGCTTGTTGTCTCGCCAAAACTGTAGATCCTCTTGGTATCTGCGGCCAGCGGCAGTGTCGGGGGAGCGTAAGCTTAGAGGGCCCTCACGGCCGGCACCAAGGGACACAACCTGGAACGGTTGGCCATGGAGATGCCATGGGTGTCTCATGTGGTCTCTGGCATTTATTATGAGCTCCGCCACCTGGCCACTTTTCAGGATGACGGGGTCTGCGTAGTACTCGTCGAAGACTTTGCCGTTGACCTTGTACATCCCGGTTTGGAACCTGTGCTTGGTCTCCTTGTCGGAGTGGTAGGAGTATTCCAATTCAACTCTCTGGATATCGTCGTCTCCCCAGAGACCAGTGATTTCTTCGCTGTCGTGGGGCTCGAGTTCGCGATACAGCTCGTGCTTATTGAGCCCAGGGAGATATTTGATGTTGACTTCCGCATTATTTTTAGCGTTAGCACCCTTCTGTTTCACAAACCAGGCTGTCTTTGTGATGTAGCCCATCATCTTGTTACAACCGTTCACAATTTTCAGAGCCTTATTGCCGTTTATGACGTCTTGACTCAGATGGACCATTACAGTGAGCCTCTGCCCCACCGCCATGCTCACTGTTTCTACAACGTATGGCTTCACCAATATCCCATCGGTTTCCATAATGATCATTTTGTGATCCTCGAGGTGGAAAACCTGCGTTCCAGACATGCCGGAATTTATTATTCTCAGTACTATGACCTCTGTATCTTCTCTGAGTGTGATCTCCATGTCTTGTTCCCCGGAACCATTGATTAGCGAGCCGTCTATATGCGGATCAGTGGTCCCATCATATGCCATAACTTCATCGCGCATAACATCGAGATCAAACTCGGTGTACCAATCGGAGAGAGTTATTATTTGCTCCTCTATCGCCAGGCCCGAGCGGCTAGTCTCTGTTTCATCTATTTCGAATGGGCCGGGCGTTTCAGCCTCGTCTATTCCTGCACTACTGGCGATTGATCTTGCCAAGGAGTCATACTCAGGGCATTCTACAACCACGACACCTCTGAGGCCGTCACCATACTGAACGCTAGAGTGTGAGTGGTACCAAAACGTGCCACAGGCGTTCGCAGGTATGGTGAAATTATACCAGTAGGTATCCCCAGTCTTGATGGCAGCTTGAACCAGTCCAGGTACGCCATCATTTTCATTTCCTATAGGAACCAGCCCATGGAAATGCAGAGCAGTATCGCAGAATTCACGCCATAAGAGGTCCTGGTCGCCTAGTAGAGCCTCTTCGGCTGTGCAAATATGGTTCTGTACTTTAAGGTTAATTTCCTCTCCCGCCTTAACCCTGATGGTCGGCCCGTAAGTATTGGCATGATCGTTGATTGAGATTATTCTTCTACCAGCCTCATTGAAAGAGCTTGTGATATCGAAATCTAGCAAGTGAGTCGATTTTTCGTCCTCCGTAGCTGGTCCAGCTACCGTATCTTGGAGAAACAGTACTATTGCAAACACCACTTGAAATATCATGAAATACTATAGCAGCACTGTCATCAATTTGACTGATCAGCTCAACAAGGGAGAGCTTTATTTATCTAGATACAGAAGCAGTAAGAGGTTGCAAATACAAAAAAATTATGGTTGCTAAGAGATTCGAACTCTTGCATCTTACGATACCTGAGAATTCCGGGGTGCACAGTTTTGCTGCACACAAGAATCGAACCGACTCTTGAATCAGGCGCCTTAGACCGCTCGGCCAAACAACCATATAGTTTGGTGTCTTTTTTCTGAAAATAAGCCGATGATAACATAGTCATTCCATCAGAATATCTTGAAGTAACCTGAAGGTAAGTTATCAAGACAATGAACGAATCTATTATTACCTACCTATTTTCTAGCCCTGAGCTAAATATCGAGCGAAGCACAACTTGGATCTAACTTAGCTGGCCTCCTATTCATACGGTTCAATTCCAACATTGGATTTATTTGAATTGTAATAGTAACCTTTCGATTATGCTGTCCTGTATTACAACATCTGGCATTGCGAAAAATACTAGAGACGATGAACACTCTTTAAGTATTTTTGATGGCGATATTTACTGCAGCTGCTTTGGCAGTGAATATAACGGCTATCAACTCAGATGAGTTTCATGAGTGGGCAGACGCACTACCTGACGATACCTTTCTCAACTGCCCGGAGCCGGCACTAGACACTAATCTGCTCCCAGTTGATGCACATTGGGTCAATAAGACACTTCATTGTAGCTTCACAGTACAGCTCACCGGTCAAGCACACGAATGGTGGGAAGCTGCTAAGGCAGACATGTATGGGGATATTGATAACATGAAAGGCTCGGCTATTATTACAGCGACCTAGTCTGTAGATAGTTCATGTCCTGCCAGCACTCTGTCGCCAGTCCCCAGTCAGGGCGAGGCCGACATATACCGCCGGGAACTGCCTCCAACACCAATGATAAGTAACTGCGGTAGCTTTTGCGGTAGATCACCCGACTGTCGTCAAGGTAACACAAAGTGTAAGAACTGCGGTGGCTTCGACGTCAGTTGGCTGAAACACTGCGTGCTTTACTGGTGACGAGGGCATAGGTGTCATTCGAGCGGCGCTACCAAGTGTAATGACACGTTCTGGTGTTAAGTGACTAGGCTCTTGCTTTTAGCTCAATTAATCCTGGTTCTTTAGAGTAGTTATTCAACCACTTAACTGTGTCACTCGGGACCTTTTATACCAATTCCGACGATGTTGGTCTGGTGGGCTAGAGGATTCCAGGGTATTGCTCAGCCTCGAGCCTGGCCACATCTGGCGTCCTCTTAGGCGTCCGTACTTCAACAGAGGTATGTTCATCTTGATCTGCTACAAGCCATATAATTTGTTGAAGTAATGACAAATTAGTTCATTACTTATCGGTAATGTAAAGCCACGCCACCAGAGCAGAATTGATCGCAGTGAATCCTCCGGATCCTTTTAGAGTTTCTCGTTTATGGCTCCAACTCTATCAATGACTTTGAAGTCGAAGCCAAGATGAATTTGCTGCTCAGTTAAAGTCAAGAGAAGGAACAAAGCTGCGGATGTAATAATAACATTGAAATAGTATCAGCTTCTCTTGAATTATCGTCTATCTCGGACTTCATAAACTTATGCTACTTCCTGTTTAAATTGCCTTCTCATTGGCAGCCATTAAATGAAGCTTATAATAGCAAAACATAAAACTAACATTATACAAACTGGGGGCAAATCCAACAACTTCAGTGGTAGAACATGTTGCTGATTCACAGGGCAGTTGGTTTATATTACAGCGTGATACTGATTAAAATTCACTTCTAGTTTATAAAAGACAACAAATGCAATTAGAGTATTTCAGCGGTTTATGCAGCCTATTTTGTCAAAACTCCCTCCTTGACCAGAACCTTCTCAATTTCATTGACCAGTCTCTTCAATGTTTTCGTAGACCCACTCTTCTTTTTGAAGCCAACAACGCTGGCATTACCTCTTGACCACACAACCATCTCAAACAGCGTAGACCTTAGGGACAAAATATTGTCGCTTGAAAGCTTTCCTGTTAGCGTTAATTTCTCAGGCACCGCCTTAACATCCTTTAGACCGTATTTGGTCCATCCTTGCATTAAGTTTCGCAGACCATTAAATAGTTGCTTGGAGGAGACGCTTGCATACAGCTCAGCGTCGTAGCCAGTATCTTTCTTCTCATTATTAGATGATTTCGAGAATTTCCGGAAGAAGGAAGTGTTTCTCTTCTTCTCAGGCACTTCGGTAAGCGGCTTTCTTTGTGACTGATCGGCTGTCTTTGCTTCTTCTGGCCGCAGTTTTGGCATGATATTATTCAAAGAATCTTTTTTCTCTTTGTTTGAAGCAACAGGTTTCAATTCCTTTTTAGGCTCCAATACTTCTTGTTGATTTGACGGCGCTGACTTGGCAGGTTCCTCAATAGATTCGCTCGATGACTTATAAATTCCTAACCCACTGGCTTCCGTTGAATTTAATGGCGGAAGTGACGGCAGTTTAATATTCCCATCCTTGGCTCGCTTGCTTTCGGGCTCGGAGCTCTTAAATCTATCTGCAAAATTCAGCTTTAACCTATCTTTCGTAACAACAGATTCCTCAGGGACCTCGTATAACCGCCCGTCGTTAGAACTATCTCCAGTGTACTCTCCCTCTTCTTGCGCTGTCTCGAATAGGAATTCCGGTTCTTGGCCGCTATTATCAGCTGGTGAATCATGGGTTCCCTTAGAATTCGATTTGTCATCATTCAGAATATTTGCAAGGTTGTTGTACGATTGCTTAGTGGAGTATAGCGACAAGACGGAAAGCCTTTTGTTGGAATCACTGAAATGACGGGATTTCCGCGTGAACTGTGGAACCTTAATATCTGAAATCTTTCTAGGCTGCGATTCGTAATCAAGATCATCTAAAATGACCGTGGCAGTAGTATTCTTAGGCAAAACTTGAGTTTCATATTTTTCATTAGTCATAGAGATAACCCTTTCAGATGCATCAGCCAAGTGCTTGTGGGTTTTGCCTTCTTCCTTCTTCGCTAACTCCAACTCCTCTTTAATGTCAAAGGAAGAACCCAAAAACTTAGATCTTCTTATTGTTTCCAATATGATCCTATCACTGTTGAGCCTTTGTTCATCTGCAGAAGTGTTACCGTAACTTCCTTTGGCGGAATCAGAATAAAAGACGCCAGGATCAAGTCTGGAAACTGGTCTTGTCTGTAAGGAAAGAGTTCGTTGACGAAGCAAGTCGTCGATATTGGTCTGTATATCAGCAAAGGCGTCTTCTATTTTTTTGTCAACTGGAGCAGAGACCGATCTACCATTAGCAATTCCATCGTCATTATTACTTTCAAGGTGTTCGTCTTTGAATGTTTCATTTTGCAATTCCTTCTTCAAGGCTTCGACTTCTTTCTCCATCTGTTGCTGAATTTCGAGTTGCCTCATCTCCATCTCTTGCTTCTCTTTAATTTTCCTCTTCTCCTCCTCTTCTCGCTCCTTTCGCTCCCTCTCTTCACGTTCCTTTGCCTCCCTGACCTTTCTTTCCAATTCTTCCTTCTCTCTTCTAATCTGCTCGAACTTCTCATGCTCGAAGATTTGATCACATAGCGTTGCGAAGTCCGAGCTCGTTCTCTTGGTTTCCTGTTCAATATACTCCCAGTCGTCATCCTCCGAGAGCTTAGCGTAGGTGGAAATCAATTTGGTCGTAATCGAGCCACGTTTGTTGGTTGGCTTAAAAGATAGTCTCATACTGTTTCTCGACAGCCTTTTATTTTTTGTGTTTGTGCTATAATCCTTCAGCATCTCTATCGGAACGGGAGGAGTATCACCGCTTTTCTCCAAATCAATCACTGAGACTCTCTTATGGCGGGATGCCGGAGTAGGAGAGCTATTATTGGTATAAACTGCAGATAACCTTTTATTGGAGGAGAGATTCATTGATAGCCTCTTGGAGGGTGTATTAGAATTGCTGGAAGGAACGCTGTTCGAGCTGGCAACGTTCGATAATCTATTGAATGAGACTGGCCTTTTATGCGATGAAGATACGCTTATCACAGAGTTGCGGTTTCTTTTCTTTGGTGAATTATTCGCTTGAAGCTTAGGGGCGGCTTTTCTGTTTGTCGCTTGAGTAGCCGCCGAAGTTTGAGATTGCCTCTTCCTCACTTGGGTTTGTTTCAAACTATCCCTCTCGGAATCGCTCCGGAACCGATCTAGCAATGCGTATAAAGTCTTCTCAGCGTTAGCACCTGGCTCCCTCAGTTTTGTAGTGATATCAGCTTCACTACGACCATGCCACAGAACAACCAAGTTTTGTAAAATAGTTTCGTCTATTGGGGCCGAATCTCCCTCCGCAAGCGGATGTAGATACGTATCTTCACGAGGTAGATTCCTAATGCTTTTTGAGTCATTGATGCTTGGGTACTTCTGCAGGAGCGGGTGCTTGAGGATATCTCTTGCTTTAATTCTCTTCTCCGGATCCACTGTCAGGATTCTTGCTATCAGATCCTGAGCATCTTTGGAGATCTCGTCATCATCGGGCATCTGAAATTTACCACTCTGGACCTGTAGAAGCAAGTTTCTGATATTACCATCTTCGTCATCGAAAGGAAGCCTACCGGTTAAGAGAGCGAACAGAATGACACCACAAGACCACACATCACTGGCAAAACCATGATACGGTATACCAGACACGATTTCCGGAGCCGCATAATGCGGAGATCCGCACGACGTCTCTAATAGCTTGTCCTCCGTCTCCAAAGCGGCCATACCAAAATCCGCTATCTTGATGTTGAATTTGTGATCTAGTAGTAGGTTCTCGGGCTTCAAGTCACGATGTACAATCCCCAGCGCATGGCAATACGAGATACCGATGACGATCTGCCTGAAGAATCTGATAGCCTCGTTTTCAGGTAGCGGCCCACGCTCGACAAGTAAATTGAAAAGCTCACCTTTCTCGGCATATTCAAGCACCATATATAGATTGGAATTTGTCTCCCAAACGTCGTAAAGTCTCAATACGTTGGGATGATTCAGCAATTTCATTATGATGATCTCCCTTTCGATGCCGTAGGGCAAAGAATCAGGCGTCGCTGCAGCAAGCGCACTCTCCTTGGAGCTAACCTTTGTGTTAAAAATTGCCTTTGATATTACCTTGATAGCAGCCTGTTGGTTTGTGGCTTCGTTATGGGCCAGCTGCACTTTGCCCGTGCTACCGAGCCCAAGCGTCTCCCCCAACTTCCAAGGACCTATCTTGTTGCCTTTGATAGTCGCCACACTCCTATTACTCATCCTCATTGCCCTTCGTTTGGTCTTCACACGCCTACTCGCTCACCACACGGTCCATTTATGTTTATATATGCTCGACACCAAAACTTTTCACCTTTAAGAATGCCAGACGCGTCAAGCTGAAGCTTACGCGTCCAGACGCCAGAAGCGGCAAAAGCGCCAAATTTAAAAAGAACGAAAAAGATAGAAAGATAACCACGTGACATGCACGTGACAACCTAACAGAACACTACAAAGGACCATATACTGTGACTAACAACCTCCGATTTGCTCCCTGTGGGCCTCTATGATATCGTTATCCTCCATATCCAGATCGTCCGGGGTCTGATCTGGCTGGATCCGCACACCGTCGTACAAGAATCTCAGAGAATCCATCTCGCGGCCTTGCCTCTTGGCAAACGCATCCATCAACCTCCTCAGAGGCGTCGTTCTTTTAATCTTGAAAAAAATCTCGGACGAACCGTCGGTGACTTTCAAGTTGATATGTGTTTCCGGCTTAACTTCTGACTTGGCCTCTGGTTTTGCTTCTGGTGGACTCTCAGACATGGTATCAGTTGCAGCTTGAGACGCTGACCCTTTTCGCAGCCAAACCAGTCTCTGCCAGTAAGCCGCATCTAAGAACCAGAATGAACCTTCAACTGGTACGTTCCAGGGGACGGAAGTGAGGAAAAAAAAGAGTGCTGTTACCCGACACAAATAATATCGGAATGCTGAGGGCCGGGTAACCTACCCACTTTTTTTCAACTTCGGATAAACTAGTTTATCCGAAGTGAAATCTCGAAAGGCATTAGAATTTCTTTTTCCTCTAAGATTTCCTTTATCGAAGCTTTTTCGCCGCATGGAACTTCGGCGCGACAGGCGACAGAGAAATCAGCCGTAGAGAGAAGTATTATCGAGACGGCAATACGGTTTTTTGCCTCTCGATAACTGGTATGGTCTTTATGCCGTTCCATCAGACGAGGATGGAGGAAATTCATTGGTTTAGTCACATATGCCAAGATCAGATCGTCTGCGAGGGATGGATGCGGGATAGAAAAGAAAATTTTTGATTAAGCAATCAGTAATCAGTAATCACTACGGGGAAGTTTCTTTACGGCTTTAGAGAAACTTTCGTCTGGGTATGTGGAAGGATGACTATATATATTCATAATTATCAAAGCAATGAAATTTCGGTGGTAGCTTGTTTCTTAGGAGACTTGTGAGTAGAGTACGATTTCTCTCTAGTCAAGAAGTGAGAATATAAATCAGTGGCTCCGATCACGATGCCATCTTCATCATCGTTCAATTCGAATATTATTCCTCCATATGAGATGGAGGATATGAAGAAGGCCGGGGAGCAGGCAGTGACGAATAAAGAACTAGACAACGAAGTTGAGTATTTCGATAGTGGGATGGACGCTCAGAATGGTAGTAATGATGCCGATGAAATTGCAAACGCACATATGAGTCGGGGCTCCGGTGAAGCCAGAGGTGCGTTGCGGCACTTTGTGGACTCGTTCCGTAGACAGCAGCACAGCAGCTCTGCCGAGGAGGATCTGGAAAATGAACTGACTACCTGTATTTCCCCAGCAACGTTGAACGGATACACGAAGAGCGGTTCTAAATCTGCCAGCGAACTAGCGCCTGCGAAGAAAGAATCTTTGAAGAAAAGCATCAAGCCTCGTCATGTGGTGATGATCTCTCTAGGGACAGGTGTGGGTACCGGTCTGCTGGTGGGTAACGGTAGAGCGTTAGTCAACGCCGGTCCCGCCGGTCTGCTTGTCGGTTATGCCATCATGGGTACTTGTATCTACTGTATTATCCAGTCAGCCGGTGAGATGGCTGTCGTTTACAGTAATTTGATTGGTGGATTCAACGCATATCCTTCCATGCTAGTGAGTCCCGCGTTTGGGTTCTCTGTTGCCTGGGTCTACTGTTTGCAATGGCTGACTGTCTGTCCGTTAGAATTGGTCACGGCGTCCATGACAATTCAATACTGGACAACAAAGGTGAACTCTGACGTTTTCGTTGTCATCTTTTATTTCTTGATTATTGTTATTAACGTTTTTGGTGCTCGTGGTTACGCTGAAGCTGAGTTTTTCTTCAACTGTTGCAAGGTGCTCATGATGATTGGTTTCTTCATATTGGGTATCATCATTGCTTCGGGTGGTGCCGGTAATGACGGTTACATCGGAGCAAAGTACTGGCATGACCCAGGTGCGTTCAGAGGTGACAAAGCCATTGATCGATTCAAGGGTGTCGTTGCTACCTTTGTCACTGCCGCTTTCGCTTTTGGTGGTAGTGAGTTCATCGCTCTGACTGCAAGCGAGCAATCTAATCCAAGAAGATCCATTCCATCCGCCGCAAAGAAGGTTATTTACAGGATTATGTGCATTTTCTTGGGTTCAATTGCCATGGTTGGTTTCCTGGTGCCTTACAACTCCCCGCAGTTAATGGGTTCTGGTAGTAGCAAGGTGAAAGCATCTCCATACGTTATTGCCGTCGCTTCTCATGGTATTAAAGTTGTTCCTCACTTCATCAATGCAGTTATTCTTCTATCTGTTCTATCTGTCGCTAACTCAGCTTTCTATTCCAGCTCCCGTATTTTGCTGTCGCTATCACAGCAAGGCCTCGCTCCAAAGTTCTTCAATTATATTGACAGAAGCGGTAGACCAGCAAGAGCCATGATAGTATCAGCCCTGTTTGGTGTCATTGCATTCTGTGCAGCCTCCCCCAAGGAGGAAGACGTTTTTACCTGGCTGCTTGCCATCTCCGGTCTGTCCCAGATTTTCACTTGGGCAAGTATCTGCTTATCTCACATCAGATTCAGAAGGGCGATGGCAGTCCAGGGCAGATCCGTCGGAGAAATTGGCTTCAGATCCCAAACGGGTGTTTGGGGTTCATGGTATTCATTCATGATGTTGATGCTTGCACTAATTGCTCAGTTCTGGGTCGCAATTGCACCGATCGGCACTAACAAATTGGATGTGCAAAACTTTTTCCAAAACTACCTTGCGATGCCAATCCTGATTGCATTCTACATAGGCTATGCAATCTGGAAGAAGGATTGGAAACTATTCATCAGAGCCAAGGACATCGATGTGGATTCGCATAGACAAATTTTCGATGAGGACCTACTAAGACAAGAGGACGAAGAGACGAAGGAAAAGCTAAGAAATGGACCATTCTGGAAGCGTGCTGTTGCTTTCTGGTGTTGAACCTACAGCTTAATACCACTTGCATCATATAATCACCATTATTTCATCACTCTAAATCATTCAGCTGCTGGTCACAGATATGTAAAAGTGTATTAGTATTATATTTCGGCTCTCAATAAAAGTCAGAGCAGAAAATTTGCCTAATGAATCGATAAGAATATTCTATCTTAGTTATTTTCCAAAGCCAAATAGCCATTCTCTTACTAACGAATTTTTACTTACGAAATAAGCCTTTTCACGAAGCTTTTTTACCATTCCATCGCTTAGATGTGTCAGTTTTAGTAAGCGGTGTGTAAGCGAACATCGCATAGCTGAGATTTTCGGCATGGTATTGAGATCTGGTGGGCGGCATTCTGAAAAGCCAGGATGACAAATTTGACCAGGCAGCACCCAGTTTTGAATCTATAAAGGACGCTTACATACCGTGTTTTCCAAGACGAGTTCTTTCATAATATTTTCCTTGTAAAATCTGTGAGAATCTCTCAAGATACACCAGATCCCAATTCGTTTTGATAATTATGACTGCCGCAAACTACTTGAAAGCCGTGGCTTCCCGTCGTACCGTCTATGCTTTAAAACCTGAATTACCTTCAGGTGTCAACATTAACGACGTACAGGCGGTGGTTCAAGCTATTATCAGAGACACTCCAACAAGTTTCAACTCGCAGGTGAACCGTGCAATCATCCTGACCGGTAAAGCCCACAAAGAAGTTTGGGACCGCGTAGTCGAGAGCATTCCTGGCGAATCTGGCAAGAAAAGACCTCAATCAGCCAGGGACGAGGCTTACGGTTCAGTCATCTTCTTCACTGATGACGTCGTGACCGAACAATTGCAGGCCAAGTTTGCTGCTTTTGCAGCAGCTTTCCCTCAATTTGCAGACCACTCCTCCGGTGCTGCTCAAATTCATACCTGGACTGCTCTCAGAGAATTGGGACTGGGCGCACACTTGCAGCACTACAACGGCTATGTCAAGGCGGCTCTTCCCAAGGAAATCCCAGCAACCTGGAACGTTCACGCCCAATTGGTGTTTGGTGTTCCTGCTGCCGAACCCGGAGAGAAGACCTTCGAAGAAAACCCCGTCAAAATCTATTCTTAGACGTGCGAGTTGTCTCTGAGTTCATTTCCCTATATTATTTGGCTTGCTGCAAGCAGTCGCCAGGTATTATGCCCCTGTCATCATTTAAGTAACTTTTGTCGTTTATATCCTTCCTGTCTTCGCAGATAGATTCCGTGACTCCGTCTTTTGTGCACTTTTCAACGAGACACCAGCCGTCGGTGTGAGTCGCCAGCATCTTTACAAATTCACCAGCCTCGATACAGATTTCGTCCGTAAGCCTTGCTTTGTACTCTTGAACCACTTTATACACACGACCGATCTGGAACCTGCCATGGGATCCGGACGTGCTTTTCGGGATAACCGGCAGGGGCTTCACATTTGAAATTTGCTGCAGATGCTGCCTGAGGCGGCTTTGCCTTCTCTGTCGCCGGTTCTTCCCGCCTTTCTCGATATTACTCGGCGCGGGGCCCAGCTTCAGAGACCTGTCGCCTCCCATCGCTTCGTCTCGTACTTCGAATGTTTGCGGATCAATCGTGCCGTAAATCCCTGAAGAAGGCTTCTGAATAGCACAGCCGTCCCCGTCCATAGCCGAAGGGAGGCTGCCCTGCTCGTCAGAGCAATCGTCCATCCTATCGAGTATTGGAGACTTTTCATCGTCGACGAATTGCCAAGAGTTGGCATACTCTTTGTTGATCCGAGAGAGGATTTTCAGCTGCTTTAGTTGCACAGTTGGCGTCTTTATGGACATCGGAAGTGTCAGACCATCTTGCAAATACGTCGAACTCCTGAGAAACCATCTGGACAAGGGAGACTGGTAGCTCCACTTCCGCGATGCTCTTCGCAATGGGTTGACCTCTCCAGTCGAGGAGGATATGGAATGCGGACCATTGACCGACACCTTGCTTCCATTCGCAAGATTGTTCGTAGAGGGCATCTTCGAATCGATGTGGTAGATGTTGGGGGGCCGCGAGTAGAGGAAAGTATCGACCTCGTCGTTCACCGCCAGCGGATCACCGTGCGACTCTCGACACAAGGGCGCCTTCGGAGTCAAGATATGCTGCGGCGCAGCTCGCGAGATCCTGTACTGTATCTTGGACGACACGGAAGGCAGACGCTTGACGTTCAGATAGCTGGAATTGTCGTCGGCATCCCTGCCGCCATATATCAGATTTGGCAGCCAGCTCTTCTCATTCATGTGATTCTCCGCCTCTCGGGACCCGCTCGCAACAGCACTCGACTCCAGGACACTGCCTCTCCAATAGAAGTAGAACAGAAACACCAGGAGCCCAAGGCAGAACAGCCCCACAGGCAGCCCTATCGCAAGGCCGATCGTGAGTCCAGACGCCGACGTCGCGTTCGAGTCAAAAGTCCCCAGCGGAACGCCTGTCGGCTCGTCAGACGCCAACGTTCTAGTTACCAGATGAGTTACAGTAGTGGGAGCCCTCGACGGGCTGGCCAGCGAGCTGTTAAGGCTCGAGCTCGCCGGCGACGGGTATAACGTCACAGTGGTCGCGATCAAAGTGGTCATGAAAGACACCAAATATTACCACCACTCATTAGCCCAGCACTACTGGCCCACACCGCACCACATCACCGAGCTAGGCTTAAATACTCCCCAGCACTGCTACACTATGTTTCATCTACCCTCTATATGAAACGTCCAAGATTCAAGTCACGTGACACAAGCTTACGCTTCTTCGATTCCAACTCATGGTGTGCTTTCAGCGATCAAGACCGCCATCTCACCCCTTCAGATGCCAGGAGAGTGTCCCAGAAGGTCGACAGCGATTTTTGTTGAATTTGCCAACACGAAAGTAGCAGGTTTCAAGGAGACCTGCATTCAATTCGGGAAATACGACACTCCGTAACTAATCGCGCGCTTTGTGTGGGCGAGGTTGTTAAGGTTGCGCACAGCGCCGTGCGGGCACGGCGCAACCGTGGTAACATCCAGCGATCGGCATATCAGGGGCATGAGCGCTCGCACTCTACAGGCCGACGATGCAATTTTGCCGAGGATCTCAGATTTTGACTTGCTGGGTTTTCCTGAAAGGGATGCGGGTTCAAGATGCGCTTGCCTGATGGGAGGAGTTTCCGGTTTGGGAAATACCCAAACGGAGATTAGCCGGATTAGGAGAAATATACGAAAGTCTAAATCCTAAACAAGCATCAAGGCAATCGGTAAGGTTAATTGGGATGACAACTGGTTGTAGCGTATGGTTTATGAAGGAGGTTTTTGGTTAACTGTTAGAGAGATTCTATTGTTTGCTCCCTGCTACTTTGGCTTTCTTGATTGGAGTGGTGAGATTGTGCTGTTTACACAAGCCATGTGGAGCTAAATCGTGCTTGGTTGTGGGTTTGTGGGAAAAAAGTGTATATATGGCGTTTAAGATATGGGAATTTAACGTGAAACATTTGACGGGGGGGTTTACTGGCAGTGTGAGAAACTGAAGCTCAAATCTTGGAGAAAAAATGCCTGCAATGAAGTCTATTGCAGTTTCGCTGTCGCTGCTGGCCGCTGTTTCTAGTGCTGCTGCACAAACCACTGTCTGGGAAGACTTTACTGCCACTGTTACGGCGCAAACCTTTTTCAAATCGGGAATCTCGACCTCTGCAGAGATCAGTTCGACACCAATCAGTTCCCCTTCTTTGAAGAGTTCATCGTCGCCAAGCTCGTCGGGGCGCCCGGAGATCACGGGTCCCGTTGTGACAAGCTCTGTTCCTGGGATTTCGTCGACTTCCTCTGGCAGATCTTCGATCGGGTCTCCTACCGGCAGCTCGTCGTTCCGCTACTCGAACTCTACCAGCGTCGACGTGAGAAGTCCTTACAGTTCCTCGAGCTACGTGGAAATCGTCTCGACTGACTCCTCGCAAGCTGCATCCAGCAGCGCTGACTCAATGTCCGAAGCGTCCACTTCCGACTCCTCCGCTACCGATCAGGCTTCAAGCACCGGTTCTCTCTCAAGTTCATCCTGGGACTCCTCCCAGCAGGCCACACCAAGCTCATCCTGGGACTCCTCCCAGCAGGCCACCTCAAGTTCACAGGTCACCAGCGCTGCCGCTCCCAGTGAGATCTCAAGCGAAACGCCAAGCAGCTCTAGCTCCACTGCTCAGCCAACCACGCTAGATAGTGCCACGGCTAATCTCGTGTTGGCTGAGCACAATGCCAAGAGAGCTCTACATATAAACACCCCGCCATTGACTTGGAGTGACGATCTTTCCGCTTGGGCTTATAACTATGCAAACTCTCTGAAGGGTACAAACTACGATCCCTGCTCAGGTAACTTATTGCATTCTTCTACTAGGAATAACCAGGGTGAGAACATCGCCTTCGGTACTTACTCTAGTGCAACTGCGTTAGTGGACTTTTGGTACAATGAAATTAGATATTATGATTTCAACAACGTCACCGGTATTGTTCATGACGGTTATGACGTTGGCCACTTCACCCAGCTGGTATGGGCCTCTACGACTGAAGTTGGTTGTGCAGCCATTGAGTGTCCTGCAAACAACGGGTTGTACTTATTGTGTGAGTACACGCCCGCTGGTAACGTGTACGTTGGCAATTCTGTCGATACTTTCCAACTATTCAGAACGAATGTTTTGCCTTTGATACCGGAGTAAACAATGGCTACACTTAACCTTAAGGAATAATCTGTTCACTATCCCTTCTCTCATTTTACAGTTGTAGTATACTACTTATTGATATAAGGACAAGGAAATAAACACTGCGTTAGCGAATATGTAACTCAGTATCTATTAGGGACGAAGTTACCAGAGAACTGGAAATTACCACCGCCTTGTTGCTCGCCACCGTGAGATGGTCTACCTTGAGGTGATGGACCGCCTTGGTAATTCGAGTTACTCTGGGGTTTATCTTGACCTAGTAGTGACCCAGCCATTGACATGAAACCAGACATTTTAGACTGTCCATCATTTTGTGACTGGTTGTCACTTTGATAACCTTGGCCTCCTTGATAGCCTTGACCTCCGTGATAACCTTGGCCTCCTTGAGAGTTCTGACCTCCTGGGTAACCTTGGTTGTTTTGATAGCCCTGGCCTCCTTGATAGCCCTGACCTCCTTGATAGCCCTGACCTCCTTGATAGCCCTGACCTCCTTGATAGCCCTGACCTCCTTGATAGTCCTGACCTCCTTGGTAGCCCTGACCTCCTTGATAGCCCTGACCTCCTTGGTAGCCCTGGCCTCCTTGGTAGCCCTGGCCTCCTTGGTAACCTTGGTTATTTTGATAGCCTTGGTTGTTTTGATAGCCTTGACTGCCGCTTTGATTATGCTGATATCCTTGGTTCCCTTGGTGCTGTCCCTGAGGCTTCTGGGACCCACTTAAATATGACCCAGCCATAGAGGCCAAAGTCGAAAATGTTCCGGAACCGCCTTGGCTTTGATTGTTTTGGTAGCCTTGCGACTGAGGGCGACCGTGCCCTTCGCTGTAGCCACCGTATCCCTGGCCACCTTGAGTCCCCGAAGGATTATAGTCGCTCTGATATTGCTGCTGAGGTCTTCCCTGAGAGCCGGAATTGCCCATATAAGACGAGGCCATAGAGGCAAGAGTTGAAAAGGATCCTGACTGGTGAGATTGCTGCTGCTGTTGGGGCCGCGAGCTCGATCCAAAGAACTGGGCAGCCAAGGAAGCAAGACCGGAGCTACCCATGGACCCTTGATTCGGCTGCTGGTTGTTCTTGCCACTCCCAAGCAAAGAAACAACAGACTGCAGATTGAAGCCGTTAGAGTTCTTGCTGCTGCCGAGAATTGTAGAAAGCAGCGCCAGTTTCCCTAATTGCGACTGGGAAGATCCGTTATTATTGGACATCATTGTGTTCATCAAACTGCTACCGATCCCACGTTCACCCTCACCCTCGTTCCCGTTCTGAACAACGTGCTCGGAGATCCGATGAATCAAAGACTCAATATAAGACTGCTGCTCTTCAGTAGGATCACTTCTTGCAGCCGTAGTCAACTTAGCAACCGCATCATCATGGTTACTATCATTGAAACACCTTTCAGCCTCTGTAATTAGCCTATCGACGTCCATCGTCGTAACTGCTAGTGTCCAAATGACTTCAGGAAGATGGTTGAAACTGTAGATCTTCAATGGCGAATCTGAAGTCCCTTAAGTACAGGATACTAGCTAACTGTTACAGCCTCGCCTCGCATCTTGAAGCGGGTAACCCTGTTAAAGGAAGCTTACTTATGATGAAAGATGAGTAGTAAGACCAAGATTCTTGCTAGAACGACGATTGGAAGGGCTCAATTGCATTGCTGCTGGGTTATTTGAGCGCTCTAGGGCGTGTAGGCTATGAATAGATACCAGGACAAAATAGGCTGTTTCGTTCACATCCCGAACGTTGGCCGAGGACAGCTGAAATACATAGGACCGGTCGATACGAAACCTGGGATATATGTCGGTGTTGATTTGTTGGCTAACATTGGCAAGAATGATGGTAGTTTCAGGAGCAAGCGATATTTCAATACTGAGTATCCGCAAAGCGGGCTATTCATTCAGCTGCAAAAGATAGCTTCGCTACTAGATTCTGCACAGCCGGGACAACCAACGGCGTCCCGACGAAGTACTATGGCACCAGATTTGACGTTCGATTCTGCTACGCGCGTGTGGAATCGAGTGAGCAGCTCAGAGAGCACGGAAAGCACGGTTGTCAGACGGCAGATCTCGTCTGACCCGCTGTCCCCGACTCCAGTCAGGGGAATGTCTGGCAACAGCGTTCTAGAGAACGGCAGTCAGTCCGGGTTGCCGAAGCAACGAACTGCGACGAGGAATGGGAACATCCCAGACTTGGAAGAGAACGTTGATCATGAGCGGGATCTTGACATGGTTCCTCCTTCGTCAGTGCCCGGTCGTCGAACAGGCTCAGGAGATCCATCGTCCCACCTTCTAAAAGAATATCAACACAAGATCGAGAGACAGGATAGAGAAATTCTACAGTTCAAGAGATTGCTGGACGATCAAAGAATGGTACTGGAGGATATTCAACCCACCATTGATCACTACGAATCTAGTCTGCGAGAAATGGAGAAAGAAATGGACACACTGCGGCGTCGACTGAAGATAGAACAGGAACAACAACAGAAACAAAAACAGTTTTTCGAAACCGAACATGAACAACTGTTGGCGGTGGTAGAGGAGCTGCATGAAGAAATCAAAGCTAACGAAGAGAGAGTAATAATGGCTCAAACGAGCCAAAATAATGGTTCCGAATCAGTGCCGCAGCTTAGAAAGACAATCAGCGAGCTGATGGAGAGAGTTAACTTTTTGGAGGCGGCTCAGACGAAATGGCTTAAGGAAAAAGAACAGTTGAAACTGCAGAACGAATCTCTGAGCAAAGAGTACAGCTCCTTGAGCGGCGAGTATCTTAGGGCTCAAGGTAATAGCCATGCTAACGTGGATGCGGATACGCAGATGCTTCAACAAAAGCTTTACAACGCCAATGTGAAGATTGCGCAACTGGAGGACCTTTTGCAACAGCAGAGACATATGAGATCGCCGACTTATCGAGATGACACAAATATTCACAATTACCGCTCGGACACTGTCGATTCCTTAGCGCTTTCAAGATCCAAGACAAAGATAGAAGCCGCAGCCGGCAAAGAAGCATGGTGCGCGTTATGTGAGAGAGATGGCCACCAGAGCATCGAGTGTCCCAACGAACTTCCACTGGCCTCCGAAAGGCAAGAGGACCTGCGCTCGCCGTCGAACGATCAGCTTCTTTTCTAGCTTTCGCCTCAGCTCGGAAAGAGGACCAAGCCATAGCCCGGCAGTTAGGAAGATACGGCAAATTCTCAGCGCTGCATTGCAAGTGTAGAGGCCATTAAGCAGCTGGAACGAGGTGATTCACATCCTACTAAGGCCTGTGCTGCAAACGTACTAAATGACAGGTCTTACTTGGGTGATTTTTTCCACACCACGATGATGAGTCAAGAAACTACAGAAAGAAGCAGTTGATTTTTCAAACGAGCTCAATTGATATATATATTGGTAATTGAGCCTTCATATTATTCTGTTGGTCTTACATTCCGACCTCAGAGCAGTGGAAAAATAACTTGCAGTTAATTCCATCATGGTATTCCCGGTTTTGCCTCTCTATGGCAAAGATTTCTCCAGCGCCATAGCAGCTAAACCTTTTCTGACTTTAGCCGACCAAGCCCTTATTGATAGCTCAGTTTTGAATGCCGAACAAATCAAGAAGTTTGTCGATGAATTCGGCTCGGAAATTAAGTTTATCTCTGTTTTGTTGAAGGATTCTTCCGCATTTGATGATGAAAAGATAGTTGATTTGCTGAATAACGGTGTTTCTACGTTGTTCGTCGACCAACAGAGTTACGTTGATCATCTTTGCCAAAACGTTGGTATTCCAGAAGAGAGACTTAGTGTTCTAAAAGATTCTGCGTACAAGAACAGGTTTTCTATCAAGACAGATTTCCGTCTGAACGACATTGTTCCTGTTGACCAGATTACAGTTGATTCTTTCAGTGAAGCCGTGATCTCTAGCATCAAGACAGACCGTGAAGATAAATTGTATACCACGTTGGTGGTGGACGCTAACGAAAGATGCCTAGGCTTAGTGTACTCTTCTGCAGCTTCGGTGAAGGTAGCCATTGAAAAGAAGGCCGGCGTGTACTACTCACGTTCCCGCAATGAGATCTGGGAAAAGGGCCTTACCTCGGGAAACACTCAAAAGCTTATCTCCATTCAGTTGGACTGTGACGGAGATGCTTTGAAATTTGTTGTTGAGCCCTGTGGTAAGACCTCAGATTTCTGTCACTTGGATACTGTATCCTGTTTCGGAGAATTCAACCATGGCCTCGTTGAGTTGGAAAAGCTACTGAAGGAGAGGCTGGATAACGCGCCAGAGGGATCATATACCCGTAGATTGTTTTCTGATCCAGAGCTTTTAACTGCTAAGATCAAGGAGGAAGCAGAGGAACTGACCGAGGCCGAAAGTAAATCCGAATTGGCATGGGAGGCAGCGGATCTTTTCTACTTCGCCATGACTAAACTTGTAGCTAACGGGGTCAGTTTAGCAGATGTTGAACAAAATTTGCAGAAAAAACACTTGAAGGTCACTAGGCGGAAAGGTGACGCTAAACCAAAATTCATCACTCAGAAAAAAGAAGCAGAGGTTGCAAAGGCCCCTGAAGATCAATCTAATGTAAAAATTTCCCTAAACGTTCTCTCCTCAGAAAATACCGTTGGCGTTGAGAAAGCTTTGGCGAGACCAATCCAAAAAACCTCAGAGATTATGAATCTGGTCAACCCAATAGTCGAAAATGTCAAAAACAAGGGGGACAAGGCACTTATCGAATACACAGCGAAATTTGATGGAGTTAATCTGAGGAGTCCCGTTTTGAACGCTCCTTTCCCTGAGGAGTACTTCGAGGGCCTTACCGACGAAATGAAAGAATCTCTGGACCTGTCCATTGAAAATGTCCGCAAGTTTCACGCTGCTCAGTTGCAAACTGAAGTTCTAGAGGTGGAGACCCAACCGGGTGTTCTATGCTCGAGATTCCCTCGTCCGATCGAGAAAGTCGGGCTTTATATCCCGGGTGGTACTGCTATCTTGCCAAGTACCGCGCTAATGTTGGGTGTCCCAGCACAGGTTGCCAACTGTAAGGAGATTATCTTCGCTTCCCCACCACGTAAATCTGACGGTAAAGTTTCTCCTGAAGTCGTCTATGTTGCCGATAAAGTAGGTGCTTCCAAGATCGTTTTGGCTGGTGGTGCACAGGCAGTTGCTGCCATGGCATACGGTACTGAATCAGTTCCCAAGGTCGACAAGATCCTGGGTCCAGGTAATCAATTTGTTACCGCTGCTAAGATGTATGTTCAAAATGACACACAGGCTTTGTGTTCTATTGACATGCCAGCAGGCCCGAGCGAGGTCCTTGTCATCTGTGATGAACAAGCCGATGTCGATTTTGTCGCAAGTGACCTTCTATCTCAAGCTGAACACGGCGTTGACTCACAAGTTATCCTGCTTGGTGTCAACATAAGCGAGGAAAAGATCAAGCAAGTGCAGGATGCTGTTCACGAGCAGGCCTTGAAACTTCCTAGAGTGGAGATCGTGCGCAAGTGCATTGCCCACAGTGCCATCATCAATTGCAAGGACCACAAGGAGGCATTCCACATCTCCAACAAATACGCTCCTGAGCATTTGATCCTTCAAATTGCGAATGCCCAAGATTATGTTAAGCTAGTCGACAACGCGGGCAGCATATTTGTTGGTGCCTACACTCCTGAATCCTGCGGCGACTACTCTAGTGGTACCAACCACACTCTGCCCACTTACGGTTACGCCAGACAGTACAGCGGCGTGAATACCACCACCTTCCAGAAGTTCATCACCTCCCAGATCGTTACCCCAGAGGGTCTGGAAAACATCGGCAAGGCCGTGATGTGTGTCGCCAAGGTTGAAGGTCTAGATGGTCACAGGAATGCCGTCAAGATAAGAATGAACAAACTAGGCTTATTGCCTGAGGGATTCCACTAGTCCTGCCCAAGAATTAGATAGACCCGCATGTATGAAATAATGTCTTACCATCCGATAGAAAGTCGGCTTTTCTGGCCTACGGACACAGCAGCGTAGCGGGTCCGAGTGTATCAAATACAAGTATAGTTTAAACGTTTCTATCGGAACAGACCCCTTCGAGACAGAGGATTTCGAAGCCGTCCGGTTCAAATGAGAGCCAATTGTACACAGTTACAGAGAGCAAGTTCGGTGCTGCAGGCTGCACGCCGGGGAAGAAGAGCGACTGAAAGCCAACCATTACTCCCACCGCTGCATCTATACAGAAGAATCTTACGAGAGCACAAGAACCTGCCCGTACTGCAGAGAGAGCTTGGGGATAACTACGTGAAGAATGAATTCAAGCTACATAAAGGTATCGACAACCCGCTTCATATCGTTGGATTTCTTGCCAGCTGGCAAGATTATTTGCACCTTATCAGCAAAGGTGACTGGCTGGAGGGCACACTGACCTCCGAAGTGCTCGAGAAGCTGTCACCGGAGCAAGTGGTTCAACTCTACGAGCTGATGAAGGAGACCCAGCAGGTCCGCGACGGCAAAGTTGCGGACGACGACAACAACTGATCTTCCTCAGCCATGTTTGGAGACGCAAAGACACTAGACTGAGAGCCCAATGGCTTCAAATCGTCAACTTCAGGCCTCTTTTTATAGGACTCCTATGGCCTTGTTAGAAGGCCCTTGTATATAGCATCACGCCGCACGAAGACGCTTAGCTGAAATTTTTGACTTAACTTATCATTGTAAGCAAGTTAATGGCAAGATGCAAACGATGCCAACTGCAGTTGAGAGCTTCAAATTGATCTGTTATGGTGGTGCAACCTAGCGGTGTTGAGTCCATGAAAAATGGGTTCCTTGTGGTGCCTTTTATGCTGCCGGAAAGTAAACTTTTAAAGGATGATATGGCCGGTTACCATTACATGTTTGTTAGAAAGCACCAAACGAAGCTAAATAAGGAGCAGAATAGCTTATTCATAGTAAATCTCCCGCTGCTGACTAATTTGGAGAGTATGAGGTCCGCTTTTAAAAAAATATGCTCACAGGCGAATACGGTTTCTCACATAGAAGATCTGCTTTATAACGATGAGTTTGGATTACAAGAGGTCGATTTATCTGCATTAACTTCTGATCTGATGAAGACGGAAGATTCGAGCGAGGTAAGGTATACGCCGAGAAATACGGCGCTTCTGAAGTTTGTCGATGAGGCAAGTGTCGAGAACTGCTGGAACGCACTGAGGAAATATTGCTCAAGTAAACGGGCCCAGATTATAGAATGGCAATACCAATCACCTTCGATTGAAACGTTTCTGAATTTCTACAAACCTATAGACATCGAGCATCTGAAGGAGGACATATACACGCACATGAAGCTTTTTGAACAGCGCGAGCAGGAAGCTCAAGAGGCTGTACAGAGTTCGATTGTGGATGAGGACGGCTTCACGCTGGTGGTCGGTAAGAACACAAAATCGTTGAATTCGATCAAGAAGAAGATCTTGAAGAAAAATCCGTTGTCCAAGCATGAAACTAAAATAAGGACACCGACGGCAGTCGATAAGAAAGCCAAGAAAGATTTTTACAGGTTTCAGATTAGAGAGAGAAAGAAGCAGGAGATTAATGAGCTGTTGAGAAAGTTCAAAGATGACCAAGAAAAGATAAAGATCATGAAGGCCAAGAAAAAATTCAATCCATATACCTAAATTACGTAATAATGTCACAATCTACCTCCCGGTGTGGCGCTCTCGCCACCCATATTCAATTCTTCGAAGTCGCCTCTTCTTCTCAACATGATGGCTGGATGCAGCCCTTGTTGCTTCAGGTTCTTGAAAATAACTACTGGTTTTTCCTCCAACTCTAAGATTCGCTCTTGGTCACCATAGCATATGACCAGCACGTATTGTCTCCAGTCGTGATCGGCCAAATTATGTCTTTTCATTGCGTTCTTCAGTATTTTCTCACAGGAATCTTCCTTTGACGCCCGCAATTGCTTCAGTGGTTCGTTGGAAATTGCGCCAGCAGGTGTGTCATTCAAATGCGACGATGCAGACCTGTTTGGAGGCGGCCTGGTTGATAGACTGCTCGACTTACGGGGCATCGATGAAAGTGGGACCGGAGTTGCGAAGTTTGTGCTGATGTAGTCCGCCGGCTGATGTGGACCGCCGAAATAATCCTCCGATGGCTGCACTGCGTGGGATGGCGTTTCATGTGCCGGAATCTTAGGACTTACGTTCGAGGTTTTCACTAGTTCCAACACGTCCAATCTCAGCTTAGCGTACTGCGTCTGATATTCTTGCAATTTCTGCGAAACCGTAGAGTATAAGTTTCTGAGCGTTACCACCATATGCTGCTGTTGTTCTTCCAGCTTGGATTCCCTGTCAGCATCATTCTGAAGCCTATTCAGGAGCACTTTCAGTCGTACTGCTTTGTTCAAATCTTCACCGCATAATTCCTTGCAATCATCAAACGTCAGCTCAGGAAGCAATTCTCCAGAGACGCCATTTTCCCTCATTCGCTCGATAACAGGATCATCTGTAGCAATTTCCAGCGAAGAAACGCACCAAGAGGTCACTTCGTCTACCGTCCACTTAGTGAAATCATCCGTGATCAATGGCGCGTCTGCGGCTTCCAGACTTTCCACTGGATGCTCTTGATTACTAGACATAGATTCGAGCAACCTTCAGCATCCGCTGATCTTCCATAATGATCCGGTTCTGACCTAGCCCATCGAAGCTTATATTAGGACGGACCTTCCTAAATAACTATATACGTTCTACTATAAACCATAAGAATGGGCTTACTAGCGCTGGAGGAGCCCTCCAGGGATCAATTGACTGTTTGCGACCCCATCGCTAGATTCTTGACAGCCAGCGACCGCTCTGACAGGAGAGCGGTCGTCGTAACGCTACGACGAACCCGACCTAGCGCAACAATGCCAGGCAGATCTCAGGAGCTGGGTAGTGCCTGGGATTCCATCGATTCGCGTATTTGCTAAGAGCGCCGCTCAGCGTTCTTTCCATATGTCGTCCGACGTTCCTCTGTGGCTCTTGTTGTACTCTATCTGCTGTTTATGCCACTCTTGAACCTTCACAGGATCTCTGCCGTGCATTAGACAGAACTTCAGCTTGGCCAGCGGTTTCTGGCACGCATCGAACTCACCGTATCTGTAGTAGCTGCGGAACTGTCCGCCTACGGAGTAGCAGACTGTCAACTGATCAAACGCCTCCATACACTTCATCGTGCTGGGATACTTCGTGGACATGGTTAAATGGTGCGCTAGAAGGCGTATGGCACTTGCAATGGGTCTTTGCTCAGCAACGATGGCTTTGCGATGGTTTTCTACAAGGAAGATGGGCGAAAATTCTGCCTATATAAGCTGCGTGTGCTACAGGAAAGATGTTCAGAAGCGTTCGCTCGCTGTCTCATGGAGGTTCCAGAGCCCTGAGCTGCCTGAGGACTAGACAATTTCACGTTACCAAAGCCATCATGACGACCAAGTGGAATCCCGACCTGACTCCCGAACAGTTGTCGGTGCTTAGGGATAAGGGCACTGAGAGACCCTATACAGGGACCTATCTAAACAACAAGGAGGAGGGAACGTACCACTGTGCTAACTGTGATGCTCCGCTATATTCAAGCGGCGCCAAGTTCGACTCTGGCTGCGGCTGGCCAGCTTTCTACCAGGAGGTGTCGAAGGATGCGTTGACATACCACCGAGACTCGTCGCTGGGCATGGAGAGAGTCGAGATATGCTGCGGCAGGTGCGGCGGCCATCTGGGCCACGTATTTGAAGGCGAGGGATGGCAGAAAATGTTCAACCATCCTACTGATGCCAGACACTGTGTGAACAGTGCATCGTTGAAATTTGCAAAAAATTAGTTATAATATTACATATGGAGTGTTAGTGTTTACAAATTTGGGTTGAGCTCGGGATTGTTCCGTTCATATCTTGTTATGGTCTCCAAAAGGGTTGGAAGCGGTAGATGGCTGTGTAGAAGCAAGCGAGCGGCTATCGTAGTCATCTTCGCTGCTTCTGCCGTCCCCATCTTCATCAGAATAAAGCTCCTCGCTGCTCGACTCCGCGGATTCAGCGCTCTTCTCATCGTACTCTGCCAATGCGCTGACAAGCTCGTCGTTGGCGTGGATGAGACTGCCCAAAAATTCTCCCTCGGTGACCAGTTGCAAGTATCTGAGGATCTTCCGTCTAAGGGCTCTCGCTTGGATGAACCTGGCGGTGGCTTCCTCGTCGTCCGTGGAGCTCTTGCCCTGGGGCAACACCATCAGCGCGTTCTTTAACGCAACGGCCGCGGCCAATGCATCGCTGATCACCACACGCATCGCTGGCGCGGACTTCTTGATGTCGATCCGCGGGATTCCATAGAGCTGATCCGGATCGCTCTGCTGCGAGGCGTGGATAGATTCATCCGCCTGGTCATCCATAAAGTTCGACCTTCCGCGCCTCTGCTGAGCGTTCGAGTAGCGTCTCTTGACGCTCCTTCCGAGCTCCACAAAACTAGCATAACTGCGATTCGACTGCTGTCCCGATTCCTCGATATAATTGCACCAACTCAACACATAGTTTGCACACTTCTTCACAATCTTGCTATTGTATCGGCTGCCCCGGGAGTCTGGCACCCTGTTCAACGCAATCCCGCTCAGTCTGTCGACCAGCTTGTCGTCGTTGTACAGTGCTCCAAACCTGATCCCTTGTGAAACAAACAAGTCCAACAAGTCCAGCGACCGCGACTGCTGCAGCCGATTTCCGTACTTCAGCTTCTTCCTCAAAACCCTGGCTGCCTCCCGCTGGTTGGTAATATACTCATAATCACTCGCTCCGTTCCTGATTAGCCCCACCACTGTCCCCAGATCCACCTCCAAAGCGTACTCCTTCGTCGAAACAACCCGATCTATCGTATCTGTGATGGCAGTGTGCGGATGATCCGACAACAACCCCATCCTGTCGCAATTGACCCTCCAAGACCAGTATACCGGCCTCTTTGACCCGTTTACAACCTTCGTTCCTTGTTAAAGATAGCTGAAGCTTGGACTATCCTTGAAATTTCAGTGTTACCCGGATGCGAAGGGTTAACAGTTGCCATCCAGCAAGCAGCCTATGGTGACTAAGGTTGAAGACCATCAAAGAAGCAGTTTCGAGTAAAGGAGTCGTTCTGGAGATCAATTGCATTTGTAATCGCAATTGTAACGATTGTGTTTGTGACTCCTGCAATCGGCTCTAATTTTGGAGGAAAACTATAAAAGTTGATGCAATTTGATCTTGCATCGGTCGTACCTTTATTAATCATTCTGTTGGTCACTAATCTACTCACTAGAAGGCTGTTCAGCAAAGTCTCAGCAAATAAAATGGTTTCCCAACAAACTATCTCTCGCGTCAAGGACCTCATTGGTCAAAAGAAAGTGTTTGTTGCGTCGAAGACCTACTGCCCCTACTGTCAAGCTACCTTGAAGACTTTGTTTGATGAGCTACACGTCTCTAAGGCGCAGTCCTTGGTGCTGCAATTGAACACCATGGAGGATGGGGCGGAGATCCAGGAAGCTTTGTTCCAGATCAACGGTCAGAAGACTGTTCCTAACATCTACATCGACGGTAAGCACATTGGTGGGAACAGTGACTTGCAGGAGTTGAAGAACTCAGGCAAGTTGGAAGAACTACTAAGAGATGCTCTCGAGTAGATCTGTTGCTATAATAGTTAGTCTTAGAACTGTATATCTTAAACACGTCAGTCTATTTAAGCCAAGAAGACGGAACCAGCAATCAGAGCCAAGATTGTCAGCATTGGACTCGAGGCTGCAGCAGCGGCACCTTGGTAGGTGCTGATCAAGGCGGTTAGCGAAGATGAGTGGCCAGAGGACTGCACAGCGATAGACGAGCCAGCACCAGCTGTAGCTTGTGCAGTGGTGGTGTAAGCTGTCTTGGAACCGTTTTGAGTGGTGGTGATCACGGTAGTAACCTGCCCAGTAGCAACGGAGTTGGCTGGAACCACACTGCTGTAGACAGCCTTTTGACTGTTTGAGGTGATGGCGACAGCGGAGGTCTGCTGGGCAGCTTGACCCTTCGAGGTGACCAGATAAACGCTAGTGTAAACAGTCTTCGAACCGTTTTCGGAAGTGGTTACAACAACCGTGGTCTTTCCGACTGCGGAAGTCTGGATTGGGCAGACAGTGGTGTAAATGGACTGCTGACCGTTGACAGTGGTGGTAACGACGGAGGTAGTACTTGGAACTAGTTGAGAACCAGAAGCAGCTCCCACTGGGCAAACAGTGGTGTAGATAGTCTCTTGGCCGTTAACGGTGGTAGTGACGACAGAAGTAGTACTTGACTTCGAGCCTGTGATAGTTGCCACTGGGAAGACTGAGGTGAAAACAGTCTCCTTTCCGTTGATGGTGGTGGTAATCACACTGGTTGAACCTTCAGCGCTGGTGACATACGAACCCTTGGACAAAGGACATGTGGTAGTGTACACAGTCTCGATGCCGTTGATCGTCGTGGTCACTGTCGTCAGTGCTGGTGCTGCAGTAGCCTTGATACCAGTAGCAGTGGCGGAGGCTTTCAATTGGGTCGAAACCGGGAAGAAAGTAGTGTAGACAGACTCTTTGCCGCTGATGGTAGTAGTGAACACGTTAGCATAAGTCACAACAGATTCCATCTTACCAGCGGTGGTGAATGGGCAATAGGTAGTGTACTCAGAGACAACTCCGTTGATTGTCTTGGTGGTAACAGACATGGTAGTAGAAGGAGCCAAAGGAAACGAGGAAGATGTGATAAGCTGAGTGAGGGATGCGGCACCAGTTAGCTGAGAGGAACTGACAGCGGAAGAGGCACCCGAAGATTTGATTATTGCCGAGCCTGCTTGAGAAGAGGCAGTAGAAACGGTTCCTTGAGATGAGCCACTAACTGAAAAACCACCTTGAGATGAGCCACTAACTGAAAAACCGCCTTGAGATGCAGTAGCGCTAAAAGAGCCGGTCACAGAGGAGCCACCTGCAACGGAGCTACCAGCCACTGGGCAAGTCTGCGCATTGGTGGAGGTCCATTGCACATTGTTTCCGTTGCCATCAACCAAGTGGAAAACGTCGTATTGATTCCACGACAACAAGGTGTTCGCGGTAGCGCCATCAACAGCATAGACAACCATACCTGACTCCAAAATGTTACAGACCTGGCTAGTGTCCGCATCAACAGTAATTTGCAAACCGTCATTACTAGCGGTCACGGATACTTTGTCATTACCGTTTCTAAAGTAGGAAGAAACGACAATTTCGCTTTGATACTGGATGGGGACAGTGAAAGTGTAAGCAGCATTAGCCACAGAAGCGGTGGCCAATGCCAATAATCCAAAGATAGTTTTAGACACCATTTTGAACTTGGTTCTTTTCACACTAGTTCTCTGAAGTTATCATAAGTTCTCCCTACTCTTTATATGGTATTATCGAGCCCAGGAAACGATGCGGGTGTTTACCACCTGATTGCCAGCATCCGCGCCAGATCCTTGAACTCTGTCGTACTGCATTTCACCTGGTGATTTTCCTGTTGGCATCCCTGTAGGCACCAACTCTTTCCTCTTTTGGCATGAATAGACCGTATATGGAGTGGCTAGCTTTTTAGAGTGTATAGTTTCAACTTTGTTGGGAGGCACGCACCTAAATTGAAGATCTTCTTTCCCTTTGCAGGTTGTAATGTACGAAAAGGGAAAAAGTGCTCCTTTCGGGAAGCCGCTTTTCAGTTTCCTGTCTCCTGCAGTTGCCAGGAACGATCATGTAAGGTTAAATGCCGCGTATTAGCATACGACAAGCTAATATGCGGGTGCTCATGTTGACCAGGGGGCCACCAGGGGTCATAATGCCACAATGCCCCCAGGGGGCGCCGGCCCATCGTCGCAGGTCTGTGGCAACAGGGTACTCGCGTGTGTTTGATGCGATGTGGAACGCGTTAGCGAGCTGTCCTGCGGAGGTGGAGACACCTTTGCTTAAACGTCAATCATTCAGTAAAATATTTCAACAAAAGTAAACTTATTTAGTCATAATAAAAACTCACTTACAGAGTGTTGGTGGTTCTGAAGTCTTCCAAGGCAACGGCAATTCTCTTGGACATGGTCTTTTCGCCCTCTCTGACCCAGACTCTTGGGTCAAAGTACTTCTTGTTTGGACTGTCTTCTCCCGAGGGATTTCCTCCCATGAACCACTCAGGTCGATACTGAATAGATGTTCTTGTGAAATGAAGCAATGACGATTTATCAGGTATAATGTAGAGCTTTGAAGATGATCTGGAAGATCAACAGGATGGTACATTCAATTTCATCCCTGCAGTGGACTACTCCTACATCGCTTACACCGGCGAGGAGCAACTTCCCTTCTCCTGAAGACCCAGTTGCAAAGATCGTTGCTACAACGCATGTGAGTGCGCGAATAAGCAACCCAACAGGCCCTGCATAACCTGTCTAGAACATCCCCCAACCAGGGAACCTTGTACCACTTTGATGCTGTTTCTGTACGGCATGATAGGCACCTCCTTCTGAAATACGGTCTTGATTCAAGTCTTTCCGTACTCAATTCAAGTCTTTCCGTAACCAATTCGGCAGCTGCACATACAATCTGATCATCCGTGACAAAAGTTCGGTTAGAGGTACCCGACAGTACCAGTCCTATGACAGCATCTTTACGACCTGGGATAATTTCAAACCTGAACTTGCCAAAATTGAGTGTGCCATCTTGTTGTTCTTCCGGATCATCTTCAAGATCATCTTCAAAGCTCTCCCTTATACCTGATAAATCGTCATTGTCCTCAGGATCATTTTCATTTTCCTCCGCTTGGTAATCGGAGTCAAATTCTTCAAAATCTCTGTCCCTGCAGTGCTGGATTTGCGGGTTTCGCTTCCTTTCACAAGAGCATCTGTTCAGTATCGACCAGAGTGTTTCATCATTTGTCCTACCATATAAGTGGAAATACCATGTATCACTCCTATTTTGTCCATGACGTTCATAAAAGTGAGCGCCACAGAAATGGGTGGAGACAGTCAAACCAAGAGAACGACCTATGAAGGTTATCCCGTCTCTAATAGGCCGGTAGACAGTTGCAATTTGCACAGAAATACATCCGTAACGGATACGGCAATGGCCGTCCGAATCAATCAATCCTGCGAGAAAGGCTTCACGCACCACTATTTGCTCTGTTTGCATGAATAGTGGAACGCTCTTCAGACCATTTCGTTGTCCATTTTCGTAGAATTTTAATCCTTCCAGAACCTTCACAAGCGGGTTGTTTACGTTCCAATAACGTACCGCGCCATTATAGGTGTGAAGGAATCCTACTTCCCCCAAGCCCTCCTTCTGACGCTCGATTCTGAGAGTCATACCCCAAACGTCTGCATTCTTCTCAAGTCTGGTGTTCACATCATGGTCTTCAGAGTGCAAAGCGAATCTTGCTCCTTCTCTGCAACCATCACCAATCCAGAACCCTAACAACCATGCCATGGCTTCAAGCTGCCCTGCAGTAATTTTCCTTTCGAAACATTGTTCCAAGCATGGCCCAAGACAGGTATCTCTATCGATATAGGTTGTGAGATCATCGTAGAAGTAGCCGGACAAGTCGTCTGCCTCACATTGCCAATTAAAGCATCTTCCGTCGCTCCGCAGTACCATTGGCTACGGAATCGTCTCGATTTTTCCTTGATGATCTTGATAATTCGACCATCCGCTGTTTGATGATCAGCCAGCTGAGACACGTTAACGTTCCTACCTCCACGCCCCTTGGCTATCCTGATCCTCTGCTTCGTGCTCAAAATCAGTGGTTGTCTCTTGGAACATGTCATTTCGATTATGCCCCACCGAGGGATCTTGCAAGTGTGCGCGGTGCTTGGTCTTTTGTCTAATTGTGACCAAATCATGGTCACCTCTTAACACAGCCTCGACTTTTGCCGCACCTCCATTAAATGTGAGAACTTCATCGCCAACTTTGATGTCTTCAATTGGCACGGTCTTCCAGTTGGCTAGGAAAATCTTTGCACCTGGTACCAAACCACCAATGAATTTTGGATCACCGTTCATTGTTCTGTATTGCTTCATTTAACCCTGGCTGGCCGAATGAGACGAAATCAGTCGCTCTTTTATACACCACTGAGATGGTGCAATGCAGTAGTAGATTGTTTCAAAATTGGTGCTTGAGCGTCAAAATTGTTTCAAATGATCAAACAATGCCACAAGATCGTGAGAGGCAGATTGGCAGGCCATTTTGCCCTGTCACTATTTCTGTTATTCTAAGTTATCGATAATGATGAAACATCCGATTATCTCTCACTTTGATGGAAGAACCGAGAGAGTCAAATAAGCCTCGATCGTTTTGCAACATCTGATGCGGAAGCGACCTATCACTGTGCTCGCCAAGGCGTTTGGGTTTCATCGTTTTATTATTGCCCAACGTCAGGATTGAATTTGGATCGTTGCCAAGACAAAGCTGAGACACCCATGACTTTTACCCGAACATGCTCAACTGACGACCTTTGAAGCTTGCATTTCAATCACTTATCACTTAACCGACAGTTTACTTAAGCTATTCATTTGTCATAAAACTCACTTACAAAGTGTACTGCTGAATGCCTCGCGGGCAGAGTCGAAATATCGCGACCCCCCGAACTCAGTCTGCGGGACGAGATCCTTGGCTTGCTTCCTTCGTGCAGTATTGTCGTTCTTGGACACCGCATGACGTTTTCTGGTGGCATCTACCACCGAAACGGCATACGACATCGGCAAAACCTTGGGCTCTTCTTTTTCGCGATCGATCCATTGATTGATCTTCCTGGACATGTCCTCGAGATTGTCCATCCCATACTGTTTCCTAAAATTCACATCGCACATATGCATCAGTAGTTTAAGCGTGTAGTGAGCATCATTTCCCGCGTTGTGCAAAAAGGCATGCGGGATGCGGAACAACCTAAGCAGGCGCCCCAAGTTGCTGCCTTTGCTTCCATAGCACAGTCTGTAAAGCTTCTCTGTGTCCAGTACGAAGATAGGCTCTTCCTTCTCGACGTCTGCCTTCAGATCAGCCTTTTGTAGGGTGTAGTCGAGGTCTCCGTCAGCTGGGACCTTGACGCCCATTTTCCTCAACCAGCGCAAGTCTCCCTGCAAGTTGTGACCGACAAACGCTCGCGACCAGGATCTGTCTTCCGCAGTTTGAGGCGTCATGTAGTAGTCGACCAGCGCTTGCACGAACTCCACACACTCATGTAGACTCAGCACGAAGCTCTCGCCCAGTAGAAAGCAGTCCTTGAAGTCGCACACCCACTTCCTGTTTCTCAGATGCAGCGCTTCCGATATGATCAGATGATAGTTTCTCGTGAGCGGCACCAGGGGATTGATGTTTTCTCTGGGATCATAAACGGCAATACCAATTTCTGTGACAACATCATTATCGAACTCATACGCCTCAACGTCCAGCGAGAAACAAATTGTCTTTTTGGTACTCATTAGGCGGATGCTGTTTGTGAGATAATCAAAATTCGACGTACCGGGGTTTGCATAAACTGTAGGACAGTGGTTTTCCTTCACCTGCCTCAGGGCCTGGTCGTACTGTTTACGCATTTTCTTTTCGTCCTCCTGCTCTAATAGCTGTTTGTTTGCTTCCACGGTCAGTTGGACCTCCGAGGCGACCCCCAATTGCTTGCCGTCTCTTGCCTTGACTCTCTCTTGCTTCCGCACTTTTTCCCGTTTTCTCTCCTTACCTGTAGACACTTCTGGCAAAGAGCCATGCTCTGCAACCCATCGTTCCTTGACGGCATCGAGTTTTTCGTTCAGACTCCGAGCGCTGACAGCGTTCAGTTCCCGATATAGCACCTCCACATCTGCCAGGTATTTCTCGACCACATCTCTAAAGCAAGAGTGCGAATCCGCCAAGCCAGGCCACCGCAGTTTGCGCAGCTGTCCAAAATGATCAAACTCATCCACCCACGTCTTCTTCTTTCCGCCCTTATTCGGCACTGAAGAACACGCACTCTTGTACATGCCAATTCCAGTCTTCATACGATACGGAAGGCCCCTCACTCTACTGCTGATCGCGCCAGATTGCGTTCGCACCGGCACTGTACTAAAACCTGCCTCGCTATTTGGTATCTTCATGCCCCCTTCTGTAAACATTCTCACCAATGTAGCTCGCTTCATGCAACCACTCCCCCACAATAATGTAGTAACGTATACAGCACTCTCCTAGCGCCCAATTCCTGCTGATCTAAGCTCATCTTGCCTGGTGTCAGCGTCCAATTACTGACATCTCATCTGGCGACAGCTCGAAATTTTTCAAGAAATGTACGGGTGTACCCAAGCGAAACTTTACGCTGTAAAAATTTTGGTCGATGAGCTTCTTATTGGCAGTTAGTTAGTAGATCGAGCACCGTAATAGGGCATTGTTGATCCATTACTGTTCGTTTGTTAGCTTTGGGATCAGAACGTTAGATCCAGCTTCGTTGAATTTCAGGTATAGCGGTTCTGCTTGCGTTTAGTCTTTTTGAAAGAGTTGATCATGGCTGTTGAGAGTGACAGTGCAGCTGCTTCCGAAGCAAGGGCTCCCGTTGTTGAAGTCGAGGCTCAAGCTGAAGTTAAAAAGGAGCCGGTGTTGGCACCGGCTCCTTTGCCAACTAAATCGCCATGGAAAGCGGTATCGGCTGACATCCCGGTGTCTAGCATCTCGATGGAGTCGTTAGAATCGGGGAAGAAGAAGAAGAAAAACAAAGCTGGCACTCCTACTATCAGTTCTTCGACGAAGTGGGTTCCAATGAAGGCGTCAATCGTGGTTTCGAGCCCTAAGAAGGCGGGAAATGGCGCCAGAAAGGGCAACAACAAAACCACCAGTGCTGCGGGCTCCAAGAAGAAGAAGCAACAGTCGCAGCAACCTGCCAGAAGACACTCACCCAGGTCGTCCGGCGGCGATGAGGAGGCGAAAGATGAGTCGTCGAGGCACAAGGAAGGTGAAGAGCAAAGCATCGCAGACTCCAAGGCAGACGTTCAAAGCGAATACTCTACGGTCGGTGAACTGCAACCGACCGCTGGGCAAGGTGGGCGTCCAGCATATCAAAGGAGAAAACACAACCACAGCAATCAATTCCAGCATTCTGCTCATCAGCAAAACGGGTTTCAGAGAAGAAGATACCACAGCAATTACAACAATAACGACCTCTCCAGACAGCAGCGCTATATGCACTCGAAAGCCATGTCCCCCTATCAGGGACGGGTACCTCGTCCTCTGGGACACGATCCCCATCTAATAAATGGCCACATGCAGAAAGCTCCGTATATGGTCCCCATGTATCAACAGTTCTACTCGATGCAACCTATTCTGATGGCTGTCAACAGCATTGCAAGACAGATTGAATATTATTTCAGCCCAGAAAACTTAGCTAACGACAAGTACCTAAGATCCAAACTATCGAAAGAGGGTTATGCTCCACTGTCATTGGTCGCTAGGTTTTACAGAATTGTGAACATGTCGTTCGGTGGGGACCCCAGCTTGATCCTTGCCGCTTTGAGGGAGATCGTATTTAACCAAAACAGCACTGTCGACGTCTGCTACGGTACGATTGAAAATGCCGATGACGCTGGCTCAAAACAAGAAGATCATGCCATTTTGGCAAATTATTTTGTCCGTTCGAAACAATGGGAAGCACTACTGCCAGAAGAATATTCAACTGTCATCAAGATAGAGAAAATTTTGGAAAACGACGCTCTAGATGAGTTCATGATCAGCGCCGCATCCATGCAGGAAAAAGCCCCCATCGCTGAGCCACAGGAATCGCTTCCAGTGGGTGCTATACCTGAAAAGTCAGAGGAAGAATCGGAACCAACGAGCAGTGCTGGAGATCCCCAGGTAGAGGCTCAGTAATCCACCCGATGCTTTGGCACACCGCAGACTAGCTCGTAGTGATTGGACTCACCATCTCAATGCATTCTCCCAGCAGGCTTTTTTTTTTTTTTTTTTTTTTTTTTTCTTAATATTAATGTCGCCATCATTATCATCAACATTATCATAATTATCATTGAAGAATGATCTCAAAATGCTTGTAAACTAAGTCAATAAGGTTAGCATCCAAGGTCCTCATTGCCACAACATCATACCTCGGTAAGCTGATCATCATATGTAGATTTTTTGATATACAATTTTTTTTTTCTTCTCAGAACTACATGCTATTAGATTCAAGGAACTCATTCCAGCAACTCTTTGTAATAGCTCAAACTTGAGTCAGATTATTCTGGCATGCCAAGGACTTCAGTCCAGCTTCAAAATCCAATTTTTGAAATTTTATGTCGACTGCCATGTGGTCTTGCTATTTCGTACGTTAGTTAGTGCTGACCCTTGTCAGATTCAGTTTAACGCTTCTCGAAGGATAGGACGTCAGTTTGTTAAAAGCAATAACGAATTCAGTCTGACAACGGCAGAACCACCATGTCCTATGGTAGTTTACCGGACGTTATGAATACTGCAGCTAATTCCCTAGAAACAATGTTTCTCATACAAAGAGCGAGGAACAATGTAAAAGGCTGGTACTTTTACTCGTTTTCTAGTGAGCCTTTCACTGTCTCTGCCGTCGCAACTTATATCCCTCTATTGTTAGAGCAGTTTGCTAGAATAAATGGCGTTTCTGTGGATGATCATTCGGTTAAGTGCTCAACGAGTCACGACAAATGTGTGCTAGGTCTATTCAACAATTCTGTTTACATTGATACCTCTAGTTTTGCGCTATACACGTTCTCCCTTAGTGTGCTATTTCAAACTCTGTTAGTTATTACAGTTTCTGGTCTCGTTGATGTTTGGAAGACAGTGAGATTCAAGAGAAAAATTCTTCTATTCTTTGGTTTTATTGGTTCCCTATCGCTAGTCCTTTTGTCTCAACTCAGAGTCGATCAATATTACTTGCTGCCAATTCTTTGCGTCGTAGCTAATTCTAGCTACGGCGTGGTGAATGTGGTTGGGAACTCTCTTTTGCCTGTCTTTGTCTCTGATCTTATCAAAATTGATCCTGTTGAGACAGCAACTGATCCTGATGCTCTTACAAGCGCACTTAGTGGATGCGGAGCTAGCATTGGGTACTGCAGTGCTTTACTTGTGCAGATAATTTCTGTCCTGCTAGTGAGGAAGAGCGAATCTCATGATAACGTCCAATGGGCCGTATTATTTGTTGGACTCTGGTGGGTAACATGGCAGTCTCCAATGGCCTGGTTGTTGCAGGATGTGGACCCCATTCTTGCTGATGAAACTTTGAACCATGAAAGAGACGCCAATTCCGGCTTTAGGTGGCATTATATGAAATACGGCTGGAGTTCACTCTTCAAAGCCTTGAAGCACGCTAGCCTGCTAAGGGATGTGGTAATCTTTTTGATTAGCTGGTTCATTATCAGTGACTCTGTAACCACAATCAATTCTACAGCAATTCTTTTCTCCAAAACAGAGCTGAAAATGAGTACTTTGAGTTTGATCGTCATCAGCATACTGACAATGCTAAATGCCATCGTAGGCGCATATCTGATTCCGCGCCACGTTTCATCTAAGTTCAACTGGTCAGCTCAGTCAACATTGAAGTACATCATATGTTGGGCAAGTGTGATCCCTCTGTATGGTATGCTGGGTTTTATTTTTAACAATATAGGACTGAAACATCCGTTTGAAATGTACATTATGGCTGTGTGGTACGGTATCTCGTTAGGTGGTCTGTCGGCGGTTTCGCGTTCCGTATTCAGTTTGATTATTCCCAAAGGTAATGAGTCTACCTTCTTCAGTCTTTTTAGTATAACAGATAAAGGATCGTCAATCGTTGGTCCTGTGTTAGTTGGTTTTCTCACTGACAGAACACACAACATTAGGTATTCCTTTTATCTGTTGTTTGCTCTCCTAATGTTCTCCTTACCTATCATCAACATGTTAGACGTAGCCAGAGGCAAACATGAAGCCGAAGAACTCAGTCGCATTGAGAGACTAATCGAGGATGACTCGAATGACATATCGTAGAACAGCTGATCAAATATTTAGATTTACAGAACGCTTTCCCAATCTTATGCATGAATTTACTCCTTCTCAACCCTCCATATCTTTATATAACCATCGTCACCCCCAGACGCAAAAAGCTTTTTGTCAGTTGGGCTCCACACGACTGTGTTACAAGTCTTTGTAGATTTCTTATTATTCCCACTTGTTGCGGGCCTTTCAGCGACGTGAGCCGTCAAGACACCAATGATATTTCCGTTGATCCTATCCCAAATGTATATTTTCCCATCTTCTGATCCGCTAGCTATCAGTTTATCGTTATAACCAAAACATGACCGTATGATAAATTGCTCCTGTTTCTGACCAAAATACTTCTGGATCAAGATTTGCTCACGAAAATCCCAGAGCTGTAGCTCATTTGATTTTAGACTGACAAGCATAAGGGAGGCTAATGGGCTGTTGGGATCCTTGACCTGCGGGAGAGAAATGCAAGTCATCCTATTAGGGATGTTAAACCTAGAAACTCTTGGCAGTATAACTTTGTCTATAGCGACTTCATTTTTTTCAATCTTTTCATTATTTGGGAAATCTGATAAGTCGTAAACATCAATGTTTCCTTGATGGGGCATCAGAATTAGGTACTTATCATCAGCAGTTATCTTCAAATCATGAACTCTGGGAAACTGCTCCGCTGCTCCTTGGTTCACGCTGGCTATGCCGTTCGGAGAGGTAGATGTTGAGGAAGACAACTTCATTAGTATTGTTTTGCTCTTTAGGTCGTACACTACCACTTCGCGATCAGGCGATCCTACGATGAATCTCCCTTCATGCTCAGGCGTGTGAAACCAGTCACAACACCATATCCTGGGAGGTTCGCTGCTATTGTTTGACGTCGAAGGAGTACTTGCAGGTATTTGAAAAGAATCGATGGGCTGAATAATCTCAGCAACAATGGCACCTTCTACTGTTGGATTGATGAACGTGGGTTCTCCTTTTGAGTGAATATCATAAATGTTCGCCTTCTTGTTGAACGGACAGGAAACAATGTAGCGACTGTCAGGCGAAAATGAAAGATAAAGTACGCAGAGGTCTATTCCAGCCAGAACTTTGTAGACCTGAAAGTCATTCTTAACATCGTAAATCATAATTTTACGATCGGTGAGAGAATCTGCGGTGGCGCTCGCTAAATATCTGCCATTAGGGGAAAATTGTAAGAACCATATCTCGTCCACGTTTTGCACCAAAGTCTTCTCTTCTGTAAATTTAATCTGCTGGAAATTCGATGAATTGTCTTGTAATAAGTTGAACTTATGATTGAACAGGCCAGTGCTTCTTTCTCCATCTTCCCCGTCATCCATAATTAAGTTCTCTCCATCGTCTGATATGTAAAGAACATCCTGAGAGCGCTGGTATTTTATAGCTTGTTTCAATAAAGTTAAAAGTCGGTTTCGAGGCACTAAATCGTTCGGATTAATGTAATTCGAAATTTCCTCTAGTAGTAAGTCTCGGGACTTAGCAGCAGAACCCTGCCATGTGGAAGATTGCAAAATTGAGGTTTCTGGGCTTGTCAAAATTGTCGTCATGTCCTTTAATAACTTTTCTGGTGTGAATGGGGCGTCTTCATCAAGCATATCATTCCTTAGAGCGAGGAGCGAATCCCATATTTCGATAAACTTCCGCAGACAGTTGCGTAAAAATGCTACAGCCATATGAGAATCTCTTTGATCAAAAAGCAGTTCCAGAAATATTTCCTTGTTGATCAATACCATCACTTCCACTAGAGTGGTCAACTGAAGGAGTGTTTGAGAGCTAAAGTTTCTGCCTGACAATGGCACAAAATTTTCGAAAGCCTTCAGCTGTTGCTCCATTTGGTGTACCACTTTGTCCCAATCTGTCGATTCTGATACAACATTTCCATTCTTCATCGAATTCTGCTCCGTTAAATCGGAAGACGAATCGTTGCCAACCTGTAGATCCTCAATGACGTCTTGTAGACCTAAAGATCCATATTTCAAAGGTAGCTGTGATAGCAATTGAAGAGTGATACTTTCAAAGTTCCCTCGGCGTATGATATTGAACAACTTTTGAACTACAGTGGATTCGACCTGTATTCCTCCAGTCTCTTCTTGCAATGCTTGTGCGGAAAAATTGTAGCCGAGCTCTTTTAATGCGTGAATCAGCAGCTTCACTAATTGCTCCCTATCAAACATATCTAAATTATCCTGCTCCGAAGGTCCACTCAAGTATGGTTTCCCATTGGCAGGTATTGTCCGTGTTCTTTTCCTCTTACCTGTGTATAATGGCATGAATACTTCGCTAGACTCTGAATCCAAAGGAGAGCCAAAAGTCAAGGGCATTATCAGCAGCTTCTTCAGAGTTTCTAAGCCAACTAATTCTATATATCGGTTAGCTTTAGGCCAAGTTTTTGGACCTTCCAAATGTTATAGCTTTAAGGGTCGCTACAAGGAGCGAATGCGCGACCGAGATTATATAATGAGCGGTTGTGCGACGCAACGGCAACTGAGTGAGCTTATCTGGGAGAAACTAAACGTGGAGCTCACCGTGTGGTGCATGAGACCTACAGAGCTGAGAAGCTGACACTCTCTCAAGTTTTCGAATATGGCTCGGGGCCTGGAGACCCTATGGCCATCGGGCTCAAGGCTATAGACGATGAGTTTTTGGAATGGTATAAAAACGTTTACCTGATAACTCCACATTTGATTCCTTCGGCTGATGTTTAGATAGAGAGTATTTGGCTGAAATCTTTATCCTTTATTGTGTTCACACTTTGGAGAAATCTAAGTATCAGCTTGCTGTTTGTGCTCAAAATCAGTGGTTGTCTCTTGGAGCATGTCATTTCGATTATGCCCCAAGGTTTTCCCACCGAGGGATCTTGCAGGTGTGCGTAGTGGTTGGTCTTTTGTTGAATTGTGACCAAATCATGGTCACCTCTTAACACAGCCTCGACTTTTGCCGCCATTAGATGTGAGAACTTCATCACCAACTTTGATGTTTTCTATTGGCACGGTCTTCCAGTTGGCTAGGAAAACCTTTGTACCTGGTACCAAACCACCAATGAGTTCTGGATCACCGTTCATTGGTCTGCATTGAGACGAAATCAGTCGCTCTTTTACACACCACAGGGATGGTGCAAATGTAGTGGTACGTTGTTTCAAAATTGGTGCAGAGCTTGAGCGTCAAAATGGTTTCAAATGATCAAACAATGCCACAAGATCGTGAGGGGCAGATTGCCAGGCCATTTTGCCCTGTCACTATTTGTGCTATTCTAAGTTATCGATAATGATGAAACATCCGATTATCTCTCACTTTGATGGAAGAACCGGGGGAGCCAGTCAAGCCTCGATCGTTCGCAATATCTGTGACAGCTTGAAACAGCACACAGCATCTCGGTAGCGAACTCTGTCGATGTTCCTGGATGCCTTTGAAGTTTCGCCTTCAACATCTGGATCCGAGCAATATGAAACGATGCCAAGACAAAGCAGACACGGCCTTCGCTCTCGAACGTGCGACCGTGGGCACACAGCGCGGCTAATCAACAAGAGCATATAACTCCTGATAAAATTACACATTTATGAGACGATTAAACGAGACGACTTGGGACGAACTGTAGAATTCTTGGCCGTACATCTGCTTCTCAGAAGAGTCTTATAGAATCCGGTAATCAAGCCACAAGAGCACACAGAGCTGCACCGACACCGGAGCCATCCTTGGCGATGCGCAAATGCACCTTCCGTTCTCCCTCAGATCCGATGGGACTCAGGGACAATGCATGTCTCAACATGGATCTGAAACCTGGGTAGTATTCTACCACGGATCCGTCACAGCCGATCTCAACCTCACCGTGATATCTTTTGTTGAGGGCTCCGGTCTTTATTAAGATGGCGGCGATGGGAACGGCTGCCAGATAAGCTGATCTGCGGGAAATGGCACGAACCAGCTTTTGAATCTCGACTCGCTCGCTGGGTGTGGTTGGGAGCCGCAAACTTTGCAAAAGTGAAAGCTCCGTTTCACGCAGTCCAGTGGAGTCATCAATTTCGATGTGGGAGAGCACCTCGCTTGATAATTCAAATGGAGTTCTCAGACGGTGTGGGAGATTGGCGTAGGTTCGGTATTGATTCAAAATCAGGCCCATGGAATGCAAGTCCACCAGAATATTTCTTAGCAATTCACCGAGGAACATACCAGAAACGCGCTTTTCGAATAGATGGAATCCAGGATTGGCAGAGAGTTTCTGGTCAATCTCTACGTCATATTTGGTCGTAGGTAGATGCTTTAATTCATTATCAAAAGAGCCCCATTCTGTATTTATCACCATGTGGGTTTTGCCTTCCCGCAGTAATGCAGTCTTCACTTCTTCGGGCAGCTTGGTAATGTTCTGTATCTCTTCCATGTAGCAGCCGTTGGTCCCAGTTCCAAAGATGCAACCGATAACCGGCTCTGAGATCTCACCAGAAGAGAGAGAGTCAGCGCTACCTGAAGAGTAGCAATGGGATAAAAATGTTCCGACTGTGTCATTGGTTAGAGCCACTACATTGATCATATTCAAGTTTACTGCATTCAATTGCTCCTGGTACAGCTGAACCACATCTTTTCCGATGGTGTCTTTAATTTTGAAACCTTTTGTCCATCTAATCAAGGTACCAGAACCTAGCGACTTTTGGTCGACAGGATACGAGAAGGTAAATCCCATTTTCAATGGTTTCGCAGTGTCCTTGGCATGTTCCTCCAGCAGCTCGGGATGATATTTCTTCATGAAGGCGACAGTGCGGCGTGCAAGATAACTGAATAAGTCTCGACTGGACACTGTCTCGTCTTCGAGCAATTCTTCAGGAATCTTGGACTTCATCTGCTGGAGCGTAAAAGAGCAATCACCGCTCAGGTCCACGGAACATACCCTGAAATTGGTGCCCCCGAGGTCAGCTGCAAGTAGCACACCTTTTTCAGTCCCGTTTGGCTTCCCGGTGACAAATGATGGGATCATAGGCAGACCCTTTGATGTTTCTTCGCTCTGGCCCGCTTCCAATGGCTGCAAGCCTTTTTCCATAGACTCTATGAAATACTCTGTCAGTTCCTTCAATTTAGTGGCATCAATAGTAAACTCTTCACAAATTTCATCAACTTTCTCACTCAGAGCTCTAGCAGTGGCCTTGTGGAAATCATCGAACGACATCCTTGTAAATGTTGCTAGAGAGGTAGAACTTATTTACGATTACAGGCTACAATTTCGTGCTAATTCGCTTCAATCGACGGAATTAGCTGAATAAATATGTAACAATTGACCAAGGGGTGAAATGATCAACGACATGCTGTCTCCTATAATTTGCCATTTGTCGCTCACAACATTCACATTGTAACCCCCTGCATTCGCTCACACCGGAACAATATAGGAGCGGAAAAACACAACGGAATAATTGCGGATTAAGTGCGGAATAATTAGGGAATAATTGCGGAGAAATTACGTCATTTAAAGATGATGTTCTGTCGTTGAAAGCGACCTTGAGATGCGCCAGCAAAGGTCACGAGGCCGAGAGCACTCTACCGCTAAACGATTCATACTGAAGACTTACTTGCATGATTGGGTTGAGACGAATATCACTGTAGAGGCAGCCGCTGACGGACAATTGCGATGTTCAGAATAGCGAAAAATCTAGTCAAGACGTTGGAACAGAGCGTCCAAGAGACATTGTCCCTTTCTCAGAGCTCAAGTCAGTTGGATGCTTTCTTTCAGTCAATCCCACCAAATCTATTGTTACCTCAGACACATTCTCATTCGCAGCAGGACCAAGAGCAACCGCAACATTCCGTAGAACAACATCACCATCCCCGCCGCTTCAACGAAGTTGTTTCGGGTCTGCGAGTTGTATACGTGAGCGAAACCCAACGGCAACTTCAATCGTACTTTGATTATATTGTAGGGATCAATGACGACGCTATACCACTGATAAGCAATCAGCATGGCTATTTCTACCCGGATTATAATCAAATAACACAGATCTTCAACGCCCATAATAACAACACGATAAAGCTGAATATCTGGTCCGCCAAGGGCGGCATTTTTAGGGACGAGTACATTTCAGTGGTCTCTAAAGACGGAACAAATCTGGAAGACGTTTCGCTATCTTCAAACTCAATGAGGGAATCGGAACATGTTTTCCAGCCTCTGGGATTCAAGGTGCAATGGACACCTTTAATCGCGTCTACTTTCACCTATCACGTCCTGAACATCAATCTTGAGAGAGGCCCCGCTGCGCTGGCAGGCTTGATACCAGACGAAGATTACATCATAGGGTGCCAGGACGGGCTGCTGGCCACGGGAGGCGAGACCCTATTGCAGGATATTGTGAGGTCGCGTGCCAACCATGACCTTTCACTTTACGTTTACAACGTGGTCCACGACTGTGTTAGGCCTATAACCGTCCATATCGGAGGCGATGGGAGGCTGGGGTGCAACGTGGGATATGGATTTCTGCACCGGATTCCCACTGTGATAAAACCGAACCATGAGCATGGTCCACTGGAACCTTCAAGCCCAGCGGCGGATTTGGAACCTGTTTCAAGCTCCACTTTTGTCCCCAGCTCGCTAGTGGCTCCGGCGTCCGCCAAAAAGACCGGTACTAAAGGCAAGAAAAAGCATTCTGGAGCGCCGCCAAAAGATGCCCTGATGAGTGACTATTTCAGTGAGGGCAAGGATGAATCTGCAGTGTCGACAATGCAGCACAATGGCGATGAATCTGCAGTTCCCCCACCACCCTCCTAAAACCGAACAGAACCATGAGAAGAAAATCTCGCTCGGCTTGACAAACGAAAGATGAGGTACTCTTAAATGTTACGGACCACACGATGGTGGTCCCGAGCTTCTCAAGCTACACTGCTTCCGATATCTGGATTTCTAATCATTAATGTATTTACTGTCATCGTATGTGCTAATTTCACGTGACCCATTTGCTCTTTCAGTTAGTGGACAGCGTGTTCTGTCTGAGACGCGTATACAAATGTATAAAGGACGATTACTTTGCACTATATAGGGATCCTTAACATTGCAACTTATCGGTGACGCTTCAAGGACTTCCTCTGTTATTGCAAGTGTTAAGGGAAACAGCTCATAAAGTCACACTGGTACTGATATGTTGTTAGACAAGAAGACTGTTTTTCATTTTGCCACCCTCTTGGCATCTGCGTTGGGAGTCGCGGCACAAGAAGGAGCCGTTGCTCCAGAAGACTCAGCTGTGGTCAAGCTTACGTCTGAAACCTTTGAGGACTTCATCAAAGAGAATCCTTTGGCTTTGGTGGAGTTTTTCGCGCCATGGTGTGGTCACTGTAAAACGCTGGGTCCTCAGTTTGTAAAGGCTGCTGACGCTTTGCAGGACAAAGGCATACCTTTGGCTCAAGTGGACTGTACGGAGCAACAGGAACTCTGTATGGCCCAGGGGATCAGAGGTTATCCTTCATTGAAGACTTTCAGGGATCATGATGTGGAGAATCCAAAAGACTACGAGGGTGCAAGATCTGCCGAGGCAATTATAAACTACATGCTGAAACAGACTTTACCTGTAGTACAGGTTTTTGACTCTGAAGAGCCATTGAAGGAATTCTTGGCAAACGCTACTCTTCCTGTCATCATTTCAAATGGCGCAGCGGCATTAAACGAAACTTTCTACCAAACTGCAAACAAGTATTCAGATGAATATTCTTTTGTCACTTATCCTGGGTCCAAGTCTGAGCTATCTTTGCAATTGCCTGGTGTCCCCGAGCCAATTGTTTACAACGGCGATGTCAAGAAGATTGAAGACTCACCTGAGGTCTTGGAAAATTGGCTCAAGGTCGAAGCTCTTCCATACTTCGGTGAAGTTAACGGTGACACGTTCGCTTCCTACATGGAGAGTGGTCTGCCCTTGGCTTACTTCTTCTATACTAACGAAGATGAGTTGAAGGAATTCACTCCATTTTTTACCGAATTGGCTAAAAAACACCGTGGTAAGCTGAACTTCGCCGGTTTGGATTCAAGAAAATTTGGTAGACACGCTGAAAGCTTGAACATGCGCCAACAATTCCCATTGTTCGCTATCCACAACATTACTAGTAACTTGAAGTATGGGCTCCCACAATTAGCTGAGGAAGAATTCGAGAAGTTAACTGATGCCGTGAAATTGGAAACCAAGCATATTAAAACATTGGTCAGTGACCTACTCTCTGGTAAAGCCGAGCCTATTGTAAAATCTGAAGACATTCCTGAAGTCCAAGAATCAAATGTATACAAGATTGTCGGTAAGACCCATGATGACTTGGTCAAGAACAACAAGAAGGATGTTTTAGTCAAGTACTATGCCCCATGGTGTGGTCACTGCAAGAGATTGGCTCCAATCTATGAGGAGTTGGCTGATATCTTAGCCGCTGAGAATGACTTCATCATCGGTGAAGTCGATGCTACTCTAAATGATATCCAGGACGTTGTGATCGAAGGTTACCCAACGATCATTCTTTACCCTGCAGGTAAGAATGCCGAACCAGTCGTGTTTAACTCCCAAAGAGACCTGGATTCTTTCCTAGCCTTTATTGAGGAGAATGCTGGCAACAAGATCGATACTAAGTCTGTTCGTGAGGCCTACGAGAAAGAGCAGGCCAAGAAGGAGGAGGTCCAGGCGGAAGATGAGGGTACTGAGCATGACGAATTGTGAAGTCCTCGAGCCTGTACTGCTTCGTTTTCAAGTCCTTGGAACCAGCTTTGATGGCTACATACATCTGGATCTAGTATATACAAAAGTTGTAGGTTTCCAAACCATCTTCAAAGTCTCTTTAGTCTTCAAGTGTTGAACGGTACACCCGTGCACCGCGCATTTTCGCAAGCTTAATGTTTAATAAGTAGTGGCAAAAGGTTTCTACGGTAAAACCAATTCAAACATAATTGACCACATTCAAATTCGTATAGCCCTATGGCGTTGTACACACCACCTGGGAAGTCTCCGGCACGACCAGCTGCTGGTGAAAGAGCGAATGATAAGAGGGAAGATACTGAGGATGACCTCAACAAGTTCTACGTGCGACCCAGTATCGGTCTTAGGCTTTGGGGACCACTAGTTCCTGCGTCAGATAATAAAGCTGGGCTCTGGACACTGATTGGCATACAGAGTGCTATTGGATTGCTATGCATGTACAGAATCAAAAGGTTACGTGCTTCGTTGAAAACAGTCCGGAAAGATATAGCGGATTTCCCAAGTTTAAATCGATTCTCTACAACTCATGGTGAACTGCTAATCTCGCCAGTCGCGATAACACCGAGCAAAGCTACGTCCATGTCCGTCAAAAAGGGCGTTCAAAAGGCATCCTATAGTGGTGCAGCATTTGGAGCCTCTTCATTTTTCAAAAGTTCAAGCCAAGAAGGCGGCTCCGGGGGGAGGTTTGGCCGCTTCAGCACCTTCCGCCAAGTGATATATCTTCTTACTGGCACGCTTTTATTGTCGCAATCCCTTCTCGAAATATGTCGATTGAAACTTCTAAAATATGATCCCTGGTGTGAAGAAGCCAAAAGTGTTCGTGACAAGAAATTTTTCAACGATATAATACGTTTCTACCACGAGGGCATTGATCCTACGAAAGTTAGAGTTAAAGATGCATCTAGCGGTAATGTCATGCCTACAAATATTCCCGAGGTGAAGCAAAGTGTAGCCCTTGTAAGGGCCCAATCGGAGGCTGAAAACCCAATAATCAAGTGGTACGGTCCCCTGGAGTACAAGCCAATGTCTTTCTCTGAATATCTGGACAAGTTGGAGTATCATCTTGATATGCTCGTTTTCTTGCAGGAGAAGAGAAAGCTGAAAAAGGGATCTGTCGAAGTCATGCAGAAGATTTCACATTCAAGCACTGAGGCGGAACAATTAGCGACCAAGAATCGGGAACTCCGGAAGAAAGCCTATGAACTGGTCTCTGATGCTCCAAAGGGAAGTATTCCAAGAAGAGATAGAACGCTGACGTATCCTGCAAGGGGCATCTTGATGGATGCAGACTGCGAGACCCCAGAAGACTTTGATCTCCAGGAAATATGGAAGTTATACGATCCGTGGATGAGCCTTGCCCTCGAAACATCTCTCAGTATTAAGTTCCTGCCCACTATCACGGCCCCAGTCGAGGCTGGTGATCATAGTTCAGATGAACTGCGGGAATCGATTGATGAACCTGAAAGCAGCACAAAATGAAGCGATTCCAAGACAGATACAGCCCTCATAGCTTTGACAGATCGCTTCTATCTGTTCGATATCGTATAACTTGATATTTAAATAACTTGCATTCGACAACCTGAAGGTGCCTAGTCAAAGGTCGAATTATTGGTGCTATATACAAAGCAACTCGCTATTGCATTCGATTCAAGTTATCCGGGACGAGATGCGCTCGCTGTTGATAGCTCTACTGGGCTTTTGGTTGGAAATTGCTGCGGTGAGGGCTATTTTCATTGAGGACGCTTTCGAAACCGATTGGCAACTACAAAATATCGGTATCTACAATTGTGTTCTAAAAAATCAAGAGCAGGGTTCCTTCATAGTGCTATCTGATTTTGGATCGAAGACTCTTTTATCTTATGTTAACGAAACCGATGGGCAGCTGTTGTCTAGACATGTGCTAGATCTTCAAGCTACCGATGCCATGATGACTGCAGACCGGAAACATATTGTATTGAAAACAGTCGAGAACGAGTTCATGGCTTTTGACAGCTATTCGGGATTGCTTAAAAACGACTTAGACTTCCCCGCCAGTGAATTCCGTTCGGGATGCAAGCCTGATTTATCCAATATTAAGCTGATTGACGGAACCGTTCAGGTTCTAGATTCAGAGACGGGATTGTTGATATTTGAGAGCGATCTACCTCCCAAGTTTGAATCTATTGCTTTCATTGAGACTGACTATGTCTCAGAACTGCAACTGCTGGTCCACACCACTGATGATGAGTATTTTTTCCAGCTGATGAAAAATAATACGATGGAAAGATCATGGATTAGGGACGAATCGAATCACGACATTGTTGCTCACACCTTTATAGATATCGGCGACAGTAATCTTGACGTGGTATCTGAAGAAATTTTGAAGGAAAATAGCTTTCCAAATGCATGGCAGGCCTACGTGTTTAGAGTCACAACCAATTGGAATAGACTCAGGGACAGCTTTAGGGAATCTGGCTATTCGGTCGGAAAATTCTTAACCAAATTATTTAAGCTGGACAGTGCATCTTTAACCGCTGGTCAAGATGCAAACTTGATTGGTGTGAAATATCTGGTGGTAGCTACAAAGTATGGTGTGATTCAGGCCTTGGACATACAAGATGGTAAGAAAATTTGGAATTTTGATTCTGGATTGAAGAACATTTTACTAGTCGAATACATTAGTGATTCTCACGAGCTATTGGTTTTTGCCGAAGAGGGCTCCTACTTTATCTACAGAATTGAAGATGGGAAAGTACCCGTTTTGAGGGAAGAACGTAGCGTTGGTCAAAAAAGTGTAAAGTCCGTGTCTCTTCTGGATTCAAGGGAGCTGTTTATCGAGTTCCTCGACGGTGAGAAGAAAGTCGTCACTTTTAAAAGGGGTTCCGACCACCCAAGAACATTTATTTGCAATCACGATTCCAAGGGTGTTTATGGCCACGCAATTGATGCAAATCAAAGCTTAGAGGATACCTGGATAATCAAGTTCCCTGAGTTTGAGGACCTGGCTGCTTTTGCAGGTAGGAAGGAGGCCCCAATTGTTACGCTAGGTCAAACCCTCGGTAATAGGACTGTGTTGTACAAATACTTGTATCCAAACATGGCAAGTTATATCACGGTGAATAAGCAAACGTCCACGATGTACGTCAACCTTATTGACACGATAACTGGCGAGCTTTTGTACTCCCAGATGCATGAGGACAAAATAGATGCCGATCAGCCTATAAACATGGTCTTCGGGGAATACTGGTTTGTCTACTCATATTTCAGCACCGAGCCAGTCCCAGAGCAAAAATTGGTGACGGTAGAACTATACGAATCGTTAGAAGCGAATGAAAGAATATCCACTGATAGTGAGCAGATCAATCCGCTCAGAAGCCATCACAAACCTGCGGTCATATCGAAGGCTTATTTTTTCCCAGAGATCATTCAAAGAATGTCGCTTTCGCAGACCATCTTTGGCATCACATCGAAGACCATTATTCTCGAGCTAAAGAACGGCCAGATAACATTTTTATCGAAAGATATCCTGAGTGCACGACGTGTCGAAGAGTCCAAGATGACGAACGACGACAAGAAGGAATTCATGGCTATGCCTTACATTAGCATGATCCCATTGAACGATCATTTCGTCATATCGCATTCAAGAACTTTGCTACTGGGTGATAATGCAAAGTTAGTGTCAACTGCAACAAACCTGGAGTCTACAAGTGTAGTATGCGACATCGGCCATGACATTTTCTGCAGTAAGATTTATCCCTCAGGCCAGTTCGACATCATGAGCCCCAGCTTCGAAAAGGGCAAGCTGATAGCGACAATAGCTATTTTGGTCATAGTCTGCTACTTCTTGCGACCTTCAGTTGAAGCTGCAAAACTCAAGAGATCATGGTTGGTCAGGTAATTTTTGCATCGCATCAAAATCATACATAGAAGACTATAGGTTGAAATTCAAAGTCATATACGAAGCTCAATGCTAAATACCCAATTCCTCGAATGGAAGCTTCCCAGAAGATGATTTTTTAATTGCAATCCGTTTTTTCCAAATTTCATAAGTCTGGGATCTTCCCACTGGCAGAGCTTGAATATTGTTAAACTTCAGCAGTATTGAAGCGACAACGTCCAAGCAATTGGTGCGGAATTGGCTCAGACCTACCGCATATAGAATCCATTATGTTTTTATACTATTGGTTTATAGCTTTCTTGGCAGGCTTGACTGCCGCAGGCTCGCTCAAAGAGCTGCAGATTGGCGTTACCAAAAGGATCCCGCAGGATCAATGCCATATCAAGGCCAAAGCTGGTCACACTGTGGAAGTCCACTACACTGGTTACTTGAGAGATAGTCTGGAGAAGTTTGACTCAAGTTATGGAAGAGGAGTGCCCATTTCGTTCAAGCTCGGGAGCGGCCAAGTTATCAAGGGCTGGGACCAGGGCCTGCTAGGAATGTGCATAGGAGAGGAACGTAAGATACAAATCCCCAGCGACTTAGCATATGGCGAGAGAGGTATTCCTGGCGTCATACCAAAAAACGCCGATATGATCTTCGATGTGAAGTTAGTTAGTATAAGCTAAGCTACGCTGTTCTGTGACATTGTTATATAATGCTTTAAAAGTGATACTGCGGATTAAAGATGTGCTGTTCGTTATGGCTTTCGATTTATACGATCAAAAAGTACGCTGTAAAATAGTTCACTTTGTATGTTATCCAGATATCATGTACAAATCTGGAATACTGGACGTTGCGTTTCGAACATTGATGCAGCCGCTTCATAATGGCCTAGCCGACGCCTATAAGGCATTCTGCGCTGATGACAAGCTTCATTTCAAGATAGTGTACAACACTCAAGTTATACCGAAACCCGAGGTTCTTTTAGTCCTCGATTCTTCGTTCAATCCTCCCCATTGGGGTCATCATGCCCTGATTGAAAAAGGTTTGCGACTCTACGATGGAAGGTCTACCCAGGTCCTTCTGCTGTTAGCTGTTAATAACGCTGACAAGGCAGCAGCTCCTGCTTCGTTCGATAAGCGTATGGAAATGATGTGTCTAATGGCAGACCTGCTGCATAAAAATGGCTCTGCAGTTTCTGTAGGGATTACAGATTATGCTAAATATGTCGACAAGGATATTATTCTAAGGAAGCATTATAAAGACGCCCGGACAATATCCTTCCTAGTGGGATTCGATACGATTGTGAGAATATTCGCTCCCAAGTATTACTATCCAAGACTTCCCTCTGAGGCTTTGGAAAGCTTCATGGCTTCTACCGAGCTGTGTTGCCTAACGCGGGAGGGCAATCACAACCTTGAGGAGCAGATGAAGTACTCTTCAGATATCTCAAATGGCGTGTATGAACCTAATATACCAAAGTCCTGGGGCGCGAAAATCCATATGATGGAAAATGACAAGATATTTGAATCTATTTCCTCTTCGGCTATACGTAAAGCGATTGCGGAAGGCCAAACCTCGGAGAAGTTGAGCAAACTACTGCCCTTGCCAATTGTGGATTACATACTTTCATCGAAGGACCAAATGTTTTAGTACAGTGACTGCACGCGTATTCATGGGACCAGATTCTTCTGAGAGGAAAAGATCTGCTGAGTGGTAGGTTTAAGATTCTCGAAGAAGTCTTGGAAAAACTCTTCAAACGAGTTGAATTGGTCTACGTCTGGCATCATGAAATTTCCTGCAGTCGACGTGGTTTCGGAAGGACTATTCCGAGAGTGGACACTTACTTGAGGATCAGCTTTTGGTGGGTCGGTTGTAAAATTGATTTTGTTGCTGCTTGTTCTTTCTCTCGTCGGGCCTGTTGAGGGTAATGAAGATATCTGCTGGCCCTTGCTTACTCTATATCTGCTCGTATCGATGATAGACTTTATAATCTTGCCAACATTATCTGTCGCCTCGTTCTTCTTCTCACCGATGGTGTTTAGGTGCCAGTAAACTCTAGTGCAGATGTTTAGCACTGACTGCCTCTCTGACGAGGGAAACCAGTCGAGAAAGTCGCAGAGTGCAAGACAAGCATACACCAACTGATGTGACGTCAAAATGGGAGCACCTTTGATCAACGATGGTGGTAACCTGAGAAAGCCTTTGATTAGTGAAAAAGCATGCTCTTTCATGGTGTTGAGAGTGCGAGCCATAAAAGCTGGGTTGGTCCTTATGTCGCTAAGGAATTCGGATATAAACGATCGGCAAATCATGATATAATAGTAATCAAACGTGAAAAGCAAGACACCTGCACCATCCTTACTCAGTAATTCTTTCCAGTTGGTAACCCAATAGGTAAGCTCTGAAAAAGCCAATAAATCAGAATTTTGTGTAGCATCTGAGATTTCTAAGGTGTCATGAAGCCTATCTCTAGCAGTTTCGTAGAACTCCTCGAAATTGACGAATATGCTGTTAACTATATCTCCCAAGTTAATCTCGCTGATCTTGATATCGTCACCAAAGTTCGACTGAGGAAATTTAGCAGTCAAGTTGTTCAGCTCCTTTGTTGAATCATCAAGAGTCGAATAGCATCCATAGCTCACGGCATATTCAAGCTTGCATGCAGTGAGAGAATTTAAAATCCTGAGATAATAGAGGTCTGTCGGGTCATAAATTTCTTCCACTACAACTCTCTTCTTGAGTTTATTAAAATTAAAGATGCTCAAAAATGAATTAAGAGCAAAATCGCTAAGAACCAACGAGTTGAATTGTAGCTGCCGGTGTCTTTTAGCTTTTCGCGAGATGTGAAACATGCAGCAATACAATATGGCCTCAATGTCATGAGCTATCAGGTTTTCAAACATCGTAAGAGTGTTTGTCAGAAATCTCTCTACCAAGGGATAGAGCATTTCCTGTTCGCTAGCATATTTCTCGTTATCATCAAAACTCATTGCTATTATGGTGAAGACGCTGGTGATGAAAACATGTTTCCGAACATAATCATCGTCGATTTCTTTGATGCCTCCTGGTACAATCCAAAAGTGAGATCTGATTAAAAACTCCTTTGATAGCTTAAGGCATAATTCTTCATGCTTTTCATAAAAGTGCAAAAAGTTGACTCTTGCTACCACGAACGGCCGTTGCTGTTTTGCATACTGATCTTGTTTTGATCTGGCTTCTCTTGGAAATAATCTATTGTCAATATTGCCAATAAGTTTCAGCGGAGGGTCCTTCAACACTCGGTCGGTAAGCGAATGACTGGCTCTTCTAAACTGACTGCCATATTTAGATGCGGTTAGTGGGGACATTCCTTTCGAAAAGTCATCGAAGCCCGGTAAATGAGGGTCCAGCTTGGTCATCGTTTTGACACTACCATCGGAGGGCTCTCGTAGGAGTCCTAGAACAAGGTCTAGTTTGTTATCCAGACTTTCAAAGTGACTTTCGACTTTGCTTAGACGTCTCTCCAGCTGTTCTGTGAGACGGATGCTCGATATAACCAACTGGGAATGGTCGGAAGCATGTAGGGCTTCGTTAGTATCACTGCTTCCGTCTCTGAGCCCTATTGAACCAGATTTGTCTCTAACTGCTGCTATAATTTCACACTCACGCTCTTCGGTCAGAGAACAATCAAGTTGAAGAACGTTACAGCGGTGACACTTGCCAGTAAGAGGCTCGAAGTCGCATCTAGTCTTGAATTTTCTGCACAATTCGCAACTAAACGTACGTCTTTTCTTGCGAGTCTTTTTGATATTCAAAGCTTCTCCCCTCTTGTTGCTAGCATTTTCTGAGTGAAATTTCTCATATTGATTTTGAGTGGAATCTTCAGTTGTTTTCTTCAGTAGAGCATTATCAGAGCGATCTTGGTTATCTTCTTCCTTCTCATTCATTGTACTAGGGCCAACAGCAGCGAACCTTTCAATTCCATCAAATAGCTCATCGAGCAGGCAAACCAGACGTACTTTGAGGGATCTTTGACTGTTCTCTAAGGTTACTTCGCAAGATGCTGCTTTCTTGGGTAAGAAGGTCAAGATAAGCGGCGCGAAAAGGTTGATAGAAACCTTACGAAGCCAACCTTGCCAAATGCGACATCAACTCAAGAAAACGACAGCATTCCAGTGATTGACTCCAAAATGGAAATGATGACTTTGTAGTCCTCGTGTATTTTTATTCCTAGCTGCTATTTCAGCCAACAATAGCTCAAAAGTTATGGCAAAAAACACACCTACTGCATTGAATGCGCCTTTTGGCCAGAATGCTTTGTAATCAACGATTGAAAATTCTCTGGTGATTGGTTGAGGCGATTAGCGGTGGTCGCTTGTGAGGCTGAGCGGTTGTGTTGGTATGTCCCCTGAATTTAATTTTAAACTACTGGAAAAGAAGGTTCCACAAGGGTTCTCAACAGGAAAACGATTGCCTGATGCAAACTTTGTGCATCAATTCCATATTTATGATCTTAACATTGCGTATATTCAATCCAAGCCGTATGGATAGTTTGTTATGGTTAACATTTATCATGACATAATTAGCAATTGAGAAACTATATTATAGAATACTATGAATGATTGTCTTCTCACAGAAAGTTATGGCCTATAGCAAGTAGAGCGACGCACAAGACCCAGGATAGGTTTGGTTTCTCAAGCTTAGCATCGCTAGAACGCGAATTATTGGAAAAAAAACCGCCTTTGCTGTCATTGCCGGAATCCCCATCGCTCTCATGATCTTCAACTGTTTCGCTCAAGACAGCACCATCCTGGCTCACGCTCTGGGACTTTTGTCTCCGACCAGAAGTGCAGGTGATTTTACCACCTCTAACAATGGAACGCCCATTCTTTGGTGTCGTCCATTTGGAGCAATCCATCTGTCCGGAGTTTGTTTTAATCAATGCGCTGCCTTTTACCAACTTCAACTGAGGGAAATCAGTGTCACTGAACTTTCCTTCGAAATAAATGGCTCCGCCTATTTGCTTCAAACTAGTGAAAAAGTCAATCTTCTCAAGTTTGGTGTTATTAGCAATCATCAAACCCCCTTCAATGTCAGTTACATTGCGAAAGTTGGCAAGCTTGAGGTTCACATTATCGATGATGCCTAAAGTACCACCAATTGTTTTCAAATTTGGTACCTGCATTTCACTGAACTGATTTTGAATAAGCTCAAATGAGCTCCCAACAGTCTCGAGCTTTGGGAAATAAGCCAAGGAAGTGTCTCTGACGGTAATATTCTCTGCTGAGATAAGTTTAGGCATCTCCAATTCGGTCTCTCGAGCGTTGGCATGCACGCTCAGCTTTTGTCTGACATACTGAATATTTGCCTTGACTGTCTCCAAGAACCTGTTATTGTTTACTTGAAAAATCTCAACATCTTCGACGTTTTTAAAACCCTCAATGGTGGACAAGGATGTGTCAGAGATGGTAAGACTTTTCAGTCCGCCCAGATTTTCATTGATTAATGCTTCGTTCAAAATTGGAAGGACTTTCCAGTCAATCACTCTGGCCTCTTTAAGATATGGTAGATTGATTGAAACTAGCGACGTCAAGCTTTGCAAGGAGAAGGTCTCCCCTACAGCTTGCAATTTGCTTCCTTCAATTTTAACGAGATGAGAACTTTTCTCGACATAAATTGAGCCTTTTACACTCTGAATATTACCAAAATCGATCAAAGCATCGGCATAGTTCGCAAAGTGAATACTGCCCAAAAGAGTGTCACATTGGGCTTGTAAGTGGTAGAGGTCGCCAGAAGTCTCTATGATATGAACATCATTTTTACAAAGCTCTGACATTGGACCAGGCTTTTCAAACATCTCGGGATCATAGAAATCAATCTCTTTTGAGTCATCTTTCTTGTCCTCATCTTTCTTGTCCTCATCTTTCTTGTCCTCATCTTTCTTGTCCTCATCTTTCTTGTCCTCATCTTTCTTGTCCTCATCTTTCTTGTCCTCATCCTTCTTGTTCTCATCCTTCTTCGAGTCCTCTTTCTTACTGTCATAAACCTTATCTTCATTGCCGCCGTCATCAGCAAGCAAGAGCTTATGATTATCTCTCTTCCTGTAGCTATCAATCGAATATGGTTTTACGGAATGAGGAAGAAAAGATTCATTGCTTGCAAATGTTCGAAACCGATCAGTTGCCACTCTGTCACGTATGCCAAGCCGATTGGGCGCAAGCAAATTAATGGTGGCTGCTGTCGCAGCTACGGGTAATAATAAATTTGAATACTTCATTATTGTTTGTGCGACTGTTTCACTTTCCTTAAAGTGTCAATTTTTCTTACAATTTGACTGTCCAGTAATATCTTCGTCGGTTTATTGAGGGCTCAGTGCCGTGCAGATCTGTCTAAAATAGTGCATTTGTTTTTTGATTTTCCTTTAAATAATGGACCATAACTTTGTGACACAAATCAGAACTCTGACGCTCCGAGATCAGAGGAAGGGAAAAAAACAAAGAGGCAACGGACTTTAATCTTAGAGCTTCAGTAAACCACTTTCGTAGTTTAATGAGACTACTTATTTGGCTAGATACTTTTTTATAGAATCTAAGCGCAATGAGATTTCCTCTACAAAGACCTCACTAAAACCTGGAATTTTGGACTCTGTGGAGGCAAAGTGGTCCAGCATTTCATCAACATACATTCTGGTCTCATCATCGTGAGCCCGTTCATACATGCGATTAAAAGTGTACGAGATAACACTTTTCAAATAGTCGAAACTCTTGAGCTTCATATCCTGAAGCTTGGGATATTCAATGTCCATAGGGCTTCCCACATCGTATCGCTTGTTGTAGTTTCTAAAGGACGGTGATGTAGCATTAGTAACCGGAGTGACAGCTTGATCCTGCGATTGGTAGGGACTGTTGATGTTGGAGGAAAGTGGACTTCTAGGTGTGCTGGTGGTTATCTTACTGGCCTCAGATGCAGAGAGGGCGGGGTTTCTATCAGCCGTCGTAGTAGTGCTGAAGTCCCAACGTACGCTGCTCTCAGATCCATCGTACAGTTTCTCGCATAAAGGAAATTTAGGCATTCTGCGATAGTCATCTTTTGATTTTCTTTTGTTGAGCATTTCAACATCGCTTTTCAGATCAACGCATTGCGTATTACTGATAAAATCCGTGTCAAGTAAATTGACAGCTGATGGTCGATTCTTGGGCGTTTTAACCAGACACGAAGCTATGAAATGCTTCGCCGTACTCGAATAATTGCCATGAAGAACAGGTGGTTTTCTTTTGGGAAGATTGGCCATTACCTTCATTGGATCACACTTCGAAAGCGGAGGTGAACCTTTCAAGAGTTCATAGACCGTAATTCCCAGCGACCATATATCTGCTTTTTCGTCATAGCCGTCTGATTCCTTAGAAACTACCTCCGGCGCCATCCAAAACGGAGTCCCAACAAAAGTTCCTCTCTTTAAAGTCGCCCTGATTTGACCACTTACTCCAAAATCGCCTAATTTTACCTTTCCTTCATCGGTTAACAGAATATTTGCCGCTTTTATATCGCGATGAATCTTCTTCTGCTCGTGTAGATACACAAGGCCTTTGACTACTTCCCTAGTAATGTATGCAGCTTTTGCCTCTGGTAAACCATTATTGTATATGTTCTTTAATAAATCGGCACATGAGCCGCCTCCGCAATACTCCATGATGATCCACATCGAGGCATCTTCCGTCATTGTGGTTATGTAGTTAGTAATATAGGGCGACTTTAATTCAGCTAGGAAGAATATTTCTTGAGCCAGTAAATTTATGTCTTCATCGGTGTGCTCCAAGTTGACAACTTTGACGGCGACGATTTCGCCAGTTTTCTTGTCACAGGCTTTATAGACGTCGCCAAAATTGCCCCTCCCAACACATTGCCGTATAGAGTAGAGCTCAGAGGGCTCTGAGCAACTCAGGTTGTTAATAGTCATTTTCAGTACCACTAGTCGCTCCAAACTGTGACAGCAAATAGTTCACTGTGTAGCGATGCACGCAATATCGGATAAAAGCAGTTAAGGTTAAATCAAAGCGATGGAGATGAGCAAAAGATCAACTCTTAATCGAATAGTTGTTGAGGAAAAAATGCGATGATGAAGTGTATTCAGAAGCCAGGGACAGATGCACACCAGCAGTTCGAATCTGCTGAGGTGAATATTCCGCGAGGAAGACTTTGATGAGAAGGACAGCAAAGTAAGTCAGAAACGGGCCGCCTCCTGACTCTAAAGCTTATTCGAGCTCGGTGTCACAAAAAGCGTCAATGGCGGATATTGTGTCGCCAGGCGCCTTGGCAACTAAAGAAAAAACAACTGCTGCAAAAAAAAAAAAATTATTGTTATAATACTGATACAATAACCGCTACTAAGACTTCCTCGTTCCGTTTCCCCTCTTCGAAAGCTTCAAAGACTTATGCATATTTAATATATTCGTAGGCGACTTGATCTGCGGAGAGCTTGGCATATGATTCAAGCTCCATCGCCGCCCTGGCTGTTTATCTGCTGGTATGCTTAGCGGAGCCAGCGTAGATTCCCTGCCCTCGGGAGGTTTCGACGTGTGTGTATTCGGCGAGAAAACGCCATACATGTCGAATTTGCTCTTCCAGTATTCGATGACAGCAGGAGACCAATTGGATGTATTATTTGGAATTCTATCAACCGGAAGGCCGTTGTACAGCAGGAACTCAGTTATGAAGAATACAGGTTTTCCATGAACCATTTCGTGGTGTTTAAGAGAGTACTGGAATATTGTTGGTAGTACTACATCGCAATCGGATCTGGACTGCTCGGTGACGATATCTCTGAGGGAGTATTTGGATTGTGCTATAGTTTTCTGTAGCAGGTAGATGCTGTCCAAATGTATTGCCTTTATCAACGACTTCAAAGAGGTTTTTGCATCCTGGTTGCCATCGGATACCATTTTGCATGCTTGATATTTGTTGATGATATATCGCGATCTTTCAGAATCGGAGGATTGTGGCGTGAGTTTCGCTTCTTCTGGATCACTTGACTCGTAAATGGAATTGACATTCGCATTGGATACGTCGTTTCGAAGAAGATGAAGTATTTCCGGTGAAGTGAAACTGTCCAATGTCAAGGATCTTACCTTCGAGACGTGAGAACCCATTGATCTGTGAACACCGGAGCATTTTATGCAAAGCACACAGAGTAGGTTTATGGAAATCCATTCCACAGTCTGGGAATCGCCACAATCACAGCACCTGGAATTAGATTCATGCTGGCTCATGACTACATCAATTAACGATGCAGTAGTGGCAGTATGATCCTTATGTTTTGATGAGGCCTCAACTGCAGAACTTGAGTACTGTTTAGTTTCTAGATTGACCTGCTTTAGCATATCAAACCATTGCTCAGCCTCTGAATGATCCTTGAAGAGCAAATAAACCTTTGACCGATGATTCTTGGAATTCGAGCTAGTATGCTCAACAGATGAAGAAGAACTGGCGGACGCTGGAACTGAAAAAGGTAATCCGGACGTTTGTATCTCGACTGTGGTCCTATTAATTTTCTTGATGCATGCGAACGATAAATCAACAGTGTGCAAGGGTATCTTCTTGGAATGATGAAATACACTCAACTGATTACCATCTAGGATAATCCATTGGCGCCATTGGGAGCCACTGCTTGAGCCAGTGCTGCCAGGGGCAGAAGTACTGTCGCCTTCCTGAAATTCCACCCAGGCATAAGTCTCTACATGCGGCGTGTTTAACGAGGAGTACAGTTTTGTCAAGTCACTCAAACTTCGTGCGTTTTTTATGGATAATCTCAGTTGATGATTTTTTTTCATGTAGCTCTCGTTGAGCTCCTTCTCTGGCACTCGCTTTCGCAGAAAGAGCGATACCCCGCTGTATAATCTTCGCAGAGGCGGACCAACAACAAAACATTGGTCGAGAAAGTTTTGGTATTCCAACCGTGCTAATTCGTACTGCACCTTGCTGCTCAAAGGTAGCGACGATTGCGTGGAGTACATCAGTCTCATCGCTTCGTGAAAGTTCTTTTGCTTCTTGGGGAGTATCTTCTGATTTTGTTTCTCAAACTCCAGGAACTCCTGCAAGGGCGTTATCACGTCTTTGCTGAGCGATTGCGATACGTTCAGCACATGATTCGCATTAAAGGCACGGATCCAAGCGTGCAAATCTTCGTTAAAAAGTCGTTTCAAAGGGTGGTCCTCGTCGCCAGCGAAACTGACCCTTATGCTCAGTAAACCGTCGCAAACCGACGAAACCGCTCGAAGAAGATCATTAAGTCTCACTAGATTATCCAGCAGTATCCTCCAACGGGCGCTTTTCTGCAGAGACGCCACCGAATCCTCGAGACCGCCTATCAGTTTGCGAAACTCCGCGCCATCTGGCAACCAGGCACTACCATGACGCAATCTGTGGGACCCAGAAATATGCTCAGCAGCCCGAGAACCCTCGGCTCCACTGACGAACACCACAGCGTCCACATCCAGACACTTCAGCCGGTAGAACCCGCTCGCACACGGCGTATCCAGTCTGAAGCCGTAGCGGTCGGGCGCCCCGGTTCTCTGCAACGGAATCTCGACACTGGAGTCGTCCTTCTGCAACATACACACCACCTCACCGCCGTCCCGGTTCAACCGCACCGCATACACAACGCCCGGCCGCACAGCGGGCACATACGACCCGTTGTACTCAACGAAAAAGGGCCTGTCACCGCACTCGCCAACGGTCACCTCCACAACAACGCTACTGCTGCTCACCAGCTGACCCATCCTTGTACCGAGCCTGCTCTGCCCAGCCCAAACGGCCCGTTTGTGCATTCGCCGTCATTATATCCACTACCAACAAGGTCTCTTAGGGAACCGAGCGCCGACCAGCTTAATCCCGAGTCGTCACGCACGAAGAACAGTAAGCCAAATTCAACTAAATCGATATTACACTAGTTAATGTTACTTAAACTTGCCCTCCCAATGGTCTTTATAATAGTATTATATATGTATAAAGCTGTACGCCATTTCTGGTCCAGCAGACCGCTTAGAACAAGAAGGCGACACCGGCAGCAACAGCAGCACCGAACACACCAGCGTTCAAGACGTTGGAGTTGGCAGCACCGGTTGTAAGACTGGAAGAAGTCTTGTTGGAGTGGTTGGAGCCGTTAGAACTGTTGTCCTTGGCAGCTTGAACAGCAGCGACAGTAGCGAAGGCAGCGACAATGGTCTTGAATTGCATTTCTGGTAGTCTTGATGTGATGCTTTTCTGTATAGAACCGATAGCATCAACAGGCTCTCTCCTGGTCAACACTCGCGCCTTTTATAACAAATCTTTGCCCACCCCAACAGAGCCTCCTGTCTCAGTGAGAAAATTTTTCAGATCTGGCCATGCGTGGTTTCTTTTCCCGAATCTGTAGAACGCCCAGCGCGCGCATCGCCTCTTTGGGACAACTGTGGATCGCCACAATAGGCCATGGGGAGGGGCAAGGCTGGTCTGGCCACCAGAATGGGGCACCGCCTCCGAAACCGGTCATGTTATGGATGTGCCGAGACAGTTTCCAGCGCATTCTCGGCCGTAGCGGAAACGCGAGCGCCAGAAACAGCGATCGCTGCCCGATAAGATAAGCCAGCGGTCGAGACGGTATTTCTTGGCTATATAACGGCTGCGTCCCCGCGCCACAGAAAACCCACAGCCCAGATCTGCGTTTCACTATGGTTTTGCAGTTGCTGGTGGTGAATCCGAACAGTTCGCGTTCGATGACCGAGGCGGTCGCCAGAAGCGTGGCGGCGTGCGACGCGTTCCGCGGTTTCGCGTTCCAAGTCCGCTACATGACGGGCCCGAGCGGCGCGCCGCCGCAGATCGACGGGCCGGAGGCCAGCAGCGCGAGCTGCGACGCGTGCTTGGCGGTGCTCAGCGACCCCAGGTCAGAGTTCCACTACGCGCGCTTCGAGGGCCTACTTGTGGCGTGCTTTTCAGACCACCCGCTGGTGGCAGCGCTGGCAGCGCTGCCCCAGGCGCCGGTGGTCCTCGGGCTGCTCGACGCCAGCGTGAGCTTTGCGAGTCTCGCGGCCCGCGGCCCCTTCTCCATCATCACGTCCAACGTAGAGTGGGTCAAGATCCTCGACGACAGTGTGGAACAGCAGTTTCTTGCGGGACACGTGCGCCGCCTGGGTCTATGGCGCGGTACTGTGTCTTCGAACCTGCAGGTGCTGGAGTTGCACGACGAGGCCAATTTCGGCGCGATCGTGGACGTGATCCGCGCCGAGAACGTCGATCGCCTCGGGTCGAGATACGTGATCCTGGGGTGCGCCGGGTTCTCGGGGCTGGAGCGCAGACTGAACAAGCTGTTCGAGGACCGCGGCGTGGTGTTTCTCGACCCGATAGTGATCGGGTTCCAGGCGCTGCTGGGCAGCGCCAGCCTGTTGCAGGCGATGAGATAAGAGGTTCGTTGTGTCACGTGACACGCGCTTCAAGAGCAATGCGATCTAAGCCGTGCTCTGGGGGGGATATGCAGGAGCGATATAAAAAGCAGGAGAAGGCCGCACCGCAGAGCTGGATGCTGGCTGTGTCGAACAATCGTGTGTTCTACAAGATGCATGCTCGTGATTGGTTTTTAGTGCTGGTGGCGATTTTCATTCCGCCTGTTGCCGTCTGGCTGAAGAGAGGTTTTTTCACCAAGGATCTGCTCATCAATGTGTTGCTGTGGGTGCTTGGATTCATCCCCGGCTTGATCCACGCCTTGTATATCGTCAGCCAGCATCCGTTCGAGGGTCCTGACGAGGAGACGCTGACGCACTCCGTGAACAACTACGGTTCCACCGTATAGCTTAGACTACATTCTACGTACTGTGATTAGTGTGCGTAATGGTTATTGTTTTTCATAGCGGGGCCCTACGTAAGCCAAGAAAAAAAAAAAAACGGGCATCACATCTCGATGACATATGCAAATTTAGGTGAGAGCGGTGAAGAAAATGGACCTGTTGGGCGACGTTGTTGAGCGGGACACTGGTAGTGGGTCGTCAGATGACGAGTGTGCTGAATTTGCGCCTAGAAACAGCAGTGGTTTTCCAGAGTTGTACAAGCCCAAAGAGGTTTCGTCGTGGAAACAGCGTTTGAAGGCGAAAAAGGCCTGTAGGCCGGAGTCCAAGAGGTCGGAAGCTCAGTCTATCCATGAGGAGAACATCAAAAGTTTGCAGAACATGTCACAGGAGGAAATTGCGCGGGAAAGAAAAGAGCTGTTAGAGTCTTTGGATCCAAAGCTCGTTAAGCGTTTGCTCTCCAACATTAACAGAAGAGCTGCAAAGTCCGGCGGTGGGCCTCTTTTCGCGGAGATTGAGGGTGCGTCTGGGACATGGGTTGGCGAAACAGACCGGCTAACGGAACTGCCGGCGTTGGACGATGAGCAAGTGGCTAAAGCACTTGGAATTAGCCCTCGAGACGATGAGTCCCTGGAGCAGGATATTCCTGATGACGAGGATGTCGCACCGCTCGATTTCCAAATCGCACAGTCTATAGATCATATGGCCAATGAAGAGCTGCTGAAGGACGTTCATTTCGTGACTCGCAGGAACAGCGAGGCGGACCAGAAGATCGCCTTAAATGACCCAGACTTCGATCAAAAGCTTCACGAAAAGTTCTTCCCGGATTTGCCCAGAGACGTCGACAAGTTGCAATGGATGCAGCCAGTACCAGACGCGCAGCCTTGTACGGTGATTGACGATGTTTCGCAGTGTAGGTTTGATTTTGACGGTAACCTGGTGCCTCCAACGAGAGAGATAACGTCCACCACTCATTCCGCTTTGCACCATCATGCGGACGACCCGCACCTTGCTGGTTACACCATACCGGAACTGCAAAGACTGTCGAGATCTACGTATCCGGCGCAAAGAGCGATAGCAGTGCAGACCCTGGGCCGCATCTTGTATAAGCTCGGCCGACAAGCGTACTACCAGCTGGTACCAGAAGTCGATCTGGAAACCTATCAACAGGACGGAGGTACACAGAAGGTGACTGAGAAGATTTACGGCCTTTTTTGGGATCTTTGCTACGAGTTCAGAATCATAGAGTGTCTACAAGATGCCTCCGACGAGAAGAAGACAAAGCATCTTTCCACGAGAAATTACGCCTTAGACGCACTTTGGCTATGGAAAAGAGGCGGAGGGGACTTCAGGAAAAATGAAAAATAATGCAGCGCTGGGCCATCTCGCAGCATGTTTCCTTTCTCTAAGCTCTCTAACGCAAGACCTTTGCCACCCTATTCTGGCGAGCATCGTCTGGAAAGAAAAACTCTTACCTGACCGAGCTCTACAGCAGACAACATAGGCTGTCTGCTCAAAGAAGACATCATGTGGAGCCATATACTGGGTTTTCCCATGAAGGCAGGTGTCTTCGATGAGTTAGCAAAGGGATTCCAACGTTAAATGAGTGTTTTTCATCGAACAGCAACGCAATGGCACGAGGCAAACCCTCCCGACAACTTTATGATTAAACTTTCTGCAAAGATGAAGAACTCATCATTCAGAACTAGGATAAGCATTGTTGCGCAAAGAGGAACTCGTCGACGTTCCAAAAAAAACGTCAGGCGGTTGCTGTAATATGAAATACCCTGGAATCTGGGACGGAAAGGATTTGATCTGCGCACATAGACACATTCGAAGAGTATGTATACATAAACGATGAAACTCAACAAACTTAAGTTGTGCAGGATGTTATGAAAGCCGAAGGCACTGCCTTCCATCAAAAACCGTCTCACTCAATTCACAAGCGTTAGCCGCCAGCGATCTCAAGCGATAGATACATGGCTTAACATAACCTCTTCTTGGTGTCTTGAGATGAATATTGGATATCTAAACCTTCAAACAGTGCAGACTTTATAGTCAAAATTTTTCAGTTTGGCTCTGGATCACATGGCTATGTTGACAGACGCGAAATGAAGTATTTAAGACTGACAGCTCTTCGAGGTGACGATGAGTCGATGTCTTGAATCCTGGCGATGTGTTTCATCGATGTCGTCAGATGGGTTACGAGACTTCAGGACTGAAGTGGAAGTATTGGAGGATGTGACGACAAGAGGAAGCGAACAGACGCTAAGAGACCAGGAAGAGCGACTAATTTCAGCGATTCGCGAAATAACTCAAAGCATCACGTCCATGAGCCATGAGAATAACCTGGTGAGACTGGATGGCGTCGACGGAAACGCTGGAGCGATAACGATAGATCTGAGTTCGTTGGCTGAAAGGATTGCTGAGTTCGATAAACTAATAGAGTTGCTCAAAATGACGCATTTGGAACAGGAAACGCTCGATTTCTTTCTGAGATATACGATATCTTCGGCAGAGTTGCTGCAGCTGAAATCTACGCATGATCAGCAATACGTCGAAATGGAGAGCGCCGTCAAAGCACTGGAGCGTGAAATTGAAGAAGCTCATCATCGCTGGATCGATGAAACGAAACTACAGATATCTAACGCTGCAGAGCAGATTGTGAAGGATCAAGATACTGTCAACGAGCTTTATCTTGAAACTGCTGATATCTTGGATGATTGTGACCAGTTGCTCGTCGAGGTAGAGAAGATGAGGGAGGAAAAAGAACGTTATAAGAAACAAGTAGAACGTCAGAAACCCTCTGTGGCGAAAGTTTTTGACGAATGGGACGAGGTACGAAGATGCCAGAACGATTTGAAACATTTGGAAGCGCAAATCGCTCAACTTGAACTAATCAAGAAAGATTTCGAGGCGAAAGACACTGCAAAGAAACTGACACAGGACCCTAAGCTGAATGAACTTGGTTGTACATTAGACTCCTTGATAAGACTGTGGGAATCCAACTTCTTGCCAAACCCAGGCTGGCACGATCTTGAAATATATCCTCAGATCAAGAAAATTCAGTTCGATGTGCTGGAAATTTTCACAGTTTTGATAGCCCTGGATGGCGGGTACAGGATAAGCGATGTCACGATTTACAGAAAAGGAGAGGGAGGCATGAGCGTGGATGAGGATTTGCAATCAGAATTGAAGCAGCAGAATGTTGGTTCTCGAGATGTTTACAAATCTATGGAGGCTATTACGGGCTATTTGATAGGTTTAGCACCTGTGAAATGACTTACTTATCTTCCGCAGCGTCTTACTTAGGCGCTTAAGAGTGCGCCCATCGCTCCGAGGTACCCCTCATGTTTCAGGAAGAATGCCTGTTTCCTTCCCTGGGACCAGAAGTTTATAGCAAAGCTTAAGGTATTCATAGTCATTAAATGGCCTCTAATGTACGATCCACCAAAATAAATATTTTGAACGTTGTGGATTTTTGCCTGTAGGTATGCAATTTGTCCAATATTATTGGAGATGGCGTAAAGTAAACTTTTACAAACGTCTGGGTTCTTGAACTTTTTGTTTCTCGATGCTATATCCGCGTGAGATGTAGTTGGACTCGCGGAGTTTGAGGCGGCAGCTGATGATTTACTCAGCGATCCCCTTCTGTTTTGAAACACCTTCCCAAATGAGCTGGCGATGTTCGAAGATTTTAAACCAATCTTGTTGTAATCTGTCCCATAAATGTCACCAACAAGCATATCGACGTTAGTATTGTCGCCGTCGTGGGCCCAGTCCAGCATCTGGTCATAAGTCTGCGCACCGGTGATAAGAGAAAGCAACCCCCACAGCGTACCGCCTCCAAGCGAAGAGCCACCAACGCGCGAGAAGGTTTCTGCATTCTCTACTTTCAGGATCGACACCCCGGATCCGATATTTACAAGCAGGTACGGGTAGGTCTTAGGTGAATGTGCCGATCCATTGGGTAGGAGAACATTCTGGGCCCCATCCTGGTCGTTGTAGGTGAAAACCTCGTCCGGAATTTCGTGGATGAACGCGTCGACGCCTTTGATCAGACATTCCATCTCGTCGAGCCGCTTGATCTGGATAACGTTTGGAAACTCCTTGTTCAAAAGCTCGTAAAATTTGTACGCACCACCGCCAGTCGCTGTTATCTGAGTCGTCGAATAATCTCCAGCATGATGACTCTCGACAATCGAATGTAATAATCGCACGAACTTGTCAATCCTCTCAGTCTCAACGGTGTGAAATAATATTCGGTTGGTTCCAATTGGTGAAAACACCACCTTCGCTAGACTTCCGCCAATGTCAATCGCTATGTTGAAGATGCCGTCGTCGTACTGGCACGGATATTGAATCTCCTGCGCAATTGAACCTCGCATTGCTGCAGACCAGCGAATATCAAATTCGCCACAACACAAGCACTACGACAAGTTAGCTAGCTCTCGCTAGGCTTTACCAATGAACATCGCACTGTTGAATGCTTTCTCATTCATTCGACTGTGCAGTTCGCCCTTCGCGGTGTTCGTTCACGGCGTACTGTTGAAATTGTTCACTCAAGAACGAGAAGAGATAACAAGCAAGTGCTAAGCCACTCGATGCTGCTACGATTTCACCATTAATGAGAGCGGCCATCAGCTTTAACCCACTTAAGACCTCTAATTCCTAGCACTCGCTAGAGTGTCTTGAATTTCAAGCATTTGGCTGATGACACCACCTGCTGGCCACTGCGCGACGTCAAGCCGCTGTTCATAAAGTAAGCAAACTTTTCACTTTTCAAAGGTTTAGATATTTCTCACATTTCATGTATCTCCTTTGAATGTAGTCCAGCAATCAGGTCCCAATATGCTACCGGAAAACGTTGCAGATCTTATCTCCAAGAAATACGAAGAAGCTGTGAATAATGGACATCTTTGCTTCACGGAATCCACGACCAAAAAGTTAAAGGATGCGAACAGCGGGATGAATTACGTCGTCAGCTACGCTCCAAGTCTGGCTTCGAAGCCAGAGCGTGGTGACCAGCCAGATAAAAACCCATTCGCAGAGCCTGAGCCTGAGTTGACCGTGGTCGAAAACGTCGCTGATGGCGAGTACAAACTGTTGTTGAACAAGTTCCCCATTGTTCCTGAGCATACTTTGCTAGTCACGAACACGTTCAAGGACCAGAAGTCGCCATTGAGTCCTCTTGACCTGATGACAGCGTACAATCTGCTGTTGAAGCTGGACGACGAAGACGAGAACAAGAGACACATGATGATCTACAATTCCGGTCCTTCCAGCGGCTCCTCACAGGACCACAAACACTTGCAGACCTTGAGACTACCTCAAAACTTCGTCACCCTGCAAGATAGGATCTGTGCTGGTAAGAGTCACTTCTTGCCAGACTTCAAGACTGAGCCTTTGCAGGACGACAAGGTCTCGTTCGCCCATTTCGTTCTGCCTTTGCCGGAGTCCGAGGAGGATGTCAACGAAGACCTGCTGGCCATGTGCTACGTTTCTTTGGTTCAGAGGGCATTCACATTCTTCCAGGACTGGGCCGGAGAGAAGCCAGAGCTGGCCAACAGCAGAGGCTACAACGTCCTCATGACCAAAAACTGGATTTGCGTCGTCCCACGGTCCAGCACAAGGGCTAAGTCCTTGCAGATCGGTTTCAACGCCACCGGATATGCCGGTTTGATCCTCGTCAAGACACAGGAAGCCTACGACCAAATCCTGCAACTACCACACAAGATCGACGAAGCCCTGCTCGAATGTGGGTTTCCCAACTCCGCGGGCAAGAAGCAGACAGAGTACAATTACTAGCATGCTCAATGTGAACTGGAACCGGTATACTTCACCAAGTAGCAGGCTTCACACTTTATAACCGTATAACGACTATTTCACGTGACCCGCTACCAATCAGACGGCGGAATTTTGCTTTCTTGGCCGGCGATATCGCTGAGCGTTCAGCTAGCTTTGTAAGTAAAAACTACAATACATAATTAATAAAGTCGAGAGGATTGTAGCGCTGGGTTACATCTAGCTGAGGTGGTTTCATTATATTCAGTCCGACAGGTATATCCTAATTTTCAAGTCTGTCTCACGATAGTTCCTCAAAAATATCATAATGCCTCAATCGTTGACCTCGGTAGTGAAGATGGGTGACTTCATCCTAAAGCATGCAGCTTTGTCCAAGATCGCTGTGCCAGTCGCCAAGCAATTTGTAAACCTAGCAGGCTACAGACAGTTGGGTTTGAGATTTGATGATCTTATTGCTGAAGAGAACGCAGTTGCTCAGACTGCTTTGAGAAGATTGCCTGAAGATGAATCGTACGCCAGAGTCTTCAGAATCATCAGAGCTCACCAGACTGAGTTGACTCACCATTTGCTTCCAGAAAATGAATGGACCAAACCCAGCGAAGACGTTCCCTACCTGACACCATACATCTTGGAGGCAGAGGCTGCAGCCAAGGAGAAAGAGGAGTTGGATAACTTGGAGATCAGCAAATAAGCTGACAGATGAGTTTAGAATAAAGAAAAGCATGGCCAAAAGAGCATTTTGATCAGGAGAGAACGACAAGTTAAATGGAGGTACTAGTTGTGCCTGTCTTTAGGATAATTATTCTTGCAATATATTACGTATATTTATTATTCCCAACCATTAAGTGTGAAGGTACTCGGATGTTATCATCTACAATGTGTTAAACGGAATTAGTAAATAAAATTACAACTTGTTAGATAAATATGACGTGTTCAATGCAGGCAGTTTATTCTGTTTCGGTATAATGAAGGTTTAGCTTAAGCCTTTTTTTCGTTGGCTCCTCGTTCATAATTGTTAGTGTATCTGAAAATGTTCATGAAAAGAACGTTTAGTTTGGACTTTACTTTGCGCTTTTCTTTCCGTGTCTTCTGCACGACAAGAAGGGTATCGCTCACGCTTCGAGACTCAGGGGTATCATTTGCAGAAGACAAAGGCTCGCTGTCATCGTTCGTATCGAGCCTTACTGGCGACAGAACCTCGTTGCTCGAGCTTTTATAGTTAGTAAAGGTTTCTTTGACTGACGATGATATGGAAGACAAATCGACTGTGTCGCCAGGCTGCCCAAAAAGCAATTCTTTAGAAATTGATAACATGTTGGCTTTCTCTCCGTCATTCTCGCTACCATTGTTGTCATCGTCCGTCACGTCGCAACCGTCCGTGAGTGACATCTCGTTCTTGTAAAGAGTTTTATCATCTCTTGAAGAAACTGAATCAGAGTTCGCTCTGCCATGAGGCATCTCATAGACCTTTGGCTCATATCCGAAACTTGAGTTGGCTGCGTTACGCATACTTGAATGCATCTGGCGGGATCTGAAAGGACTGGTTAGTCCGCTGTTGTTTTCAAACTGATCATTGTTGTTACTGAAGCCAGCGGAGAGCGGCGTTGAAGGCGTCGAAGCTTGTCTTGACGGAGTTTGGAATGATGAGAGGGGAGTTTTTAAACATGCAGAAGAAAGGGAAGTCGAAGACTCTTTCTCCCTCAGCGTTTGAGGTTGTATGCCTGCATTTGCGATGGGTAGTTTTTTTGTGTATTGGTAATATCTTTGCTTTTGTCTATTGATTTTCAAAGAATTGTAGTTGTCAGCTCGACTGTCCCTGTTCCAACGCACAGGCGAACCGTCCAAAGTTAATTCCTGCAGATGTGCTGCCGGAGACGGAGACATAGGCCGTAATGGTGATAGCAAAGTAGATTTGTTGCCCCCCTCAGCAACATCAGGCACCCCAAAGTTAATCTGCGAGTTATGGTCCTCCTCAGTCTCATCGCCATCGTCATCTTCCTCTTCTATCATCTGACTTGAGTGAGAGACGGTCTTCGCATTCAGTAAAACAGCCAGATCGGCCGGAGCTGATTCTGATCTTTTATGCGACTTGAAACATTTCGGTTTAGTTTTCAATGCGTCATCCAGATTGATGATTGCATCTGGTACCCCACGAAATGGAGACGAAAATCGTGGCTCCTCACTTATGAAGAATCTAGGGCTTGTAGCATTGGGATTCTCCAGCCGAGGACTCGGAGATGATGCAGCTGCCGCCTCCGGTGGCACTATCTTCTGCTCAACCACTATTTCGGGCGGCTCCCTCGAGCCGCCAGTCCTATCAATTTGGACATCTGATGGATCTAGCTTGTTGTTAGGCAACGAAGGCAACGCGGCCGGCTGCTTGACGAAATCGAAGTCTCCGGAGATAGCAAACGACCTTTTATGTCGATGGCGTCCTCTCAATGGAGTCATCGTTGTGTCTGCTGTTAAGTAGCCGGTAACTTGCATATGCTGAGCATCCGTCATGCGAGTCCTCTAATAAACGAGCGAAAGCAGTTGGTGTAGTTTCTTGAAGAGGGGACGCAGAAGACCGTGATAACGAGACCAGCCAAATCTTGGGCTCTTTATGCTCAAACAAAAGTGGAATTGATCGATACTGAGCCAGCCAGCTTCGTCTATGGCTCTCTCGCTACAAATTGGAGTAGAAGGAGTACCTGCAAAGAATCGGGAGGAACAGTGCAACTGAGATGAGTCTTCTCAGCTTCCCAATCGATATGCTTCCGCTCTTAACACCAATCTCAGACAAGTCAGTTCAACCGATGAGTAGTACTTCTTCTTTGTGTCGTTTAGCAGTCTTAACTACCATCAACTTTTATAAGTTTGCCTTTTTCTCCTGTTCGAGAATTTGCTTACCCTTTATGTAAATGGGATATTAAACTAGGTGAAATGACTGAGATCATCGACCGGTGTCGAATGGCGCCAAAGAGCTTCAATGGGTGTCAAGAGTCGCTTCACAGTTGTGTTCCAGGAAGCTGAGGATGTTGGCGAACGGTTGGAGATCAGCGATGACGAGCTTACGGTGAAAGGAGGGCCTGATGTGGTGGTGCAGCAGAGGTGGATTATAGATTCAGCGGAGCAGGGAATTGAGGGATTGAGGCGTGTAACGTGGAGCAATGGCGCTGTCGAGCGTTCGAGCCTCTCAAGAGTGATCAGCGCGGCGCTGAGCCCAGGATTTAACGTTTACAGCACAGAAGCTAGCTTTTTGAGTCAAAGTCTTGAGACACCTTTCTACAGATCGTATCATAGCACGATTCCTAAGGTCAGGGAATATGTTCCGGTCGAACTTGGGAAAATTCTATCTCAGTTGGATGCTGAAAAATGTGATATAGACATCAGGCTCATGGGCAATCGCACGGAGATAGCTCAATGGTGTCTTCTACGGGATAACGAGAATATCACTTTTAGAAAGGAAGCAGATATTGACGCTTGCGAGGCAGGACTCTTTTATTTAGACACAAGGGACTCCATAGACGTGAATCTCAGTGGTCTGAGATGCAAATGGGGCCCTGATGGTGTGATGAATAAGTGTCAAAAAACCACTCTTTTCTACAAAACCGCTCACATCTCTCCCACGACTCTCGAGCGCCCGACTATAGAGCTAGAAACGCCTGTCGGCCTCCATCCCAAGATTTTGATCGACCTAAGCAGCACGCCCAAGAGTCAGAAATGCGAGTATTTTCTACATTTGAAGCTACCAACAGATTTGTTTGTTGACCGATTCCAGTCTTCTCCTCTGTTTCTCTACGGTGCTCAAGATTTGGAGCTCCCAGAGTACAAGCTAAGGGGAGAGACTTGGGGTTCAGAATCATTGTTCGAACTGGACGCCGAGCGACTGAATGAAATCACTCTCCATTCTAGGTACGTTGAGCCAATGGCTGGTAATCAGTCTAAAACAGTGCGCTTCACTCCCTTGCTGTTCCGCGCGTGCGACTCCGATGAGAAGATTCTTATGGAGAATCCATTCTACTCCAGAGGGCTTGGATACGAATCGTTCTTTACGCCCAATACCATATTTGAAGCTTTCCCTTCGTCTGTCCTAGAAGTTACGATTCCTAGACCAGACACTGTTCATTATGAAACTACCAAATTGGTAACGCTGACATGCCTGTTGGTTTCTTTGGTTTACATTCTATTGAAGATAGCTATGAAACCGCGTTCTGGGAGATACACAGCTAAATGAAGACCAAATGATAAACTGCCCCAATAACCTTCTACAAATTAATGTACCAAAGAAAATACAATAAACATACTTCACTTCTTCTTGTGGTGCTTCTTGGCTATGCGTCTCAAAGCTCTTTGTTCGTTTTTCAAGACACCATCAACCATCTTATACTTGCCTTTGATGCCTTTTGGTCTACCTGACAAAGCTCTGTTCTTGCCGGTCGCGTAAACCAGTGTGACCTTGGGTTTTGTTTTCTGTTTCTTGCTAACTTTGCGCATCAGTTTAGCGATTTCATCCGCCTTGTCCTTCTCAGATTTGTCACCATCCTCAACAATTAGGCCGGCTTTCTTCTTTATCTTCTCGAGTCTGGCCAGAGAACGCATCTTCTTTCTAGCCTTTGCTTCAGCCACTTTTTTAATCGGCCTGGCATTCAGAGCTTTCATCTTCTGTTTGATTGCAATCGCCGCCTCTTTAGTTATTGGCCGATTAATCTTAGAATGTTCCTTCTCTTCATCGACAAACCAAGCCGGCAGATTTTCTGAGTCCCTGAAAGAGTACCTATTGAAACCTTCGTCCGTCAATTCATGCTTTGTTTTTTGACCAAGAGCCAACTGGTGAGCTAGGGTCATGGCTTCGACAGTAGCAATGTCAACATCTTTGGCATGTTTTTGCTTCTTGGTTTGTTTCGCTTCTTCGTCAGAATCGTAATCGGAGAGAGTTTCGTCTTCCGGACCACTGTTGGCAACGATTTCAAAGTCGGAATCGTCATCGGTCTCGCTATCAGATTCCACTTCCTCATGGCTCCTCTTTTGGGTGATACTCGCTAAGGTCTCTTGTGCTTCCTCCTGATCAGCTGTTGCTGTGGAGCGTTGAGAACTGGGTAGATCTGGCGTGACATTCTCGAAAATTGGGTCATTGAACAGCATCCTGGCTTTAGTACTTAGTTTTGAATCGCCAGTTTTTCCTTTCAATTTGCTGATTAAATTGTTGATTGCCTCATCGTCATCGGAGTCAGAAAGCTCCGATTCTTCCTCTATAATTTCGCTGTCTTCCTTTTCCTCCTTTTCATCTTCTGGGTTTTCAAATCCGGTCCACTCATCTTCTTGATCACCTCCTCTGGCCTGCTTGGCTCTGAATTTTGCGTCCCTTTCGGCCTTGCTCATCTTGTAGCTTTCATACATGGAATCCAACTGTGATTCCAAATCATCAGCCAGCGCTCCGTCGTCTTTGTCAGTAAAGCGCGCTCCATCCTCAATATGAATATCATTGTCGCGTGCCTGGTCAGAATCTTTGAATATAATTCTCTTCTTACCCTTGGCTAACTTATCTAGCATACCAGTTTTTTCAGCAGTTTTCAAATTGAACACGGAATCCCTGCCTATTTCCGCAGCCTCGATACCAATATCCTGAGGAGTCAGCATATTCATATTCATCCTCAAAAGCTCTTTCTGCTTCATTTCATTCTTCTTCCTTTTTTCACGTTTCTGATTTAGACGCTGTTTTTCCTGTAACTGTTGTAACTCCTTGTCGATTTGTTCCTCCTCGGTAAGCGGTACTTCCTCGATCGATGGCTTTTCTTCCTCCTTTCCATAACCTAGAATCTCGGCAGCCGCTTTTCTCCACCTCAGCAACATCTTAAAATCCTTTTTACCTAGAACCTTAAGATCTTTCACACACTCATACAACTCATTTGTCGTTTGCTTCAGCTTGCTGATTATTTTCCATTCTTGATCGTTCTCGTCGATGGTAAACTTGTTAATCGTACCCAGCATCGTTATTGGGTCCTCTGTTTTCACAAAATCCATGATCGGAGCCTCATGGTACAATAAATAATCGCCTTCTTCATAACCACCTCTCTTTCTTTCCTTCTTCTCTGGGTTATAAACCTTAGCTTCCATGTTTTGAGGACCGCCAGGCAGCTCTTCGAAGACTTCTTTCGGATCGAGCAGACGAGGATCGAGTCTTTTTGGAGCTTTGAAACCTCTACAAACAACAAAGATTTCTGCAGAGACGTTTCTAGATGCTGGTGGTTTGGTGGCCTCCACCTTATCGAATAATTGCTGGAAAACCCAAATCAGCTTATTGTAATCCTTTGATCTAAAGACCTTGGTCACAAAAGTACCATTCACGACAAGGTTTTCGACCGCCAGTTTGAGAGCTTGCAGCGTAAGCTGCGACTGGGTGAACGCGTCCTGGACCCATCCAAGACCCACATTGGGAGCACCATCATGCAGGACCGTGTCCGCTTTCCATGTCTTCATATATCCACGCAATTTAGATCTACAATCTTCAGTCGTGATATCACTCTGGAATGTGATGACGTTGGGAATTGGCTTCATTGGCACGATATCCACACCAATGATAAGCGAATTGACTGGGCACAACTTTGCGGCAACTTGACACCAAGAACCAGGAGCTGCACACAAGTCAATCACGACCTTCGATTTTTCTAAAAAATGACCATATTTTTCATTGATCTGAATCACCTTGAAGGAAGAACGAGCACGGTAACCTTTCTCCTTGGCAAGGTAATAGTACCTATCTAAACGACCTTTGCTATTTTTTTTCTGAGTCTTACCCATTTTGTGCAGCTAACAATCAGGCCTTCCAAAGGAGCCGCCAACCCAAACTAGTTTAACGCTCGGCCTTTCGAATCTTCAACTATGTGGTGAGATGAGATGAGATGAGATGAGCTACCTCATCACTCGAAAATTTTTCCGTATTAAACTCTTGTCACGTGATTCGATCTTTCTAACCATATAAACTGAAAGCTGCGATGGCCAGACAAGCTCAAGCCTTTCAAGACTTCTGGCAGTGTCGGCTAATTGCATTCAATCGAGGTAACTGAATAGCGCATATTTTCGTTCATAAGTCTAGCAGCAGATCAAAGTAAACTGAGATATGAAAGCTGTGTTGAAGGAATGATTAAACCCTGCTGTTTTTATAGTTCAAGCGAATATCAACTGCCTTTACAAATCTGACCTCAGAATGAAATTCCAGCAAATCTTCTACGACGGATTGAGAGTTGGCGAGATGCATGAGTGGAAAAGGCATTGGTACGGAGACTTGGAATTACCACTTGTGATATTTACAATCTCTTGGTTTCGCGCTCCCCATGAAACTGCTTTATGACCAGTCGACCGCAAGTACTAAGAAAAGATCAAGAGCTTCTGAAATCCCGGATTACTTCTGGTTATTTCTGTTCAAGTTTGTCGTTAGCGCGGTTCGCGATTTAGTGGTAGTCGCTTGGACTTAGGACTGGCTCAATTCTTGACACAGAGTTTACTGAAAGCGATCCTTGCAATGGCAATATTCAATTCAAGACGCCGATTTCGTGTTCACTGGCGCACCACGATCACGAACAGGTGCTTGACCAAGGCCACACCCCTGGCAGCCGCTTCGCGAAGAATGAGTTACGATTGCAGATACCCAACGTCCAACCAGAGGCTGGCCCCGCTCGCCAGAAGCCCTTGGATTCACTCAGAATGCCAGCCGATCAGGCTTCCGCTGCCTTTTTGTCAGTTGCCATTGTAATCGCCCAAAAAGGAAAAGCAAGGTCTATCAGATTCAGCACTGATCGGCCTATGGCCGACAAAATTAAAGGCAGATACAACAGCCATTTAGGCTGATGCTGGAGTGCATGGCCTGATTCTCCGTATTTTCAAGCTATGCGCGGTAGGTTGCCTCAATGTCATGGCTCAGATTAAAAAATATAGCATTTAAAGGAAGATTCTGATTTATGATCGACCGTAGAATACACTCACGTAGAACATAGGCAGGTTTTTTTTTTATTCTTTTAATGGTTTCTAAATTATTTACGTTTTGCTTGAATTCAAGCTCTTAGCACAACTAGAAATTTAATCGCATCAAGCAAACTTGACTAGGGCAGAAAATAAAAATTGCAGCAATATAATACTCCGGATTAGAGCCTTTCGGGTCGAGAATTGACGATCTCACTCAAAATCAGTCCCATACCGCTCCTGATTTCTTAGAGTATTCCAATCACCCAAGATTTCGATGAAAAAGGCTGGTAGAAGTCATACGCGGTAAAGAATGCCAGTTGATCAGAACCGGCCTTCGAAATGAATAAATCTGGTTATTTTTTGGTATCAGGCCTTTTCATAGCAGGAGGCTTGCCGATTTTTCGGGTTGAATTATTGGTATCTTAAAGGTAGATGATGATCGTCGCACTTCGACAATTCAAGAGCACATTTTTGACTTGTGCAATGAAAATGTAGACTTCGCAGAGATGTCCTGCATCTCATCTTTTCCCTCCGCATTTCAGGCAATGAGATTCATTTTTCCGTTTTCTTCTAGTGCCGGCAATTGCAGATTCAGCCTTCAATAATGTTCCTGATCATTGATAGCTATAGGCATTATTCTAAAGAACATTACGATGAATCGAGTATGAGAGCTCTAATATTTCAACACCTTCACTGAAGCAGTATCTATCTTTTGTTCTCTTGCCAGGCACCATGAAGTATCAAAGGAGAGAAACTACGCATCCGAGATTAATGGAAGCAATACATTTCACGCCAATAGTAGCAGCATGGAGGACTCCGGTCGTTAATGAGCTCTCCCAAGTTCTGCAGGCCTCGGAACAGTTTCGGAAAGAGGATAGCTACGTCACACAAGAAATAGGACACAACCGTACGTTAGCAAATGCTATTAGTTATTTTTACACGTCGGTCAAACTTTTGAGTTATACTTTCTGCGTGGGGCTTTTTGGCCGCAATTGCTGAATCTCATTCTTAAGTGGTATATTATAGCCCAGTTTGTCAATTTCACTTTTGTACCTAGCTGGGACAAAATTATCCAACATAATGTCGGGGCTCATAATGACCCAGCCAGGTCTCAACCGAACCGGGTTTTCTGTACCTGTTCTTGCAGGAATTATGTGCAGCCTTCTGGTAGAAGTAGAGAAGTTTTCTGCAACCCTGTATAAGTGAGAAGGCACAGCTCCGTCGCGGGCACCTTTTTCTTCTATGCTTAGATCCGTGTCAATGTTACAGTGAATCAAATGGCCATCAGTTGACCTCCGGACCGTTCCAGTAATGCACATCCAACAGTGCCATTGCATTTTCTCTATCAGCGAATGGTCATCTTGCTCAAGTCCAGGGAAGAATGGCGAGTTTTTATCGATAGGAACGAAGACGAGCTCTTCGCTTCTCCTGAACTGCTTCGCCCAGCCTTCGCTGTTCACCAATCTATTGAGTTCATTGATTTTCTGAGCACTTGCCCAGATGAACAGGAATCCTGGCTTTGAAACCAGCTTGTCAATTGCTAACTGCGTCAGCAGCGGGTATATGAATTGATTATCAGTTAGGCAGCCGATCATAACCACATCGAAAATTAGCTTCTCGTTTTGGATCCAATAATTTATAGTCGGAACCATCTGATCTATATCGACCTTACAGCCAAACGGCGTAGTCGTGTATTGAGCAATCTGCTCGCTTTTCATCTGAAACAGCTTCTCCAGCTTAGGATAGCCTTCGATCGGGTTCGCGACATTAGAGACATGGCTCTGTGGTAATGATCCAACGTGAATGTAATGGTTCGAATAATCGTTTTTGTGGGACTCTTTGGCAGGCTTGAAACTAACATGTTTTTCTTTGCGATCTTTATTGCTCATCTTCACTCTACTATGATAGGTATTCTAATGAACTAACCGGAATAATTGGTAATTCAGTTATGTTAATCGCTGTCTCTCTCCGAAACAGTATCTTTTGTACCTTTGCTAGATTTCTGATTAGTGAAATTGTTTGATGGCGTCTAAGGCAATAGTCCGTTCCATTGTGAAACCAAGTTTCAGCCGCGCGTCAGAGTCGAAGACAAGAAGACCCATCGGGATGAAGAAAAATAAAGACACATCTTGAATGCACCGGCTTGTTGGAGAGTGCTCGAAACATAACACACGCATGCCACTCATAGAAGGAGATTCGGACTTTCTAATAAAATCTCAACCGAAGCTCTATTCATTCTAATGTACAAAAATTATCGATTTAAAACATACTCCTTGCTATAACATCTCCCATTAAATAGAAAAACCCAATATCGAACATTTTGATGCGGCTAGATGTGAGCTTGTGTGTTATATGTCACTGTTCATAACCAGATGACAGCATACATCATAAAGCTTCAACAGGTGTAACACCTACCTTGTTCCAGCTCCTCTATAGCGTTCTCAATGACGTCATCATCATCATCATCTTCCATCATCTCTACCGCACTATATTTGATCATGTCCCATCGCCTCCAAAAGGATGCAGAACTCTCCAGATGCTTCGAGTCATAAACCAACTCCAGATCGTTCTTGGCTTTCGTCAGCCGGTGCTTCAAAGACTGTAATTTGACTGAGTCGGGCAAATTCGAAACCGTGCGATTTTCGCCGTGATCTGTCTCGTATTCAGTGGGATTCGTTGCTTCGGATTTATAACCACTACTTTCGTCCTCATCTTCGGAATCAGCTTCTTCAGTTCCTCCAAATGTGCAGTTGTCTGACTCCGTCTCAGATATGTTCAAACTCTTATGCGGCCGAGATAAAGGGATCTTCACACCGGCTTGAGCCTTTGCACCAAAATTATTGTACACAACAGCTTCTGCACTAGACGTTGTATCACAGTATCTTGCCCAAACTTCATCAATCGACTGAACGATGTAGTCAAAGCATCGCTCTCTGGCAACCAAATCCGACCTTGGCGCCTGAGATTTTCGTGAACTGCATGAGAACGATCCTGGCCTCGACAAAGACTTTCTTCTCAGGCATGCATCTCCAGTCTGGTAATTATAATCCTTATCCGACTTCATCGTAGTATCAGAATCAGAGTACTTCGAAACCGCTTCCACGAGTTTAGGATTCAGAACGCCGCCAGCGCCAGGAAAGCTGAATAAATGGTCTGCCTTTTCATATTCTCCATCTTCCGATGTAGATGAGAAACAGCTGAAAGAGCTACCGTTCCTTGGAGTGGCGGCATGATTGCTCAGAATGAAAGATCGTCTTTTCAGAGCAATACCTGATTCGGTGGCTTCACGCTCCGAATAGCGACGTTTACTGGAAACTGGCATCTACCTTTTTGAGCTGCTCAATGAAGGCGTCAAAAATAACCAATGATGCTCACACGCACGCAGGCAGACACGACTATTCGCAGACCTCTGTATGATTTTCAGGCTAGTGCTCAAGAACGCAAGTTAACTTGAAGCCCTAACTTTTGACCCTAGATATCTGGTCGTGTACAGTGACCAAGTTAGTTTGGAAGCTTAAAAAAACTTTTTTTTTCGAAAAAGTGGTGAGGAGTTGAAAGAAAGTGATGTTTGTCCGACATGAAATTAAATCTTTCGTGTCGCGAGGGTGCACGGAGTGAAGCATTTAATTGGCTAAAGAAACATAAGAAGAGAGGGTAACAGATCTCATGAACCGGACATGGCTATTCTACGGTAGATCTCTCATATTGGATCACTGTACGTGTATCTCGAGATTAATCTCATTAGTCAAGTGGGTGCACAATCCATCATGCACCGGCTTTCCTCTTCGGTGTCCATCAAAGTGCTTTTCTGATGAGCTATTATAGAAGAGGCAGCAGTCCGGACAGACCCTGGCACTACCGGACGAGCGAGATACCGGACAAACAGCTTTGTTGGTTATGTATGTGCTTCGATGAGGGACCGTCCTCATAAATATGAGCTTCAGCAAGCTATCTGGAGCGATGCGTGTGCGTCATATGAACTTGAAATATCATGACATCCAAGGAATATAATTCTTCCAGTTATAAGCGGGATAATATCTCTACAGGTGACTCGAGATTGCCCTGGTTCGAGGACAGCCTCATCACTGGCTTAGAGTCAGTGTGCAGTTTCTTTGACAACGTATATTTTGCCAAGAGTTTGGGAATCATAACCGAGCAAAATGTTCTCTACAGGCATCTGAACAAGGGCGACTGGGGATCTAAATTGTGGTTTGTCACGCTGGTGCTCTCGATAAGAAGATGTCTACGACAGTTGTTCAGAATCCTGCAGGATCGTGTAAAGCTAAAGAAGGAGCTCAAAAGTATGGGTAAGAGTGAAACGGGGCTTGTAAAAGATGTTCTGAAAGAAAAACTGTCCACAATGCTGCAAAAGAGCTCTTTGATGATTAAAGCTATTATGTTCGAGGTTCTTCAGAATACCCTGTACCTCATTATTGTTGCAGTGGACGTTTTCAAAATAAGGCTACCCAGAAGGTGGAGGCGAGTGCTGGAGCCTATTTCCAATTTCGTCACAGTTTTGAGATTAGTTGCGTTCGGCACAAGCTCATCATTAGACATTTGAGGTTTATTGGAACTTAGTTGATTTGACGTGAAATATACATTCTCATGGTGGACCAGAACTGTAATGCCATCTTAACCATGACACTAGTAGTGGGCTTTAGCATGCGTCAGTAATTCTTGACGCCTGCGATAAACTTTCCAGTCATTCCAGCCGCTTCGATTAATGCTACAAGGACTGCTCGCAGCAGGTATGGAATAGTCCGTCCGTTTTTAAGATTTCAAGAATATGATACCTTTGCTAAAGTGCCTTTAAGGTCGGCCCTGCGCACGAGAAGCAAAGCCCACGAAGCACCACTATTATATGGGCTCACTTAATTAGATAAATGGGGTAGAAAAGTATCGGATGCTTCTATACCGCCTTAAAAGTCTTCATCGAGCTTACTTTAGCTCATGACAGGCCAATCATAGTCTAGAGAAAATCTACAAACGTTACCCGACCGTGATCTAACAATGTCTAATGGCAGGAGAGGTGAAGTAGTCTAAACTCGAAGTCTAGGACAAGCATCAATTACAACTGTTAGCAGTCAGCGCTCTTGACCTGTCGTCGAAATTATTGGAGAATGTCTGAAAAGCCGGAGTTACAGGTTACCACACCCAACAAGAGTATCCTTAATGATAAGTGGGATGTTGTCCTCTCGAACATGTTGGTAAAGACAGGCCTCGGTTTTGGCGTCGGTGTAGTAGGCTCTGTGCTTTTCTTCAAACGCCGTGCTTTCCCTGTTTGGCTAGGTATAGGCTTTGGTCTTGGCAGAGGCTATGCTGAAGGAGATGCCATCTTCCGCTCCGCTGCCGGACTAAGGTCAGTCAAGGCCTAACTTGAATATGCATGAAGGATCAATCTTGTCAACTATTTCTACTATATCATTTATTCCATCTAGGCAACCACAACTCTGTATATGCTACATATAAAATTTATATCGAAAATTTGATCGCTGCTGCTCACCTGCAGGCGGCCATGCATGTTCAGTTCTTCACAGCGAAAAGCTTGAAATTGACTCTATCTGCTTTTCGAGTTTGTCAGCGATTTCCTGCTTCTTGGCGTTCGCCTTTTCCTGGATCCTTTTGTCCTTCTTCCAATCACTTTGCAAACTTTTGTTTTCCAGTGTATTCAGACTGCATGTAGCCCGTCGTATGACCCCAACTGCACTGAGCCTAACGATTTCTGCTATATCACTTCCTTCTTTGTTTAAGTTCTCAACCTTCAGCTTAGTCTTTTTGGTGTCTTTTCGCAATAACGGTATCTTCCTGCCTTTTTGCTTGGGTGGGAGTTTGCTGACCTTCTTCGCCTTATTCTTTATCGTCATCCTTGCGAAACTCGTAGCAACCTGGCCAAAATCGGATCTGTCTCTATCGGTGCCAATCGGGTTATTTTCTGATCATAGGTAGTCATGGTAGTGAAAAGTTGCTCTTTTTCCGATGCTTTTACAGTGATCAGCGTAAGAAAAGGCAATAGTGAAAAATTTTCGAAAGTCATCTCATCGCCCAAGGTGATCCGCTGTCGCATTGGAGCAAAGAAAGCTAAAAGTATCCCAGATGGTATCGACACATAACCGGGACAAGCCATGGGACACTGAAGATATTGACAAATGGCAAGTGGATGAGTTTAAGCCGGAAGATAACGCATCAGGACTGCCTTTCGCCGAAGAGTCTAGTTTCATGACTCTATTTCCCAAGTACAGGGAAGCGTATTTGAAATCCATCTGGAAGAATGTCACAAAAGCTTTAGATGCGCACCACATCGCTTGCGTTCTCGATCTTATGGAGGGTTCGATGACTGTCAAGACAACACGCAAAACTTTTGACCCAGCAATTATCCTCAAAGCTCGAGACTTGATTAAGCTCTTGGCTCGTTCTGTACCATTTCCACAAGCTGTCAAGATTCTGGAGGAAGATGTGGCCTGTGATGTTATAAAAATCGGCAACGTGGTAGCAAACAAGGAAAGGTTTGTCAAGAGAAGACAGCGTCTTGTTGGTCCTAATGGTAATACTTTGAAAGCTTTAGAATTGCTCACTAAGTGCTATATATTAGTGCAAGGCAATACAGTGAGCGCAATGGGTCCCTACAAAGGTCTAAAAGAGGTCCGCCGTGTAGTGGAAGACACAATGAGGAACATTCACCCTATTTATCACATCAAAGAGCTCATGATAAAGAGGGAGTTGTCTAAGAGGCCAGAACTCGCCGAGGAAGATTGGTCTAGGTTTTTGCCCACGTTCAAGAAACGAAATGTTGCACGTAAAAAGCCTAAGGTCAGAAAAGAGAAGAAAGTTTATACTCCATTCCCACCTGCTCAACAGCCTAGAAAGATTGATTTGGAGATTGAAAGTGGTGAGTATTTCTTAAGCAAGAAGGAGAAGGAGATAAACAAGCTCAAGGAACGTAGGGAAAAGCAGACTGAAAAGCAGCAAGAAAAGGAGGAAGCCAGAAGTAAAGACTATATTGCACCTAAAGAAGACATTTACGCGAGCTCATTAGACAATGAGAAAAGAAAGAGGAAGTCTGCAGAGAGGGAAAAATCGAAAGGCGATAGGCTTGAGGCCAAGAACAATAAACGGGTTAAGAAAGAATAAATAGAAGAATTGAACTGTAGAGTCATTCGATTAAACATTTCGTAGCTGATTTTCTTACCATTCTGACGCGTCTGTCATTAAATTTTGAAAGACGCGTCGATAAAACCTCTAGTGGCGGGCTGCGATGACAATTTAAACTATTAGTGAGAGACATTCGAACGAGTACGCTACATTTGAAGCATCAAGCCGGTTGAACAATGGATCAACTACTTCAGGATTTAGATGCTGCAAAGACAAGAAGGAAAACCACTTATAAAAAGGTTTTACGGCACGATGACGAACCACCTGAGGCATCCCTTTCAGCTGTTCTTGGAGATGGATTTCTGTTTCAAAGTGATGTATTAAACAGGGTGAAAAAGAGGTTGGATAATGAGAGCTGCGAAACAGTACATTTCAGTGAGACTTCAATGCTTTCTAACCTGTATGGCGACGCTGAAGAGGTGGAAACGGAAACTTTGACAGCGAAAGAATGGAATCAAAAGGTGATACAGCCTAAGCCAAAAACCAATGAGAAACCTGTATTACATGCTATTAATGATGGCCTTATTGGCAAGCAAGAAGGGCTAAAAAGCCCTCCGACCGCTGACGAAGCCTTTCGGAGACGTAGGTCCATGACTATTTCAGATGCAGGTTCGAATGCTGATGGAATGACTCAGCCTATTCTCGAGTGCTCAGCTGAGGCAAGAACGCAACTGATTTCACCCATGAAGGAGCCGAAACAAGCTTCAGAGGGAACGGCGAAAATTGTGTCGCAGACCAAGTCTTCTGAGGTCCCTCAAATATTAACGCCCTGCGATGATGACGCTGTATCATGCAATGATTTACAATCGACAGCAGCAGATTTTGATGACCCTACAAAACTGAAGATCCATGAGATTCAAGAACAACTGAAAAATGAAAACGAACCAACATACACAAAGTTTGAAGCCCAAAAAGCAACATCTCAAAAGAATGTAGTTTTTTCTCGAGAAGCTTTTATGAAAGATTTTGATAATAGTAGTGATTCAGATTCCGAAGTGCCATATCAGCAGACAGTGGCGATCCACAATACGCAGAACAGTGATGAACTTGAACAGAGAAGCAGGACAGTACATAAATCAGGGTCGCTTAATGCATATGAGCGCGAGCTCAAACAACAACTGGAGCAGCACCATGGCATTGCACTCTCTTCGGAGAGTGAGAGTAGCGAAGATGACAGAGTATCGCCATCATTTGCGTCTAAGGCAACTGTGCTGGAAATTAGAGCACGAATATCAAAGCGGAAGGTGCGAACCAAAGCTCGCGGAGGAGGAGCGTCTCTCACTGCATTGATAAGCAATCTTAGGAAAGCTTCTAAGGAGCAGATTATTCAATGCCAAAAGGAGATGGTAGAACGACATGGGATGAAGTTGCAAGACATCGAAAAGGAAAAGGAGATGGTTGAGAATCTGTTGGAACAAGAAATCGCTCGTAATAAACGTATAAGAATGCGTGAAAGAGAAAAAGATAATAGAAGCGTACGAACTTCGTCTCCTCAGAAAGCAGATAAGGAAGGATTTACTTTAATGCACTCTAATAAATCTCAAGAAGTTGAAAGCGATAGATTTTCTCTCTCCGGAAGTAATTCTGACGACTCGAATTTTGAGTCAGACCAAGATGAAACGTCCTTACAAGCCCAAAAGACACCAGCAGAAAATGCCGATCCAATATATGAAAGTGACGATGAAAATATATCGAGAAGTAAGGTTAGAGCTCATAAGACTCTAATTCTCAGCGAAAATGACTTGAGCGACGAAAACGATGACTCGATCAAAGAAGGTATAGATCTTGGTTCATATGGAGGAAATCTATCTACAAAAAGTGTCAGTGAAGAAAGTCACTATAGTGGAGACGAGGATACCCAACCTGTTACTGAAGAATTAGAAAGGGAACACAGAAATTTCATCAAAGAGGAGATGAAACGGAGAGCGCTGAAGGAGAGTCAAGAAATAAACGAAATGAGAAAAAGCGGCGTAAGCAATATGTTCGATATGGAAGCCGAAGAATCAGACGATGAATGGCATGGATTAGGTGGTGCCGAAGGAGAAAGCATCGATAATTACGATTCTGACCTCGAGAAGATGATCGATGATTTCTCTCACACAACATCCAATGCGAATCAAATACGACAGTTGCTTATTGCAGAAAACAAAGAAACAGATTTAAAAACAGTCAACAAAATACTTAATGACCTAAAGAACGGCGGGTTCAGAAAGAGGCGCAACAACGACTTACAACTGGAACTAAGTGATTATGAGGATGATGAACTTCGAAACTACAGGAGGAAACGATTAGAAACAATGAGGAAAAAGAGACTTCAGTTCGGACAAAGCAATTCGGAGCTTCTGAAGAATACGAAATCCAAGGCGTTTTTTGACAGCATGCTTGAAGATTTGATGGAAAATGGTCCATTTGAAAATCAAGCGCAGAAGGTTGAAGCTCAAGATGATAAACATGATACGAAGGAGACGGTTGCAATTTCTCGAGAGTTTGTCCTAGAAAGGTTATCTTTCTTGAATGGTAGCAGAGACAGCGGCGAATTTGACGTTACACAACCCGCTGGAGAAGATGGTTTAGGAACTGATTTGCTCAACCTAAAGCGAAGCAGCTCTGTGAAATCTTTGGATAACCCTCATTCGGCCAAAACTGAAGAAGAAGACTACTCATATACTCTCCCAGCTGAAGGTCGTTACATCTCCGTAGTCAAGTCGTTCGGTGATAGGTCGGACCTAGAAAACAAGCTCAAAAATGGGAAGAAGACAGTTACTGTTTCTAAGTCATACAGGACAGTTGGCGGAAGTAAGACTTCAATTACCTACCTGGCTAAAATGCGAAAGCTTGTTGCCCCCAAAGCAAACAGGCCTCTCAAACCCAAACTGGACGAATTGGCATCCCTTGGAAAACGTAAGATTTTTGGAAGTTTCGACAGCAGCTTCGAAACGTAAGTTGAACATGACGCTAAATCTATCTCTCCATTATCAATAATACATAGTCTAAATTACAACCAAAAAAGTTCCAAAAATATATCAGAGCTCAGCCGCTAAAATGAGCTCTGTGTCTAAAGCATCACGAAGGTCATCATACGATATCAGGCTATCAAATACGGGTATTTTCGAGCGTGGCGGTGAGATATTGATGGAAGAAATTGCTGCCAGCGATGAAGAACTTGAAAAGTTACGCTGCACCTCAGCACTTGCATTATCATTGACTTTTGCTTGGTTCGGTATTGAGCTACTGCCAAAAAGGTTCCATCGAGAAAAAAAGGAGCTCGATTTTGTCTCCTGCCTTTTTCCACTTATCACTCGCGCTTCACTGTGCCCAGCAATAAAGGTCGAAAGCAGATCCTTCGAACTACCTGGTCCCGTTGTCCTGGAAAATACGGCTGCACTGCTCACGCGCGCGCTTGTCATCGACGGCCTGGTCGAGGCTGGGAGAAGGAATGAAGAATGACCTTTTTCGAAGTTGATAGGCTCAATTTTGGTTGAAAATATGCTTTCATGTGAGTTATATCTTCGCAAAGGTACTCCTTTTGGCGGACAAGCGGGGCTCACTGAGATAACAGTATCTTGATCAGATGTTGAATCGACGTCGTCGTCATATTCTCCAAAAAAGCTTATCGACAAGCGCTGATTTTCTTTGAAAAATGACCTGATTTCGTTATCGCCATCTCCATTTGACGCCTTTTTTTTCTTAGGCCTCAGACCAGTATCATACGATTTGGCCATTCGGATCGACTTCTCAGTCGTTGTTCCCTTTACCGGCGATCCAGGCAATGATAGACATTTCGAATTTGAAGACTCTGGGATATCTGCAAATTCAACATTCTGCATGAAGGGCTTTCTTTTTAGCGGAGATTCGCGAGTTTCTCTGATCTTGGATCCATGACGTTCAGTCAGTTTCAAGGGTCTAGGCTGGAAGGAATCTAAGCTGCTTCTGGTAGATTTGGAACAAGGTGTCGAATGAGAACTTCGGCAATGCGCAAGCTCATTGAGCTTGATTGTAATATCTTGGAACTCAAGAACTAAGTTCTCAATATACTTGCGGTCGTTAATCAAAGATAGACGGCGCTCCCGCTCCTTATTCAACTTATCACGAACGTATTCGGATCTTATGCATAGCGAATTAAGTTGCGCAATGTATATGTTATATTGATCTCCTAGCCTGTCAATCGAGTCATCTTCCAGTTCGCGCAGATGTTGCTGTCTTCGAATCCATATTTCTAATTGCAAGATGGCTTCTTGGGATCTGGTTAGCAGCCGCTCTGATATATCCTCAAGCTGCGTCATCTTTTCGGACTCCAGTAGGCTATACTTCAGTTAATATCTCTGGTTGGCTTCAAGTTGACATTGTTTTTAAATCTCATCAAGATTTTCGCGAAGGAGCAACAAAGTAAGCGGAGACGGGAAAAGACGAGATAAGAAGTCATCTTAAACGAAACAACCGTGCAACTTGAAAGTTTGGCGATCGACTCTAGCTGCGAACAGTGGTTGCCCTTTCAAACTCGTATTCAGTTCGCTGATACTATATTCAGCCGTGCACCAAAGTCGAGCCGTGGTGTAGCTCTAAAATGGCCTCTATCTAGAAAAGCTGATATCTTCATAGAAATAGGGTTTTGGTTTTTCCACGGTGACACGCTAACTAGATGATGATCGAACCGTGTAAAGATCAGCTGATTATCTTAGGCAGCTGCACCTCGTGGCTTTCAATATGAAATGTATCCTGCAGCAGAATGCTCCTTTCTCACAAATTCGATAGGCAGCGTCCTTCTAGCGTAAATCTGCTTGCTTTTCCTTGATCTATCCGCTATAATAAAAAATGAATTGACCTAATTGCCTTATCTCACAAAGCTGTAGTAGCGATAAGCGGATTTCAAATGAAGTGGCGAAAGCCGTCGTACAGCCCCACGTTTGACGCTGAAAGGTTCTCCTTTCTAGAAAACTCGTGGGGAGATGCTAGTATCTATCCCAAGAGCAGTCTAATCTAATCTCTAGTAAACTAACGATATGAAGCCGCTAGAATTAGAATCTACATAAGCACACCCATGGTATCACAAATATCTCCAGGAACGCCAGATTTTTGTAACTTTTAGGATAGTTCCTTAGTAGAATTGACTGTCGGCAATGCTCGCTCCAAGCAGCAAATTTGAGCAAGATAGAGCTAAAATGATCCTGACTGGTGCCTGCTCATGCGCTCAAACCGAACAGCTGAAATAGCCAGAACTGCGTCCACACCGGGTATCTAATTTTAAACCTAAAACTGTGACGAACCCAAAAAGAAAGCACGCAGAGTTTTCGGGTAATGTCAAATTGAGGGTACTTGATTGCAGTGTATAACGTGCTCTCTGTATATATGACTGAAAATGACCTTAAGAAAGAAGAGATTCAGTACCGCGGAGCCTACCACTCTTTGATAAATTACATCTGTGAATCTGGACAACATATATACTGAGAAAAAAAAATGTCCAAATCCTGACACAAACCACAAAGGACGCGGTTATCACCATTAGTGCGGCTTAAGTTATTCAATAACATGCTTTTAACTGAACCCAGAACGATTCGCAGGTTCAATTAGTAGGATATTATTATTTTTCAATATTGAAGAATGCAACGTGGTTCTCTCGAAGACTACACACATAGACCATATATTCCAACTTATAAAGTAATTTAGCCAATCAAAATAAAAAATAGTCAAGTTATTTGGTCCTCTACTGAATATTCTCTGTTATCGTCTGATATTTTATATTTATTAGATTAATGGAATTAGCTATTCTTATTACTTAACTTTAGTCCCGCGCTGGTCCTCATAGGCCGGCGCGAGAAGGAAGTAGTTGAAAATTTGCTATACATTTATCTTAATTTTGATAAAACTAAAGCTTGATGTCGTAGAAAGAATAATTATGATTCTCTTTCTTCTACCTTCGGAACCTTATATATTAACGACTTTCAATAATCTCGCTCAGTTGCAGATACGACAAATATTAATGAGGTAGATTGTAAAATATATCATTATTCAAAGCTATAAGCAGAAAAATCCTGAAGTAATGGTATAGTTATAAAAATCACCTATAATATGGCCAGTGGACCCTCCATGGCGCATTGTAGAGCCACCGTTTAAATAATAAATTACAAAAATATAATTTGTCGCATATTAAGATGCAGTATCCATCAATGAAAGTACAAAGAATACTTTAAGTAAAAAGGTTCGCTAAAATAGGTGAAATGTAACTCTGCTCTATAGCAATAGAAATCTTTCAACTACAAAATAGTAAGTTATCGGTTAAAAGAACGAAACTGAGGATGAAAAAATTAGTAGGCATTATTGTGAGAACTAAAATTGCTAACGCAATCATAATAAATACCCTGCTGACGATTAATCTTAAACCGAAAACAATCCAATTAAAGCTAACAAAGATGCTAGGGTGAATATATATCTGTGGATATGAATTGTTAGAATTCTAGATTATTTTTATGAGACCCTAGAGCAAAGGTACATAAATAAAAATAGCAGATGAGATCAGACAAATGTGTGATGTAAATAGCTAGAGAAAAAAGTTACAATTGTAAAATAAAGTTCATGATTACCATTAATTTGATTTTGAGAGTATCTGAACTAGTCTTCTAAATTGCTACGCAATTTTGACCTACAAGTTATATTTTCGATACATTTAATCCTGAAATTTTATTAACAGAAAATTAAGGCGTATAAATTTACGGAACTTAAATCATATCATAGTGACACAAAATATAAAAAATTACTCTCATCGAAAATGGATCAGAACGAAAATTAGTTTGCGTAAAGTACATGTTTCTATTTATTATTGCTTTTATAATAATTATTATATTGCTGTATTCAGCAAGGATTCTTATGTTCCATTACACAGAAAATAAATAAAAAATATATACCTATGAAGAAATAATAGTATATTATCGTACTAAATCTGTCGAAAAATCAATGAAGTGAGGTTGAAAGACGATTTTCTTTCACAAGAAATGGATTTTTAATAGAAGGCTTTAATGCCATTATTTTCGTTGATGTATCTAACAATACTTTATTATAAAAGTAAAAATGAAGCCATCATAATTATTCATGAATTATCTAATCATCATTATTTAAAAAGCATCAAAGTAATCCCATATAAGTCAAGCAAAATAATTATATAATCTCTATTTTGTTCGATTTCATATAACGCATGATTTTATTGTATATATAATACATAAAAAGCTCGGGCAAATGCTACCAGAGTTTGGATATTGATCTATGATCTTTTAGCACTCAAGAGCATTTGAAACCTCAGGCAACAAATTTGTGAGTTATCTTGCGCGCAGAATCTTGAAGCTGTCAAAGTGTTGCATTGGATAGTGCTTAGAAAGAACGTTACCGGTGATAGGCTTGCGCGTGTTTCTGGGTTTATCCAGCTAAAGGATTTGGATAGTCGCCAGATAAGGTCATGCGGTTCTTTTTGTGACTAAATCTATTTTTATTTGTGATACAGAAATTTCTTGAGCAAGAGGTAACTATTCTACGAGTTTAGTATCTTCTTCTGTAGTAGCGCACAATTTCCATTATACGACACCCAGCTTAAATTTCGCGCAATACATATAAACTCTATTGTATGTCTCATAAAGGATTCTAATGCCTCAATATGGAACAACTATTAAATACCGTTTCAATTAATTTCAGGTCAGTTTGCCGCATCTTAACGCCGACAAGCCTCTGCCTCTTCCGTTGCCGCATGGCATTACCAAATAGCGCTTGCCTAACATGAACCAATCGATAGGCAAAGTTCATAAAAATTATATGACGCTCTCATTTAGTTTAATATATTTCTTTCATAACAGCTCTTGGCTTGCGTCGGAAAGGTTCATAAAAGAAGATGAAGTTACCAGTAGAAGACAAGCTGCAAAAATACACAAAAAGGAGTAACCCAACAAAACTTGACATCGCAGACACGGGTATATGAGATTTAGTACAAAATCGATTTAGTCCTTACACAGTAACCAAGTTATTGTCATGAAAACAACAACAAGCCCTTATATCGATCCAAAGAAATGCAACCAAAGAATGCTGTCTTGAAAAGATCAGCTGGATATTTAGGACCTTTTTTTGTGCGCTACCATGTTCATAATCAGCATTCTCGGATATATGCTCTGCTGAAGATCAAAATTTCTAATCAATGAAAGAAGTGATCCAGAGACAAGACATAAAAAGGGACATAAGCCAAATTTTATTTGAGTCATTGTCTCGATAACAGATCGACATTCTATTCGAATTGATTCATGCATAGCTTCACTAAACACATTAGCTCCAGTACATGATATTTCTTACCATATGAGCATTGATTAAAAAGTTTAAATGTTTAATTAAGGTATTTTTTATCGCCTTTTCTGTGCAGACTCACGACTATCGCTTATTCCCGGTTGTAGACGTAATTTTAATGGATTGCTCTTTGACGATCTTTGACGATCGAAAAGATTTCCTCTATGATAAAACAGCTATCCACTGTAGACCCGTTTCATATCAACTTCAAAAAGCGTGTGGCTACTTCTCAAATGGGAATCTAGAACATTGAGCTCATTGATATGAAATAACTGAAATGAGAAAGAAATCTAGAACAGTTAGAAAACCTGACGAGCAGGAATTGCAAAATCTAAAGGAGAAGATAGCTTTGTCTTCAAAACGGTACCTATATCAATTAATGATGCTCCAGATACCGTGAGCAGTTCTAGACAATGAAATCGCCTAATAAAGTTGAAACATAGCTAAAAAGAGCGAGAAGTACAATAATATACTAAGAAACCTGGTGATAAACGAAGTACTACACAACGCGCAAAAAGTAGTATTAAAGACATATCTTTCCAAACATAATAAATCCCAACGATGCTTAAATACATCATAAGAGACTACTTGGCTGGCCGTCATCAAGACACCTCTTATTAAGTTTGGCGCCAGTCCCGTAAAAAGCTTATAAAAGCCTTCTTCCCTAACAATACTGTTTAACCCATCAAATGCATTTCGGTAACCTCTTCTTAGATGTGGATCGTGTGCTGAGTCATTTTGCATCCTGATGTTGACGACATCTGCTGGATTTCCTACAAAACCACCGATTGCTCCACTCAACATTGAACATGGTAAAAGATACAAACTATTATTGATCTCGCTCTGGGGGATTAAATTTTCCTTAATGATGTCGTAGCACCCGAATCTCGCGGTGGTATAGGTGCACTGCCGAAGAACAGAGGCGCTCAACCCGGCATAAAGTCCACGAGGTCCCTCCTGTTGTAAGATTCTTCGAATCATGTTCAGAAGCGTTGGCTTTGGCGGAGAGGCGGTCTGAAGGCGAACCTTGGCTAGATCAAGTGGATGGGTGACGATACAAGCAAAAATGCCACCCGCACCGCCATACCACCAGGGGTACTTGATTGGGGTGTCTGTCATCGCCACTTTGCCGGACATGACCTTTGAACTGTGCTGAGCGCAGTTTATGTGCTATCGCCCTTCGAAGTCAAATTGCCTGAGATTGGGAAAAAAAAAAGCATGCCTCAGCTTATATTTTACATATCACGAAGCATTGAGGATTATACAGTGAGGACGAAGATGATCATTGAAACGAGAAAACCCAAGGAAAAAAAAAAAAGAAACCGGCGACAGTAACATGGAAATAAAAACCCATGGATAATAATGGTAGGTTGTGGAATAATAATAAGCCTAATTCAAAATTTGTTATTAGATCTGTGATCCAGAAGGGAGGACGGAAAACAGGCGCAGTTAGAAAGCTATCCTGATGATTTTCCTCTCTTGAACCGAATGTGTCTCGCGTCTTTCCACTCATTTTAATAGCCCGAGTGCTCAATACTCCACTAGTTCTCTTGACACAAGTAAATTAGTAGCAGATCTGATTCAACAGGCAATTGATCTCCCCTCGTTGTGATATGGTCTGAACCGCTGAGAGATGTATCATTCTCTACCACGCAACCCTTTTGAAGCTTTCCTCTTCTGACGGCGAAACGGCTCCAAAAGAAGGATAGGAGGGGCGAGCGAGTGGATCTGCGCGCAGGTTAAACATAAAGATCTTGTACTTCCAGATGCTGCTTGGTGCCAACCATACACCGCAGCTTCGAGTGCAATGAGCTGGAATCGAAGCCGAGGGAACTCATGTTCTTGGCGCTGGCATGCACAGACGCCAAAGCGGTGGATGAGACGTCGCAACGACTCGGGTCGCCTCGAAGAGGCGAACCGGTTGCTTGGTTATGCTGGGAAATGAATGAGCCGTACTTCTCAACCGATAAAGAAGGATCCAATGCCATCTCACAAGGATCTTCTTTCTGTCCAATGGTTATAGGACATAGAGATTTTGTATCCCTCTTCGGTGATCTGCAACCACCGGTTCTGGTAACTCCGGATACTTTCAGTCTCTTCGAAGGGTGCGCGGTAGCACGGCGTTCCTTCTTTTCCGAGCCAAGCTTGATCCGATCACACATGTGACCCTGCATCTTTACCGTACACCTCTGCTTGCGGACTCTCTTAGTATCACTCTTCATGCTCTTGGGCCTGAAGCATCTGTCGTGATGTGTCTTGAAGGGATTGCGGTCTGGGACGTTTGCTGGATCTTGTTGTTGCCCGAGCTGTCGATTTGTAGCTGGCTCGACACTACTTGTCACCGGGCGGTTTTGTTGGCGAGAAGGAAGTTGATGGTTTACGCCATCTTGATAAGAGGACAACGAAGAGTAGGCATAGGTGGAACCGACCGGATCGGCGGCAAGGGGAACACCTGGAGCAGCAGGGGCATCAGCGGCAGTATCCGCAGCAGAAGCACGTGCGGAGCTTAGAATACCTTCCAATTTCGATGACAGCGAAGATGCTGTAAAAAAGCGCATCCGATTTAACATATTCTGATACACGAGCTTATTCTCCAGTTGCCGACTTATTTTATTGACTTTATGGTAACGATACTCAGGATAAATGTTTAGATGCCAGTGCTCTTCTAATTGTGAAAGAAGCTCAAAGTATAGCTGAAATATTCCATCATTCTTCCCCCATAGTTGTGAAGTGATTGCAGAGCTATAGCAGAGTTTTGTTCACATTTTTACATAATTTTTTTTCTTCGTCTGCTTTCCAGTCAGTTTTTAATATGTGGTGAGGAGCAGGGTTGTTTCATAGAGTTCGGGCGGTACACACTGAGAGATTATTAGCCGCTGTAAAAATAATCAACAATGATTAAAACTACAGCTTTTGTCATCGAACTTCCCCTTAAGCAATCTCCCCGTTTCAATACAGTGTTTGGAGTAGATATATGAGAGCTCCAGCTGTATGGTGTACGGTGCATAGTTTTGTTTTGAGGCTCTATGCGCAATGATGTCCCTCTATGTAGAGCAGACAAAAATCAATATGAAACAGCGCTAGGGTTAATTTAGGCTAATTCTCGAGTATAAAGAGTAACGCCTAACGTTCGTCAAAACCGTCCTGGTTACCTTACCAGAATCGTCAAACTACTGCCATGCACGAGAAATCTTTCCGTGGGTTCAAAGCTAACAGACCTCTGTTCAAAGTCCAGATTAAACGGAAACCTGGTCAGTGTAGACCAGCAAAAGCTCGGTGTATGGAAGGGAGTTGTTCTCATACATCTGGCTATACAAAGGAGAAAAGCACCAAGACCTTCATGGCAAAATTGGGACCAATTAAGATTCCTTCTCCTCCTAATACCTTGCTCCGGAAGATTGAGGAAGAGAAGCTGAAGTTGCAGTCCGAGAGCTCCGCGGAGAAGGGATCATTATGGGACTCTCCAATTTCCTGGGACAGCGAGGAAATACTATTTTCCATAGCGAACGATGTATTAGATAACATATATAAAAAGCCCGCTAGGAAAGGTGCCTCCACAAAGCCGCTTAATTCCTTTATGGCATTTAGGGCTTACAATTCCCAATTCGGCTATGGTCTGAAACAGAATATTTTATCCCCGCTGCTTGCATCCGCGTGGCATTCACATCCTGAACAACAAGAAATATGGGACACTTTTGCGCAGCAGTTTAATTTTGTCAAGCCGAAGTGTGGGTTTGTGGAGTGGGTGGATCAAAGATATGAGCGGGAGAGTTAATTAAAAGATTTTGTAGATTTGTATTTGCATTGATGATGTCTTGTTGGGAGGGGGAAAGTAATGCTTGGAAGTAGAGTTGAGAAGCTTGGGCGAGGAGTGGGGACGGGTTGCGCTGTAGCAATGTTGTTACTTGATGTGTCAACCGGATGATGGCTGGAATTGAGGGCTCTGCCGAAACGGCTATCTCATTGGCAAGCTGGGAAACGGAGTAAAACGAAACTGGCTCTCGGCTATGATTAATTGATTGAAGAGCAAGATGAATGGCAAGTCTCTGGTCTGTTGAAAGCACCTTTGCTCTCTCCAAGGGTGTCTTGTCAGTCATATCAAACGACTCTGGTTCTGGTGGTAACTTTGGCAAGCTGATTAACGAAGTAAGTGACTTGATCGAAGAACAATCAGCATAAAGCTCAAAAAGATCTCTGTGCTGCATACGATAGCGCTCACTCAGTTGCTCTAATGCTGCGTGGTCGTCAACATCTTGATTTAGGCGTCTAAGTGTTGTACTAGTGAATTCAACATGCTATGACGCGATAAAAAATCTATTAAATATAATTTCGTCCTGATATTCAACGTTCAGGAAAGGTTTGCCACTTTTCATTTCCAAATTTATGACATGGAAATCATGTCCAAAATTGTCAAATTACAGCGAAACCTTTGTGACATGCGCATGATCAATGGTTTTCATCGTTAAAGCGAAGAGGAATAACTTGTGAGATCGTTTAAAACCCAACAAATCAGTTTAATGGTATCCGATTATTCACACATTCGAAACCGAGTAAACTTTCTGAAGACATTTCCCTTCTCCATTTGACCCTCGCATTGTTAAGTCTCATATCTTTAGAAGACAGAAGCCCTTCACTCGCCAAAATTCACTAGAATTTGGTACATTTCACTATGTTCTCTACAGAGGCACAATTTCCTTTTTGGGAAAGATGCGTGGTGTAAGTATGTTACGTCACATCACGCCGAACGAATAGGATATGGATCTCGCTAAGAGAACGGTCTATTTACAATGTCAAAAAAAGAGAGCGGCATATGCAAGATTTTTGCTGCAACTCATACTTCTGGGGTTTTTTATTTTAGAAATAAAATAAACTCCGAAGCGGGGAGTCGAACCCCGGTCTCCACGGTGAGAGCGTGATGTGATAGCCGTTACACTACATCGGACTGTTTAGTTATTTTTGTATCTAGATCTGATACAAGCAGCAGTTGAGCTTTGAAGCTCTAACCCAAACAAGGCCTATGAGTCATAAGTGACAAGGTCAAGCGAGTGGTCTGACCAAGACAAATCCAGACTACTATCGGATAGCTGTACGAGGCGATAACGTAGGGACCGTGGCATGATACCTATGGTTCAGCTTCCAGTATTACACTGGTGGTCCGACGACTGAGAGACGATTATGCAAATCAGAAGGTTACTATTAGAACCCAAATAGAGGAATCTAGGGTGGAACCAAAATGTATAAATAGAGGCCAGCTAGGTTAGATCCAAGTAGCAATTCATCTGTACTTAGTTTAAGGTTAAATAGAATAAGTAATAATTGATTCGTTTTTGATCTTGATAACTTACCGCTTAATTTACTTCAAGATACCCCGACCCTAACGACTGAGTTACAGAAGTAATACCGACCCGTATTACAACACCTGATAGCGCTTACGGTTACTGGCTGCCTCTACCTGAAAATTTAACACCCTGTCAACATAAGCTCTAATGTCGAGGGAGAAAGGAACTCAGAAACTCCAAGCGAGTTTAGACCCAAGGTCCAAAAACACCCATCGTTACGCTTCGAAGGTATGGAAGAGGACGTCGACAAATTGAAAGGGTTCATATCCAACATGAAATTTTACATGGGAACATTTGATTGGCATAACAAAGCCGCCCGAGTTGTTTATTTCGTAAGACACCTTAACGGTCCCAGCATGGGCCCAAGACTACATAAGCGAGCAGGATTATCAGGATGTGTCATTCCACGACTTCACGGAAGTCTTTTCAAAACACTTCTACAAAGGAACCCGACGTTAGTAGGATAATCAGCAGCATCATTCCGTTAGCTCAAGAAAACCTGGGTATCGAACAATTTTAACGAGCAATTCAAAAAGAACTAGGATAAGATTCCCAAAAAGCCATACGATTGAGAAGCTTGCGATAGCTCTCTATTTCCGATGCCTCAAGTGGTCAACGCAGAATAATGTACGGTTACAGAACCTGACCACCTTAAAAGAGGCTATGGAGAAGGCGTACCAGTCAATAGACGTCAACGTAAAAACCGATAGAGTAGCGGATGAGGATACAACCGTCTCAGCAGTCTTCGGTTCCAATAATCGCGGAGTGAAAAGACCTAGGAATCAAGGAAGATCTCAATACGTTAAGCGACAAAAAAACGCCTTGCAGAGATGACTGCATAAAATAAAACTTATGCTTCTATTGCAAGAAGGCCGGTCACCGTATGAATGAATGCCGAGAGCGTGAGGCGAGGCCTAGCCGACATGGACACTGAGACGAGTCCGAAAAAACGATCTTTGTGCATTAGAAGCCAGCCCATTGTACATTATATTTCCATCCCGGAGATGGATAATCGTCATCAAAAAACAAAAAATGAAAACCTTGTTTGATAGTGGATCGCCTACTTCGTTCATCCGTTCGGATATGGTGAAGTTATTAAACCTGAGGACATACGAGACACCACCATTCCGATTCAGAGGGTTTATCCCTACCGATGCGTCAACGACAACGGAAGCCGTAAGTCTAACCGTTCCGGTAGAAGACTTACAGATCCCAGTAGTGGCATATATCCTGGAGAATATGGACTATCAACTGCTAATTGCCAATCCTATCCTCCGCCGCTACCCGAAACTCTTGTCAATAATATTGGAATCGACCCCGAACCTGAAAGCTTGTGAAAATCGTGTCAAGGTTAGCTACCTTGAGCCTGAGTCTACTGGTAATTGTGGTAATTCCAGAAGGCCTGAAATGTCTCTTGCTACCACTACTCTTGAAGCAATTGACCGGAAATCCATTGGCCATCGTGGTAAAGCCAAATGTGCATCTCCTGTTACCACTACTTCTGAGACAGCGAGTGCGCTTGACAACCCTGGTTATCCAGGTGATCCCGAGTTAATCGTTCAAGAGTTGGAGCAGATTAGGCTACCTGAAGAAGCGGCATTCCTGGAGGAGATGGGAGAGAAGTCCCTGGTTGCAAGTGTAAGAGGGTTAGCACCTGTGGTTGTGCGTGAACAAAGGTTGAAAGATACCGTTGATGTGCTACCCCCATGGCTTCAACAAAAGTATGGGAAGATTAGAAATGACCTTCCGCCTAGATTTTCAAGCTCAGACGAGGCACCCGTGAAACATGATATTGAAATCAAGAAGAACGCTCGTCTACCAAGACTCCAACCTTATCAAACTACACAAAAGACTGAGCAAGAGATCAATAAGCTTGTCCCTTCCAAGTCCCCGTGTACTTCTCTCCTGCCGTCCTTGTCGACAAAAAAGATGGATCATTTCGACTCTGTGTTGATTACAGAGAGCTGAACAAGATTACCATTTCTGACCCGTTCCCATTACCAAGAATTGACAACTTATTAAGCCGTATTGGAAATGCGCAGGTTTTTACAACCTTAGATTTGCACAGTGGTTACCACCAGATCCCGATGAATCCGGAAGACACATATAAAACTGCCTTCGTGACTCCATCTGGGAAATATGAGTACCCTGTGATGTCTTTTGGACTAGTTAACGCACCTAGTACGTTCGCTAGATATATGGCTGACATTTTCCGAGGGTTGAAGTTCGTCACTGTCTATCTAGATGATATTTTAATCTTCCCTGAAACATTGGAAGAACATTGGAGTCATCTAGATACGGTTTTGAACATTCTACAAGAGAAGAATCTGATTGTAAAGAGGAAAAAGTGTCGATTTGCTGCAAAGCAAACCGAATTCTTAGGTTATAAGACCGGAGTCAACAAGATAGAACCCTTACAGAATAAATGTGAGGCCGTTGAGAAGTACCCGACACCTAAAACGATAAAGGAAGCTCAAAGGTTTTTAGGAATGATAAATTACTATAGACGATTTATTCCGAATTGCTCCCAGGTAGCGCAACCGATCCAATTGTTTATTTGTAACAAAAGTCGTTGGACCAAGTTACAAGACAAAGCAGTGGATAAGCTGAAAGCAGCGCTCTGCAATTCGCCGGTACTGATTCTGTTCAAAAGCAAAGCATCTTACCGATTAACCACAGATGCCTCTAAAGATGGCATTGGTGCTGTTCTAGAGGAGGTTAATGCCAAGAATAAGCTTATTGCCGTTGTTGGTTATTTCTCCAAATCGTTAGAAAGTGCTCAGAAAACTACCCTGCTGGTGAACTAGAACTATTAGGCATTATTAAAGACTTACAACACTTCAGGTACTTGCTGCATGGTACACACTTTACCTTGAGAACGGACCATATCAGTTTACTGTCACTCCAGAATAAAAATGAGCCAGCCCGGAGGGTTCAAGGATGGCTAGATGACCTAGTCACCTATGACTGCACCCTAGAATATCTCGCTGGTCCTAAGAACGTAGTTGCAGATGCCATATCCCGTGCGGTGTACGTGGTAGAATCTGAACTACCGGCTTCCCTGAATCTGGAACAATGGAAATTGGATTATAAATCCGACCCGCCATGTAGTGCTGCTCTAATTCACATGAAAGAATTAACGAGACACAACGTTAGTGCCCAGGATATGTCCGCTTTCCAAAGTTACCAGAAGAAATTCTTACTCTCGGAGACCTTCCGATGCAAGTACTCAACATCCAATGGTTTAATTTACTGCCGAGATCGAATCGTTGTACCCACAATCCATCAAAACGATGTCATGAAGCTATACCATGATCTACCTTGTTCGGAGGGCACTTTGGCGTTACAGTTACAATCGGGAAAATAGCCCCAATATACTACTGGCCAAAGTTACAACATTCCATTGAGCGGTATATCCGGACATGCGTCCAATGCCAGTTGATAAAAGCCCATAGACCACGCCAGCACGGCTTGCTGAACCCTCTACCCGTAGCGGACGGAAGATGGCAGGACATATCAATGGATTTTGTTACTGGACTGCCGCCCACAGCGAATAACCTGAACATGATCATGGTTGTGGTAGACCGTTTTTCTAAACGTGCCCATTCCATTGCAACAAGAAAAACCCTCGACACATCTCATTTGATAGACCTGTTATTCCGCTATGTGTTTTCGTATCATGGGTTCTCGAGAACTATCACCAGTGATAGAGATATCCGCATCACTGCAGGCAAATATCAGGAATTCACGAAACGGCTGGGGATTAAATCAACAATGTCGACCCCGAATCACCCCAGACGGATGGTCAACTGAAAGGACCATCCAGACACTGAATAGAATGCTCAGAGCATGCGCTTCAACAGATATCGAAAATTGGCATAAATATCTGCCGCAAATTGAGTTTGTCTACAACTCAACTGCAAATAGAACTTTAGGTGCATCACCGTTTGAAATAGACTTAGGATACGTTCCTAACGAACCGGTGCTCAAGACAGATGAGGAGCTTAATGCAAGAAACTTTTCAGCCGTCGAAATGTCTCGACGTTTGAAAGCTATTACATTACAAGCGAAGGAACGCTTAGAAGCTGCTCAGGTAGAAATGGAAGTTAATAACAACAAAGGACGGAAACCGCTGATCCTGGAAAGAGGAGATGACGTTCTCGTCCACAGAGATGCGTACTTTAAGAGAGAAGCCTACATGAAGGTACAACCCATTTACGTTGGTCCCTTCTACGTCGTCAAAAAAATCCATGACAACGCTTATGAAATCAGTCTAGACTCCCACCAAAAGGCGCATAGAGTTATTAACGTCCAAGACCTAAAAAATTTCATTCGCCGCAGATGCCTACCCCAAAGAGAAGGCACGGACCTCATTTGAACGTATTCAGAGAGCCAATGAGGTCATAGCACTGTTTGGGATTGATACTACGCATCATGTTTACTTATGCCGTATGCGGGACGTAGACCCGACAATAACTGTCGAATACTCCGAAAAGGAGTTCACCGAGGTCCCTGACAACATACGTAAATTGGTGCTTGCCAACTTCAGACAGCTCTACGAATCTCAAGGGGATCCCGAGAGGGGAGAAAATTTTGTATCTAGACTGATACAAGCAGCAGCTGAGCTGATGTAGCTCGAGCCTAGCAAAGGATGAGAGGTCATGAGGAGTACGATAACAAAGTGAATCAACCAATCAAGAGAATCATAGACTGAATTCTGATGATCATACAATCCATTATCGAAGAATCAATGTCCAATAATATTGGTCTGATAAGTGAACTGACATCAGATCGGTCGATGGTGATCTAACAACTATGAAACGATTATGTGCAACAATGTTGGAATTGGAAAGTTCAGGTGCAATTCAAATAGGCTAATCGAATAGTGGAATTGAAGCGTATAAATGCGAGGCCAGCTAGCTTAGATCCAAGTTGTGCTTTCACTTAGCTGCTAGTCTTGGAGTTGGATAGAACAGTAATTACTTAGTAACCGAACCTATTGCTCTCTTAGTAACTTATCCCTGAGTTACTTTCAAGATAGCCTGTTCAATCTCATAAGTTATCCCGCTAATATACCTGCATTACAACAGTGTCTAGATGTGACACAAATTTCAGTTGAACTGATCATGGTCTGACTCAGCAAAGCAATCAAACTTGAAGGGACTACGGATGACGGACGATGCACAGTGAATAGTCAGTTCAAGACGAATTCAGGATCTGATTACTATGGTCCGAAAATTAAGGTGTAATATTAAATCTGAAGGTGTGAAACGATTGCATGTAACATAATCGGTGCTGCCAATGAAAAGTTTGCAACAGAATACAAGTTGGGAACTCTAATGCTGAGATTGAGCTTGAGACGTATACATATGAGGCTAGTTAGCTTAGTTCAACTTGGACGCCAGCAGTGATATTTTTATTCTTAAAGCTAAACAGGACCAGCGGTTGTGAAAATAAAAATACACCTAACATCTGGATTGATAGTGACCCCCCTGAAATCCAATTTTTTTGGCTCTGAGCCATCCTCGTAAAATTGGCGCATATTGAAACCTCGAGCAGAGTCAAACTTTAATACCAACTTATAGCCCTGGTAAAGACAATCTCCATCTCGAATGATCCTCAGAAACGAAACCAAAATACAGAAAGGGCTTAGAGTATTCTAATAGTTCCTGATTGCTTAGCCATCACAGTTTAGTATTATATTTTAGGAGATTTGTTTCATCAATATGATCTACGAATTTTGCGTGGACTGCTCACAAAGTAATCGGATCCTGATTAAAAATAAAAATCTTTCATCGTCTTGTGGATCTGAAATTCAATTACAGGACTGTTGTATAGTATAAAAGGCATTTTGTTTGGTTATGGTCAGTGAAAATCAACACTGCCAAACAAGATCAAGACTTGCAAAAGCTGTATATGTTAGTTTTCACCACATATTTCTTTGACAAAGGAGTATATATTCCTTGCAGCTTGCAATTGAAATTTGAAGCTTTTCATATACTCTTTACCCAGTGTTTAAGTAAAACAAAACCTTCTCAAACATGTCTTAATAATGTGATTCTACTTTGAGCCGCTGTGATGCAGGGGATGCAATGCGGTCTGCAGGCATGTATCAGCAGTTGATGCTTGATGAAAGAATGCTACCTCTGGAATTTCAGATTTCAGGGCACCATGGAACGGCCAGTTTACAACGTCAATTAAAACGTCCTGGGTGATGTTGGGAACAGCCTTTCCTTAAGATACCAGTAGTATCTACAATCCCCATAGCGCTAACCCATCGTTATACAATAATTGAGGCTTTCATGGTATTTCCGTAAGAGGCGTTATGGTCAGTTCATCCGCTTATCAGAAGGACTTGGCGGAGAGAGGCGCGCTATGACGTAAAAAAGCTGGGAAGGTCCGAGCGTTGCCACGCGACCAAGCGAGATACTATACCGCTTTAGGAAAAGCGTGCCTAGGCAAGTATGCCAAGATGAAAACCGAGCAGACACTCGATAGAGAAAGATAGTTGCAAGAAACCATCAAACAGCTGCCGCAGGATGAACCATTTTATCATATCACCAAAACATCTGTCCACCAACCTAGCATGACAACCATCTTCGCATGTTTTGAGGTGAAACCGAGAGACTTATCTATTCCACTATTCGGCGAACCGCATCTGGTAATGTTCCCTGACTACTTTGGTAAGTCATATGCGCAGAGAGACGATAGACCGGAAAGCATTGAAAGCTGCACCCATAAACAGCGTCTCCTCGGAATGAAACTATGCAAGTGGGCAACAGCACCATGCATGTCCTCCATTTCTGTTGTACTGAGATTCTCATTGCCGCAACTGCCGTAGCCTGGACATCGACCGTTGTGTCCACGATATCGTAGCAGGTACGTTGTTATCCCAAGTTTAAGGTGTAAGCGACTATATTAGCAGAGCTGTTCCGGGACTAACCGAGGCACTAGAGCAGTCCTCGAGTAGGCTGAAATAGCTCCATATTCTGATAGGAGTCTGTAGAATGGTGAGCTTAGCTTCAGGATACAACGGAGTGCTCATGCCATTTGTTTTGGTTTCTCGAACAAAAACGAATCAGCTAAAAGTGCTTGCCAGCAGAAAAGACTCATCGAAGCACCGCTGCACGCTGCAAAAGTATTATCTTCTACACGAGACATGTGCGTCTCCGCTGTCAACTAAAGGCTCTCAATAGGCTGAGTGGTTAATGCTGACAGTTTCACGAAACATATAAAAAGCCGTGCTTACTCGATTCTACAAACCATATCTGAACGATTGCTCTTCAGAATTGATCAGGAGATTAAATCGATTCATTCGATCATAAAGGATGGTTGCTACAGTCCAAGAAAATATTGTTAGATCCGGCTGCTGCTGCGAAACACTCTGCAAATGCCAGGCCTGTGCTTGCAAATGTTCTTCCGGATGCGAGTGTACCGATAAAAAGTGCTGCTCTTAGCCCTCTGGTCCGCCTAGATATGATTTTTCTAAGTTTTTTAGTCAAATAATTTCTGATTATATGTCTAACAGTGATCCATATGCAGTTTTGCTCAAAAATTGCAAGTAGGCTCTCGTAACTTCTTGATAGTGTTTCTGAAGCAAACAATTTCCGGAGTAACTTGTGAGGAAATTTACGAGGTTTACACTATCTGCTCTTTTTGTCGCACATTACTGACAAGACAGATATATTTAACTCCTATGGCAGCCGGCTGAATACTTTATATAGCAGAAGCATTCTATGATACGATGGACCAGATAACTCAGATTGATCACGTAAAGGCGACTCCATTTAATATTTTCCTCTAGCAACCGCTGTAGTCGATCAAATTAGATGAGCGGGCGAGAGTCGGAGATGGTTGCCTCTAACACAATCCAAGCATTAGCATAACGAGAAAGACGAATCGCCATTGTATCTCGATGCGAAATCTAGAAGCCAAAGCTCAGTATCATTGATGCAAAGGGCTTTGAGGTTTTTCAGCATAACTGCCAGAAAGCGTTACGGAGAATGGGCTCAATGGATTGGCAATGCTGCGTATGGGAAATCAAAGTCAAGTATCTGAGTAAAACCACAACGATGTGCAAGATATAACCCACCAGAAGGGGACGATTTCTTTAGACGGATCGGCTACATACGCTTGCGAACCGATGAGGAATACTTCTGGAGGGGAAAAGGTTGGCGACAAGCGGGACCAATAAAGAACCTGGCAAGAGGCTAGCTGGCTGATTGGTTTCGGTGAGCATCTGGTTGATGTGGGTTAATCCAGTCTGGTGATCGACGATCGAACGCACAGTACTGCAGGCATAAAGCATGTTAACAATGTGACTTACTTACTGCGGAACGGACTTCAGCATCAACCTGCTCTTCGTAACAATGCAGTACACTATGGCATTGATGGGGCATAAATTTGGTGGATGGCGGCCTACCTCGCCACTCGCAGAGACGACAAGATTATAATGGTGTAGTCGCATGAATACAAGAGGAAGAACGTGCAGGCCATTTCTAGAAAACTTTCAAAGGACAGCTCAGCTCTGGACATAATTTTACTCATTAGCATCCCCTCAGGTTCCCAATCATATCCCTGGCCGCTGGGAAGCATTCCGCGGAGTCGTTAAATGGCTTACTAATGGTCTTTGTTGCCAAGCCTTGGTTACTGTAGATACTTCCATGTGATGAAAACACTAAACCTTTAGTGTTTTCGTGAAGCTTGGAAATATTTCCGGCTAGTGTTCTCTGTGATGTTCTCTGGGTTATGGTGCTAAGTCGTTTCAAGGAGCAGTTTATTGTCCAAGGACTTGTCTATGTCTTGTTGAACATCTGAAATGGGCGACACCGATGGTTATGGGTATATAAAGGGGAAGCAATTGCTACCATGATCGAGCTGGAAAGTCATCCTTGAAGAGGTCAGAGAATACTCTACAACAAACATGACAGTTTTGGTTTCCGGTGCTACCGGCTTCATTGCTCAATATATTGTTAACGACTTGCTGAAGCAGAACTACAAGGTTATAGGTACCGTCAGGTCCCAAGAGAAAGCTGATAAGCTAAAGAAGCATTTCGGAAATAACCCCAATCTCGCTTTGGAGCTCGTGGCCGACATCGCTGCACCAAACGCCTTTGACAGCGTCTTCAAGAAATATGGAGCAGACATCAAGGTTGTCTTGCATACGGCGTCTCCAGTCTCAATTAACACAAAGGAATACGAGAAGGATCTGCTAATTCCTGCCGTGAACGGTACCAAGAACATCCTAGAGGCGATCAAGAAGTATGCTGCCAAGTCGGTTGAACGAGTGGTGGTAACATCGTCGTGCGCTGCCGTGGTGGACACTTCGAATCAAGGCGACGGGTCAGTCGTCTACACCGAAGAGTCATGGAACCCTGCAACCTGGGAAAGCTGTCAGGTGAACGGTATAAGTGCGTATTGCGGTTCGAAGAAGCTGGCAGAAGCGGCAGCTTGGGACTTTGTGCGCGAGAACAGAAACGTTGTGAAGTTCCAGTTGAGCACTGTGAATCCGATCTACGTTTTCGGACCGCAACTTTTCGACGAAGAGGTTAAGGATCGTTTGAGCTCATCCTGCGAGCTAATCAATGCCTTGGTTCGCGGCAAGCCAGAGGCGCAGTACCTGCAGGGGATGCGCGGCAACTATATTGACGTGAGAGATGTCTCGAGGGCCCATCTCGCGGCCTTCCAAAAGGAGCAAGCCATTGGGAAAAGACTGATTCTGTCCAACGGCCCATTTACGTATCAAGATTTGGAGGATATTGTCAATGAAGACTTTCCCCAACTGAAGGGTAAAATCCTGGTTGGCAATCCTGGATCAGGCAAAGACATCCACAAGACCATGCCCACCATCGATAACTCCAAGACTAGAGAAATACTTGGTTATCCTTTTAAATCGTTGAAGGAAACCGTCGATGACACGGCTGCGCAAATCTTGAAGAAGGATGGGAAGTTGTAGGCTTGACGTAGGAGCCTATGAGTGCGCGCGGAAGTCGGCACGACAATTAAATCGCTAAGAAATATTTCAATGTCATACACATAGCAACAGTGATATAGTTCCTGAAGGTTAATCTTTTTTTCTGAATTATTGCGCGCAGTTGAACACTGATCGATGATTATTCGTCGAGTAATACCAAGATCTCGGGTGCTAGGCGGGATACCTATCGCTTTGAAACCGCCATGTTCCCATATAGTGCTTTAACTTGTAGCTAGCACCTTCAACTTCCGGATCTGCAGTGAAGCACCGCAACTCGATCGGTGGTGGAATCAGCTTAGTTATGTTCTATCAATGATCTATCGAGCCTTCTCGTTCGAACATCGGCCAATGACAAGTTTCAACCTTCTGGATTGAAGGACTTGATTGACAGGTAGACTACACCTAGTATGCGCCCGCCGTTGTAAGCTTTGAGTTGCCAGGCTCAGTCAGCGTTTCAGCATTTACTTCCGTGGAAGAATATCAACATCCAAGCGATTTCAAGGGGGGCTTGGCAAACTCGACCTACCAGCAATACACTGTCACGGGTTGGTCGATTGGCGAGGTATTAGGAGCTTGTTGTGAGCGAATAACTGAACAGTTCCACGGTACGACTACTTAGGGGTTTTTGACGCATGTAGAAGTTAACTCAGGAAAGAGTGAGCAGAGGCTAGCAGTAACTGAATGTTCCACGGAGAGAGGTCAACCGAGTCTCTTAGTAAGCGAAGTTCGTGGATACCTAACCCTTAGGGAGTTTTGGAGAATGTGCTTTGGTGAGAATCATATAAAAAGGATACGTCTCGTCTGTCAGTGGTAGTTGGGCTAGTTGGAGAGATAACCATCTAATTACTACCGAATTATATCATCATGTCTGATTTGTTTGCCCCTGCACCTGAACCTCCTACCGAGTTGGGCCGCTTGAACCTTTTATCGAAAACCGCTGGTATCAAAGTTTCTCCTTTGGTCCTTGGAGCTATGTCGATTGGGCAAGCATGGTCTGAGGCTTTGGGATCAATGGACAAGGAGAGTAGCTTCAAATTGCTTGACGCATACTACGAAGCGGGAGGGAACTTTATCGACACGGCGAACAACTACCAGAATGAAGAGTCCGAAGCTTGGCTTGGCGAATGGATGGAGTCTAGGAAAGTTCGCGACCAGCTGGTGATCGCTACAAAGTTTACAACCGATTACAAATCCTACGAAGTGGGCAAAGGCAGGAGTGCGAATTTTTGTGGAAACAATAGGCGCAGTCTACACGTAAGTGTGCGCGACTCTCTGAAGAAGCTGAAGACGGACTGGATCGATATCTTGTATGTTCACTGGTGGGACCATATGACTTCGATAGAGGAGTTGATGGATAGCTTGCACGTTCTGGTGCAGCAGGGTAAAGTGTTGTACCTAGGGGCTTCTGACACACCAGCATGGGTCGTGTCTGCCGCTAACTATTACGCTGTGTCGCATGGTAAGACGCCCTTCAGTGTTTATCAGGGAAGATGGAATGTGATGCTCAGAGATTTCGAAAGGGAGATTCTCCCAATGGCCAGGCATTTTGGTATGGCGCTTGTGCCCTGGGATGTTCTTGGTGGGGGAAGGTTCCAGACCAAAGAATCTATCGAGAAGCGTAAAGACCGTGGAGAGAAATTGCGGTCGTTTGTTCAGCCTCCTGAGCAGACTGAGCAGGAAGTGAAGATCAGTTCCGCTTTGGAAAATGTTGCCAAAGAGCATGGCACGCATTCCATCACAGCCATTGCGCTTGCGTATGTCAGGTCCAAGGGAACTAACGTCTTCCCGCTTGTGGGAGGCAGAAAGGTTGAGCATTTGAAAGATAACATTGCCGCTTTGTCGATCAAGCTGACTTCAGAGCAAGTCAGCTACCTCGAGAGTGTTGTACCCTTTGATATCGGGTTCCCAAACAATTTTGTCGGCGAGGATCCAGCGATTTCCGGCAAGCTTCCCTTTGCCTCGGCCGCTTCTTACAAGCTAAACTTTGATTCTTTGCAGTTCAAATGATTGAAGCACGACGCAGATTTCTCATGTAAGTAGTAAGTAAACCATACAGGGCGGATTGAAAAGCGGAAGAGTTAACCTACAAGTGTGCTGGGGCTTCCGGGAGTTTTTTAGGATAAAGATCTTGCGGCGTTGCTCGCGCTGTCTCGTTTTTAAGTTTTGATCTACATCAGGTATTTCGGTTGTGGAGGCCCTTCAATTTAAAGCATAGAAAGACAACCAGCCAAATATGCTACTAACATGGAGGTCTTGTATTTACAGCAAATAGAACTCCCTCTATAAGTAGCGATGCCAGACGTACCACAGAAACACTCTTCGAGGTGCTCAGATAGCGCCACTGGTGTTTATGTTTAGGCGTATCGATCGTCAAGAGGCCAATGCATGGTGGCGAGTTTAAGAAATATGCCTACTGGTACACATTTTGCTCTATTTGAAAGCAAATTCGCCAGTCCGATGTATAATATGTTTCAGCCAGTTTTTTCAACGATTGGAATTTACCAGGGTTTCCCAATTCCGTAGATGGATCGCTCCCAAAATGGACTGTTGTTCCGGACCTGTATTTCATCTCCCTTGAAAGCGTACGCTCTTCCGTAAAGGGATCTCGATGAACCCGTAATTTCGTGGGTGTCCCATACGATCGAAGTCTGAAGCACCCACGACCTGTAAGATGATTTTGCTTCCTCGCTTGTGATGGTCAGCCATCGCTGGCTTATGCTACCCAGAACTAAATCTAATTGGGAAGCATTACTTGAACTTGCAGCAACAATCACAGGGTACTGATAGAGAATTTGGCAGTTAGCATGCCGTGCCCCTTAAGTCATGATTATTTCAAGGCATCAAGGGGGTTCAAATCTGCCTCTGGTTATGAAGAAATTATTTTCCGGATCTGAGTATCCATTAGAGGCCGTACCTGCTCCTCATGACTATCACACGTGAAAGAGGTCACCAGTCCCACCATCGGTGGCTTCTCCATTGCTAGGTAGTACTTTCAATCACGAGTCTGCAACAAAGCTTCTATGTGACATAATCATGATTCTCCCGGTCCTGTCATTCAGCGGCTGAATAAAATAGTTGTAGGATAGGCGCTATTGCCGCTTCATCAGTCTAATGTCCGAGCTGACGACGGGGCTTATTATTTTGTGCCCATCGTTGGAACATAGTGAAGTTCCACTGGGCGTGCAAGCTGCCTATGTCATCTGGCATAGCACTGGGGGATACAAATTTGTTTCTGTCATCACAAATCGTAGAGTTTTCATACGCTTAGAGTCCCGTAGCCACCTTCAGGAGCACTGTCAGACTGATTGAGGCTATCACATACATCAATCAGGTCTTTCACTTCTATCGCTGTTAAGATTATCAGTATTTATCATTTTTTAATAGTACTGCGAAAAAATCTAATCTAAAAGAACCAGTAACCTCAAAGGTTAAGTCGAATTATCAGTTTTTAATATGCAAACTGAAACCTCCACATCCACATCCGATGTCGCCCTTAAGTTCAAGAGCTGGTATCGTGTAGTCACCATAATTTTGCCTCTTATATGCGATTGGTTTCGTTTCCTGAAGAGAAATAATCCTTTCTTTTAACTTAAGAGACAGCTTTTTGAAAGAACTATCATCAACCGAATCTGAACGGTATGCAACAAGTGGTGGCAGAACATCAAATCCCGAATAATACAAAATTCCATGGTTTATAGGAAACAAAAGGTCTTCTATTGGACCGTTTATGCCCCTCGCGCTGTAATGAGACTCCCAGCCTCCAGCAAGAGTTATAACCATAGCTTTTTTCCCCGCAAAAGTCCCTTCGCCATATCTATCACCCCAATGGGTACTATCGTGAACGCCAACTCCATAGCCTACTCCGTAGGAGAAGACTCTCTCCACCCAGCCTTTGAGAATTGCAGGCATTGAGAACCACCAAAGCGGAAACACCAAAAACAATGTGTCACACCAAAGTAATTTTTTTTGTTCTTCCACGACATCTTCGGTTAGGCTATTTGATCGCGTAGCTTTCTTGGAGGCGTCGCAGACAAAAAGTCTGTCCGAATTATTTCCGGGGAAATCTTCTTTATCGACATTGCTCTTCCAACCAAGACCGTAAAGATCACTAACCTTAACTTCATCTCCTTGCGATTCGAAAGTCTCTTTGGCCAACATGGCCAGAGAACTGGTTAAAGAGGCTTTTTCAGGATGTGCCAATACAATCAAAACTTTCATCAAGACACAGCTAGGAAATCCTTGGAGGGTGGAGGAACTAACGATGCGCAAACTCCCATAATGTGGGCATCTTTCTCAGCATTATTATACTTGGTATCTGTCACAAAGCGATCTCTTGAGCTTCTTTGCTTACTAATAATCGTAGTCGGTTCTTGTGAGTTGCATTAGAGCCGAGAATCATTAGATATCTAACGGCATTTTGTTAAGCTTGAGATTCTCAGCAGCATTTTGGAAGTTTGGCGTCAACAAAGAGCTACATACAATTCATTGAAATTCAATAGTTTCTCAAAAATAAAGCGCATATTCAACTAAAGGATATCAACAAAAATGAATTTTTATGAAAAAATGCCTAACCGGATTCGCTAACAAACTTGATATTTCACGGAAGACAGATGAACTGGTGATAAAGTCAATATTGATATCAATTAGCACAGCAGGCTGTCCAGAACCAGTGTATTCTCCACGCAAAGCGGCGTAGGCTTCTTAAGACGGCAAATGTGTTGATGTTACACCTGGGAGGTAATATTGGGATTTGCGGGAATTCGAATCCTGCTGACAAATATTACACCGGATATGCGGCAAAATCGCGATAACAATAACAAATAAGATAGGAGATAGAGATCGATGAAGTCCGATCTGGCGGAGCGCTCAAACTAATCCATGACTTTCCCGATCCCAACACGTTATCAGCGAGAAGACAAACTCCCTTCGGCGGCTAATTTAGGGGAAGACCCTGCATGGCATCGCGTGACCAAGAATGATTCCCGGGTAAAGTTTCGGAGTATTTCCGCTGGCGTGCGAAGTATTGTCATCACGCGGCCCGGTTTTTTAGGGGTCCGTTTGTGGGAAGAACATGCGAAGAACATATTTACCAGGTAATAGAGGCAAGTGCCGTATATAGAGAGTAAAACTTTGTCTTGCAGTAACGCTTGAGAGGTTGCTTTCTTTTTTTAGAAATGCAGACGTAGTTGATTTTTCTCAAGACTGGGCTCAGTGCCCGTTTTTGACACTACGCATCATGTCTACTTATGCCGTATGCGGGACGTAGACCCGACAATGACTGTTGAATACTCCGAAAAGTAATTCGCCAAGGTCCCTGACAACATCCGCAAATCAGTGCTTGCCAACTTCCGACAACTCTATGAATCTCAAGGGGATCCCGAGAGGGGAGAAGATATTGTATCTAGAACTGATACAAACTCATGCTGAGCTGGATGTCCAAGTATAACAAAGGTTAGAAGTCGTGAACACAGTAAGAGAACCGAGGGAACCAACCAATCATAAAAGCCATCAACGGAGAAGCAATATTCAATAGTATTGTCCTGATAAAAAAGCTGACATCAGATTGGTCAATGGCAATGGCATAATGAAGTCGCCCGTGTTGCTTATTTCACGAAACACCTTAGCGGTCCAGCCGCAGAATGGGCTGAAAACTATCAGGATGTGTCATTCGATGACTTCACGGAAGCATTTCCAAATCACTTCTAGAAGGAGCCCGACGTTTGTGGGATACTCAACAGCATCATTATGTTTTCCCAAGAAAAGCTGGGAATCGAACAATTTTAACGAGCAGTTCAAAAAGAACTAGGATAAGATTCCCAAAAAGCCATACTATTGAGAAGTTGGCGATAGCTCACTATTTCCGATGCCTCAAGTCGTCAACACAGAATATTGTACGGCTCCACAAACTGACCACCTTGAAAGAGATAATAGATTGATTTCCACGCCTGATAACCTTAGCCAAGAAGCTACTCAAGATACACATTCTAACCCATTAAGCTAATCTGGTAATACGGACCTGTATTACAACCGATCGCGTACCGGACATTGACCAAGGCGACGAGGACACAACCGTCTCAACAGTCTCCGGTTCCAACAACCGCCGAGTAAAAAGATCTAGGAGCCAAGGGAGGCCTCAGTAGGTTAAGCGACAAAAAGCGCCTTCCAGAGATGAATGCACCAAACAAAATTACCGGCTTTCCTGAATCTCGAACAATGGTTTGATTTACTACCGAGATCGTATTGTTGTTCCTAGGAAATACCAAGATGAAGTCATGAAGTTATACCACGACCACACCTTGTTCGGTGGACACTTCGGCGTTAGAGTCACACTAGGGAAAATAGCCCCCATGTGCTACTGGCCAAAGTTACAACATTCGATTGACCAGTACACCACACAACCTTACGTCCAATATCAGTTGATCAAATCCCATAGGCCACGCCAGCACGGCTTGCTGAACCCGCTACCCGTAGCGGACGGAAGATGGCTTGACATATCAATGGACTACCGCCTACAATATAGATTTAAAATGAAATAGGCATATTTACAATATATTACCCGTCAGGTTCATTTAATAATAATCCTGTGTCATAGACCGGACAACCTGAAAATGATCCTGGTTGTGGCAGACTAGGCGGCGGGAGTAAATTTTTCGTAGGAATCCTGCAAAGCGCCGAAATGAAACTTGGGCAGTCAAGGATTCCACATTACAGCTGGATCGACGTGCACAATGTCAAGCCTTTTCTCGTACTGCCCTGCAGTCTTGTCCCTTTCTCAACTCAACTGCGGGTGATTTTGTCAAATATTCTGCTTTCCGCAAATACCTGCTTGAGTTTCCCAGGGATGGTAGAGAGAAGGTCACCTTTAGTCTCGCACAGGAAATGAAATTGTTTTCAAGACTTTCGCGACAATCCTTGCCTCTAACTTTCTATAAGACTTTTGTCAGGAGAAGACTATAATGGCAAACAGGATACGTACAGGCCCTCCTTTAGGCCTTTTGACAAGCACTCCGGCTTGGGCATCACCAACTAGACCAAAAGACCAGCCAACAAACAAAGAGGTTCTAGCTTATTTGTCATAATGCTTCTTCCTCTTACCACATCGGGTCGCTTACAGCCCTGAAGATCATGTATCATTTCAATGCGTCGATGGATGAACGTCCCTGATTCCTTTGCTGAATACCCACTGCTGGCCATCTACGTCGCCAAGTTCAGGCTCAGGAAATATCCTTTTGACGTTCTTCGCAACGACATCAATTGGCCTGAACCATATGTGGTCCTAAACACTATTATGAAGCGACTACGAAGCCACCGATTTCTGAAGGGGAATGCTGATGCTGCCACTATACCTGAGGACATTAGAAAGGTTATAGCACTAGGTGATGTGATCCCAAATGGCATGGAGGACGAAGTCCTAGAAATGCCTTATAGCGCAAGTAAAGTGAGCGCGAACAACAACCGTGTGATGAAGGTTTTGAGGGGTCAGAACACAAGGAATGATGTTGCCAAGTTCTTCGATGAAATTCTAAGCTCCGAGCACTTAGAACTATATCAAGACCCGGCAATTATCCAATTAGTGTCAGCGTATCCATAAGAACGAAAACAGAACTTATCGTTCTTACGCAATACTTGCGAAAAATTTTGGTACATTGAGAAAATTCTAGCGCTCTATAATAGATTGCCAGACACTGTTCGCCGCTCAGAGAGGGACCTTCCTTCAACGGAAATTTGGAGTACACTTGAAGACCTTCAATGGTGCCTCATCCATATTCCCTCTCAAGACGAAAAGATGACGAAAGTGGCTAACCTCCTGAAACTTTTTCCAGAACAAGTGCACGAATTGCAGCAGCACCGGAAGGATTGCAGAACCTCGGGCATGGTTACCAAAGGAAAAATTCAAAATATAGCGAGGAACTCGTGTACTTGATGATGGATCAATAAAAGTGAGTGTCAATTTTACAGAGTATTCATTCCTCAAGTCTGCTTTTATTTTTTTACAAGCTGTGGGGCGGCCAGACGATCCAACGGACGTTGAGAATGTTTTATCATATTTGAGTGCCGCCATGGTGCTGGAAGTAGCTCTAATAGTCATGAAGAATAGTACTCTTAAGTGCGGAGCCATTTGCAATAAGCTATCTCATCTTGTAGAGCGCTACGAATAGTTTGGTTTTGTACTCTACTCCACCAGTTATCGACCATATATTGCTTACTTTTGTGCGCTTTTATGCTGTGCTGCCTAGACTTCCAGGTCCCAGAGACAAGAGAGGATTGCAGCCGCCATGCAAGCCTTGTCGGCTCTATCTGCACGTCCCGCTCTCGTAGTGACATTTCGGGCCAGTCTCTTTTGATACTTCAGAAACATTGTTAGTCTCAGGTCCACGGTTGGGACCAAATACATATTTGGCAGGGCAAATAGAGCAATTAGAGGACGAAACAAAGAGTCGAGGAAAGGGCGGTTGTCACAGAAGTAGTGTGCTCAACCAGTTATTCAAGTGCGGAGTGTTGAATTTGGCCTGGCAGAGGCGCAAGTAACAAATACTTGGGGCCAAATCTGCTGAGGTAAGTGCCGTATATGACGATAAAAGTATACTGCCTATAAGAGTCCTGTAGCTCCTGTCCAGATGGCTGGGAGTCTACTTTTCTATATGGGAGAGGCAATGACAAGATAAGCCTGTACGAATGTTATGCAAACATTTTTCCTCTGCTTGTCATTTAAGGCCTGTCGACATGAGGTTGCTTTTCCTTTTTGGGAAACCATCCACGTGACAGCGAGTAAAGCCCTGGAGGGATGAGCTACGAAGACGGATGGTGGCAAAGAGACGAGTGATTGATGAGGAGGAGAGAAAGTAAGGATGAGGTGAGAAATGAGATTGATTACTTCTTAGATCGGAAAATACAAGAAAGAGACGAGTGATTGATGAAGAAGTTAGTTTGAGGAGAGATAGTAAGGATGAGGTGGAAGTTGTGAGAGTGTTTATTTTTTTAGATCCGTAAGATGAGAGGAAGGGTTTATCGAGGAGCTTGTTCGGTGAAAGATAGAGATGGATGAGTTTTTAGAGTAGTAATTGTTTGATTATAGGTATCCACCAGGAAATGGAGCAACCCAGGTCTTGACGAGATGTAAATGTTGTTGTGAAGGGTCAACAAGCAAAGGGGCACTGCGATTTAAAGTCCGGGTAACGGGGGGCTTGCATTTCTGACGGGCGTTTATATTCACGGGCTCGGGCGACGATTTTGAAGCTGGCGCGGGCGCGCGGACCGGGCAAATATATGTTTCGTCGGGCAAACAGGGAATTGCGAATGGCCAATTGCAATGAAGAGGTGGTTCTTGGGGACGGGCCAGAAGCCCTGCAAGAGACTACGAGAGGCCCAGAGGACCCCCTACGAGGGGCTAGACCCCTGCAAGAGATTTACGTAGGGCCAGAGGCCCTGCAAGAGACTACGAGGGGTTATACCCCTGCAAGAGATTTACTAAGGCCCAGAAGACCCAAGAGATAGCGCCAAGAGGGCCTAGGGGACTGCCTGGGCTTTGCGCTGTTACTCTGGGTGGGAGAAAAACACCTGTGCTTTTATATGGAGGCGAGGAGACGAAAAATTTTATGGCGAAAAATTTTATGCGCGACGCGACGACGAGGACGCGAAAACAAATGGCGCAGTTGTAAACGACAGTCAATCAGATTTCGCAAGAGAGGGGCACTTTGCAGTACTGCGCTTGGCACTTGAGCAGGTCGGTACGCTTAAGAATCATACAAAGGAAACCACTAGGGGCGCTTGGCACTTTGAGAGTTTAAGAACTACTACTGCAGGGCCATTCGCAAGGTACCATGCAAGAACATGCGAAATCACCACTTCCCTTGGGCTGAGCCATTCGCAAGAATCATACAGGAGTATGGGAAATCACCACTCCAGGGCGTATATCCAAGGCACGACAGCATTGCATTTGAGCTGGGCCTTCTGCAATCCGCAAACTTCAAGACTCATAAGGCGCAATGATAAGACTACTTCACTTGGGCTGTCTACAATTCGCATACTTGAGGAGAAAAAGCCACCACACTGTGATAAGACCACTTCACTTGACCTGAACCGTCTAAAATCCTCAAGATATCCATATCCAAGAATCAAAGAGCATCATACAAGAGCGTGGGAAACCACCACTGCAGGGAGTACTGCACTTGGGCTGGGCCATTCGCAAGATACCCAAGTGCAAGAACAGAAATAGCCACGGCACAATGCTAAGACCACTGCTCTTGGGCTGGGCCACTCGCAAGATGCCTCAGTACAAGAATCAAAGAGCATCACTTCAAATGATACAAGAGCGTGGGAAACCACCACTGCAGGGAGTACTGCACTTGGGCTAAGAAGTCTACAACCCGCAAACCTCAAGAATCATAAGAGCATAGGAAATCACCACACAATGATGAGACCACTACTCTTGGGCTGAGCCATTAGCAAGATGCCATGCAAGAGACATACCACGGCACAATGTTAAGAGAACTGCTCTTGGGCTGAGCCATTCGCAAGATGCCATGCAAGAGACATATCCACGGCACAATGATGAGACCACTGCACTTGGGCTCAGCTGTCTACATCCGCAAGATACCATGCAAGAGACATATCCACGGCGCAATGATGAGACCACTGCACTTGGGCTCAGCTGTCTACCATCCGCAAGATACCATGCAAGAGACATATCCACCGCACAATGTTAAGAGAACTGCTCTCGGGCTGAGCCATTCGCAAGATACCATGCAAGAGACATATCCACCGCACAATGTTAAGAGAACTGCTCTTGGGATGAGCTGTCTACCATCCGCAAGATAACCAAGTCCAAGAATCATATCAGACCACTATCCACACCCAACGACTCTACTACCCCAACCTTACACTACAACAACCTTACTCCCAAACACTTAAACTACCCCGACCTAACACCACAACAACCTTACTCCCAAACACTTAAACTACCCCGACCTCACACTACAACCTTACTCCCAAACACTTAAACTACCCCGACCTTACACTACAACAACCTTACTCCCAAACACTTAAACCACCATCCACACTCCAACTACCCTATTCCCAAACACTTGAGCCTATCACAGCTACATTACGCCCCGTACCAGCAGCCCACTCCTAGTACATCATCCGCTATCCACTGTCTTGGACGTCTATGAGTAACGTCCTCGACGGTTGAAAATTTTCAGGCGTGCCTAGAGTCCGGGTAACACCTAGATAGCATCTCTCACGACAGATTATTGCAAAATCTTGTCCTAGGTTTCTCAGCATTTTGCAGATACAAGTTTAGTCGAGCAAATAGAAAATCCAGCAAAAACAAAGATTGACTTGTGCAGTTGCGGAGCAGATAGACAAGAGGAGGTGAGCCGGGGGTGGTCCAGAGGAGCAATCATAGCGCATGGAACCTGTCAGTGGGAGGCAAAGAGCATGTAGTGGCCCCCGGGGAGGTACAACGATCAAAGAGCGTCAAGAGGAGCCGGTCATAGCACGCAGAGGGTCAAGAGGGGCCTATCATAGCACATGGTACCTGTCAGGGGTCAAGTGGAGCCGATCATAGCACGCAGAATCCATGGGTGGTAGTAGATCGACCAAAGTCCAGCTGTGTGACTGTTCTTAAAACCCATACATGCAGATTCATGAAACCCATACACCCGCAAATCTGGAATAAGTTTTTCTTGAGCGCGTCGTCGCGCGTCGTCGCAACTAGGGTGAAAAATGTTTTTTGCGTGGGTCGCAGAAAGTTTTAGAGCCGTAGCACACAGAGCCGATCACGTAGAATCCATCGGTGGTAGTAGATCCCGGCTGTGTGACTGTTCTTGAAACCCATACATCCAGATTCTCGTAACCCATACATCCGAAAAAGTCGAATAAGTTTTTCTTGCCCGCGTCGTCGCGCGTCGTCGCAATTTTTTTTTTTGCGTGGGTCGCAGAAAGTCTTTTGGGTCTTTTTTTTTCAAGGAGCCGACGCAGCGAGGCGCGGGCGACACAAAGGTTTTTTATTCTCACTCTTAAGACGAGACAACTCACCAACAGTAAGTATAATTAAACCAGGAAACGTCGAGCAACGGTTGACAAGATCTTTTGTGGTGTGATAAGCGTGTGATATGATGAGGTAGACATCCCGGTGTGATTAAATACTTTACCCAAGCAATGTTGAATGCAGAAAGCGGATTGCGCAAGACCTTTTGTGTTGTGGTCATGTAACACTGGTCTGTGTCCAAAGCGCGTCAAAATTTTAGCGTAAGACCCGAATCGGGGGTAACAGGGACAGTATTCCGTGGGGAGCGATATCCGAGGTGGATTCCGATATCGCCGAAGTGCGAAAACTCCGAGAGCGATAACGGCCGATAACGACCGGTAAGGCAAAGTCCGACAGGACCCTGCATGATAAGGAAAGTCCGGGGGTAACATGCCAAACTTCTGCATGATATGACGTCGCGAGGAATGTTCGGGGTAGGTTGCCATGGTTGTGCATGATAAGACGTCATGAGGAATGTCAGGGGTAATGTGGCAATGACCTGCATGATATGACGTCACGAGGAATGTCCGGGGTAATGTGGCAATGACCTGCATGCGATGGCGTCAGGAGGAATGTCCGGGTTAATGTTGCCGTGGACTCTGCATGATAAGACGTCACGAGGAATGTCAGGGGTAATGTGGCAATGACCTGCATGATATGACGTCACGAGGAATGTCCGGGGTAATGTGGCAATGACCTGCATGCGATGGCGTCAGGAGGAATGTCCGGGTTAATGTTGCCGTGGACTCTGCATGATAAGACGTCACGAGGAATGTCCGGGGTAATGTGGCAATGACCTGCATGCGATGGCGTCAGGAGGAATGTCCGGGGTAATGTGGCAATGACCTGCATGATATGACGTCACGAGGAATGTCCGGGGTAATGTGGCAATGACCTGCATGCGATGGCGTCAGGAGGAATGTCCGGGGTAATGTGGCAATGACCTGCATGATATGACGTCACGAGGAATGTCCGGGTTAATGTTACTGTGGACTCTGCATGATAAGACGTCTTGAGGAATGTTGTCATGCAGGACAAGGAGTTCCGGGGTAAATGTGTTGGAATGATTGATTGATGATGATGATTGATGATTAGTGTTTGTGATGATGATTGATTCAAGATGACTAGTGTTTGTGGATGATTGATTGATTTAAGATGTGGATGATGATTGATTCATGAAGATGGGTGAGATGATTGATTTATTTTTTGTGGATGTGAGAAATGATTGTTTGTTTTTTAAGATGAAGATGTGAAGAATGATTGTTAGATTTAAGATGTGGATGTGGTGGGATATTTGATTGATTGATAAAGGTTGTGGTGAATTATTGATTGATTTTAGGTTTAAGATGAAAGATGTGAGGAATGATTGATTTTGATATGTGGTGGGATGATTGATTGAAGAGGGATGTGATTGAATGATTGATCTTTTAAGATGAAGATGGGGTTGTGTGATCATTGTTTGATTGATGAAGGGAAGGTTGTGGTGACTGATTGATAGATTGAGATGGGGTGTGATCGTGATATTGTGATTGATG